>NC_140949.1:63186409-63786409 GCF_014529385.1 Adiantum capillus-veneris | reverse complement strand
TTGGTTTCGTCGAGTTCCTCCCGAAGGGCTGAGATGCTACTTTTTAAAGCTTGAATTTCATCCCGGAACTCCTTGCGTTCTAGTTCCCTCGCCTGTTCCTCCCTCTTTTTCCATTCGAGAATTAAATTCTTCTCTTTCTTCCACTCATCCATGTGGGCTTTGCATTCTTTCAACTCCTTTTCAATGGCTGTCATCCTCTTGCTTGTGACCATGTAGTGCGCCGCCATTGTCTTGCCTTATTTGTTTCACTTTCTGAGAGAGAGGAGAGAGCAACCTATACGCACCGCATTATGCATACATATGTTTCCACATTCAGCCTACATGGCATATATTTGCTTTCTGTATGTGTCAATTTGCAATTTCTGTGAGCTCTGCAGTTTCCAAATTCCTTGCAAATAAATCCCTACAGGTCTGAAAATACAGGATTTTGAGAATGCGAAAATCCGGAAAGGCCGAGATTGAAAGTTCCTGTGGGAATTCCTCCTGTGTTTTGAGAGAGAGAGAGAGAGAGAGAGAGAGAGAGAGAGAGAGAGAGAGAGAAATGAAATGAAATGTTATATTAACGTCTTCAAAAGGCCAAAGTGACCTATGAGACCAGAAAGTTACAATGTGGTGGATCTGATACAAAGTCACGAGTAACAAAATGACAAAATAAAATACTATGGAATCCTAGATTGCTGGGTGTGGACTAAGCAACTAAAACAGTTAGCTGGGATAGCTAGATCGCAGGAGATCCAACATCGGTCGTTGGCGGATCTCATCAATCTCCTCCATGGTAAGTAGTCTGACCGGGCGTCGTGCATGTTGAGCCAAAGTGACACGGATCCTCTGATGCAGCCTCTATCGATGTTGTGTAGTCCTCCGCAGTCGTGGGCATTTGGATCTCCCCAGCCCAATCGCTCGGTCGATCAGTATGCCTCTGGTGTAAAGCGACGAGCTCTGCTGTGGTAGTAACTCCTCCGGATGTCCAGTGGCAGGTCTAAAGAAGTCTGTGATCTGTCTCTAAGACTGGCTCGTCTTTCCTCTCATCAAGCTCTCTCTGTGTCTGCGCAGCTCGAGCGAAAACAAACCCAGGCATCTTTGATCCTCATACCGCATGACTCTAGAGAATGGCCCAAAGCCCTCTCTGAACAAGCAATGGAAGCGGCCTCATATCTCGTAGTAGACGGGGCAGTGGCATGTGTAGTGCAACTCTGTCTCAGGCTCAATGTCACACAGGGGGCATGTCCTAGCCTCTGCTGGTACTCCGCCGTATCTCCCAGTCTCAATCCGCAGCTGGTGTGAAGATGTGCGTATTGGCCAATAGCACATCGTATCCCATGAGACACGCGAGTGTCCATGTATATGGGCCTCGTCAAAAAACCATCCTTCGTAAGATGGAGGAGATGCTCTCTGTAGAAAGCCATCTTCGTGCCTAGCTCCTGTACTGGCTGTATCCATGCCTCTTGGTGTCTAGCTGAGTCAAGTCCTGGCGAATGAGCCTGGTGATCTCAGACTGTGTAGGAGTCAGAGAGGGCGCATCCAGTGAGTACTGGAAAGAAGGCAATCTGTCTATGTTGAACCCATGCGCCTGAAACCATGACGTCATCTCCCCATACCAGCATGTTGTACCTCCCTGCATGGCTAACTGTCGAGAGGACTCAAGTGCAAGGCCTGCATATCTGTGTCTGGGAAGTTCCCACATGCGGTGTATGAAAGAGATAGATCTGGTGAGCGCCTCAACCACCCCTGCTCGTATAATAGCACGTGGTACTGAAGCCTTGGCCCTAATGAGCCGCGAGATCATAGAGACCAGAGGCTTCTCCATGTCCCCCCAGCCATCACTGCGGCCTGTCCTCCCGTGATGGTCCAGTGAAGGTCCCCAAATCTCAGCTCCGTAGAGCAATACAGAAGCCACCAAAGTGTCAAAGAGCCAGAGCTTCATCCAAGGCATTTGGAGAAACAATCTCACCTTGCCACAATAGACTATGCCAATCACAAGAACGAAGAGGCAGAAGCTTTGATTTACAAAAGTTGACTCTAAGTCCAGCCGCAATGCCAAACAATTCCAAGGCTTCCATAATCACTTCGACATCAACCTGTTGATTACGAGGCATAAACAACGAGTCATCCGCATAAGCCTGGCCAATGAAGGTACTACCCGAGGGTAACCGCAAACCATGAAGACGCTCAACAGAGGTCAAGTGATCAAGATACATCAACAGGGAGTGAGTGGCAATAGCATACAACATAGCACTAAGGGGCAACCCTACCTAACCGAACAACCAAGAGGCCAAGATTCCGTTAAATCACCTTCTAGGATCCCCGAAGACGAACTACAAGCATACAAGAAATTAACCACATTGGCCAATTTAGAACTCAACCCTGGGCACCTCACCGTGGCAGCAATGAAGTCCCACTGTACAATGTCAAAAGCCTTTTCAATATCAACTTGCATAACCAGCACACACATACACACACACTTTGCCGAACTGATGACAAGGCAGCACCCATAAAATCCACCGCAATTTGCACCACAAATCGCGCCAGGAATAGCTGGTGTTGACATGGCAAAAAGGCCAAGCTTTTGGCCAGCAGTTTTTGAAATCATTGACCTGCAAGGCTATTTGGGGTGCCATGTTGGCATTGCTTGCATTTGGGCACCAGCTTTTTCTTTTGGCCATATCGCTTATAAAAGAATGCCTTGGGGGTCTTATCTGGCAGAACAATGCATGGCTGCACAGTTGCAGAGTGGACTCCCCGAATTGTACTATGTGACTTATTAATAAAACAGAAGTACCGAAAGGGGCGCTTGACTCAGGGCTAGTGCATTTGGGTAGAGAACTCCACTCTACCGTGTCTGGACTTGACTTGTTTTGAAGTTAGTATGTGTTTGCTATTCTAATGCCCTGCATACCACACACACACATCCCAAGTCTCTAGCACAGCCCTTTTTTTGGGCGAAAAGTTGGGGCTCCTACCCTTTGCATTACATAAAATTCGTCCATAGGCCAATAAACAAGAACATGGGAAGAACCCTGAAACATATAACATGATATCACAGGGATAAAACACCCACACAACCACAAAATAAATATCAAAAGTGGTCTAGGATCCCAGACGACGAACTACAAGCATACAAGAAATTAACCACATTGGCCAATTTAGAACTGAACCCTAGGCACCTCACCGTGGCAGCAATGAAGTCCCACTGTACAATGTCAAAAGCCTTTTCAATATCAACTTGCATAACCAGCACACACATACACACACACTTTGCCGAACTGATGACAAGGCAGCACCCAAAAAACCCACCGCAATTTGCACCACAAATCACGCCAGAAATAGCTGGTGTTGACATGGCAAAAAGGCCAAGCTTTTGGCCAGCAGTTTTTGAAATCATTGACCTGCAAGGCTATTTGGGGTGCCATGTTGGCATTGCTTGCATTTGGGCGCCAGCTTTTTCTTTTGGCCATATCGCTTATAAAAGAATGCCTTGGGGGTCTTATCTGGCAGAACAATGCATGGCTGCACAGTTGCAGAGTGGACTCCCCGAATTGTACTATGTGACTTATTAATAAAACAGAAGTACCGAAAGGGGCGCTTGACTCAGGGCTAGTGCATTTGGGTAGAGAACTCCACTCTACCGTGTCTGGACTTGACTTGTTTTGAAGTTAGTATGTGTTTGATATTCTAATGCCCTGCATACCACACACACATCCCAAGTCTCTAGCACAGCCCTTTTCTTGGGCGAAAAGTTGGGGCTCCTACCCTTTGCATTACATAAAATTCGTCCATAGGCCAATAAACAAGAACATGGGAAAAACCCTGAAACATATAACATGATATCACAAGGATAAAACACCCACACAACCACAAAATAAATATCAAAAGTGGTGTAGAAGCTCCTGCATAAAGCCTACACAAATCTGCCAAAAGCCTTGTCCACCTTTCGCAGTGTAGTGAAACCGTATAGTGCACTGCTAGTCTCTGGATGCCAAAAACGATCTCAAGTATCTAGTGTAAAAACGATCTTGTATCAGCTCATAGAAACCATGGGACTGAGGAGCCCCTATGCTGTTCCTCAAAAATCATCTACATCCACTCCATCAAATCTCTTTGTGATAGACCAAGGTAGGATGTAGATCTCATACAGATCATAAGGAAGGAACCTACACTGTCATGTGAAGACTACCAAGATGAGGAATTTTCTGGCCATGCCAACCTCCCCAAGGCATCAGTAATCTAGCACTCATACATTCTTTAAAAACTGGCTATAGTCTATAAAATCTCCGGCCTCCACCTACATCTGCTCCTATATAGCATCATAGACTAAACCTCTGTCCAAGGAAACTTGCATGGGTGCACTCTCTGGATCTTATAATATCCAGCCACATGAAGGAGAACAAACATTAGCCAAGCTTTATTGGCGAGCGTAGGAGGCACAAGGCTTCAGACGAGCCTTCTCTGCAGCTTTATTGATCAAGAGAGGCGGAAGGGAAGACTGAAACTGTTGCTTTGTAGATTTTCGCAACGCTTTCAACACAGACCCTTCCAGTGCCTTGGAAGGATCTCATGCAAAGGCACGCACACACATGCAATACATATGTTGCATCCATATATATGTATGTATGAACATACATTCATACACGTTCATATACATACTAGTATTAAAACAGGTATTTTCTTCTCTATTGTTAAGAATTGAGCAACAATTATTACACATATGTCCTTTACTTGTATGTACTTCTATGTGCATCTACATCTACTTCCGTACATAGTGAATGTGACAACTTTGCTGATGTGGAAATTCCACCACAAATAGCGGGCATCCTGTATGGATGACTGAGGTGGCACACTAGGGCAGCTTTATTTGGGCACCAATATTAAAGCAGATGGCTTTCAAACTTTTTGAGATCAGTATTAAAAGCAGATGACTGTGATCCTGTTTTTCGGTGTTTTTCGAGGTGCTGTGAAGGCAAAGTGCTAATAATACGAGGCCTAGCCTCAATTGTAAGACATCACACCTACATGGTCGCAGACAGTCGTAACTCTCTTGATAATTTTAAAAAAAAATACCACCAGGGGTGCTTGACTTGAGGGTCAACACTCTCTGAATGGGAACTATGCATCTCGCGTGTCGTCCACAAAGTGTGAAATGTGAGCTCTTCTGTTTTCTTCAAGAAGTTCCGTTGCTGTTTTACGGGTTTTGTTCAATCATCCGATGGGCAAGAGATCACACTCACACAAAATAGACCAGCCAGTGATGACCCACATAACCCTAATATTCTACAGAACCATGTCCGAGTAGAGATAATAGAGTTTAAATATCACAGTATGTCAACAAACAAACTTCTCCGTAGCTGGATGTTGTTCATAAGGTGCATATGTATCATGCTATGTTGTAGTAGCTAAAACCCACAGAACCTTTGTATATGTGTGATATAAGATAGAGAAAGAATTACGTCATTAAAATCAAAATAAAGGAAAGTTAAGGAAATCTTATGGACAACCATACAGACCATCTGCATTGTCGTGATAATCTTAGTCATCTTGCCATGAAGCTTTCCCATAGTAGCACATTACATTCTGAAACAAACTGTAATTCTAAATCACTGCAGAACATGCTGAATGAGAGTACCTGACCAGTTGGAGATCCTCATCACTAACTACCTCCAAGGAGAGGGATGAAACATGGTCCAGCAACAAAACTGATACAGATGACACGATCCTTTTGTTTAGTCTCAAACCAATAGTTTCCAAAATAAATTGCATGCACAGTACAACCACATTTCTCTACTGATAGGCCAAAAAAAAAAGGAACATAGTGGATACAACCCATCTTACTACATCACAGTCTGCAGAGAGCAAATGAACATTCAAAACTCTAGTCATAAATATGTGTATAACAAGAGACAAACAAATTATGCAAGCGTCCTAACAAACACTCTATATGTAGCAAAGTGAACATAACTACCAGTTAGCTGTTTTGAATGATCTTACGGAGGTTCTCACAAACTCAACAGCAGTCTGAACTGTAGCGAGAAAACAGAGAGAGAGGAGTCTACATGTTTTTAATTTTCTTACAGAGGTTCTCGCAAACACGTACGGCAGTCTGGACTGTACTGAGAAAAAAAGCACTGTTTCCTGGAGTGAATGGTCCAACCATGAGACACTCAACGAACAAGTTCAAGAACCTATCCTTCTCATTGGCTGTGAGCATACAAGAACGAATGTAAGTTTCTTTCAAGAAGTAAACATTAAATCAAACAAACCAACAGTCGACAATCAAAATACAGGGCAATCATCCTGTTGTATAATTATAAGCTTTCCAATTACATGAGGACAGAGGGACAGTGCAGAAATGCACCTGTACTATTGTTACACCCTCTGTGAAGTGCAGGCTGCTATCTAATCACGCATGCCCCGATCTAGGATCCCCCCTGATTCGTATCCTCTCTTTTCATGAGCTAGACCCGTTTAGTCCCATTTTAGAAACCTTAAACAAGTATCATTGCCAGTCATTTCAAGCTTTCCCACAGATATAGACCTTGGACTTGTCTGTGAGATTGAAAATGAGTCTCTGATCCTATGTGCAGAAATACTTCACCTACCAAAGCAAAAGCTACTTAAATCACAAGAACAGTGGCCAGAAACTGTTAACATAACGCGATTAAAACACAAGAAATGCAAGGACAATTGAAAAGTATGTAAATGCACAGGCAGTCAAGGTCCTGCAGTAATGTTGCACTATCTGTGCACTTAACTGATCAAACTTTACCCTGATCTATATGTCGCCCCCCTTTTCTCTCTGATCCTATGTGCAGAAATACTTCACCTACCAAAGCAAAAGCTACTTAAATCACAAGAACAGTGGCCAGAAACTGTTAACATAACGCGATTAAAACACAAGAAATGCAAGGACAATTGAAAAGTATGTAAATGCACAGGCAGTCAAGGTCCTGCAGTAATGTTGCACTATCTGTGCACTTAACTGATCAAACTTTACCCTGATCTATATGTCGCCCCCCTTTTCTCTCCCTAGAATCTAAGTATGGATCCCTGACCCTATGGCAGAACTCAAATGCAAAGAGGTAACTACCTTGCCGCAGAAATAACATAAACACAAAGCATAGATCAGGCTAATAATGAATTTTGAAACTAACCAGGACAAATCTCAGGGTTGAAGCAATGCAAATTTGCTAGTATCTTTACAAACAAAGAAGATCGCTCTTGCGAATATGAAGCAAACTGAAGTTGCCCGGCAGAAAGGGAACAACCAGATGAATCATCTGGCAACAAGGCATTATTACTTCCTGATGCTCTTGTTGAGGAGCCCCCTGAGCTTTTGAAAGAATGCATTGCTGCACCAGCAGCTCTAAATGGATCATATATCAAAACAGAGTCAGATCCTGGCTTGATTTCTTCAGTTGTCAAGCTGCCACACCATCGCGTTAAGAAGGTTGTAGGAGACTGAGCAAGTACTTTGGCCAAATCAGGTGCCTGCACATCATGCAATACCGTTAAATTGCTATGCTTAATGCTTACAAAAACAAATGACAGTCATTAAATAGAATCATAAGCGCACAATAAAATCCATCACAGAGTTTCGAAAATTTGAGTCGTCAGAAAAAATATCTGCCATCCGCATTGCATGAATATAAAGCAGGCCAGAAAGCATTTCATCCTCTTCATCATCCGACTCCTGTGATTCCTTGGGTTCTTCTGTGAGGGCCTTCCTCACAAGAGTAAATACCTGAAAAAGACAACAGTTGTAAACACCTAAAATAAAAAGAGTTATTAATAGCTGAAAACAGGAAAGAACTTTGAGTTGTAATAGGAAGGATCACTACAAAAGAGTTGTCAATAAAGAGAAAAGAGTTCTGAGTTACAACAGGGGAAGGGATACTACTTTTAGAACATTATGGCAGTCAATGTCTCCCAAACGAAAAAGTGTGGTTTTGGTGTGTGCAGCTTTGGGAGTGCCAGGAAATCTCCACTTCAGTATGCATATACATCAATTCTTACAAGGTTGATATTCTTTAAAGTAAAGTATCCTGATTTAGTTTGAAATGTTCTAATTCTTGCACTCGTTCTTGCCTTGTTCGCACCACTGCAGTTCTATCCCAGAACCATGTGACTTAACGCATAAATTGCACAGATGAACTAGTTGGGATAGTCGAACCAAAAATTTGAGAGAGGTGGAACTTGTATAACCATGCGACATAAGCATGAAAAGTAGATTTATGAGGCTCAAAGTTCGGAAAAAAATTGTCCCAAAAAGAATCTCATGTCTAATCTTTGTGATGGTATCCTGAATGGGTTTATCTCTCTGTTACAGAAAGCTAAAAGTTTGCATAGTCAAAATTTGAAGGTACATAACGGGAAATTTCTCAAAATATAATTTTGAAAAAATTTGAAGATGCACAAACCAATGCATAGAGAGAAAACACAATATTATCCAAAGGCATTAAAGATGCTATTTGCTGCCCCATGGAATGTGTTGTATATCAGCCTCTCCTAGAAAACTATGCCCTTTCAACAAGAACAAAGAAAGGTAATAATATTTAATTAGCAATCTGCTGAACTCACTTCTGCTGCTACCATCTCTGCCAGATGCATCGTCCTTGCGTCAGCGGCAACCTCATCCAAAAACGAAACTGACTCTGTCTCACAAAACTTGACCATCTGAGGGCACAAAATGTCATATAGCTTTAACAGTGCAAAACAACCTTATGTAGCATGGACACACCTTAGTGGTCCTGTTTCTTTGCGCACGTGACACTCTTTTTTCAAAAAAAGAAAACTTACCAGTGATAATACTTTTGACTTCAACCGAGCAACCAAAGAAACTAGATACTTCGACTCTGCAAGCAGAAACGGGACGTGCAGCTTTAACACAGTCAGCACCAGATGCAGTACTCCTCCATTCCTACAAAGCTCCTGAAAAACAGCAAATCACAGTAAGGTTGGCAAAAGGCCAACAAAAAAAACTAGTGGGCATAATAAAGCACACTACCTATCACAGCTGTAAACAGAGCAAGACATCAGATATACAGGCTTCTGCATGTATGGAATACAGAATTTTAATATTTATTTTCCCTCCACTTTTCCCAGAGGAGCCTCCCTCTCAACTTTTCGGTAGCCTCCTCAAGCTCCCCTAGAAAGTCAATTTCAAAGTGGCTATATCCGATTTGAGTAGTGGGAAAACCTTTGACAAGTGTGGAGTAGAACCATTGGACACCCATGTGAGTGCCACTAGCAGTATTTTGCAAAATTGACAGTAGAAGATGCTCTTACAATCTGGTGAAGACAGAGTAAGGGTCTACATCCAACAATGCTAATGTGTCAAGTTATGGACAATATGCTTCATAATCCTCTTTGAGACATCTAATCAGGCCGGTCAGGTTTATCAGTAATCCCAGTCATCTTAATGTTCAACGGGTTTCCTTGTGAGTAGGACAAAAGAGACAAGACTTCCCAAACTTATCAATTTTCTTAGAAATCAACCAAAGCATCGGTCGCTGGCGGATCTCATCAATCTCCTCCATGGTCAATAGCTTGACAGGGCATCGTGCATGTTGGGCCAAAGTGATCCGAATCCTCTGATGCAACCTCCGTCGATGTTGTGTAGTCCTCCGCAGTCGTGGGCGTCTGGATCTCCCTAGCTCGATCGCTCGGTCGATCAGTGTGCCTCCGATGTGAGGTGGCGAGCTCTCCTGTGGTAGTAGCTCCTCCGGGTGTCCAGTGTCTGCTCTAAAGAAGTCTGTGATCCGTCTCTGACACTGGCTGGCCTCTCCTCTCATCAGGCTCTCTCTGTGTCTGCGCAACTCGAGCAAAAACAGACCCAAGCATCTCTGATCCTTGTACCGCATGACTCTCAGGAGTGGTCCGAAACCCTCTCTGAACAAGAAGTGGAACCGGCCGCGTATCTCGTAGTAGACGGGGCAGTGGCATGTGTAGTGCAACTCTGTCTCAGGCTCCAGGTCACATAGGAGGCATGTCCTGGCCTCTGCTGGTACTCTGCTGTATCTCCCAGTCTCGATCCGCAGCTGGTGTGAACATGTGCGTATCTGGCCAATCGCACACCGTATCCCATGAGACAAGTGGGTGTCCATGTATCTAGGTCTCCTCACAAGATCGTCCTCCGTAAGCTAGAGAAGATGCTCTCTGTAGAAAGCCATCTTCGTGCCCAGCTCCTGTGCTGGCTGTATCCATGTCCTCCTGGTGATCTCGAACTGTGTGAGAGTCAGAGACGGTGCATCGAGTGAGCAAGGTGGAAAGGTACGTAGTGTACGGTACGGTTTAGGTACGTACGGAACGTACTTCCGTACTGAACCAACCTTTAGGTACGTGATAGGTACGTACCATTTGTGAAAAAAGACAATTACACTAAATTTAAGTTCACAGACCTTTCAAAATTCAGCCTCATTAACAATGCAATGCTTAAAATGAACATATTGATAAAAAAACTTAATGACTCAAGATTCAATACTCAATGAGAAAACCAATGACCATAAATCATAAGACCAAATAACAACTACAAAGTTCAAACATCATGTCCATGGCATTAGCCAGAAGTGGGCATATACCATACAAACTGAATCAAGATCCAAAACAAAGTACTGTGAAATACTACAATGCCATAATAACAATAAAAGTCTGCTGCAGCCTGTCCTCCAAAGCATGAAGTCACCAGTGTGCACTAAGACGTGCGGCCTCAAAAGTCTGTGTCAGATGCGGAAGATGAATCGTCGGTAGAGAGCAAGCCCCCATCATCAAGGACATTGCCCTCCTCATCAAACTCAGGGTCAGGCTCAGCATATGTCAACTCTGGTACAAGCACCTCTGCACCACAAGCCTCCTCAGGCATATCAGCAATCTCTGCATGGATGAGCCAGACAGCTTCATTCGCTCGCCTGCGAATGGAGCGAATAGGAAGCTTCCCCCTGCGAATACTCTCTCGTCTCACAGTGTCTGGATCTCCTCCCACCGTGCGTAGAGGAAGGCTAAGAGCTCGTGCACGTGGTCTAGTCACACGACGATCCACGCTCTCGAGCTCTCTATGCAGCTCTCTGAGAATCTGCTCCTGCTCGTCTCTAATCTGTCGGTCCACCTCCTCTGGTCTAGGATCATCTACCATTTTCAGCTCTGTCGCATCAACCTGTTGAAGAGTAAAATAAAGTTAAACTGACTTATTTATGGCATATGCTTGCAGGTTGAGTTTACAATGGCCAACATCAAGGTAATTACCTGTTTGGGTTGCCCCAAAGAATGGTAACTCCGCACGAGCCTCATGTTGGCTCTGCAATACACCAACTTCTCCAACTGAGAAGTGCTAAGGCGATTTCGAATCTTCGTGTGTATGAGAGAGTAAGCACTCCAATTGCGCTCACATGCTCCAGCCGAGCAATCCTGCTCAGTGATCAAGCAAGAGCGCAATCATCAGCAAGAGAGTGACAAGTGTCAAGTAATATAAAGATGAAGTTAGAAGTTTAAAATGATATATACAATGTAATCATGCATGGCAGTTTCCTAACCTGGGAAAGGATACGCAGAGCAATGCGTGAGAGGTTGGGAAGACCAACTCTCCCATACGAGTGCCACCACGTCAAAGGATACTTTGTGGCTTCCTTCCTCAAAGAAACTACTCTCGTGAAAGAAGCGCCAATGCCATTCATGTAGTTGGTGAATTCCTTGTCTATCCCAAGCTGATCATCCTCTGAAAACATGAGCCCAACATACTCTGATTGTTTTGTGCTAAGCAAGGTATCACTCCATAGCTCTGGCGACCTGTAGAGAGGATGAAGCATGGCAGCCATCGCATGTATGGGACGGCTCATGAAAGTCCAACGGCTCTCAACACATCCCAATAAATCTGATCGGCTGAAATATCAAAACAACTTGTCAATACAAGTTAACTGTTATAACTTAGACTTGAGGGTTAAAATAGACAAGTTACAACCATTAGAACATGAGGAACCCTTACCGATCAATAGTCAACAGATCGCATTTGGAAACGTGGTCTTTCATCTGCATAAACAGATGATAGACTAGTCCCAAGGTCGATCCCTCTATATCCGTCAATCGAAGGAGGAAGTAGACTGGCTTGAGTGCCACTGAAAGAGCGTGCACTTCTGCCAAAAGCTCTCATCAAGGATCCGCCTCTGCAAGTATTTTGTAGATTCATCCTGCGATCTTGACATGCCTCGCCATTTTGGATCCACCACTGTCTGTAGTAGTGGATCTCTAAGTTTGTAGAGCCTCTGTAAAACCAAGTAAATGTAGGCAAACCTGGTTTTTGAAGGTCGAACCATATCCAAAGTGCTATGGCTGCGGAAGATAGCAAGAGCCTGATGTTTCTTGCGAAAGAATGTGGTGACCTTGACTACATCTGCAACTATGGGCTGCACCCATGAAAGTTTGCCAATATCCTCCATGAGCAAATCCAAACAATGTGCAGCACATGGAGTCCACACTATGCCAGGAAAATGTTGCTCCACCATAAATCCCATTGCCTTGCAATTAGCTGCATTATCTGTCACCACCTGCACAACATTCTCCTTGCCAACCTCCTCTATGGCTGTTTTGATGTGACCAAAAATAAACTCAGCCGTGATCTTTTCCCCTAGTTTTCCTGCATCCACAGCACGCAAGAAATAGGTGCCCAAAGCAGAAGACACAAGAATATTGATTATGTGTCGTCTGCGTATGTCTTCCCAACCATCTGAGATAATGGTGCATCCAAACTCCTTCCATCCAGCTTTCACAGGCGTAAGCGCCTTGTCAATTAAGGCCTTCTGTTCATCTAACATAGTGGTGCGCATCTTTGTGTAATCAAGACCTGTCCATGTCTCAGTAGGCCCCACCTGTGCAATGGCTTTTACCATTCTTTTCCACTGATCTGCGCGCAAAACATTGAAAGATATGTTGCACTCAATAAGAGTGCGACATATCTCCATCTTTGCCACCCTCTGACGCTCTTTCACCCAAGCCTGAGAAGAGATGCGACTAGGCAAAGTGGTCTGCGTTGATGTTTCAAATGTACCTTTTTCACGTGGCAAGGAATCCTCACCTTCACCACCAACACGTGCTCTCTTCCTGGAAGTAGGGGGTTGCATGGAGGCCGAACCTCCTCCAACCTCTGTCTCCACACCTAAAGACTCCAGCTCTCCAACAAAAGCATCATGTAAAGCATCCTGTGTGCTGGGAGCACCTCTCAAAGCAGGAGCACCAACAAGAAAATACTCTTGAATAAGCTGCTCCCTCAGAGGTGGTGGTATTTTCTCACATGCACCAATCTGATCAGTGCACCCGATGCCTGTCAAGTGCTTTTTGACTCGCGTAATAGTGCTGGTGTATTGGTCCCCACAATACTTGCATTACCATAAGCGTGTACCAGAACCTTGCTGAGAAGTGGTCGTGATGATCCTCAAAACATTGGTGTGGAGCGACCAGTTGGGGTTGGTTTTACGTGGCATAATGAATCCTGCACATTGCAAATGCAAAAGAGTGCACGCACATGAGAAGTATGGAGTGCGAGAGAAGAGTAGCAATACCTTTTCACGCGCGTAGCTCGGCTCTGCAAGACTCTGTGCACTGCTCTGCAGACTTCTTTGTAACAGAACAGAGACTCTTTTGCTACAGTGGTCGATTAAAAAAGCCTAAGGCTTCCCCCCTTCACACTAATAAGCCTAACTGGAAGCGCTCCCTAGCGGAATTTAACCGAGCAAAAAACGCCCAAATTTTTTTTTATGCCGTACTGTACCGTACCGTACGGTTGTATCGTACGGAAAGGTACCGTACGTACGTACGGATTCTACTCTGCGAGTGAGTACTGGAAGGGCGGCAGTGTGTCTATTCTTGAACCCATGCACATGAAACCATGATGTCATCTCCCCATACCAGCATGTTGTATCTCCCTGCATGGCTAACTGTCGAGAGGACTCAAGTGCAAGGCGGGCATATCTGTTTCTGGGAAGTTCCCAAATGCGGTGTATCAGAGACAGATCTGGTGAGCGCCTCAACCACTAGCGGGGGTCCAGCTAGCTCTGCTGGTATAATGACACGTGGTACTGAAGCCTTGGCTCTATTGAGCCGTGAGATCATAGAGACTAGTGGCTTCTCCATGTCCCCCCATCCATCAGTGCGACCTGTACTCCCAAGATGGTCCAATGAAGGTCCCCAAATCTCAGCTCCATAGAGCAATGCAGAAGCCACCAGGGTGTCAAAGAGCCAGAGCTTCGTCCGAGGCTCCTGAAACTGAACATGTGAACACATCCTCTCCACTCTACCATGCTGCATGGGCTCTAGTCAATCTAGTCTCTTCTGCTCTTCTCAATGAAAATGATGGTCCACTAAAAACCACTCCAAGGTAGGTGTAAGCATCTGTATACTCCACTGTCTCCTGACCGTATGTGAATGCGGGCGCTGACCTCCTGATCCACTATGGGGTGGTATTAAATACCATGACCTTGGTTTTACCAAGGTTGACAGACAAGCCACTTTCATGGGCAAAGCTATGCAAAGCATCCAAGTGACGTTGCATCCCCTCTGGAGAGTCAGAGATCAACACAATATCATCAGCATATAACAATAGTGGGATCCATGTTCCTGCCAGTTGTGCACCTCTATCACCATCTCTCTCAATGTAGTCAGAATACTCATCCACATACATACCAAACAGAGTAGGAGAGAGCGGGCAACCCTGCTTTACCCCAATCGTGGAATGAACCGTTGTAGATAGGCCCTCTGAGGTGCGTACATGCCCCACTACTGACCTATACAGTGCCATGACCCCCCAAATGAGCTCTATGGGTACTCCCATCTCCTATAATCTGCGGATCAATCTAGCTCTGGGTACAGTGTCAAATACTTTGCGGAAGTCCACAAGGCTGCAATAGATCCGTCTCCCATGTGATCTGCCCTCCTCAATGATGGCTCTGAGTGTCAAGATATGGTCAAGAGTAGAAAAACCTCTCCTGAATCTTGCCTGCCCGGTTGCGCTTCCTTCTTCTGCCCGTCTACTCAGCTGCTGCTCAAGAATGGATGCGTACAACAGTGCCAATGTGTGTCCGATCATGATAGTGTGATAATTCCCAGGCTCCATAGGGTCTCTTGACTTGAAGATAGGTACAATAGTAGATAGGCTCCAAGTATCAGGCAAGCCCTCGCACATGGCACGATTAAACATAACTACTAGGAGATCTGCTAGTAGATCTCTGGCATGCATGAAGTGCTCAGCCACTAAGCCATCATGATCATATGCTCTCCCAGTCCTCATCCTGTCAATGGCCTTCCTCACCATCTCAGCGGTGAAAAAAGCACATGTGTGGGGGCATGGATCGGGGGGTCGAGAAGGGGCAGCTGTCCAGGAACTGTGTATAGAGGTGACGCATACTGGCCCCAAGCCTCTGTGGAGGTAATGGCAAGGGGAGGGGAGTGCTCATGAAAGAGCCGCCATGCCTCACGTGAGTCCTGACTCAAGAATAGGTGGTATAGATCCTGCTCTAGGCGAAGCCAAAAATGTCCTCTTCTTACGCCGCACTAGGCGTCGGAAGTCAATCTGTGACTGTTTGTGAGTGATGTCCTCCAAAAGCACCTCTCCTGAAGTCTAGCTCTGGTCTCTCGGCATTCCTCGTCATACTAGTTGTTCTGGGGCATGCTCCCAGAACGACGTCTCTGCTCAAGCTGTGTGTGTGGGTATGCCTGTGCTGCTGCATCATGTAACGTTTGCGTCAATATAGTAGTAAGCTCCTCCAAAGGTGGCCCTGGCTCTTCTATACACAAGCGTTTGTAGATCCCATCTATGTATACAGAGTCCGTCTCCCATGTGAAGGTGTAGCGAGTAGGAGTTGCTGCCTGTGGCCTGTGTGCTACACTAAACTCGAAAGATATGGTCAACGACATAAGAGCATGGTCCACTGCCACACCAATAGGTATGGGTCCAACTGTGAGGTCCTGGATACTAGAGATGAGACTTGGCTGTGCCATGACATAATCCACTGTGCTAGCTCCATGTCTGTGTGGAAAGCATGTAAAACCCCATGCAGCGGGAAATCTCTGTAGGCCATTCAAGATGACCAATCCATGTGCAGTCCCCATGTCTATCAACTGTCGTCCATACTCAGTATGCTCCCCATCTTGTGATAGTCTAGATAGGCCCGTCTCTGCAACATCCAGCTCTCTCAGCATCTCTTCTGAAGTATCATAAAAAACTGTCTGATGATGAGCAGTCCTGGCATTGAAATCCCCTAAAATGATGATGCCACCATCTCTAGAGAACTCCCAGATGCCATCATCCAAAATAGAAAAGAGGGACTGTCCTCTGGGTGGTGCATACAGTGACACACTCGGGGGAAAGTAGCAAATAGCAATGTAAAGATATCTACATGTCTCTGCTCTCAATCTCACCCACATGTACCTAGCTTGCTCATCCCTGCGAGCTATGTGTATCAATGGTTGCAACTCCTCCCTGAATAACACTGCCACTCCACCTGAGCCCCGCCCTCTGTGCTCTGATCGTGTCTCCTTTCTACATGCGGTCTCCCATCTGTATCCATTAATGTGAGGCATAGACTACCCAGGGGCCTGATGTGTCTCAGAGTAGAGGATGATATCTCTCCCACTAAAACTTTCCTCAAAAGCACCCACATCTAGACGCATAGATCCATTACAATTCCAGATAGCAACTTTGAGTGTAGTACCACGTCATGTGGAGCGTGGCTCCAATATCACCACTCTTCCATCTCGGTAAAAAGCAATATTACCTTTTTCCCTTGCCGCTTTAATCTCTGGCATTACCTCCTGCATATGAGCTATCTGTGAGAAGAAGAAGAAGAAGAAGAAGAAGAGAGTTTAACGTCGTAGGAAACTATCCCAAGGGACCTTAAAGATCTAGCCGACGATGAGTTGAACACAAACACAAATGGGACGGACACAACGGCAATCACAAACACCTTTTGTCTTCCGACACCACACCAAGGCAAGATCAAGCTCAATGATGCTGTGTACCCACGACATTGGCACCAATGCCTTAGAGAAGTAAACTTCTTGTGGGCCGGCAATGTAATCAAGCACGATTATTTGTACTCACTTACATTGTTGATATCCAATTTATCCGTCTAATACGTCTCTTTATCCTTCTACAAACATATACTAATACCTAATTTTCTTTCATTGATGTTCATAAAAAATGTCCTGCTGTCTCTAGTCATGCTGTTTTTCTTATACAGAAAACCAGCATTATCATTCTAGAGCTGTAAAATCCCAGGTAAATGAATCCTTTCTATTGGGCGTTGATTAGAGTCATGACCAACATGTCATTCAATTACAGAAACAATAACATTTAATGGTTCTGCTGGTCCTCAAAGGCATGTCTTGATCTACGTTGCCAAGGGATATATTTTAAGCAAAAGTGAACATGTAAAGTAGAAGCATACCTTATGATTCAGCACTTTGTCTCTGAATGCCTGTGGTTGGCAAAGAGACTGTAAAACTTGAACAGATGCTTCACATTGCTGGGCAATCACTTCTGCCATAGACTCAGCCACATTTGATGATACTCTATTGCTCATGAGCTTGGAGTTCAATGCACGCAGCTTGGTTTGTAGTAGTCCAATATCTCTTCTCACAGCATCAAATGCTGCATCCATAAAGATGTCAACCTGCGCCAAATTGAAATTAAAATAAGCAGCCAGAGTTTTTTTAAGGAGAGAAAAATGATATCCCTTTGATTATGAGCTGTCTATACTCCCTCAACCCCCTTTCAGCACCTTCCTCCCTGTCCTCCATGCGTGATATATGCCAAGACACCCACAAATATTTTGACAACAGTTGACAAACATTAAGTTGTTCTATAATCCCATCTCAAGAGTTTCTTTGAAGTATCAAAGTCAATGGTAAGATCAATCTGGTTGTTAAACCAAAAGATAGTAGAAACTCCATGCAAAAACATTACCAAATTAAGTATTCGATATCGGATCTTTTATCATATTTAAGGCCATTTTGCTACAAATTCATACAACCAGAAAAAATTCACAACTGGCGAAGAATTTTAATACCAGCTGACACACATTGTTGTGTTACTGCCAAATGAACATAAGTACAACAAAAACACTCCTGTATAATAAGCATGCTTCCTAGTCGTTTTAATATTACCTTGCACAAATAGTTCATGCAATTTAGTTTCTCTCAATGAAAAAAAAAACAAACCCGGGTATGACAGACCTCAACAAACCACACTGCCCATTTTATTTTGTGTTTGTGCTATTTCAATTATAAAACCATCATTCCCAAAACAGATCTTATTCTTAGTAGTGAAAATTTTTACTAACATCCGTTTGCACCTTTGTACCTACTTATTGAACCAGCAACCCAAGTTTCACTCTATAAACCCATTTGTAACTCAGTTTCTTTCCTTATGGCGAAGGTGTAAATTTCCATATGATAATTGCATTAAATACAGTCATCTCCTCATCCATTGCTACATCTCATTCAAGTGTTCCAACAGCTTCTAGGTTCCATTACATGCATTCCCTTTTCCATGTATGCAAAATGATGCACAACAAAACTATGATATCTCAACCTCTCCATGGGATACTTGACACGGGTTGACCAATGTACACCCAGATCACTATATGAAGCATCTCTTGCACCCTACAATCTTTGCACACCTTGTTTTCTTTTTTGGTTTTTCCACAAGAAAATATTCCATTGAGATAAACATCTCAAGGGCACAACCTCAAGATAAAATGTACAATTGCCGATCATTGCAGAGCTGTGATCCCAAATATACTCTAAATATACAATTGATGACCAAGACTATTTCTTGGTTTTCAAAGAAATTTCTAACATCCACATTCTTCAGTGATCAAAGAGGGGGGAGAATTCTCCTCAAACTGTGCCTACGAACAGCAAGAGGAACATCATCAATTTAGAAACTGCATAAAAGCTCTCTAGAGTTCCCAGGTACCCTGATGGGTCCAAGAGATGCAGGTGGTATCCTTGAACGTGGCATAGTAAGATTCTTAGTAACTCTTAACCGGTTCCGAAGATGCCGGTGGTATCTTTGTTGAAGAAGATGAAGCCTGTAGAGGTGGATCCTATAGTGGATCCATGTGTCCGTAAACCTGTCCAATTGGAGGCACATTGTCTGCCTCTGCCACCTTTTCCTCTTCTTTGCTTCTCTTCTCCTGGCTCTCTCACCATCTTTTCTCTTAGATCTTGAAGATACCTCTTGTCCCTCCTGCAACAATGTCTACTCTCTGTGTTATGGATGCTCTATCCTCCTAGTGCATCCAAAAACCATATGGCATGCTATGCCACAAACAAAACGGTGTCCTGGTCACCCAATAAAAAATACTCTATGTTGTACATCACCTCCATGGATAGTAGAGGGAGAGATGAATCGAGGAGGATTCTTCACAAGAACAGGCTGAAAATTCAATCTGAGACTGGGGGAGTATATACCATCGGACAACGCACCACCCTCAACCAACAGAACACCTAAACTACTGCAATCTTGGACACAAATTTGAGGAAGATGAGATGGCTAAATAGAATCTCATTGTGGAACTGGATTTGTGTTGATGCATACTAAAGACTGTATTGTCGAGTGATGATGGTCATTGGCATGTATGCATGAAGTCAGTGTCTACTAAAGAATTGGATTGAAATTTTTGCAAGTGTAATCGTGGCCAATTGTCACAGAAACGGAAGCGAGCACTTCAACACTTTCGGGACTATTCAATTATACCGTTTGAAAATGCACACAGAGTGAAGTAATTCAAAGGGACACAACACTAGGGACTAGAAGACGGGGCTGGTCTCGTCCCTTCAAGAGATTTTTCTACTAGTTTATCAACTGATTCTTACAAAACACATGAACCGGAGAAACTTATATTGTATTTCTCCATCCCAGAACTATTCTGATGCGAGAAATACATGATATTCCCTAGCTCAGTGGCTCCCAAAAGGGCTATCTCTATCTAGTTCTGTATTCCTTTGTGAGAGTGGGATTACTTATGTTATCCACCTGCTTACGGAGTGCTGAAGCGAGGTTGCCTTCCCTGAAATTTGGTGTTTAGGAGCTCTTTTGAGGGCTGAAAAACTGTCACAGCCAACAGAGCACTTGTTTGAGTGCGGCTATCCATAGAGGACACACACAAGCATCTGTTGGCTGCCCTCCACCTCCAAGTGCACTCCTTATGTCAGGTGCAGCAGAAGAGAATAAGGATTTTGCTCGGATCTAGTACTCCACACACAAGCACAAGGGTGAGAAAACTGAACTGAACTGAAAGAAAAAGAGAGACAAGAGAGAGAAAAGAGACGATACACAGATGTCGGGTCCCAAACCTCAAGGGCCCCCTTGCTCTGTTGCCAGAGCAAGTACTTTCTTTATTCTTGCACAATGCTGATACAATGACTAAATGCTGAGATGCTGATGCTAATGGATACTGATGCTACTGATGCTGGGTACTGGGTACTAAGGTACTGAGGGGGTACTGAGGTTCTATGTCGAAGACGAGGATGTCGACGACGGGTATTGCGAGTTCTATGTCGAAGACGGGGAGCTCAACGACGAGGTCTATGTCGAAGACGATGAAGTCGACGACGAGGTACTAAGGGTCTTTGTCGATGACGATGAAGTCGACGACGGTACTGTGTCGAAGACGGTGAAGTCAACGACGATTCTGTGTCGAAGACGGTGAAGTTGAGTACGGTTCTGTGTCGAAGACGGTGATGTCAACGACGGGTACTGCTGGTCTATGTCGATGACGACAACGACAATGGTGACTGTGACAATAACGATGATGGTGTCGTCGTCAAGTCCGAGACTACGATGACGATGACAATGTCGATGACGACCATGGTGTCGATGACGACGGCGTCAAGGCTGAAAACTGAAAACTCTAGGCTTCTTGCTCGGGATCTGCTATTGTTGTGGCACTGCGGCATAGGTCTGCAACCGCCGAGTCGCACTTGGGCTAAAATGCAAAAATGCTAGGCTGATCTGGCTGAAATGCAAAACGCTAGGCTGTCTTGGCTGCAAACTGAAAACGCTAGGCTGATCTACTGTTGGTTGGTCAATGCGGCGAGGAACTGCAACGAGGATTTGCGGTCCGGCGAAGCGTGTGGGCTGAAAACGCTGATGGCTGTGGGCTGAAAACGCTGGGTTGAACTGCAGAGAAATTGCTGGGGAGCCTGAGGGTGCCTGTCGGTCTCCTGCGGTGCATGCCCTTTCTATGTCCCTGCTTCTTCAGCTTCTACTGAGTGCCCAATGGATTTCATTTATAGGAATTATATGCTGGGTAGGGCAAGCTTCAACTTACCAAAAAGAATTCCAAAAGTCACTTTTAATAAAATGACTTATAAGAGGTGGTTCACGCGGTAAAATCCATGCATGATGAAATGATTGTTCTTGTGCAAGAGAGGGTATGCAACTATGACCAGCTTGGACATGCACGTCCTGCTAGAGGCTCACAAAGTGCCAGGCTAGGTCCTACGCTAAGACTGACGCTAGACTATAGAAGAAGCGTGTCCACGTGGCGCAAGTGAAGTGCGCACGTGACATCCCTCCCTGTTAAAAGTGAGGCACAGCTGCTGAACTTCTATCTGTACTTCTGATGCTGACTGATGAATGTTTCTGATGTTGTGGATACATCACCAATGAAAATTCCTCCGAAACCACGGATTGATGGTGTTGCGGGTACTACTGGCGATGCAAACACCGTGTAAGGGTCACTATCCAGCCTTACTACGAGATAGTGCTGACTCTACCTGCTGTAGCAAGAGTTGTTCCCCGAACATTGCCTGTGGTGAAAACATTACCGGTTTTGATGGATTGAGGTTTGGTTCCGAAGTTCTCCAAAGGTTCAATGACGAGGGAAATGGATGCACGCTACATGCGAATGCGATTGCGAATGCAGAAGAGGTTAGGGATCATGTCTCTAACTCTATCCGCATAAGAGGCTAGGAGATCTTGGTACTCAAGATCTCGGTTCTCGTGTATACGATGTAGATCTTCCTACAAAGACATGGCAATGAAGACGGGCTCTAGTTAGTCCATGGTCGGGACTCAAAAGATTCTTCAGGAAAAAATTTGACAGAGATTCCTTGGGTTCTTGGTTTTGCTTGGATTCTTTGGGTTCTTTGGTTCTTCTTGGGTTCTTGGTTATTGATGTTTCTTCATACTTGATGATTCTTCCCTTGAGTTCGCAAAGCCGAAGCACACTCTCACGTGTACATCTAACCCTATGTGTACGTGGACAAGCTACGTCATGACATAGGTTCAGTTCAATTAGATTAGGAAGTGTTCTGGCACTTTTGTGAGTCTGTTCACAGACCGTGCATGTCCAAACACTTAGATTAGATGCATATCCTCTGGTTGCACATAGCATGACCACCAGATTTCCATCAGAACCCATCAGGAGCATTTTTACAATGCATAGACCTATTTTCCCCATTTTAGCCAACTTTCACTTATTATTTTTAAGTGACTTTTGTTGGGAACTGGGTAGGGCAATTTAGCCATGCAAGTATATAAGAAACCCTAGCGCTAGCACTTTCTGGCAGAAGAGGCAGCAGGGACCTAACATTCACAGTGCACCTTCTCCCCCCAGCAAGAAGACTCAGCATTTTCAACCAAGAACAGCCAGCGTTTTCTACAAATGTAGATTCAGCCCAACGTTTGTAGTTGCAGATCAAGGCGGTATTAGCAGACCCAGTAGAAGCCATAGCGTTTTTGCAGCAGAGCCTAGATCAGCCCTGGCGTTTTTGAATCAGCAGTACAACTCAGTGTTTTGTAGATTCTCCGTGACGGAACCATCATTAGCATCAATGTCTTTAGTTTTCAGCAGCCAAATTCCGATGCAGAACCCCGAACCTCGAAGATCTCACCTTCCCGCAGCAAATCCTCGCCAAACGATCATATCCAACGTAGTTTACAGTTTCAGCCCGAAAACACAGATTTCAACATCTGCGTTTTCAGCGCGTCGTCGTCGCATCGTCGTCATCGACATCGTCACCGACATAGACTCAGAATTCAGCAAAGTAAAGTTTTCACCATAGGCAATGTTCGGGGAACAACTCTTGCTACAGCAACCAGAGTCAGCACTATCTCGTAGTAAGGCTGGACAGTGACCCTTACACGGTGTTTGCATCGCCAGCAGTACCCGCAGCACCATCAATCTGTGGTTTCGGAGGAATTTTCATTGGTGATGCATCCACAGCATCAAAAGCATTCATCAATCAGCATCAGAAGTACAGATAGAAGTTCGGCAGCTGTGCCTCACTTTTAACAGGGGGAGATGTCACGTGCGCACTTCACTTGCGCCACGTGGACACGCTTCTTCTATAGTTAGTGTCAGTCTTAGCGTAGGACCTAGCCTGGCACTTTGTGAGCCTCTAGCAGGACGTGCATATCCAAGCCGGTACAGTACCTCACTTTGAAAAGGAGGAAATGTCACGTGCACATCTAACCCTATGTGTACGTGGACAAGCTACGTCATGACATGGGTTCAGTTCAATTAGATTAGTAAGTATTCTGGCACTTTTGTGAGTCTGTTCGCAAACCGCCGTGCATGTCCAAACACTTAGATTAGATGCATATCCTCTGGTTGCACACAGCATGAACATCAGATTTCCATCAATACCCATCAGGAGCATTTTTACAGTGCATAGATCTATTTTCCCCATTTTAGCCAACTTTCACTTATTATTTTTAAGTGACTTTTGTTGGGAACTGGGTAGGGCAATTTAGCCATGCAAGTATATAAGAAACCCTAGCGCTAGCACTTTCTGGCAGAAGAGGCAGCAGGGACTTGACATCCACATTGCACCTCCTCAAGCAAGACCCCCCCCCCCCCCCCGCAAGAAAACAGAGCGTTTTCAGCCAAGAACAGCCAGCATTTTCTAGAAGTGCAGATCCAGCCCAGCGTTTGCAGTTGCAGATCAAGCCGGCATTAGCAAACCCAATAGGAAGCCATAGCCTTTTTGCAGCACAGCCCAGATCAGCCCTAGTGTTTTTTAGTCAGCAGTACAACATAGCGTTTTGCAGATTCTCCGCGACGGAACCATCATTAGCATCAGCGTTTTTAGTTTTCAGCAGCCAGATTCCGCAATAGAACCCCCAAACCTCACAGATCTCACATAGTTTGCAATTTCAGCCCGGAAAACGCAGATTTCAACATCTGCATTTTCAACGCATCGTCG
The DNA here is from genome assembly GCF_014529385.1 of Adiantum capillus-veneris. NCBI lineage: Eukaryota > Viridiplantae > Streptophyta > Polypodiopsida > Polypodiales > Pteridaceae > Adiantum > Adiantum capillus-veneris. The sequence continues at coordinate 63,762,217 of NC_140949.1, read as the reverse complement.
TCGCATCGTCGCCATCGACATCATCACCGACATAGAGTCATAACTCAACAAATAAAGATTTGCAGATTTCAGCCATTAGCATTTTCAGATTTCAGCCCGTCTTGTCGTCATCCTCATCGTCGTCGACATCATCGGCAAGTCCAAAGCATTGTAGGGTTTGTGCAATCAATAGTAGGCCGCTCTCGCCATAGAGAGTGGGTCCTTCGGAGGAGGGTTGACAACACTTTGGTGTCGCACTCTTCTTTCTCTATCTCTAAGTATCAGCACCTTCATTCACAGTGTTTACCACTTTTTTTGTGATCATTTGCACTCTCTCACTAAAGGAACGGAAGGCTCTCCCTTCGGTAAGTAAAAGGAACCCTGGAGCACAGTTCGGAGCACTCATCTTGAGCAAAGTTCAACATTCACTTCCGTTGCACCTTACATTGGTATCAGAGCTTTGGCAGTGTTCTATATCACTTAAGGATAGAACCACAAGAACCACAATAATTTTCTTTTATTTTTTGCTTTTCGCGGTCGCACATAACCCAAGTCCTCTTGGGCGTGTCGATTCCTAATCGTATTTTTGAAGAGTGACAAGAATCCCAAGAAAGAAGGGTTTGTCCAGCCTCCCCTTGTTTCTCTTTTCACTCATTGAGAGCGGACCGTGCACTTAGCGGCCGGCCAATCGACGTGAGGTGGGGAAAAGCAGACTCTCTCATTCTTGTCTTGTCCAAAGCACGACACACAGGAATTGCATGATAATGATCAGCATGATAATGATAAGCATGATGATTTGCATGATCAAGATGTGATTATTCACGAGCATGATGGATTGCATGATAATGATAAGTATGATGATTTGCAAGATAATGGTGTGATTGTTCACAAGGATGATGGTTTAGTTGATACTTTGTCTAATGAAGCTAACCTCATTGCACATTCGATAGATCACAAAGAACCGATCTTCGCTCTCGAGTCAAGGTCCAAAGAACCCCAACAAGAAGTATTATGTGTGCGCATGATTAGTCAACACGAATTGTTCGAGTGTTTCATTCGTGATGCTTTCTTGTATTTTACTCACCGTCCTTATGTGATCCCTTCTCATAGGCATGACATATTGTACGTTGAGCACCATTCACTCATGAATGAGCACGGATGTATGCGGAACTCTCATGAAAAGATGAAATGTTTGCATTCAAGGAATTCACATCCCGTGTCTCTTCCTTGGCATGACACAGTATCCGAAAGAGCACAAGAAGGATTGAGCATCAAGCATAGGCATTTTCATTGTGATTTGCCACAGTTTATAGATTTAGATCAGAAAGACAAATTTCGAATCCATTGTTTGCATGTGTTTGATGAGCGGTTTGGCACTCCGTCTCTATGTTCATCTACATTGCATGCACAGCTTTTTAGGAAGACAAGAATTTTTCTAGTCACTTTACATGGAATGGGTATGTTCATGTTTTTGTCTTGGAAGTGGTTTCAGGAATTTTCATCCTCGGAGATTCTTGAAGACGGTAGACACATGACTATAGACGAAGTTGAAGCAGTGAAGGAGCCATAGATGACTTTGTGTCGCTTTCGACGCGGCCCAAAGAAGCAAGCGTTGCAGACCTTTATGAAGTTCAAGTATCGTTCATGTTTTTGTCTTGGAAGTGGTTTCAGGAATTTTAATCCTCGGAGATTCTTGAAGAAGATAGACGCATGACTATAGACGAAGTTGAAGCAGTGAAGGAGCCACAGATAGCTTTGTGTCGCTTTCGACGCAGCCCAAAGAAGCAAGCGTTGCAGACCTTTATGAAGTTCAAGTATCGCATGATCCACTCATAAGAGTGGGTCGGCGAAGAGTCCTTTCCAGGATTCCAAACACTGTTAGCGATCTCCCTCGACGCCATACAGTTCGGTACAGTACCTCACTTTGAAAAGGAGGGGATGTCACGTGCACATCTAACTCTATGTGTACGTGGACAAGCTACGTCATGACATGGGTTCAGTTCAATTAGATAAGGAAGTGTTCTGGCACTTTTGTGAGTCTGTTCGCAGACCGTGCATGTCCAGACACTTAGATTAGATGCATATTCTCTGGTTGCACACAGCATGACCATCAGAGTTCCATAAGAACCCATCATGAGCATTTTTACAGTGCATAGATCTATTTTCCCCATTTTAGCCAATTTTCACTTGTTTCTTTTAAGTGACTTTTGTTGGGAACTGGATAGGGCAATTTAGCCATGCAAGTATATAAGAAACCCTAGCGTTAGCACTTTCTAGCAGAAGAGACAGCAGGGACCTGACATCCACAATGCACCTCCTCAAGCAAGACCCCCCCCCGGCAAGAAGACAGAGCGTTTTCAGCCAAGAACAGCCAGCATTTTTTACAAGTGCAGATTCAGCCCAACGTTTGCAGTTGCATATCAAGCTGGCATTAGCAGACCCAACAGGAAGCCGTAGCGTTTTTCCAGCACAGCCCAGATCAGCCCTAGTGTTTTTGAATCAGCAGTACAACACAGCGTTTTGCAGATTCTCCGCGACGGAACCATCATTAGCATCAACGTTTTTAGTTTTCAGCAATCAAATTCCGCAGTAGAACCCCCGAACCTCACAGATCTCACCTTCCGTAGATCCTCACCACGTGGTCAGATCCAGCGTAGTTTGCAATTTCAGCCCGGAAAACACAGATTTCAACATCTCCGTTTTCAGCGCATCGTCATCGCATCGTCGCCATCGACATCGTCACCGACATAGAGTTAGAACTCAACAAATAAAGATTTGCAGATTTCAGCCCTTAGCATTTTCAGATTTCAGCCCATCTCATCGTCATCCTCATCGTCGTCGACATCATCGGCAAGTCCAAAGCATTGTAAGGTTTGTGCAATCAATAGTAGGCCGTTCTCGCCATAGAGAGTGGGCCCTTCGAAGGAGGGTTGACAACATTCTGGTGTCGTACTCTTCTTTCTCTATCTCTCAGTATCAGCACCTTTATTCACAGTGTTTATCACTTTTTGTGATCATTTGCACTCTCTCACTAAAGGAACGGAAGGCTCTCCCTTCGGTAAGTAAAAGGAACCCTTGAGCACAGTTCGGAGCACTCATCTTGAGCAAAGTTCAAGCACTGAGGCGGTCCGAGGCGGGCAACAAGAAGAGTGGCCTCTAAGCACTCTTCTAGGCTCCCGTGCTGCTCAATTGGGTTGGGGTTGGAAAAAACAGCAAACACACACACAAACCCGCAACCTAACCCTACACAAATTTGGGGCACCACCTAGTTTTGGATGCGAACTAGGACGCGTAAAGAGAGAGAGAGAGAGAGAGAGAGAGAGAGAGAGAGAGAGAGAGAGTGCTCGGGCTGCTTTGAAATGTTCGACAGTGATCAAGCAAACACAATTATATATATAACAAAAAGAGGGAAGGGGGAGGGGATGCTTGTTGTACTAATACCTTCTTACAAATCTGTCATGACCAATGAAAGTGAGATTAGTATTTGTTCAACATACCTTGAGTAAATTACACCACCACAACACATCACAAGAAAAGCCACCCCAATCATTGTCTTAAGGCCAGGGGAGTCCTCTCCACCCTGTCGCCCTCTTACAGTATGTAGGATTTATGGCTAAATTCATGACAACACCCAGAGACAAGCTATCAAGAACTAAAAAAAAAAACGAAGACACTTACACATCATTGTTGTCCATTACTTCACGTTGGAAGAGAGACAAAGTATCCAAGCTTACTCCAAATCCACCCTCCTCGATTCAGCAAATATTGGGCTTACACAAGTAGGAGAAATGATAGATTTTCTACTCTCAATTGAATGATCACTCTCTCTTACAATGGCATAGAGTTCCCTTGCTAATCACCCCAAATATAACACATGCACATACATAAGACAATGAGCATCCACTCAAGAGCTCCTTCTAGAGAGGTTGAGCTTGGCTTCTCAAGCTATAGCATAGTGTGTGAAAGAGGAAAATGGTAAAATGGAAGAGGGAGTGTGGCTGCATAGCATGGGCAAACTGGGGTCCACCAATAAAATCATAGCTCACAGCTCGTAGCTCAAAAAAATATGAAAAAATTTGAGGTGAAAGTTCAGCTCACGAGCTACAACTTTTGTTTGTATCACCTTTTCAAATTCGGGGAGCATGTGATCTTTAGAAATTCAGCAAAATCGACTGTTTTTTCCACTGCACAAGGTCCTTGTGAGGTCTTTCTTTCGATGATTCTTTTGAATACCTCCAAGAGTGAGCTCCCCATGATACATGCATGCATTCCACATACCCTTGACCTTATTTGATAGGTCTATAATTGAAGATATTGTTGAGATCATGATATAAGTGAATAGTAAAACTAAGAAAATTGAAGGGTCTAAAAAAATATGTACATGTCAAATATAAATAATATAGGTGGAAAAAATATAAAGGGATCAAAATATTATAAGTCTACCATAAAAAGATGAATATTTTTTGTGTTCTAATTTATGAGAGTAAAAGAGAGTAGATGTAGGAAGAAAAAATCACAATAGTGAAAAAATATACGCATAAATAAAACTAGTTTTTTTGGATTTTTGTTGGGATGGAGTTACACCAAAAATAAGAGAAGCTTGCATGAAATTATTTTTATATGGAATAAAGAGTATGCAAAATGGTAAGAAAAAATATGGTAATGATGAGTTAATGTACATAGCATAAATAACACACACCTAAGTATAAATATTTAAATAAATACAATAATATTTTGAAAAATCCTTTTATTTAGGCCCTATATACAATGAAATATTTACACACAAATGGACCATAATATACTTATAATTTTTATTTTATTTTTATTTATTTTTATTTTTTTGGCTCAACTAGCCCAGTGACTAGCTAATTGAGGGTTTTTAAGAAAATATGAGGGAAGTCCCGTAACTCACACACGTCTATGTACAGTGAAATGGTAGGGATAGCCATAGTGTTTAAGTGATTTGATAGGGTGGGTTAACTTACTATGGCAATTACGGAGAGCCGAAAAACGGCTATCATTAGCTCTCTCCCAGGATGATGGTATATTCATGTACCATCATAGAGCATCTTTTTCAAAGAGAGTGCTTCAGAGTCCTTGATGAGATCTTCATTGTTTGGCTCCTCAGAATTTTGGTTTGAGTTACACTCATGCTTCACGGAACAATACCTACATGAGATAGCTGCCTTTTGACAGATCTTTGGTAGATCCTTTGGTAGAAGGCGACTCAAATAAGGCTTCAAGCGATACCCGTTTACCTTCCTGGAGTGCTCTTTCCCATTCAAGTCCATAAGTTGATAGTAACTTGAATTGAAAGCCTTCTTAACTATGTATGGACCTTGCCATCTAGTTTCAAATTTGGCATCAAAACGATTATCGAGTCGATTGTCATACCTTAGCACAAGATCTCCTTCATTGATGCCTTTGTCCTTTAGTTTCTCGTCAAGCTTCTCCTTCGCCTGCGTAGCTTTCCTCTTGTAGCACTCGTATGCTACTTGTCTTTTCCACTCAAGCTCAGCTAAGGTAAGAAGTCGATCCATCCATGCTTCTTGATCATCTTGTGTTGCTTTGCCATGATGTCGCATTGTTGGAATGTTGAGCTCAATTGGCTGTAAAGCCTCTTGACCATAGACCAAGTGAAATGGTGTAAACTCCGTAGCTTCCCTATATGTGGTTCGATACGCCCACAAGGCACCATCCAAGAAGTCATCCCACAACTTTGTCTTGTTTCTCACCATCTTTCTAATGATGCCTGTAATGACATCATTAGCTTTTTCTACAAGACCATTGGATTGAGGATAGTAGGGTGTACTATGACGATGTAGAATGTGAAGTTCTTCACAGACTTCTGTAAGCAAGCTCTTTCTAAACCCTGGACCATTATCATAAACAATCTCCAAAGGTGTGCCAAATCTACAACAAATGTGAGTGTTAGACAAATTTGCTCACTGTCCTCTCATTTACCTTTGCCACACTTTGTGCTTCTACCTATCTCGTCATGTAGTCTATGGCCACCAAGATATACGATTTCCCATTTTTAGTCCTAGGCAATGGATCCATAGCATCAATGCCCCATTTTTCAAATGGACCATTTGCAAGGACTAACTCACATGGACCATGTAACAGACGCTTGTTTCCATTAATCTGACAATTGTGACAGCTTTTACACCAATGTTGAACATCAATGTGCAAGCTTGGCCAAACAGATCCGGCAAGCAAAATCTTTTTTGCAGTGAGTTCCTGTGCAAAATGACCACCATACGCTTCCTCATGCAAACCTTTTAGAATGGCTGGGATTTCCTCAATATTTGGTACTCTTCTGCACACTTGATCCTTCCCTCTTTGGTAGAGGGATCCTTCTAGGAAGAGATACGTGCTTGCCTTCTTCATGAGTCTCCTCTTCTGAGCCTTCGTGAAGTCTTGTGGAAACTCACCCTCCAAAATGTAGCTAATAATGGGAGTCAATGACTCCAATCCCTGATATCTCGGTTGCTTGACAGTTGCTGTCACCATGATGACCTGCACTTCTTTCTCAACACATGTAACTGCTTGTTGTGCAAGTAAATCGGCATCTTCATTTTGTTTCCTAGGAATATGATATAGTTGCACTTCTTCAAACTGATTAAACATCCTACGAATGGCATGAACTTTTGTCCTTAAGCTTTCATTCTTGCATGCCCAAATGCCTAAAATTTGCTTCACAATGAGAAGTGCATCCCCTTTTACCATGAGACGTTGTATACCTTGGCCAATGCATATCTTTAAACCATGAAGTAGTGTGTCGTATTCTGCTTCATTGTTACTAGTTGAACCTGGTAGATTGACCTTCTCTTTCATGACCACCTCTCCACTTGGGTTAAGCAACACTAGCCCTCTCCCTGCTTTTCCTGTGACTCGTCGAAAAGCTCCATCAAAGAACAAGGTAAAAGCATTAGGAATACTTTTAGGTGGTGGCAATGGTAAGGTCTTTACTTCAGGCACCTTAATCTCCTTCTCATGTACCCTATAAGCAAGGATCCCTGCCAATTGTGCACGCACACTATCTTCTACATTGAAAGAGTATTGGAACTCTTGCAATTTCATAATCCACTTTGAGATCCTAGTGCTAAGATTCATTTGAGATGACACCCAAGGAAACAAATTTTCTGCAGTGAGAATTACAAAAGGTTTTGGTAGCAAGTAGGATCTAAACTTTCTCACCGCAAACATGAGAGAAAGCATCATGAGTTCTGCCTCCGTGTAGCCTCTCTCCAAAGCATTCATGACCCTACTAGCGAAGTAGATGGGTCGCATCCTGGTACTGTGCGGATCTTGTTGTAATAAAACTGCACCAATTGTTTCCTTCCCAACACTAGAGCTAACAAAGAATGTGTACTCCCAACAAGGAGACATGAGTATTGGTAGCTCTGACAAAATGACTTTAATGTTACAAAAGTACTCTTCAAGCTCATAAGACCATGCAAATTCTACTTGTTGTGTCAACTTTTACAAAGGATGAAGCAACTCCAAAGCTAAGTGAATAAAGAGTGACATATACTTCACCTTTTGAATGAATGAGATGACCTCTTTGAGATTCTTGGGTGATGGGAGCTCAATAAGAGCCTTTTCCTTTAAAGGATCCACCTCAATGCCTTTATAGGAAACCTTGTGACCAAGCAAGATCACTTCATCCTCACCTATGTGACACTTTGTCAGGGTTGAGTTGATCTCCCATGTCGTAGAGCTTCTTTAAACCTTCTTCTACCCTTTGTATATGCAATGATTTTGAGCTATAAATGCAAAAATCATCAATAAAAACCCTAATGGACTTTCTAAAGAATGCTTGAAACACCATGTTCATGAAGCGTTGGAAAGTTGCAAGAGCATTTGTCAGTCCAAATGGCATGACTCTAAAAGCATAACAACCCGAAGGAGTGAGGAAGGTTGTTTTCAACTGATCTTCCAATGCGATACCTATTCGAAAGTAACCCGAGTAGCCATCACACACAGTGTACTTCTCATGACCAGCTACCTCATTTAGTATCTCATCCTGAAATGGAAGGGGAAAGTGATCTCTTTTTGTTGCCTCATTAAGTGGACGGTAATCCACACACACCCTCTACTTGCCGTTTTTCTTAGGAGTGACAACAACGGGAGAGACCAACTCTGAATTCTCCGCTGGATAAATGAAACCTGCTGCTAGAAGCTTTCTTACCTCCTTGAGTAAAGCCTGCTCCTTGATGACTCCTAGCCTTCGTAGCTTCTGAGCCTTAGGTGTGGCCTCTAGCTTCAACTTTTGTGTTGAACAACATCTACTCCACGCACATCGGTGTAGTCTTTAGCAAAAAGCCTAGGAAATTTCCTTAGCACACATTTGAACTCCTCTCTTTCGTCCTTTGTAAGTGTTGTAGACAACATACCTTCTAACATTCCTTCATCTTGCATATTTTGGTTCTCTTGGGAACCTACCTGGGCAAGAGGTCTCTTGGTTGTTTGGATTAAACCTTACCCCCATGACTTCGATGGAAGACTCCTCTTCAGTAATGCTGTCGCTACTTTCTCCTTCTGAAGTGCTATCGGTCCAGCCTTCCTCCGTCTCACTTTGAGAAGATTCTTCATGGAGCTCCTCTTGGCGTTGCTCCTTCATGTCAAAGACAACCTTCTTATGATTGTCATTCCTGCAAATTAGCTTTCCACTCTCCCAATCCTGCAAAGCTCGCATTTTCATTAGCCATGGTCTCCCTAGGATAAATGGGTAACCATTTCTTTTGGTAGACATGACATAGAAATCCACTGCCTTCTTAATGCCAAAGGCCTCTACAAAAACATTTTTACAAATGCCTACACACCTAGCTTTGCTATTGTTTGCCATCTTGACTTTAATTTCAGGTGTCTCATGGATGTGCATGCCTAGTTTTTGCATGAGTCCCTCTGTCATGATGCAAATTTGTGCACCCCCATCATAGTTACCCGGAACGCGGAACGGGAACGGCGACGGGATCCCCGCGGAACGGGGGAACGGCTAGGGGTTCGGAATGGGAACGGCACGGAATGGGAGGTATAAAAAACACCCAAATAGTGCATTTTTTAGCTTCTTGTGTTTAAATACAAGGAGTATTAGAGTGCTTTGACTCTAATACTCACAAAAAACTCGTTTTGAAGACCATTCAATCTTGCTATGACTAGATGATGTGAGAGAGAGAGAGAGAGAGAGAGAGAGAGTGAGAGGGAGAGGGAGAGATTTGAGAGAGTGGGAGGGAGAGGAAGAGAGCTTGAAGGCTTAAAGCCTTAAGCCTTGAGAGAGTGAGTCTTGAGAGGGAGAGATCTTGAGAGTGTGAGAGGGAGAGAGCTTGAGCCTTGAGGATTAGCTTGGGGAGAGAAAGAGGGAGGGGGGTGCATTTTATGAGTCCTTGAGGCCTTGCACACTTCAAAAAGAAGCCCAAACATTTACTTCAATTTTTTCAATTTTTGCCAAATTTGTTTGTAGCCGTTGGCTGTTCCAAGGGCATTCCGGAAAGTTTTGGGGGCGTTCGGAACGTTCCGGAACGGCCGTTCCGGTTTGCACTCGCCACCTGGAACGTCAAACGTTTCGGGACGTTTCGGAACGTTCGGGAAGGGAACTGCCCCCCTGGAACGCCGGAACGGGGGCTAGGGGGCGTTCCCTTGTTTCACTAGTTTCAGAAGGAGGAAGGCTGGACCGATAGCACTTCAGAAGGAGAAAGTAGAAGCAGCATTACTGAAGAGGAGTCTTCCATCGAAGTCATGGTGGTAAGGTTTAATCCAAACAACCAAGAGACCTCTTGCCCAGGTTTGGAAGAGGTAGGTTCCCAAGAGAACCAAAATATGCAAGATGAAGGAATGTTAGAAGGTATGTTGTCAGAATGCCGGGGGCTAGGGGGCGTTCCCCGGTTTCACCCCCATCCACTAGACCTTTCCTAACCAATCTTCCTTTGATGTAACAATCTAGCACAAGTGTAATATCCTCATTCATTTCAGCATGTACAATTTTTACAACAGGCACACTCTCTTTTACCTTTCTCCTAGCGCTAACTGCCTTTGTTAAATCCCTCCTAACTTGTGGGCATAATGCAAGAAACTGAGGCCATGTGATATCAGGACCCTTACCTCTCATGTCTTCCAACAAGTTGTATGGAGCCATATCATGTCCAAGAGGGAAGTCTTGGAGATTGATACGACGTCCAGTCCTCTTAGCTTCATTGGTCTCCTTTGCCTTCTTACCTTGTCCATGGTCACTCTGTGATATGACACCTTCTTTCTCCTTCCCTTTTCCACGGCCACGCTTAATGCCATTTGCTTCCATGTCAACCTCTTTTGAATTTGTCACCTCTACCACATGCACATTTGTGTCTGGCAAAGGTGGAACTCCTTCCACTCCTTCTGGAGGTGGTCTTGCTCCATTTGGCCTTTGTAGAAGCCTTGGTTGTTGACCACTTCCTTCACCTGCATTCATCACTGGGTAATTCAAGTTAGGTCTCCCTGGCTCCCCACGAGGCCAAGGACAATTATACATCCCATGTCCAGCAATTCCAACATTGCAAGACTCTCCTAGGTCGTGGATCTCGCTCTTCAGACTTCTTTGCTTGTCCCTTTGGACCTACAGCTTATGCAAAGTGAATTGACAGGCTGCTTAAAGATTCATTTAACTTCTCAATCACTTCCGCCGTTACCTCAGGAATCTCCTTAGATGTTGATGCTTGTGACTTACCTTTGGGTCTAAGACCTTCTATTGGAACCTCCCCCCTTAAGCACTTGAGTTTCCTATATTTCTCAGCAGCCCTAGTTTCAGCTGCATCAAAGGTAGCAGGTGCACCCGCCTCAACTTTTACCTTAAGGTCAAGAAAGAGTCCGGCTATGAACCTCTCCTTCTTTAGAAATTTTGCACCATCACCAGGGTTAGCAACATTTCGTATCCATAGAGCCCAAAGACGTAGAAACTCTTGCTTGTACAAGTAGTAGTCATCTAAGTTTTTTTGCTTATGAGAAACAATGTCTTGCCATAGTTTTTGAGTGTTTTGGGGATCAAAGAAGTATCTCTTAAAATGATTCACAACTTCCGTGTAATTCCCTTTAACTTCCTCAGGCAACGAGTCAAACCAAGTGCTAGCATCTTTCCTAAGGACCACTTCAAACATCTCTACGCGTTCTTGATCAGTTACTATCCTCTTGATACGACAAGACATCTTGAAATTTGCTAAAAATAATTCTGCATCCTCTCCACGCTCTCCCAAAAAAAGAGGATATCCGGACATTTGTCGTTGGGCCTCCATTGAATCGGTGTCAAAGTGACAACACGTTTTTGTTTTTCTTTCTTAAAAAATTTTACACTAATGTTTTCTAAATTGCAATCTATTCTACAACAAAATAAAAATATTCACATCAAATGACCTATGATAATCAATAAGAGGCAGGATGACAGGGTTTGGTGATGCGAGAATTTCTCCTACTCTTTGGGCACCAAACATGAACACCATACGTTGTTGAAAATGGATTTTTCTACTAATTGCAATGTTTATTCTGATGTGTGGAGTGAAATGAAAGGGGAAAACCTCTATTCTTGGGCCATTATCCATGGTCTATGCATGACCTAATTCTTAAAATTAAAAAAAAATATAGACGTCCAAACTAAGTCGTACCTAATGAGAGGCAAAATAAAAGGATTTACTGATGCGTTTATCTTTGTCAACCTAAGAGGACCTAAAATTCTATGAATTACTCGCTGAAATTGCAACTTAGTACTAACAATTATGTGTACCTTTTGCCTTGCAATGGGAATGAAGGGATCATACAAATTCTCGTGATTCATGCAAGCTACTTGATTATGCTAAAGGTTGAGTCTACACAAAACATACACAAGCCGTCCTCAGTGAGGGCATCAATTTGAGACGGTCCGAGGCGGGCAACAAGAAGAGCGGCCTCTAAACACCCTTCGAGGGGCCCGTGCTGCTCAATTGGAGTTGGGGCAAGCACAATCAGAAACAACAACCCACAGCCAGAAACCAAACACGAAAAGAGGCACCACCTAGTTGTAGATGAGAACTAGGACGCACGTGATATCTCCTTGTACTCAAACGCACAAAGAGAGGAGAATGCAAGATAGCCACACACACCAAACACAAACATTTACCACGCCAGAGAGAGAGGTAAAGAGCACAAATCAACTTGAGCAACTCAGTCTTAGCCTTAAAGACTAGATGCACACAAAGCTTGATGAGAAATAGAGAGACAACACAAAACTTGACCTTGTTGCCAATACACAAATTGTCTTAGGGTCACGGGAGCCCTCTCACCGAGCACCCTCTTATAATTGACCTTTTGGGCAAACAATTCAACAAGCCCTCAAACCACCAAGCATGAAATGGCACAATAAACTTCAAGGACAATATACCTTCAACCACCTGATGAGCCAACTTATCAAGTCAATTTGGAGCGAAGAGTCGTAGTTGCAGCATACAATTGCACCCAAAACTATAAATCTTATTTATGCACAAGAGTAGGCTACAAGTGTGGTGAAGTGTATGGCATACACTCCACTCCTCTAGATGGCATAACTAACTTCAAGCTTCTCCATGCACCTATGTGTAGTGATGGAATATAGCACTCACAATACACACACTCTACACAACTAGGCTTGAAGAGTGGTGTGTTATGTGTTGAGAGTTGTGTGGTGTAGTGTGATCATGTGATGATTTACAAGGGAGAGAAGGGCTCTATTTATAGGTTTTAGAAGCCCCGATTAGGATTAGGCCTAATCAAGTTTATTTGAAGGAATAAAAGATTATGCATATTTTTAATTTTTTTTAATGAGCGAGGGTCTCTCTTGTCCTTTGAGTCACATGGATGTGGGCTCAAGGGAAGAGAATTATTGAGGATGAAAGGAGAGAGGATTGAGTGAATAATTTGGGAGTGACTGCTCTAGTAGAGGGTGCATTTTACAATAAAGTTAGTGGTTAGCAGTTAGTAATTATCACTAAAAAATATTTACAAAATCATTCACCAAATGGTGAGATATATGATGAGAAAAGTTAGAGAAGGGATGAGCTTGTAAAGAGAGGTTGAAGCTTGGAGAAGTTGACATTCACCTCTTTACAGCACCGGTAGAAGAAGCGGTCAGCATGGCGAAGTAACGCGTGTCGATGAAGCTACGTTATCTTCAAACCTTGGAAAATTCATGATAAAGCGTTCATTTGCAGAGGTTAACCTTGGATTTTTGCAGATTTTTTGAAGTTCTTTACAAAGCTGAAGAGAGTATGGTAATATGGACATATATGTAGAGATGAAGGGTGACACCTAGGGTGTAGAAATGGAGGATGAAGGCTATGGAGGTGTGAGAGATGTGGCAATGGTGAAGAGGGTGAATTAGGGCATAGGAGTTGCAGGTTTGAGAGTGGGAAGGAGAGGGAGGAGTGTGTGTGAAAGAGGAAAATGATAAAGTGGAAGAGGGAGTGTGGCTGCATAGCATGGGCAAACTGGGGTCCACCAATAAAATCATAGCTCACAGCTTGTAGCTCAAAAAAATATGAAAAAATTTGAGGTGAAAGTTCAGCTCACGAGCTACAACTTTTGTTTGTATCACCTTTTCAAATTCGGGGAGCATGTGATCTTTAGAAATTCAGCAAAATCGACTGTTTTTTCCACTGCACAAGGTCCTTGTGAGGTCTTTCTTTCGATGATTCTTTTGAATACCTCCAAGAGTGAGCTCCCCATGGTACATGCATGCATTCCACATACCCTTGACCTTATTTGGTAGGTCTATAATTAAAGATATTGTTGAGATCATGATATAAGTGAATAGTAAAACTAAGAAAATCAAATATTGAAGGGTCTAAAAAAATTTGTACATGTCAAATATAAATAATATAGGTGGAAAAAATATAAAGGGGTCAAAATAAATCTCTCTCATTATAAGTCTACCATAAAAAGATGAATATTTTTTGTGTTCTAATTTATGAGAGTAAAAGAGAGTAGATGTAGGAAGAAAAAATCACAATAGTGAAAAAATATACACATAATAAAACTAGTTTTTTTGGATTTTTGCTGGGATGGAGTTACACCAAAAATAAGAGAAGCTTGCATGAAATTATTTTTATATGGAATAAAGAGTATGCAAAATGGTAAGAAAAAATATGGTAATGATGAGTTAATGTACATAGCATAAATAACACACACCTAAGTATAAATATTTAAATAAATACAATAATATTTTGAAAAATCCTTTTATTTAGGCCCTATATACAATGAAATATTTACACACAAATGGGCCATAATATACTTATAATTTTTTATTTTTTATTTTTTATTTTTTTTTTGGCTCAACTAGCCCAATGACTAGCTAATTGAGGGTTTTTAAGAAAATATGGGGAAAGTCCCCTAACTCACACACGTCTATGTACAGTGAAATGGTAGAGATAGCCATAGTGTTTAAGTCATTTGATAGGGCGGGTTAACTTACTATGGCAATTACGAAGAGCCGAAAAACGGCTATCAGCACCTTACACACACAGAGAGCTCTGATACCAATGTCAGGTGCAACGGATAAGAAGGATTTTGCTCTGATCTAGTACTCCGCACACAAACACAAGGGACACTTTACTTCAGTTGAAAGAACTGAATTGAATTGGAGAAAAAAAAAAAGCGAAAAGAGACGACACACGGATGTCGAGTCCCAACCCTCAAGGGCCTCTTTGCTTTGTTGCCAGAGCAAGTACTTTCTTTATTCTTGCACAATGCTGATACAATGACTAAATGCTGACATGTTGATGCTAATGGATACTAGTGCTATTGATACTGGGTACTAGGTATTGAGGTGTTGAAGGGGTATTGAGGTTCTATGTCGAAGACAATTATGTCGACGACGGGTACTGCGGGTTCTATATTGAAGACGAGGAGATCGATGAGGTCTATGTCGAAGACGATGAAGTCAACGACGGTTCGAGTACGGTTCTGTGTCGAAGACGGTGATGTCGACGACGGGTACTGCTGGTCTATGTCGATGATGATTGAGTGGATTCACTTGTTTTCCTCATAGACATGGGACCAGCACAGTGAATTATGTTTTGGCTCAGCCCTAGTTTTATAACAGCTACGGTACGGGATTGGACGTTTAGTATGCGGTGTACAATACGCGTACTAGACGTATTTTTGATTCTCAAAAATAAAATAGATCAACTTTTTTTAGATATGATACTTTAATAAGAACAAATGAAGGGGTTCATGGACCTTCTCAATGACTATTCAATATTTAACCATAGCATACGTAAATAAGCACCATGAAGCTCTAAAGCGCAATTGATCAACTAGAAAAAGACATACGTTTTGAGGAAAAAAACGTTAGAATAGAAAACGTTATGAGACGTATTGAACGTTTCAATACAGGACGTCGTGTATGCTAAATTAAATACGCGTATTTTAGCTGCTATGGTTTTAATCCTCTATTCAGGACTTTACAGTCGAGCCCAGGCCTAATGCGGTAGCAGTAGATCATGCTCTCCTCACATTTACCGTCTCATTCCACTTCAACACAGCTCGACTGGCACAAACACCTGCGCATACCCGATAAATTTTACTTCAGAGACTAATTTTGTCTACATGGATGGTATCTACAGACGCTTATGTACAGAGGATCCGAGGAGACCTTTAGGGAAGCTCACTTATATATTGACAGAGACACTACACAATGCAGCAGCAAAGGCATACTCACACACTGAGCCTGGGCAGCGACGACATTTTGGGAGCGCACCCTAAAAATAGCTCGTATGATGAGGAGTGCAAAGAGACCAGAGCCCGTCTTCAAAGGGAGGTACTTCTAGGAGTCATTACTCACAGGCAGTCACAGACTTCTTCTCGGCGTTTGGTACGACGGAAGAAGAGGGCGTTTCTAGCTCGGCTAGAGCAGGATTTATATCAGTTGTTTTTGAGCCAGGATTTAGGTGAGGCATGGCGACTCTTCCATAACCCAACCCCCCCCCCCCCCCCCCCCCCCCCCCCCCCCCCCCCCAATCGGTCATCACTTCTACGGAGGTATGGGTTCAGTATGCATCATCTCTTTACACAGTCTCGGGGCAGCCATCTCTTCCAGAGCCATGCTCACACGCATGTGATTTCTTTATCGCCCAAATGATAAAGAAAGCCATTGACAGGATGAAGACTAGGAGAGCATATGATCACGATGACCTGTTAGCAGAGCATTTTATACATGCCAGAGATTTGCTTGCAAAGCTTCTAGCATTGATGTTAAACCATGCCATGTGCAAGGGCCTACCTGGTACTTGGAGTTTGTCTACGATCATACATGTCTTCAAGTCAGGGGACCCTATGGAGCCTGGGAACTACCGCACTATCATTATTGGACACACATTGGCACAGTTGTACGCATCCATCCTTGAGCAGCAGTTGAGTAGATGGGCAGAGAGAGAGGGTATACGAGCAGCACGATATGTGGGTTTCAGCAGAGGTTTCTCTACTCTTGATCATATATATTGGCCAAATGTGTCAGATAGAGCCAGAGACAAGAGTTACATCACATTTGTCATTTTCCGGTATATTATGAGATACAAGGCCGCTTTCACTGTCTATTCAGAGAGGGCTTTGGACGTTGGCTAGAGTCATGAGATATCATGATCAGAGATGCCTCGGGTTGTTTTTGCTAGAGCTGCGCAAACACAGGAAGAGTCACTTAAGGAGACCAGGCACTGGGAGACATTCATAGAGGAAGATCATTGACTTCTTTAGAGCAGGGACTCAGTAGCCAGACGAACATGCTTCACAGCACACTTCACAGCCCACTTCTACCAGGAGTATATTAGTGGACAGATCCACTGAGCTCGGGAGAGCTAGACGCCCACATCTACGGGGGCAACCACGTCATCGACGGAGGCTCCATCAAAGAATCAGGACTATTCTAGCACGACATAGGAGACGTGCAATACGACTATTTACAGAGGTGGACATTGACGAAGCTCTTCAACGACCGATGCAATACTTTCTTGGACCGATGCCGGGAATCTCAGGCATGGATAATGATAATGATAATTTCAGTCTGACGATTTTAGTCTTTTAGTTTAGTCTTTCACTTTACTTCATTTCTCGGACAACGCCCGATGCCGGGCATCCTCGGGCATGGATGATGATGATGATGATTTCAGTCTGACGATTTAGTCTTTCACTTTACTTCATTTTATTTTTGTAACCAGACATTGGATTAGATCCACAAGGAATGTATCAGTTTGGTCTCATAGGTCATTTTGGCTTTTTGAAGACGTTTAATATAATATTTCATTTCATTTCTCTCTCTCGCTCTCTCGCGCTGCCTTTGCAACCCCGCCTCCCTCGCGCTGCCTCTACAGCCCCGCGTGCTCCCCTTGCAGCCTCGCCCCTTTGAGCTCTGGCACCCCCACCCCCACGTACAGCAGAATCCGAAAAACTGCAGGTTATCAAGAAATTGCAGAATTAACAAAATTTGAATAAAGCGAGCTTTTGTTGTAATTTGCAGAAATTGCAGAAAATGTACGCCATGTATGCTTAATGTGAGAGAACATGTATGCATAATGTGGAAGCACTTGTGCCTATAGGTCTCCTTTCACCGCAAAATTTCCTCTCGTTTTTTAGCAACGACCAAACATGAGGAAGCAGAATGATAAGCCCAACCCCTTAGAAGATGTAGTCCAAAAGTGCAAAGAAGAAATGGCCGAAACCATTAACAAGATCAACCGCCACCTATTAGGGACAATAAAAATGCTGGAAGATCGCGTTTTGGCCCAAGAAAGCAAGAATACTGCAATGGGAGATCATGTGACGGCCCATGACGAAGAGATTGCGTCACTCAAGAAGGAGCTCGCTGAGGCACGATCACGGAACATACTTGAAGAGGGAGAATTGCAACCCTCTGTAATAGAAGAACTCAACACAATCAAAGAGCAAGTGCGAGCCATCAAAGAGGGGGAAGAGCAGCATAAAGAAATCACGACTTCTTGGGTGGACGTTATTACAAAGACTCAACAGAAAGCAAATGAGGCTGAGAAATGGATTGAGGTTGCCAAGAAAGGGAAAAGTAAGGAAACAACATCCACACACACCATTATCAACCTGACACTAGAAGAGGAGCAAAGAAGAAGTGTACGCTCTCTACATGTGAGAATTTGCGGCCTTAAGGACAAACATAATGTAGACGAAGCGCTAAAAGAACTCATGGCTTTGATGGGGGTTCATGAGCCGATGCACTCAAGAGCTTGGAGAGTGAGCAACAAGAAAAATGGGAGCAAGGGGGAAACTTTGAAAGAAAGGGCACTCATCCTTCGTTTTCCCTCCATGGAAGCGAAGGACTTTTTGAAGAAGGGATCAACTCTTAAGAAGACGGGCATCTTTCTCGGGGATGACCTTGCCCTCTTACACGTCGCCCATATGCATGAGGTAATGCAAAAGATTAGAGTGGCAAGGGAAAAAGGTAAGGTTGCTTTTTACCGAGATGGAAGAGTGGTGATATTGGAGCCACGTTCCACACGACGGTGTGAGGCATATGGGACCACACTCAAAGTTGCTACCTAGAATTGAAATGGATCTATGCGTCTTGATGTGGGTGCTTTTGAGGAGAGTTTTACCGGGAGAGACATCATTTTCTACTGTGAGACACATCAGGCCCTTGGGTAGTCTATGCCTCACATTAGTGGGTATAGATGGGAGACAGCTTGTAGACAGGAGACACGATCAAAGCACAGAGGGCGTGGCTTAGGAGGAGTGGCAGTGTTATTCAAGGAGGAGTTGCAGCCATTGATACATATAGCTCGCAGGGATGAGCAAGCTAGGTACATGTGGCAGATATCTTTACATTGCTATTTGCTACTTTCCCCCGAGTAGGTCAGTATATGCACCACCCAGAGGACAATCCCCCTTCTCTATTTTGGATGATGACATATGGAAAATCTCTAGAGATGGTGACATTATCATTCTAGGGGACTTCAATGCTAGGACTGTCCATCATCAGACAGTATTTTATGATACTTCAGAGGAGATGCTGAGAGAGTTGGATGTTGCAGAGACGGGCCTATCCAGACTATCACAGAATGGGGAACATACTGAGTATGGACGGCACTTGATAGACATGGGGACTACACATGGATTAGCCATCTTGAATGGCCTACAAAGATTTCCCGCTGCGGGAGGTTTCACATGCTTTCCACACAGACATGGAGCCAGCATAGTGGATTATGTCATGGCACAACCGAGCCTCATCTCTAGTATAGTTGGGTTTAGACCTGTTGGGGTGGCAGTGGATCATGCTATTGTGTCATTGACCATCTCATTCCAATTCAGTATAGCACACAGTCCACGGGTAACACCCCCTACTCGCTACACCTGCACGCGGGAGACGGATTCTGTATACATAGACGCGATCTACAGACGCCTATGCACTGAGGAGCCAGGGCGACCTCTGGAGGAGCTTACTACTATACTGACACAGACATTACATGATGCAGCAACAGAGGCATACCCACACACCAAGCGTGAGCAGAGACGCCGTTCTGGGAGCATGCCTCGGAACACCTGGTTTGATGAGGAATGCTGCCATACTAGAGCTAGACTTCAGAGGGAAGTGCTTTTCGTGGACATCACTTACAGACAGTTACAGATTGACTTCCGACGCCTAGTGCGGCGGAAGAAGAGGGCATTTTTGGCTCGACTAGAGCAGGCTATATACTAGCTATTCTTGAGTCAAGACTCGCGTGAGGCATGGCGGCTCTTCATGAGCTGTCCCCCCCCCCCCCTTCCCCCCTCTGCCATTACCTCTACAGAGACTTGGGGTTAGTAGGCATCATCTTTACACAGTTTCTGCACAGCTATCCCTTCCTGACCGCCCCGATCCATGCCCACACACACGTACTTTTTTCACCGTTGAGATGGTGAAGAAGGCAATTGACAGGATGAGGACTGGGAGAGCATATGATCATGATGGCTTAGTGGCTGAGCATTTCGTGCATGCCAGAGATCTACTAGCAAAGCTTCTAGCAGTTATGTTTAACCGTGCCATGTGTGAGGGCTTGCCTGATACTTGGAGCCTATCTACGATTGTACCTATCTTCAAATCAAGAGACCCTATGGAGCCTGGTAATTATCGCACTATCATGATTGGACACACATTGGCACGGTTGTACGCATCCATTCTTGAGCAATAGTTGAGTAAATGGGCAGAGAGGGAGGGAATGCGTGCAGCTGAGCAGGCAGGGTTCAAGAGAGGTTTGTCTACTCTTGACCATATCTTGACACTGAGGGCCATCATCGAGGAGGGCAGATCCCGTGGGAGACGGATCTATTGTAACTTTGTGGACTTCCGCAAAGCATTTGACACAGTACTCAGAGCTAGATTGATGCGTAGATTACAAGAGAAGGGAGTACCCACAAAGCTCATTTGGGGGATCATGGCATTGTACAGATCAGTAGTAGGGCCTGTATGCACCTCACAGGGTCTACTACACCAGTTCATGTGATAGAGGTGGACCCTGGCAGGGACATGGATTCCGCTATTGTTATATGCTGATGATATTGTGTTGATCTCCGACTCTCCGGAGGGGATGCAACATCACTTGGATGCTTTGCATAGGTAGCCCATGAAAATGGTTTGTCTGTCAACCTTGGTCATGAGATACAGCCAGCACAACAGTTGGGCATGAAGATGGCTTTCTACAGAGAGCATCTTCTCCAGCTTACAGCGAACTGTTTTGTGACGAGGCCCAGATACATGGATACCCACTTGTCTCATGGGATACGGTGTGCTTTTGGCCAGATACGCACATCTTCACACCAGTTGCGGATCCATCTTGGGAGATATAGAGATACATCGGAGTACCAGATGAGGCCGGGACATGCCCCTTGTGTGACATGGAGCTTGAGACAGAGTTACACTACCCATGCCATTGCCCCGTCTACTCAGAGATATGAGGCCGCTTCCACTGCTTGTTTATAGAGGGCTTTGGACAACTCTCCAAAGTCATGAGGTACGAGGATGAAAGGTGCCTGGATTTGTTTCTGCTTGAGCTGCGCACACACAGAGAGAGCCGGATGAGCCAGTCTCAGAGACATCATAGACTTCTTTAGAGCAGACACTGGACACCCGGAGAAGCTACTACCACACCAGATCTTGTCGCCTCACACCAGAGGCACACTGATTGACCGAACCACTGAGGTGGGGAGATCGAGACGCCCATGACTGCGGAGGACTACACAGCATCGACGGAGGCTACATCAAAGGATTCGGATCACTTTGGCCCGACATGCACGAACGCCCGGTCAAACTCCTGACCATGGAGGAGATTGATGAGATCCGCCAGCGACCGATGCTCGATCTCTTGTGACTTGTGATTTAGCTATCCCACCGAGCTGCTTAGTTCACACCTACCAGTTTAGCATTTCATATTATTTTTATTTTACCATTTTGTTACTCTGACTTTGTATAAGATCCACCACATTCTAACTCTCTGGTCTCATAGGTCATTTTGGCCTTTTGAATACGTTAATATAACATTTCATTTCATCTAATCTCCTCTCTCTCTCTCTCTCTCTCTCTCTCTCTCTCTCTCTCTCTCTCTCTCTCTCTCTCTCTCTCTCTCTCTCTCTCTCTCTCTCTCTCTCTCTCTCTCTGGAAAAATCAGGGCTGTATATTACTGAGTACAAAAAGATCCCCAGCGGAGGCCAAAATAGCCTATCACGCGAGGTGTACAAGCTGAATGTAAGGTTGAGAGCCACTATAGTGACAACTCGACTAGAAACAATCTCATGGTGGTCGGTATGATGAGTGTAGGAGAAACCACTGTGGAGGTGCATAATGCCATGTAATCTGTCCACCTGTAAGTGTAAAGAATAGTGGAGATCGTGCCCAACGCCGAAGGAAGGCAAATCGGCGAGCCTCGGCTGCTCTGGATGTACCTGAGGAAGAATCCCACTGCCAAATGAGGGTGTAAATGATGTCCAGCCAAATGGCAGTGAGGATGTCCTGTAGGAGCTGTGGAGCCGCACTTAGAATGTGAAGACAACGAGCTTTCCAAACATTCCATAGTGCAATGCTAGTGATAACTGAGAATATGTCATCACGTGTCTAAGGATCCCCCTGCCGAGCAATCTGTGGTATCATAGCCAAAGTCCCCTGCCGATAACCAGTCGAGGTAAGCATAAGAGCTGGATCTGTGTCTGAGCCCTCGTAGAAGAGATGAGGACCGGGCATCGGCATCAACCAGGAGACAGATCCCCAAGTGAGAAATCCATGCTGAACACCAGCTCTGCTAAGTAAAAAGCAAATTGATAGCCACACTACATGAGAAGACGAGCATGACCAAAGACAGTGTGCAGGTGACTCAGGTAGCCGCAAAGAGCAGCGAGAACATAACGGATCATGACCCATACAAGCTAACCAAGTCCCAACTGGAAGTCCTGCATGTGCAATCATCCACAAGAAAAAAGAAATACGACGAGCCACATTTAAATCCCAGACGGCCGACCAAAACTGTTGTAGATAGGCATGGGAGAGACTTGAATGTAACCAGAAACGCATACGAGTGGGCTGCTCTGTGTGCTGTCTCATCAATGCAGATCTTCCAATTCTGACTGTGTACTCAAAGAATGATACATGTGCACCGTTGGGGTTAGATTGAGGCCAATGCCACTCTCCTGGGTCCCAATAAAGCTGAGATAGGGCACGACCCTCCCACACCCAAAGCCTCCATAGTGTAGCATCAGCGGAAGCGAAACAGGGGTCAACGCAACGACGCTTCCCGCGAGAGCTAACTACTCGTATGGCTTCCCATCGAGCTCCGTTGTAGAGAAGGTGCGGAGAGGTGGTAGCATATGTCAATTTAGCATGCATCCCCGGAGAGTAGGCCGTATCAACTGTGAACAGCATGGTGTCCAAACGAAATAGTAAGAGGGTGCTCTGAGCAAAGAGGCCTTCCCAGCCACAATGTCGAGGCATCTGAACCGTGCCTCGCATGACTTTGTCCCAATGTGATGGAATGGCGGAGTCAATCTCAAGCAGTCTGTCTGTTACCCCACGACCAATGTCATAATGTTCTGCCACAAAATCTGCATCCAGCATACGTGTCTCATGAAACAACCGCATAGAGGCAGCAGGGCCAGTATCCCAAGCAGCCCAATCAATGTGAGTCCTCTCTCCAAGCTGACGGGATTGGTTAACCGAAGAATCAAGAACTGCATCATTCCAAATGAGTGGCTAGCGCTCAATCTCGTCACGGCATGAGGGAGGTGAGCGTATGATAGCTCGTCGCATGGATACCCAAATCTGAAGGAGCGATCGGATGAAGGGCGAGAGAGTGTTGGTGCACAAGGGGGCATCCGTAAAGAGAAAACGATACCCTGTTTGCCAAGTATGGCCATCTCTGGTGCCGAGGCGTGGAATCGCTGTGGAAAGAGCTGCTTGAAGAAGCATCTTCCAAGGTTCTTGGCCTGGGAAAAGACCCCGAACAATAAGCTTGGTAAGAAGGGCGCGACTCTGTAATTCTGGATCAATAAAGCCAAGGCCACCCGTTGACCTAGGACGAATAATCGTGGACCAGCGAACTCGAGCTCGAGTATCAATAGTCCCATCTGTGCCACTCCATAAAAAGTTCCGCACGAGTCTACGGAGCTGAGCTATAACACCAGAATGTAGCATCCAACAGGAGGCCGTATACCATACTGTAGCCAGAATGACCTGGTTGGCGACCAATGCACGGCCAACCAACGACAGATGACGTGAAGACCAATGACATAGCGGACATAGAAGAAAGTCGGACATAGTCTCTCCTACAAACAGATACAGATATGCTGCTAAAGGACATCCCTGACGGACAGATCGAGAGAGCTCAAAACTGCGACTGACACGACCACCAATAGTAATAGCACTACTGGCAGTCCAGAAGAGAGCGGAAATGCCTGAGATCCATCTCGAAGGGAAACCCATCCTGACTAATGATCCTTCGAGAAACTCCCACTCAACACGATCGTATGCTTTCTCGAAGTCAAGGATGAAAAAAGCGAGAGGTTCAGAAGATGATCTGGCCCACTCTACTGCCTCATAAAAAGTGAAGATATTATCCAGTATGCATCGATCCATGACAAAACCTGTTTGAGAAGTATGAATAATATCTAGTAAGAACGGTCGCAAGCGATGGCTGGGCAGTAACGCTAATATCTTATAGACCGAAGGGAGCAGCGTAATAGGTCTCCACTGGCGGAGCTGTGTGGTGTCACCCCCTTTCGGAATAAGAGATATGAGACTTGAACAAAAATCCGGATGCATATACCCTGATGCAAAGATATCCTGACAACCACGAAGCAGTGGTATATGCAATACATCCCAATAGGTCAAAAAGAAAGCTCTAGTGAGGCCATCCTCGCCTGGACAGGAAGATGGATCTAGACTCTCGATAGCAGCATAAAGCTCTGCAAGTGTAAATGGAGCCAACAAGATCTCTGCCATAGTGTCTGTACAACGACGTCAAGTGTGATGCCATATCTACTCACGGGCATGTAAAACCTCAGTAGTGCATACATCAGCTGTGAACAATGCCTCAACATAATCTGCAGACATATCAAGGATAACATCAGGATGCATATGAAGTGTTCCTTGAGCATCGCACAAAGTCCGAAGGGTGGTGCCAGGAGACCACTCTTTATGCGCAGCGAAGAAGTCCTTATTCATGCGATCAGCTTTAGCTATCCAGTGAGAAACTGAAGCATGATGAGTGAACTCAGACCTAGCCTCCTGTACACAACGAATTTCCTCTGTGAGCTCTGTCTGTTTGGCAGCAAGATAAGCATCCTGAGGCCACTCCTCAAGCAAGCGCTGTGTGGAACCAAGAGGAATGTGGAGGTCATACTCGCGTACTCTCAACTGACGATGAATAGTAGCAGTCTCATTACGGCAGTAAATACTAGACTGAGTAATGCAATGAGCAAGGAACTCTCCAGGGGGACCACCATAAGAAGCACCCGTGGACCACAAGTCACGAATCTGTTGCTACAAAACTTCAGTGGTGGAAACACTGTCACGGATGCGACAACCTCGTCTCTGTGCAGAGGATCTAGTGAAAGAGATAAACAATGAGATGGGTAAATGATCTAAGAGGCTGGTCCCTCGCCAAATAGTAGTAAATCCACTCAGAGCTGTTGCCCAAGGGCCACTGTAAAAACGATCAAGTCGCTCTAATAATCTTCCCTGTTGTCTCTAAAACCCCCACGAGTAATGAAGTGTAGCAAGGTGGTGACCAAAAGAGGGTAAGTGCCAGGCGTCAACACCTTGAATAGCTAGAAGAAGTCGATCCCAAGCTGGCTGCTCATCGAAAGAAATGGATGAGAGAACTGGAGGAGTGATCGATCGCCAGTCAGGGTCGCTCTCGACGTTGTTGAAGTCGCCTCCAACAACCCAAGAGTCTACAACAAGTAGAGCAGCAACCAAGGAGGACCAAAAAGTAGCTTTCTCCCGAGGAGTAGTGGGTGCATAGACTGACATAAAACCAATGATAGTGTCCCAAATCTCGATAGAAACATAGATTGCTCTGCCAGCGACAAGGGTGCCATGTTGTTGAACTGATGCCAAGTAACGTGGCCCCACTGAAATGCATACACCGCAACTCTGTCCATGAATGCCCAGAGCAGGCTCCCAAAAAGTATGAGCTCCGGAGGGCATGAGATTACAAAAGGGAGTGGCAATCTTATGCTCCTGTACTAGTAATATATCAACTGTGCCTACAATATGAGTGTGTAAATCTCTGCAAAGTAAAAGCTTGCGTGAACCTCTTACCCGAGAAGTCTGTAAACCATTAGCATTCCAAGAAACTACATGTAAATCCATAGTCTGCATGAAAGAATTGGTAAAGCATCTGTCCAACTGCGCATCTTCTTGGAGGCAGTTGGGCCATCCAAGGGGTGAGCTTCAGGCGGGAGGAAAGCAACCCGCAAGCCCTCTCTAAAATATGGTGTCTCATTGCACCAACTGCGGACCTCGGCTTGTTTACATTGCATTACCAATGCTGCAGCTTTGACACCCCAAATGCGCATAGACATAGGAAGCACCACATCTGAGGATACATAAATGATCATAGGCAAAGAATAGCAAGCATATACATCGCTCCATTCCATAGCACCAATACATGAAGGGAAATGTGGAGACAATACATCAAGAGCTGAAGTAGACAACCATAAATGGAGTTGAGCCATAGTCTGTGCATGCACAAAATGCAGAACCTGATCCTCGGACCATTCCTGAGCTGCATGGAATGGAAGGAAGAAGGAATGGATAGGCAGAGAGCGACTGCCTATTAAAGAGGGAACACTTCCTGGCTTGTGATGCATAAGGTAGAGCTGCACCCGCAATGGTCCTTCTGAGTCACCGCACATTTCAGCTCGATGAGTTCCCCAGGAAAGAGGGCAGGAGCTGAGAAAACTGCGTGGGACGTAAGTATGAGCGGCTGAGGGAGGGGGTGGACCAAAAGGAGGAGGGGGGCGAATAAGGGCGAGAGGGAGAGGAGGAAAAGGGAGAGGTAGTAGCGGTGAATGATCCATCTGCATGGGAATAGGAACCTCGGGAAGAGGGGAAGAAGCGTGAAGGGGATTCGCAAGTGAAGGAGGAGCTGGTAGCAGAGGTAAGTGATCCTCGGCTGAAGAAGAAGAATGGCGAGGAGAAGGTGCGGGTAAGGGAGTGGCTGAAACTTGAGAGGGAGAAGGAGAGGTAACACTGGGGGCTGCATGGGGGGTGGGTTGCGGGCGAGGAAGGAAGGAGTGGTTACGACCTACTGTCTGCCATGCAGTCTCAGTAGGAACTGAATCAGAGGGAGGAACATGGAGGGTTGAAGCTCTATGAGCACCCGTAGGCTGCGGAGGTGCGCGAGTAGTAGTAGTAGGAACCTGCTGTGGACGCTGACCACGTGGCTGAGCATGGGTGCCACGAACCGGTTGTTGTTGTCGTCGATGGCGTGGCTGAGTGGGGTAATCGCGTGCTAAGTGTCCCATCTAGTGACAGCGTAGGCACTGTCCTGGGCGGCCATTGACTACCATTCGACAAGAGTAGTCGCGATCACGAACAGCCACAATAACTGTATCTGGTAATGTAGTATCCCCAAACACAAGGACCTAAATGCGGGGTGGGCCAGATGAGAAGATGCAGGATCCCGGAACTACTGTGCCAAAATGAGCAGCAATCATCTGAAGGAGATGCTCATCAATAAAATGGAGAGGCATATCCGGGAAGGAGAGCGTCAAAGGGAATCTGGGAATAAGATGTCGACTGTCAAACTCCTCAATGGTAAACTCAGGATACCACCTCGTCACGTATATCATTCTGCGATCAGAGAGTATCGGAGAGCGAGCCAGGAGAGCTAAGGCAGTGTCGGGATCTGAAAGACGTAGCATGAATATACCTCTGCCAAGGAATGTAAGCTCCGAGACCCATCCCTGAGTGGTGCCCAGTGCAGTTTGACACCAATCACGTATAGAAGAGCGAGGTGGAGACTGTCCAATCATCCGGCCAACCAAGGCATGCTGCGCCAAATGTTGAATTTTGGAGTTAATGCGTGTCAACAGGTCACCAGTACAATCCACGCGACAGGCAAGTGGTGATGGAGCGCCGTGTGTAGCACTCAAGACCGGCGAAGCCGCCACGAAGAATGGGCGAGACTGGCAAACGGGAAAAGCAAGACCCGAAGTGAAGCTTGGATTATTTCTCTCCCTCGCTCTTTCGCTTGTTCTTTCCCTCCCCTGTAAGCAGTAGAAGGATGCTGACAGTGAAGGTTGAAATAGGTATGGTTGAGGGTTGTTAGGGTGTCGGGAATTTAGGGGTTCTCGGGAATAGGGTTTTTTCAAAATTAGGGTTTTTTCGGGATTAGGGTTTGCAGGTGGGGGTTGGTAGGGTTAGGGTTCCATGGAAGTAAGGGTTTGAAGAGGCGAGCTGTGGCGTGCAAGCTGTGACGTGCAGAGTAGACGAGCTGGGACACGATGTCTGTGACACGCAAGCTGGGACGCGCAGTGCAGGCAGGCTGTGACGCGCAGGCAGGGGAGCGCGCGGCGGCAGGCAGGCTGCAGGCAGCGAGTGCGCGAGAGGCTGCAGGCAGGTCAACCAGTAGCGCGCAGGTTGCAGAGGTCACGCAGGGCTCTCTCTCTCTCTCTCTCTCTCTCTCTCTCTCTCTCTCTCTCTCTCTCTCTCTCTCTCTCTCTCTCTCTCTCTCTCTCTCTCTCTCTCTCTCTCTCTCTCTCTCTCTCTCTCTCTCTGTGGAAAAATCAGGGTTGTATATTACTGAGTACAATATAATCCCCAGCGGATGCCAAAATAGCCTATCAGGTGGGGTGTACAAGCTGAATGTAAGGGTGAGAGCCACTATAGTGACAACTCGACTAGAACAATCTCATGGTGGTCTGTATGATGAGTGGAGGAGAAACCACTGAGGAGGTGCATAATGCCATGTAATCTGTCCACCTGTAAGTGTGAAGAAGAGTACAGATCGAGCCCAACGCCGAAGGAAGTCAAATCGACGAGCCTCGACTGCTCTAGATGTACCTGAGGAAGAATCCCACTGCCAAATGAGGGTGTGAATGATGTCCAGCCAAATGGATGTGAGAGTATCCGGAAGGAGCTGTGGAGCCGCACTGAGAATGTGAAGACAACGAGCTCTCCATATATTCCATAGTGCAATGCTAGTGATGACTGAGAAGATTTCATCACGTTTCTGCGGTCCGGGCATCGGCATCAACCAGGAGACAGATCCCCAAGTGAGAAATCCATGTTGAACATCAGCTCTGCTAAGTAAAGAGCAAACTGCTAGCCACACTACATGAGAAGACGAGCATGACCAAAGACAGTGTGCAGGTGACTCAGGTAGTCGCAAAGGACAGCGAGTACATAACGGATCATGACCCATAGAAGCTAGCCAAGTCCCAACTAGAAGTCCTGCATGTGCAATCATCCACATGAAAAAGGAAATACGACGAGCCACATGTAAATCCCAGATGGCTGACCAAAACTGCTGTAGATAGGCATGGGAGAGACCTGAATGTAACCAAAAACGCATACGAGTAGGCTACTCTGGGTGCTGTCTCATCAATGCGAATCTTCCAATTCTGACAGTGTACTCAAAGAATGATACATGTGCACCGGTGGGGTTAGAGTGAGGCCAATGCCACTCTCCTGGGTCCCAATAAAGCTGAGATAGGGCACGACCCTCCCACACCCAAAGCCTCCAAAGTGCAGCATCAGCGGAAGCGAAACGAGGGTCAACACAACGACGCTTCCCACGGGAGCCAACTACTCGTATGGCCTCCCATCGAGCGCCGCGGTAGACAAGGTGCGGAGAGGTGGTAGCATATGTCAATCTAGCATTCATCCCCAAAGAGTAGTCAGTCTCAACTGTGAACGGCATGGTGTCAAAACGAACTAATAAGAGAGTGCTCTGAGCAAAGAGGCCTTCCCAACCACAATGTGGAGGCATCTGAACCGTGCCTCGCATGACTGCGTCCCAATGTGAAGGAATGGCAGAGTCAATCTCAAGTAGTCTGTCTGTTACCCCGCGACCAATGTCATAATGTTCTGCCACAAAATCTGCATCCAGCATACGTGTCTCATGAAACAACCGCATAGAGGCAGCAGGGCCAGTGTCCCAAGCAGTCCAATCAATGTGAGTCCTCTCTCCAAGCTGACGGGGTCGATTAACCGAAGAATCAAGAACTGCATCATTCCAAATGAGAGGCTTGCGCGCAATCTCTTCACGGCATAAGGGAGGCGAGTGTATGATAGCTCGTCGCATGGATACCCAAATCTGAAGGAGCGATTGGATGAAGGGTGAGAGAGTGCTGGTGCACAAGGGGGCATCCGTAAAGAGAAAACGATATCCTGTTTGCCAAGCATGGCCATCTCTAGTGCCGAGGCGTGGAGTCGCTGTGGAAAGAGCGGCCTGAGGAAGAATCTTTCAAGGTTCTTGGCAAGGAAAAAGACCCCGAACAATAAGCTTGGTAAAAAGGGCACAGCTCTGTAATTCTGGATCAATAATGCCAAGGACGCCCGCTGACCTAGGACGAATAATCGTGGACCAGCGAACTCGAGCACGAGTATCAGTAGTCCCATATGTGCCACTCCATAAAAAGTTTCGCATGAGTCTGCGGAGCTGAGCTATCACACCAAAATGTAGCATCCAACAGGAGGCCGTATACCATACTGTAGCCAGAATGACTTGGTTGGCGACCAATGGACGGCCAGCCAACGACAGATGACGTGAAGACCAATGACATAGCTTCCTGCGAATAGACTGTAGTACGGGTGCAAACTGCTGCTGTGAGGAAACGTCAAATCCAACCTGAAAGCCCAGATATCTGCATGTCTGACCCGGCTGCAGCCATGTGAAACCATCAGTTACCCCCCAAGTAGGTATGTCATCACTGCCAACCAGTAACCCATAGGATTTATGCCAGTTAATGCGTGCACCACTGGCAATGCAAAAAACCTCCAAGGCCTCCCGCATGGCATCAAGAGCTGCTAGCAAATAGCGCAACATCAGCATAGTGTGCTCAGCAAACTCCTAATCCACAAGGTCCGGAGCTGAAGGTACTGGCATGGTCAAGCCACGAAATGCATGACTCTGAGCACGAAGAAAGTCGGACATAGTCTCTCCTACAAACAGATACAGATATGCTGCTAAAGGACATCCCTGACGGACAGATCGCGAGAGCTCAAAACTGCGACTGACACGACCACCAATAGTAATAGCACTGCTGGCAGTCCTCAAGAGGGCGGAAATGCCTGAGATCCATCTCGAAGGGAAACCCATCTTGGCTAATGATCCTTCGAGAAACACCCACTCAACACGATCGTATGCTTTCTCGAAGTCAAGGATGAAAAAAGCGAGAGGTTCAGAAGATGATCGGGCCCACTCTACTGCCTCATAAAAAGTGAAGATATTATCCAGTATGCATCGATCCATGACAAAGCCTGTTTGAGAAGTATGAATAATATCTGGTAAGAACGGTCGCTAGCGATGGATGATCAGTAACGCTAATATCTTATAGACCGAAGGAAGTAGGGTAATAGGTCTCCATTGGCGGAGCTGTGTGGT
Organism: Adiantum capillus-veneris; assembly: GCF_014529385.1. Classification (NCBI taxonomy): domain Eukaryota; kingdom Viridiplantae; phylum Streptophyta; class Polypodiopsida; order Polypodiales; family Pteridaceae; genus Adiantum; species Adiantum capillus-veneris. The sequence continues at coordinate 63,731,165 of NC_140949.1, read as the reverse complement.
GTCACCCCCTTTCGGAATAAGAGATATGAGACTTGAACAAAGATCCGGATGCATATATCCTGATGCAAAGATATCCTGACAACCACGAAGCAGTGGTATATGCAATACATTCCAATAGGTCAAAAAGAAAGCTCTAGTGAGGCCATCCTCGACTAGACAAGAAGATGGATCTAGACTCTCAATAGCAGCATAAAGCTCTGCAAGTGTGAATGGAGCCAACAAGATCTCTGCCATAGTGTCTGTACAACGACGTCGGGTGTGATGCCAGATCTGCTCACGGGCAAGTAAAACCTCAGTAGTGCATACATCAGCGTGAACAATGCCTCAAAATAATCTGCAGACATATCAAGAATAACATCAGGATGCATATGAAGTGTTCCCTGAGCATCGCACAAAGTCCGAAGGGTGGTGCCAGGAGGGCGCTCTTTATGCGCAACGAAGAAGTCTTTATTCATTCGATCAGCTTTAGCTATCCAATGAGATACTGAAGCATGATGAGTGAACTCAGACCTAGCCTCCTGTACGCAACGAATTTCCTCAATGAGCTCTGTCTGTCTAGCAGCGAGATAAGCATCCTGAGGCCACTCCTCAAGCAAGCACTGTGTGGAACCAAGAGGAATGTGGAGGTCAGACTAGCGTACTCTCAACTGACGATGAATAGTAGCAGTTTGATCACGGCAGTAAATACTAGACTGAGTAATGCAATGGGCAAGGAACTCTCCAGGCGGACCACAATAAGAACCACTCGTGGACCACAAGTAATGAATCTGCTGCTGCAAAACTTCAGTGGTGAGAACACTGTCAGGGATGCGGCATCCTCGTCTCTGTGCAGAGGATCTAGTGAAAGAGATAAACAATGAGATGGGTAAATGATCTGAGAGACTGGTCCCTCGCCAAATAGTAGTAAATCCATCTAGAGCTGCTGCCTAAGGGCCAATGTAAAAACGATCAAGTCGCTCTAATAATCTTCCCTGCTGTCTCTGAAACCCCCACGAGTAATGAACTGTAGCAGGGTGGTGACCAAAAGAAGGTATGTGCCAGGCGTCAACACCTTGAATAGCTAGAAGAAATCGATCCCAACCTGGCTGCTCATCGGGAGAAATGGATGATAGAACTGGAGGAGTGATCGATCGCAAGTCAAAGTCGCTCTCGACGTTGTTGAAGTAGCCTCCAACAACCCAAGAGTCTACAGCAGGTAGAGCAGCAACTAAGGAGGACCAAAAAGTAGCTTTCTCTCGAGGAGTAGTGGGTGCATAGACTGACATAACACCAATGATAGAGTCCCGAATCCGGATAGAAACATAGACTGCTCTGCCAACGACAAGGGTGCCATGCTGCTGAACTGATGCCAAGTAATGTGGCCCCACTGAAATGCATACACCGCAACTTTGTCCATGAATGCCCAGAGCAGGCTCCCAAAAAGTGTGAGCGCCCGAGGGCATAAGATTAACAAAGGGATTGGCAATCTTATGCTTCTGTACTAGTAATATATCCACAGTGCCTACTACATGAGCGTGTAAATCTTTGCGAAGTAAAAGCTTACGTGAACCTCTTACCCGACAAGTCTGTAAACCATTGGCATTCCAAGAAACTACATGTAAATCCATAGTCTGCATGAAAGAATTGGTAAAGCATCTGACGAACTGCGCATCTTCTTGGAGGCAGCTGGGCCATCCAAGGGGTGAGCTTCGGGCGGGAGGAAAGCAACCCGCAAGCCCTCTCTAAAATATGGTGTCTCGTTGCACCAATTGCGGACCTCAGCTTGTTTACATTGCATTACAGATGTTGCAGCTTTGACACCCCAAATGCGCATAGACGTAGGAAGCACCACATCTAAGGATACATGAATGATCATAGGCAATGAATAGCAAGCATAAACATCACTCCATTCCATAGCACCAATACATGAAGGGAAGTGTGGAGACAATACATCCGGAGCGGAAGTAGACAACCATAAATGAAGTTGAGCCATAGTTTGTGCATGCACAAAATGCAGAACCTGATCCTCGGACCATTCCTGAGCTGCATGGAATGGAAGGAAAAAGGAATGGGTAGGCTGAGAGCGACTACCTATTAAAGAGGGAACACAACCTGGCTTGTGATGCATAAGGTAGAGCTGCACCCGCAATGGTCCTTCTGAGTCACCGCACATTTCAGCCCGATGAGTGCCCCAGGAAAGAGGGCAAGAGCTGAGAAAACTGCGTGGGACGTAAGTATGAGCGGCTGAGGGAGGGGCTGGACCAGAAGGTGGAGGGGGGGGAGTAAGGGCGAGAGGGAGAGGAGGACAAGGGAGAGGTAGTAGCGGTGAATGATCCATCTACATGGGAATAGGAACCTCGGGAAGAGAGGAAGGAACGGGCAGGGAAATGGCAAGTGAAGGAGGAGCTGGTAGCAGAGGTAAGTGATCCTGGGCTGTAGAAGAATGGCGAGGAGAAGCAGGGGGTAAGGGAGTGGCGGAAACTTGAGAGGGAGAAGGAGAGTTAACACTGGGGACTGCATGCAGTGTGGGTTGCTGACGAGGACGGAAGGAATGGTTACGACCCACTGTCTGCCATGCAGTCTCAGTAGGAACTGAAGCAGAGGGGGGAACATGGAGGGTTGAAGCTCTAGGAGCACCCGTAGGCTGCTGAGGTGCTCTAGTAGGAACTGGCTGTGGACGCTGACCACGTGGCTGAGCATGGGTGCCATGAGCCGGCTGTTGTTGTCGACGATGTCGTGGCTGAGTGGGGCAATCGCGAGCCAAGTGTCCCATCTCGTGACAACGTAAGCACTGTCTTGGGCGGCCAGTGACTACTATTCGACAAGAGTAGTCGCGATCACGCACAGCAACAGTAACTGTATCTAGTAATGAAGTATTCCCAAACGCCAGGACCTGAATGCGAGGTGGACCAAATGAGAAGATGCAGGATCCTGGAACTACTGTGCCAAAATGAGCAACAATCATCTGAAGGAGATGCTCATCAATAAAATGGAGAGGCATATCCGGGAAGGAGAGCGTCAGAGGGAATCTGGGAATAAGATGTCGATTGTCAAACTCCTCAGTAGTAAACTCGGGATACCACCTCGTCAAGTATATCATTCTCCGATCAGAGAGTATCGGAGAGCGAGCCAGGAGAGCTGAGGCAGTGGCGGGATCTGAAAGACGTACCATGAATATGCCTCTGCCAAGGAATGTAAGCTCCGAGACCCGTCCTTGAGTAGTGCCCAATGCAGTCTGACACCAATCACGTATAGAAGAGCGAGGTGGAGACTGTCCAATCATCCGGCCAACCAAGGCATGCTGTGCCAAGTGTTGAATTTTGGAGTCAATGGGTGTCATCAGGTCAACAGTACAATCCACGCGACAGGCAAGTGGTGATGGAGCGCCGTGTGTAGCACTCAAGACCGGCAAAGCCGCCATGAAGAATGGGTGAGACTGGCAAACGGGAAAAGCAAGACCCAAAGTGAAGCTTGGACTCTTTCTCTCTCTCTCTCTCTCTCTTTCTTTCTTTCTCTCCTTCCCTTGCAGGCAGTAGAAAGATGCACGCAGTGGAGGTTTGAAACAGGTAGGGTTTGCGGGCTGTTAGGGTTTCGGGGAATTAGGGTTTCAGGGGATTAGGGTTTCACGGAATTAGGGTTGGCAGATGGGGGCTGTTAGGGTTAGGGTTTCACGGAATTAGGGGTTGAAGAGGCGGGCTGCAGGTACTCGCAGGCTGTGACGTTTAGGGCAGGCAGAGCGTGCGCAACAACAGGTTGAAGGCAGAGCGCGTGGAGGCAGACTGCAGGCAAGAGATCGTGCGACGGCAATCTGCAGGCAGCAGGGTACGCGGCGGCGGCAGGCTGCAGGCAGGAGGGTTCGCGACAGGCTGTAGGCTGCAGGCCTCTCTCTCTCTCTCTCTCTCTCTCTCTCTCTCTCTCTCTCTCTCTCTCTCTCTCTCTCTTTCTTGGAAAAAGTCAGGGCTGTATATTACTGAGTACAATATAATCCCCAGCGGATGCCAAAATAGCCTATCACGTGGGGTGTACAAGCTGAATGTAAGGAGGAGAGCCACTATAGTGACAACTCCACTAAAACAATCTCATGGTGGTTGGTGTGACGAGTGGAGGAGAAACCACCGAGGAGGAGCATAATGCCACGTAATCTGTCCACCTGTAAGTGTGAAGAAGAGTGGGGATCGTGCCCAACGCCGATGGAAGGTAAAACGGCGAGCCTTGGCTGCTCGAGATACACCTGAGGAAGAATCCCACTGCCAAATCAGGGTGTGAATGATATCCAGCCAAATGGCAATGAGGGTATCCTGAAGAAGCTGTGGAGCCGCACTGAGAATGTGGAGACAACGAGCTCTCTAAACATTCCAGAGTGTAATACTAGTGATGATTGAAAAAACCTCATCACGTGTCTAAGAATCCCCCTGCCAAGAATCTGTGGTAGCATAGCCAAAGTCCCTCGCCGATAACCAGCCGAGGTAAGCGTAAAGGCTGGATCTCTATCTGAGCCCTCGTAAAAAAGATGGGGTCGGGCATTGGCATCAACCATAAGACAGATCCCCAAGTAAGAAATCCATGTTGAACACCTGTTTTGATAAGTAGAAAGCAAACTGCAAGCCACACTACATGGGAGGCTGAGCATGACCAAAGACAGTGTGCAGGTGACTCAGGGAGTCGCAAAGGACAGCGAGGACGTAACGGATCATGACCCATAGTAGCTAGCCAAGTCCCAACTGGAAGTCCCGCATGCGCAATCATCCACATGAAAAAGGAAATACGACAAGCCGCATGTAAATCCCAGATGGCAGACCAAAACTGCTGCAGATAGGCATGAGAGAGACCTAAATGTAACCAGAAATGCATACGAGTGGGCTGCTTTGGTTGCTGTCTCATCAATGCTAACCGCCCAATCCTGACAGTGTACTCAAAGAAGGATACAGGTGCACATGTAGGGTTAGAGTGAGGCCAATGCCACTCTCCTGGGTCCCAATATAGCTGAGATAGGGCACGACCCTCCCACACCCAAAGCCTCCAAAGTGCAGCATCAGCGGAAGCGAAACGAGGGTCAACACAACGACGCTTTCCGCAGGAGCCAACTACTCTAATGGCCTGTGATCGAGCTCCAGGAAGAACAGGGTGTGGAAAGGTGGCATCATATGTCAATCTAGCATGAATCCCCTCAAACTCGTCAGTATCAACTGTGAATAGCATGGTGTCTAAACGAACTAATAAGAGAGTGCTCTAAGCAAAGAGGCCTTCCTGACCACAATGGGGGAGGCATCTGAACCGTGCCTCTCATGACTGCATCCCACTGTGAAGGAAGGGCGGTATCAATCTCAAGCAATCTATCTGCCACCCCTCGACCAATGTCATAATGCTCTGCCACAAAACCAGCATCTAGCATCCGTGTCTCATGAAACAACCCGAAGTGGAAGAATTGGATGAAATCCTTGTTCCTGAACAGATATTGGCACATAAAGAAAGAAAAGTTAGAGGAAAGGTTGCAAGACGCTATTTGGTGAAGTTCAAGAACTATCCATCATTAGATGCCAAATGGATGGAAGAGTCTGAATTGCTTGATTCACCTCAGCTATTGCAATTGTATCTTGAAGCCTTTCAAATGGAACCCAGAGTGACTTGATGCAGCCTTTTTGGAGCAAGGCAAGAGCATGGTTCATGATGCTCAAGAGAGTAGTTAAGCAATTGTATCTACTCTTTCCATACAGAATTTAGCTAGAGAAGTTTGTGCTCAAGAGTACACTAGAAGACTTCTATGCTTGATATATGTGTCGTAGCCAGGTTGGTGGGATTGTTTAATCGTCCAACGCTACATTTCCGGAAGCATGTATATCTTGGATTCCCATCATAGAATATATGTGATATCAAGAGATATCTGCATGTATTATTGGCATGCAAGCGAGGTCGCTTGCAGTATTTCAAGGGTGGGGTGTGTCACTAGGAGGTCTATTTTTCCTGTTGCCTTCCGTAAATAAGTGTTAGATATATTTATTTTATTTTTACTTGTTTGTCCCAAAACCCTTGAAAAGGTGCAAGTGGACATTGCATGGCCAGTGTGAAACGGCTGCAGCCAAATGGGTTTCTCACATCGGGGATCTAGGTCGGTCAGACAGGGACTGCTCAGGCCAGTTAGCACTGAATTCTGATGAGTATGGAAGCTCGTGTGCGCCAAATTGGAATTTGGGCCACTCGTCAAGTCACTGCAACTTTATAAGTTGAAAGGGGCTAGTAAATTAACCCACATTGTAGATGTTGGTCAAATGGTAGTCTTCAATGATGGTCAGGAGACCGATAGGGACGCCATGGAAGCATCTCCTAAAATTTAGGGAACTGCTATTTTTGACCGGAAAATGTGTTCGCGTCATTAGCTCTGGAATGACAAGGGGAACATTTTATTGCTCTGCTGCCAAGTCAACTGACGCACCAGTTGAGATATTTTTAGCAGGGAAAGCCCAAACTCGGAAACTGGGCGACGTGTCAGCCTGTGAGCGATTCTCCCACTCTGGGAGGCAAAAACGAGCTGCATATCAACAAAGGGGGCGCCATTTTCAGCCTCAGGTGGATTGTAGCAGGTACAGAAGCTATGGAATGCTTACCTTGCCCTCTATGCACAGTATGGTGACGGGAGTGATGCCCTGCACGCTACATACTGCTCTCTTTCTCCCCTACGTACAGTATGTTATGCCCCACTAGTGGGCTTCTCATTTGACCTATGTACAGTTCTGGGGGTTTATGCGCGTTTGCCAAGGCAAGAGCCTTCTGAACAGGAACCGGATTAGCTAATTGCTAATCCCCCACAGGTACGCACAGTTCCATCACGAGAGATTGCGAGTTTGGAGAGTTTTCTCGCGTGAAAACTCGTCCAATTCACAAAGGAATTGTCCCATTGCGTGCGGGAGCCCTTGGGACACGCGTAGGCGTGTTCGCTCCGCTAAAAACGATCCGAAACAGGGAATTACAGCCTGCTGTGTTTTTCTGCAGGTTTAGGGTTTTGCACCTAAACTGCAAGGGAGCGTCGGGGGAGCCTCGTGAGAGCCTTGGGATGCGTGTATAGGCTTTTGGGCTCCCGGCAGTGAAAAACAGAGAATTACAGCCCGCTGAATTTCTCTGACAGCTCACCAGAAAGCTTCCAGACATCGAGGGAATCCATCCTAGACAGGTGTTTTTTACCTACAGGGGTTTTTGCGCCGTTATGCTGTCGAAATCTGGTCGAAAACCTGCGTTTTCAGCCCTCGCCAGGTATGGACAGCTTTGTGAAAGCTTGTGCTAAGTGGTCGGATCGTCTACCTTAATTTGAATAAAGAAATACCGAAAGGGGCGCCAATCTTTGGGGCCTACAGGGTGTCGGTCTCGTGTGCGCAGTGACATTCTAGTCGCTGGACGCAACTGTGTTCTCTTCCCTTCTCAGTGCTCTGTGTAAAGTTAACAGGTAATTGAAATAGTACCGCCCTCTACGTTGTATGGGCCGGTTTTATGGTTCCATCGACGGGATAGTCACTTTTTCTTCAAAAAGTGCAGCGTGGATTGTTGTGGGTGAAAGCAACACAGAGCTTGTCGATATGGCAGAGAAGAGAGACCAAGTACCTGAAGAGGGATCTTCTCACATGGCACAGAGAAAATTCCTTCAACTCTTCAAGAAGAGGACAGGTTGTTTAGAACTCAACTGCGTTGTTGCATGGACATGTTTCAGCAGTTGGCTAACAACCCAAGGATGCAGGAATTCTTATAGGCTCCGACACAGGGTTTTCAGGCTCCTACACAGGGCATGACTGAGCCGTTGCAGGAAAAGGAGATTTCCAATGCGTAGAGGACTCATGATGCTCGAGGGAAAGCCCATGTGGTTGAGCAACTAGCGGTGTCCAATGATCCAAAGCAACTTGCTTTAGCTGGACAAGAACCGTTTGTGAATGGTCAAGGGAGTAATGAACACGCTATGCGTCAGACCCTTCCATTACCTAATACTTATCCTGGTTATTTTGGAGGTGGTTCAGTGTTTCAAGCTATGGCTGGACCTTCCACAGGTTATATGCCAGGGAATGTGTTCGGGACAATGCAAACAGGCATGGGTAACCCTATGTACGCGAACATGGGTGTCCAACCTGGTTTTCAGGGTGCCTATGGCCAGTTTCGAGTGCCTGGAACACAATTTGGTATGGCTGGTTTTTCGCAGCCATACGTACAAAATGCAGGTATGACAGGGAAAACAGTTGATGCGAGTGCTGGAATGAACACTCATGGAGCACCACTGTTACAGGCACCTGTTTATGATAATGTGGCTCCTTTGAGTCAACCTAAGGATTACAAGGAAGGTGGGCAGGGAGTGAAGTTTGAAACTTTCAGAGGAACTGAGGACCAATTGAAGGCTTTGACCTTCATACAGCATTTCGATGCAGCTTATGCTGGAGGCAACTTCACGGAATCTTCAAAGATACGCAAGGCTGCCACTTTCTTGAAAGGGAATGCGCTCCAATGGTGTGGGAATTATCGCACTATCATGATTGATCATTGGACACACGTTGGCACGATTGTAAGCATCCATTCTTGAGCAGTAGCTAAGTAGATGGGCAGAGAAGGAGGGGATACGCATAGGGAGGCAGGCAGGGTTCAGGAGCAGTTTTTCTACTCTTGACCATATCCTGACACTCAGAGCCATTATTGAGGAGGGCAGATCACATGGGAGACAGATCTATGGTAGCTTTGTGGACTTCCCCAAAGCATTTGACAGAGTAATCAGAGCTAGATTAATGCGCAGACTACAAGAGATGGGAGTACCCACAGAGCTCATTCGGGGGATCATGGCCTTATACAGGTCAGTAGTGGGGTATATACACAACTTAGAGGGTCTATCTACACTGGTTCACTCCACTATTGGGGTGAAGAAGGGTTGTTCGCTCTCTCCTACTCTATTTGGGGTGTATGTGGATGAGGTTTCTCACTATATTTAGAGAGATGGTGATAGAGGTGCACAGCTGGCAAGGACATGTATTCCACTATCGTTATAGGCTCACTATTGTTATATGCTGATGATATTGTGTTGATCTCCCACTCTCAGGAGGGGATGCAACGTCACTTGGATGCTTTGCATAGGTTTGCCCATGAAAGTGGTTTGTCTGTCAACCTTGGTAAAACCAAGGTTATGGTGTTTAACACCACCCCACAGTGGATCAGGAGGTCAGCACCCAATTCACATACGGCCAAGAGACAGTGGACTATACAGATGCTTAAACTTACCTTGGGGTGATTTTCATTGAGGAGAGCAGCAGAGGCTACACTGACCAGAACCCATGCAGCATTGGGTGGATTGGAGAGGATGTGTTCACAGGTTCAATTTCAAGAGCCTCGGATGAACCTCTGGCTCTTTGACACTCTAGTGGCTTTTGCATTGCTCTATGGAGCTGAGATATGGGGACCTTCATTGGATCATCACGAGAGGTCGGGTCGAACTGATGGGTGGGAGAACATGGAGAAGCCTCTGGTATCTATGATCTCGCGGCTCATTAGAGCCAAGGCTTCATTACCACATGACATTATCCAAGCAAAGCTAGCTGCCCCCCCACTAGTGGTTGAGCCCTCACCAGATCAGTCTCCTTCATACACCACATGTGGGAACTTCCTAGGGACAGATATGCCTGCCTTGCACTTGAGTCCTCTTGACACTTAGCCATGCAGGGACATACAGCATGTTGGTATAGGGAGATGACATCATGGTTTCAGCCGCATCGGTTCAGCATAGACAGATTGCCCGCCTTCCAGTACTCACTGGAAGCACCCTCTCTGACTCTTACAAAGTCCGAGATCACCAGGCTCATCCGCCAGGACCTGACTCAGCTAGACACAAGGAGGACATGGATACAGCCAACACAGGAGCTGGGCACGAAGATGGCCTTCTACAGAGAGCATCTTCTCCAACTTACGGAGGATGGTTTTGTGACGAGACCCAGATACATAGATACCCACTTGTCTCACGGGATACGATGTGCTATTGGCCAGATACGCACATCCTTACACCAGCTACAGGTCGAGATTGGGAGATACAACGGAGTACCAACAGAGGCTTAGACATGCCCCATGTGTTGCACTACACATTCTCCTGCCCACTCTACTATGACATACGAGGCCGCTTCCACTGCTTGTTCAGCGAGGGCTTTGGACCACTCTCCAGAGTCATGAGGTATGAGGACTAGAGATGCCTGGGTTTGTTTTTGCTCGGAGAGAGCCTGATGAGAGGAGAGGCCAGCCAATCTCAGAGACATCATAGACTTCTTTAGAGCAGACACTGGACACCCGGAGGAGTTATTACCACAACAAAGCCCACAGTCGCCTCGCACTAGAGGCACGCTGATCGACGGAGCGACCGAGCTGGGGAGATCAAGACTAGGAGGGACTACACAATATCGACGGAGGCTACATCAAAGGATTTGGATCACTTTGGACCTACATGCACGACGCCCGGTCAGATTACTGACCATGGAGGAGATTGATGAGATCCGCCAGCGACCGATGTTGAATCTACTATGATTTACCTAACCTAGCTAGTTGCTTGGTTCACATCTAGCAACTTAGGATTCCATAGCATTCTTATTTTCTTAATTTTGTTACTCAGACTTTGTTACATCAGAGGATTCGGATCACTTTGGCCCAACATGCACGACGCCTGGTCAGACTATTGACCATGGAGGAGATTGATGAGATCCGTTGAAACCGGCCTGTTAAATCCAAAAAGGGCGGTAAACCTTAGACTTAAACTTTATTTGCTTTCACCCATTTAATTTGTCGCCCACTTTACCTATACTTTCAAGACACAACAAAGGGGAAAGGGATACAGGTTGCTAGATTGCACCTGTATGAGAAGACCGACACCACATTGGCCCCTAAATAGGCACCCCTTTCGGTATTTCTTTATTCTTTAAAAGAGGGAATAAAAGCTGTGGTTCCCTACAAGCTGCCCCGCACAATCTGGGCTGAATTTCATCTGTTCTGGCCCGATTTCGGCAACATAACTGTACTAGGACCCTTCACAGTCAGTATTCCCACGCATTAGATGACTTTCCCAACGCATACCGACACTTTACAAAACCTGGCGAGAATCTGCAGCACGCTGAATTCTCTGTTTTCTGCCCCGAAAATGCGCCAGATCACCTGTACAGCGGTCCCCTCGCGTCCCCGAACCTCTTGGGGGTATTAGGGTCCGTTTAGGGCCACACCCTAAACCTGCAAAAATACACAACAAGCTGTAATTCACTATTTCGGGCTCCGTTTCGCGTGCCGATCGCATCCGTAGCAAGTCCTCGAGCTCCCGCACCTGTAGGGCTACTTGCCCTTTGAATCGGACGAGATTTCGCACGTGAAACCTCTCCGAATCACCTGTACCTGCGGGGGATTAGCCGCTAGCTAATCCAGTACCTGTACAAGAGGCTCTTGCCTCGGCAATCGCGCATGAACCCACACAACTGTACATTGGTCAAATGAAAAGCCCACTAGAGGGGCATAACATACTGCTCATAGGGGAGGGGGAGAGAGTGAGCAGTGCGTAGCGTGCAGGGCATCACTCCTGGCACCGCACTGTACATAAGAGGGAAAGGAAGCACTCCATAGCTCTTAACCTGTGACAGAAGCTGGAAAAATGAGCCTTCCCTCTCTAAATTCAGCGCCACTTCTTCATGCATGAGGAAAGTGCACAAAAATGTGCCACTTGGCACGTTTAGAGGCCATTTCCCGTTTCGGGGTTGCCACCTAAAAATCTCCCGACCGGTTGCCCAGTTGACTTCGCGGAGGTAATGACGCGAACACATTTTCAGGTCCAAAACAGCAGTTCCCTAAATTTTAGGAGATGCTGCCGTTGTATCTTTCTAGGTCATCTGACCCTCTTTGTACACTGCAGCCACACCCAGAATTGAAATGTAGCCTCTGTAGCAAAGGATTCCACTTTGGCTAGTTAATGACCCCACTTTGGCTAACCATAGTCCTTGTCTAACCTTGGTGCTCTCTTGCCCTCGGGCCTGGACTTCCTCTGAACAGTTCCACACTAGCTATGCAATGCAGTGCAGTTAGATTTCTAGAGGGGTGTTTCCAAAAAGTAAAAATAAATAAATAATAAGCAAGAAATCAACAAAAAGGATAGATAGTAGTCACATGCTAGTGACATGTCCTCATTTGCATCTATGTCGTACATACTCACAGTCTAACACTCGGGTGTGCGCACACCTGTCGACACATGTACGACACGTACATGCTCATTGTCAACCCTAGTGTATTCAACACCTCGTTGACACATGTATTGCCTGCGTGTGAACCCTGTCCCAATGACATAGTGGTAGCTTCGCACTCTGCCATTGCTTTGAGTCATTAACTTTCCAATGACAAAATGGTAGCGACGCATTTTGCCACTGTCTTTTAGTACACGTTGGATCCAATAACACTTTCGAGCATACCCAAACCGACAGTTTAAGAATGCAGTTACACATGTACTCTTTAATAGAAGCACTTACTGTATCCTTGACAAACTTCTATAGCACTAACCAAACTTTTGGACATTCCATAAGAGCAATTGCCAAACTGACAATCTGTACAGCTCTAACATTCATGTAACATGTACTTCATTTTAAATCACTTTAAATATCATGTACATCATTTCTTTCAGAAGCCATTGTTGTTGCAAAGGCGGCTAGGGAGGATGAAGTCGAAGGGTTGCCATGGTGGTGCAGGGCGTGCAGAGAAAGACAAGAGAGAGAGAGAGAGAGAGAGAGAGAGAGAGAGAAGAAGTCGACACAGTTTGAAGAAGGAAAAACACGCTACTTGTGATTAATCTGTTCTTTCTAAAACCTTACATATAAAAGGCAATTTGCCATGCAAACTTGACTTTAATTGGATCTCTATTCCATGCCTATGAGAGGCTTTTCCCACGGCTGACCGAAAAGGGCTTGGACCCAACAATCCCCCCCTCAAGCCCGAATTGGACAAGCAACTCATGATACCCCGAGTTTGTGGTGTACTCATCAACCGTGAGTTTTAGGTTTTCTCACAACCATGGATTTCTGGTTTATCCATAACCTGGTGCTAGGACAATAACTCCCCCTTTAACAGATAGGGTGTAGGCTAAAAAAGTTAGCCACCAAAAATGATTGGAGTTTTTGGTTCACTGCCAAACCTTTGGTTTATGGTGTACCCAGTAACCTCATGAGAAACGGGACAAAAATGGGACCTGAGAACAGAAACTGGGAGGTCTTACCACTCATATGTAGGTGGCAGTGTCTATAACCCGTACAAAGTTTTGTTATCATGGCATGACTAACATATGATGAAGAAAACAAGGCTTTGAACAAAAAACTATATGGTTGTGTTAATACTAAACAAAATTGAAAACAAAACTGTGATAGGAAACTTTTAAAACATTTGTTTGTCGACGTCTTTGCATTGACAACCTTTCTAAGCATATTGCAACTTCGTCTGTAGTAGCTAGTTCACTGATACCATGTGTTGGTGTTGCAGAGGACGAGATTGATTGCAACCAAATAGTATTCTGGATTCTGTTTTGGGATGCACTATAGATTTGTGCACATTAATCTCATTCTTTCGGACAAACTTTTGCTCCACAACAAGAGGGCTCAAGCTTGTTGGCACAGTAGCTTCCTAAGAGAGAGTAATGGTGGAGCTAGAGGACCCCGAGAAGAAGTAGCTAGGGCTGCCATTATGTTGCATATGCACACTAGTACCGTGGCCATCTTGAAGGAGCATCGAGCTCAGCATCGAGGCTTGGGTGCGAGGGGTGATTGGTCGAAGAGATCAAAAAAAGAGGTTGGCCACTTTAAAATGTGTGTGAAAAGCTACAAAAGTTAGCAAATTTTGTTGCAGAGAAGCGGGCAGCAACGTCAATGCATGCAGCGAACACGTCGTATATTGATCACCTTCCCTTTAAAGTCGTCGGAGGAGTTCAAAGTCACCCTCTTGTTCCAAGCGCAAGCATGATCAGGCTCACTTGGCTCGGAATCATCACGGCATGCTCTGGCAAGGACCTGCGTTTTCTCTGCCTTTACTACTCACGGGCCTGGCTGCCGCTTGTTAGTCTTCCTTCCTGCCTGAGAGCTTGTTGCTCTGTGTAACTCCTGGAGCAGCACCTTGTGAAGGCTCTGGGTTCGCCAACCAGCCTGGGAATTGCCGCTTGCTAGCAGCGTTTTGAGAGGCCCGATTTGTCGGCTTACGACACGAACCACCTGCTACAACGAGCACCGAACTGCCGAGGAGCTACCGCTTGCTCTGATACCAATTGTTGCAAAGGCGGCTAGGGAGGATGAAGTCGAAGGGTTGCCATGGTGGTGCAGGGCGTGCACAGAGAGAGAGAGAGAGAGAGAGAGAGAGAGAGAGAGAGAGAGAGAGAGAGAGAGAGAGAGAGAGAGAGAGAGAGAGAGAGAGAGAGAGAGGAAGTCGACACAGTTTGAAGAAGGAAAAACACGCTACTTGTGATTAATCTGTTCTTTCTAAAACCTTACATATAAAAGGCAATTTGCCATGCAAACTTGACTTTAACAAGATCTCTATTGCATGCCTATGAGAGGCTTTTCCCACGGCTGACCGAAAAGGGCTTGGACCCAATTGTCACACTGACAATCCATGCAGCTCTGAAACTCAAGGGGTCAAGGTAGGTTGCAAATCGAAGGCTTCAGTGATAACACAGTTGGTGACTCTGCAAGTTCACCTTCTTCCATCCACTTAGCATCCATTGGTGGATAGTTTCTGAACTTCACTAAGTAACGCCTAGCAACCTTGCCTTTCACTTTTCTTTCTTTATGTGCCAAAACCTGTTCCGGGACCAAGATCTAGTCAAGTTCCTCGACTTTCGGCTGATCTTCAGCTAGCATATCTTCTGGCACATCACCCACATAGGGTCTGAGAAGACTCACATGAAACGCATTGTGAATCTTCCAACTCTCAGGCAATTTCAGCCTATATGCAACATCATTGATTATGTCGCATACTTGAAAAGGCCCATAGTAACGCATGCTGAGCTTTGGAAACAGTCTTTCCTTGCCCTTCATCTTCTTTAACCTTGCCTTTTCAAAGCGCAGAAGCACCCAATCACCAAGTGAAAATATCACTTCACAACGGTGACGATCAGCTGCTTTCTTTTGCTTTGCCTTAGTCTTTTCGGCCACTTTGACCTTCTTGTACATTTCATCCATGTCCTGAACATACTTATCTGCTTCAAATATCTTGTCCTTTGTATGCAATATGGGAGGAACTTTCTTGCCACCTTCAACTATCTCAAAAAGTGCCTTGCCAGTTGATGAATGCACTGTATTATTGTATGCATACTTCAACAATGGCAAATACTGCTCCCACTTTCCTTTATGCTCTGACACATAGCACTTTAGCAAATCTAAGACAGTAGAATTTGCATCTTCTGACTACCCATCTATTTGAGGATGAAATGACGAAGTGAATTTGAGCGTTGTGCCCATATTCTCAAACAAGCCTCTCCAGAACAAACTTGTCATGCGTGGATCACGGTCGCTAACAATCGACTGTGGCATGCCATGATACTTGAAAATATTGCTCATAAACAAGCGAGCCATCTGATCTGGCTTTATCTTCTTCCTGACGGGAATAAAATGAGCCTGCTTGCTGAATCTGCAAATGATGGTCTAAATACCATCATTTCCTGTTTGAGTTCTCGGAAGATCAAAGATAAAATCCATAGCAATACTTTATCTGGAATAGGCAGTGGTTGCAATAACCCTAGTGCCTTTTGCCCGTCAAACTTGACCTTCTCGCATATTAAGCATTCTCGCACAAAGGCATCCACATCTCTTCTCAATGTAGGCCAGTAGAAGAATGTCTCAACCGCTTTAACTGTAGCATCGATACCACGATGCCCTGCATACGGTGGGACATGACTCTCTTCCATAACTTCGCGTCGCAATGGCTTTGTGACACACAATCTGCCATGCATCATCATAAAGCCATCTTTGAGAAGATAGTGTTCATGACGTTGTCCATCCATTAGCTGCTCGAAGACCCTTGCAAAATCTTCATCATTTGCATATTGTTCCCTCATATCATCAAGCTCGTGATGATAAGGAATTGACACAGCTGAAATTTGTGGCTTCCTTGACAAGGCATCAGCCACAACGTTCTTCTTGCCTTCCACATGCACAATTTGAAAATGGAACATGGACAAGATATTTGCCCATCGCATATGCTTCTCAAATAACTTTGCCTGTGTCAAGAAGTATCGCAAGGTCTGATGATCCGTTTGGACAACGAAATCTGTACCTAGCAGGTAGTGTTTCCAACTTAAGAGCGCATGAATCACGGCCTGCAGTTCTTTTTCATAGACTTGCATAGTCTTTTCTGGCCCTTGCAAGATTCTACTCTCATAGGCTACTACCCTGCCATCTTGCATTAGCACTGCACCAATGCTACTACCACAGGCGTCACACTGGACCACAAATGACTTCCTAAGATCTAGCAACACAATGACTGGATCTGAAGTCATCTTTTCCTTTAAGAGATTAAAAGCTGAAATCTCTTTTTGTGTCTATCTAAAGGTGACTGCCTTCTTTTGAAGAGCATGTAAAGGTGAAGCAATCTCAGCGAAATTTCGGATAAACCTTCTGTAATAGGAGCATAGTCCCAAGAAGCTTCGGACATTGTGCACCGTCTTCAAATCTGGCCATGACTTGATCGCTTCAACTTTAGCAGGATCCATTCTGACACCATCCTTTGAGACAATGTGTCCCAGAAAATGAATCTCTTCCAGAAAAAATTCACTTTTCTTTGCATTGATGAGCAACCTATGGCTGCGTAGCTCTTTGAACACAATGGCCAAGTGATGCCTAGGCTCCTCTTCATTCTTTGAGTAGACTATCATGTCGTCAAAGAATGTACCAACAAACTGCTGGTGTGGACGGAAAATTCTGTCCATCATCCTAGCAGGAGCATTTGTGAGACCAAAGGGCATCACTAAAAATTCGTAAAGGCCAAACGTCATTCTAAAAGCAGTCTTGTGCACATCCTCTGATCTAATGCGGATCTGATGGTACCCACTCTTTATTTCTATCCTGCTAAACATAGCTGTTGCTCCTAATTTGTCCAGAATATCATCAATTCTAGGTATAGGGAACCTATTCTTGATGGTATTCTTGTTCAATGCACGGTAGTCGATGCACATATGCCATGAGCCATCCTTTTTCTGCACCAACAACACTGGAGAACAGAATGGAGATGAACTAGGCTGAATCAGCCCCTTTTCTAACAGCTCCTGTACTTGGCTCATTATCTCTTTCTGTTGAGCCGCACTAACCCTGTACGGAGGCCTATTTGGTGGGCTACTGCCTGGCACCAAATCTATCGCATGGTCCTCGGGTCTCTCGGGCGGTAATTGAGACGGTAATGAATCGGAAAAACAATCACTATACTGTTGTAAAAACATTGACCTTTCTTTATCTAACACAGATAAATTTGATTCATCACAATCTAACACTTCACGTGCAAAAACCAAGTACGCAAAAAGATGCTTTTTCATTACAGAAGTAATAGCACAAGATGATACAGTGGGAATAGACTCCCCTTTAAGCTTTACATCCAGAATGTGAGTCTTTCCCCTGCTCTGTACAGTGATCTTTTTGTTGTAGGCATCCATGATTCCCTGTACACGAAACAACCAAGGAATGCCTAGCAACACATCACATCCATCCAATGGCATGATGTAAAATTCTTCAGTATCTACATAGGACTGGATATGTAGGCGCAGCTTTCCGATGATGGGTGTCACAGCCTCTGTATGGCCAGGACATGCCAAACCTGCCTCTGCTGTATACCCCATCTCTTCAGGTCTGATTCCCAACTTTGAAGCCAATTCTGGGGAAATGAAGTCGGCTTTGGCACCTGGATCAAAGAAGATAAGCATTGTTTGATCCCTGACCTTTCCCCATGCTCTGCAAAGCTCACTTGCATCTGAATTTGGCTTGTCACCCACTATATCTGACACTAGACCATCCATGGGCCTCTTTCCTTTCCTATCCTCCTTGTCTTCAGAATCAACTGGCCTTTTCTTTTGAGGACAATTCTGAGCAATGTGGCCAGGCTACTCACATATAAAGCATTTGTTCTCTGACCTTAGCACCTTCCTTTGCTCTTCCGACTTGCAAGGAAAAGGTCTTTTCCATTTCTTTGCTGGTCCCTTTGCTGGTTCAGCCGTGGCTTTGCCTTTCCATGCTTTGGCTGGCTCTTGAGTCACTCTAGGAACCTCATTGAGAACGTACTTCTTCGCTGAATTTTTCTTCGTTGATCCTTCCTTGACGCCAGTATTGAATTCACAATCTTCTCCCTTGAGCAAACCATTGCCAGTGTTTGCTACCTCGATGAGCTGCGTCAAAGTAGTTACTTTGGTCTTCGTGCAGTACTTTCTCAATCCTTTGGTAGGCCACAACAGTATTTTTCAATCTGTTCTGTCAATGGCACAAACCTATAGGAAGTTATTGGAAGCAGAGCTTTCCAAAACTTCTGATTGAAATCATCCAGATTCTTTCAAGTAGCAGCATTAAGCTGGTGCCATTCTGTCATGACATCTGCTTCAAAGTCATCAGATAACCATGCTGATGCAAAAATCTGCTTGAAGTAAATCCATGTGGACGGAGCTTGCCCTTGAAGCAATAAAGTTGTCCACCATTGTCCCGCATTCCCTGTCAAGAAGGTGGCTGCCTTGCGGACCTTTGAAGCCTCTGTAAAGTTTCCTCCTGCATAGGCCTTGTCAAACTGTTGGAGGAATAAGAGAGCCTTCTTCCTGTCATCAAACCCTGTAAAGGTCGTGAATGTCACACTTTGCCACCTTCTTTGTACGGAGTTGGCTTCTCCAGCGGCGTTGAGTTGTCATATAGAGGTGACTGAAACATGGGAACACTGTTAGGGTTCATCTGTGTTCCTTGGCCGCTATTAAGTTGACCTGGAGATGCCATATTTGGATGTTGATTTGTAATTCCAACCATACCAAAATTTGCCTGTGGCATCCCAAATTAGCCCTGAGTGCTTTGAAATCCTGGTTGCATGCCCATGACACCATACATGGGGTTAGGCATCATCGTTTGAGCACCCCCGAACACTGTTCCTGGCGTGTAAAACTGATTTCCACATGCATGACCAGCCATGCTCTAGAATACTGATCCACCTCCAAAATAGCCAAGGTGTACTGAAGGTGGTGGGAAGACTTGTTGCATAGCCTGTAGGTTGCTTCCCTGCCCATTAGCACCAGCTATAGGCTGCTGAAAGGTGGCTGGCTGAACTGGTACAGCTTGAAAGATTGGCGTTTCAGCCACCTGTTCTTGCACCTTAGGCACAGGTTTTGGAGACTGCATGGTCTCCGTCAAGTGTACAAGTGTTTCCATTGATTCTGCAGTATGAATCACTTGTGCTTGAGCCTTAACAGGCTTTTGAATATGATCCAGTGACCCAACTTGCTGAGACAGAAGAGGAGGTTGCAAAAAGGCTAAAAACCTCGGATTCTAGATTACCTGTGTGAACATAGTCACAGCAGTAGCCAACTGGGTCTGAATATATCATCATCCGTCTGTGGTGGTCTTGAAGACTCACCCACTTCATGTGTCTATTGACCCTGTGAAGAGGAAACCTCTTCAGTCACATCATATGGTCTGTCAGCCATAATTGCGATTCCCTGTGTCTGGTCTATGATCCCCTGTGTCTTCAAACCCAAACTGACCAAGGCTCACTTCTATGGGAAAAAGTGATTTAATCCCGACGATGGAACCATGAAACCGGCCTGTTAAATCCAAAAAGGGCGGTAAACCTTAGACTTAAACTTTATTTGCTTTCACCCATTTAATTTGTCGCCCACTTTACCTATACTTTCAAGACACAACAAAGGGGAAAGGGATACAGGTTGCTAGATTGCACCTGTATGAGAAGACCGACACCACATTGGCCCCTAAATAGGCACCCCTTTCGGTATTTCTTTATTCTTTAAAAGAGGGAATAAAAGCTGTGGTTCCCTACAAGCTGCCCCGCACAATCTGGGCTGAATTTCATCTGTTCTGGCCCGATTTCGGCAACATAACTGTACTAGGACCCTTCACAGTCAGTATTCCCACGCATTAGATGACTTTCCCAACGCATACCGACACTTTACAAAACCTGGCGAGAATCTGCAGCACGCTGAATTCTCTGTTTTCTGCCCCGAAAATGCGCCAGATCACCTGTACAGCGGTCCCCTCGCGTCCCCGAACCTCTTGGGGGTATTAGGGTCCGTTTAGGGCCACACCCTAAACCTGCAAAAATACACAACAAGCTGTAATTCACTATTTCGGGCTCCGTTTCGCGTGCCGATCGCATCCGTAGCAAGTCCTCGAGCTCCCGCACCTGTAGGGCTACTTGCCCTTTGAATCGGACGAGATTTCGCACGTGAAACCTCTCCGAATCACCTGTACCTGCGGGGGATTAGCCGCTAGCTAATCCAGTACCTGTACAAGAGGCTCTTGCCTCGGCAATCGCGCATGAACCCACACAACTGTACATTGGTCAAATGAAAAGCCCACTAGAGGGGCATAACATACTGCTCATAGGGGAGGGGGAGAGAGTGAGCAGTGCGTAGCGTGCAGGGCATCACTCCTGGCACCGCACTGTACATAAGAGGGAAAGGAAGCACTCCATAGCTCTTAACCTGTGACAGAAGCTGGAAAAATGAGCCTTTTCTCTCTAAATTTAGTGCCACTTCTTCATGCATGAGGAAAGTGCATAGAAATGTGCCACTTGGCACATTTACATGCCATTTCCCGTTTCGGGGTTGCCGCCTAAAAATCTCCCGACCAGTTGCCCAGTTGACTTCGCGGCAGAGTAATAAAATGTTCCCCTTGTCATTCCGGAGATAATGACGCGAACACATTTTCAGGTCCAAAATAACAGTTCCCTAAATTTTAGGAGATGCTACCATTATATCTTTCTAGGTGATCTGACCCTCTTTGTACACTGCAGCCACACCCAAAACTGAAATGTAGCCTCTGTAGCAAAGGATTCCACTTTGGCTAGTCAATGACCCCACTTTGGCTAACCATAGTCCTTGTCCAACCTTGGTGCTCTCTTGCTGTCGGGCCTGGACTCCCTCTGAACAGTTCCACACTAGCTATGCAATGCAGGGCAATTAGATTTCTAGAGGGGTGTTTATAAATAATAAGAAAGAAATCAACAAAAAGGATAGATAGTAGTCACATGCTAGTGACATCCGCCAGCGATCGATGCTGGATCTTTTGTGATTTAGCCATCCACATAGCTGCTTTAGCTCATACCTAGCGGTTTAGGATTCCATAGTATTTTATTTTGTCATTTTTTGTTACTCTGACTTTGTATCAGAGCCACCACATTGTACTTCTGGTCTCATAGGTCACTTTGGCCTTTTGAAGACGTTTATAACATTTCATTTCATTTCATCTCTCTCTCTCTCTCTCTCTCTCTCTCTCTCTCTCTCTCTCTCTCTCTCTCTCTCTCTCTCTCTCTCTCTCTCTCTCTCTCTCTCTCTCTCTCTCTCTCTCTCTCTGTGTGTGTGTGTGTGTGTGTGTGTGTGTGTGTTAGATTCACCATTTTGTAACAGATTGGTCTCATAGGTCATTTTGGCCTTTTGAAGACGTTAATATAACATTTCATTTTCTCCTTCCTTCCTATTTGCAAGAAAAATTGCAGATTGGTTGTCGGTGCCCATTCGATGGGCGATACGCGATAGGAGAACATGTTCGAGGAGATCTATCATGATACATCCGAGATCCATTGGCTGCCCGGTCCCAAGAGGTTTGCTTGCAGTTGCAGACGTGATCATCACCCGATTCACCCTTTTCCGTTGCACCTTTTGCATTGCAAACAAGTGAATGACAATGACAATTCTCTAAGCCCTTTGTTCCTTCCCTCTACTCTCTCTAGTGTCCACATTCTTCCTACTTACAATTGTCTTCTGAACACATAAGCACAATCTTTGCAAGCACATACGACATGAGAATGCTACACAAGAGTATGTAGAGCAAGATCTTCATTATGAAAACTCTTGGACGGCTGAAATTTTCAATTCCGATGCAATTCTTTGCGACGAGTCTTTTGTTGTAAACATAAGATTGATAAGAGAGCTTCTCCATGCTCTAGACCAAACAGGGGTGCCCGAAATTAAGAAGAAAACAATGAGAAACAACGAATTCAGCAAGCTAATGGACTGTTTTGATGAAAATCATCCATATATAGTAAGGAAAATGGGGTGGGATGATAAAAAGGGACCCCCCAAGGTCCGATATGGCTATGAAAAAATTCAAAAGGCAAAAAAATGCAGCAAAACCTGAGTGTTTGAACTCCAAAAGTTCCATAGAAGCTCGAACTCACAAAGTCAAAGGCCTTCTAGGCTTGTCACTTGTCAAAATTCTCGATTTAATCAAAAGGCTTTAAGTTGTCATATATGTGGACTTATTAAAAATTGAAGATGTGTGTGAACACACATTTATTAATGTTCTACATGACTTTTTGGTCACCCAGACTCTAGTCACAGGAATTTTCTCATCCCGAAAAGAGGGCTATACTACAAATACGAGTTAAGAAAACAGCATAAGCACAATCTCAGCAGGCGTCCCCACTTCCTGGAACTATTCAAGGCATTCATGTAAGAAAGTAATATGCGAAACTAAGGCGTGCACATAAATATGATATGCTATGCAACATCGGTATGAACAATTTCCATTCGCAAGCTTATGACTAGAGAATATTCCCGTGCAAGTACATAAGGTACAAATCCTGCGGAAAGCCAGCCCACATGGCATTTTCAGGCATGTACATGCGAGTGCAAGTCCCAACAGAAAGCCGAAGTTCATTGTTTTGTGCAAGAACTCAAGGTCCAAGGCCCAATGGAACACAAAGTCTAAGAACACCAAGAAGACATGTCAAATTATGAGGTGTCGTCATTTGACTGTCTTCAATGCATGCAGCATATGTAAACCACTGATGACTCTTTTAGCGATCAAAAGGGTGACATGAAATCACTGGTAGATACTAGTTACGACTAAAACAAACAATCCTATTTTTCAAGAAAACAGAACAATGAAAAAAAGGTGGGCTAGGGGAAAAACAGCTCTCAAAAACCTGTGTGTGCGTGCGCACGCGCGCATGAGCACCGCATCAAGTTATATCAATTTTGGTCTAGTTTTTGTAATTTGAAATTCCTTCTGTATTAATTTATTGTATTTATATTCTATTTTACTCACAGAACCCATCAATCAATTACTTTTGTATCAATTCTGGCCTATTTTTGGGAAATCTGAGCATATTTCTACTTTTATGTATGCTTCTGTTTTGATTGTACTTTATTCTTCAGCAATCTTGTTAGCTTTTTGTAAAAAACTTCGAAGGACTAGGCAAAATTATGTTGCATGCAAAGCTGAAAGAATAAAGAGAGCGTCATGGGGTGACTGTGCTCAGAAGAAGCTGGACAGTAGGGTTGACTTACTTTTGGATGGACCAATAGAACCGGCACTAGGTCCGACCATTCCCCTGCCACAAATGCAGGAAGCAAATGCAAACTACATGCCACAAGTGCTGCATGTAGGATTGTGAAAGAGCTTCCATGTCGTCCCTCCTGTATCATGGAAAGTGGGGTGAGAATTGAGACAACAATCCCATAGAGTACTGATCCCTATTACGCTGTCTAGTAAACACATCCTTCTGCTCTGTAGCTTACCTGCTCTGGGCCGGCCAGCGTAATCAGCATGTAAATTATCAAGTCCAAAATCTGCTCCCGTATCTTTACTTCTTGGAGAAAACTCTGTTGAAAACTTCTATCTTTTTAAAAGAACAACTTCTTAAACTTTGACAATACAAGAATATCCACTTGGTTGTTAGCCTAACCAAAAAACTGATAAACTGAGAATTTTAAGCATATAATAGCCTACTAGGCTGGAGGTGGACAATTATTTTCATTCTGCAGTAAGTTCTAAAGAATGCCGTAACCAAAACAATTTACCTATTACACCTGTTTTTTCATTCTGCAGTAAGGGTCTAAAGAATGCCGTAACCAAAACGATTTACCTATTACACCCATTTTTTCTCCTCTAAAATATTCCCGTTCTCCCTTGTCTGCCCCTCATTCCCGATTCCAGGCCCAATTTTGTTTCGTACCTTCGGCTGTTCACATTACTATTCCCTGTTCCTGTAATCTTTTCAATTCCATCTCACACATCTATGATGGCATGTGCCCTACACGACAGCAATAGAAGCAGCGAACACCGAAGCATCACAGTAAGCAGGCTCACCACTTACGATATGCAGTGCACTCTCCCAGGTCTACAGAGGACACAAGTGTACTATGTATGGTACACTCCCACATCTGCAAAAGAGCTCAAAATAGCTTACGAGTTGAAATTCAATCACCAGCTTAATAGCCGATAATAAAGAAGGATATATCTCACCAGTATACACTAATTTCTGTCGACACAATCAGAACTAAGAAAATCACGTACAATAGATGCTTGAATCATAAGAAATTCACAATAAAAGATAGAACTCAAAGCTTCAAGTCTAGACTACAAACTGCAGAAATGCCATTGTGATCTGTACTCCATGAGAATAAGAAGTGTATAAGTTTCTGTAGTCCACCAGATCAGAAGGAGATTACCTGTTCCAGCTTAGGATGGCGAAGCGCAAGATCACTGAAAGAGTGAAGAAGGCGAACCCCACGTAGCAAGTACCGTAATCGAGGCTCCGTGCCCCTTGATGCCAAACAAGCAAGGAGATGTAGAGGCAGTCGTGACACCAACCTTTCCAAATTAACCTGTGTTTCCAATGGCAAAGAGCGATGCAGTAATGAATTTTAGATGCTGCTGGATCCAATACACTTGATTGACTACAACTCACTCTTAGAAAAGAACCCCGTCCAGTCCTCAGCCTTAAGGTGAAAAGATGCTGTGAATCTCTTAGCAGCTTGTTCATTTCCTTTGCGCTCAAATTGTGCAGTTCTTCCACTGCACCAAACACATCCAGGCCCTGAAAATCAAGATCCAAACAGCTGAATCATCTTGATCTACAAGTGCTAAAGTGAAGGTCTGACAATCCAAGCTGCCAATGAGCAGAAGAGAACTGAAACCCATGATCTTTTAGGACAATTGAGGTAATTCAGAAAAACATTCCAATACATCAACATAGGATTGTTCCTCAACGCTAAACATAAACTGCCTTGCCAAAACATCAGAACCAAGGAAATGTGTCTTGATACATGTGTATGATACCAAAGAAGGACAGACTTAACTAATGTCTTCTGAGGGCTAAAGTCAAAATGCAATCATGTTTCACAATGCCTAGATACTACAAACATGATGTAGCTTGTTTTGACAAGCTGAATGTGGAAGCGTATATGTGAGACATTTGCAATCACGAACATGCATGAGCATCACCAGAAATGAAATGAAATGAAATGTTATATTAACGTCTTCAATAGGCCAAAGTGACCTATGAGACCAGAAAGTTACAATGTGGTGGATCTGATACAAAGTCAGAGTAACAAGATGACAGAATGACAAAAAGACAAAATAAAATACTATGGAATCCTAGACTGCTGGGTGTGGACTAAGCAGCTAGCTGGGATAGCTAGATCACAGGAGATCCAACATCGGCCGCTGGCGGATCTCATCAATCTCCTCCATGGTCAGTAGTCTGACCGGGCGTCGTGCATGTCGAGCCAAAGTGACCCGAATCCTCTGATGCAGCCTCTGTCGATGCTGTGTAGTCCTCCTCAGTCGTGGGCGTCTGGATCTCCCCAGCTCAGTCGCTCGGTCGATCAGTATTCCCCTTGTGTAAAGCGACGGGCGCTGCTGTGGTAGTAACTCCTCCGGGTGCCAGTGGCAGCTCTAAAAAAGTCTCTGATCTGTCTCTGAGACTAGCTAGCCTCTCCTCTCATCAGGCTCTCTCTGTGTCTGCACAACTCGAGCAAGAACAAACCCAGGCATCTCTGATCCTCGTACCGCATGACTCTAGAGAATGGTCCAAAGCCCTCTCTGAACAAGCAATGGAATTGGCCTTGTATCTCGTAGTAGACGGGGCAGTGGCATGTGTAGTGCAACTCTGTCTCAGGCTCGATGTCACACACGGGACATGTACTGGCCTCTGCTGGTACTCCGCTGTATCTCCCAGTCTCGATCCGCAACTGGTGTGAAGATGTGCGTATCTGGCCAATAGCACATCGTATCCCATGAGACTCCATGTATCTGGGCCTCATCACAAAACCATCCTCCGTCAGCTGGAGGACATGCTCTCTGTAGAAAGCCATCTTCGTGCCCAGCTCCTGTACTGGCTGTATCCATGTCCTCTTGGTGTCTAGCTGAGTCAAGTCCTGGCGAATGAGCTTGGTGATCTCGGACTTTGTAAGAGTCAGAGAGGGCGCATCCAGTGAGTACTGGAAAGAAGGCAATCTGTCTATGCTGAACCCATGCGCCTGAAACCATGATGTCATCTCCCATACCAGCATGTTGTATCTCCCTTCATGGCTAACTGTCGAGAGGACTCAAGTGCAAGGCGTGCATATCTGTCTCTAGGAAGTTCCCATGGCTAACTGGCTAACTAGCTAACTATCGAGAGGACTCAAGTGCAAGGCGTGCATATCTGTCTCTGGGAAGTTCCCATGTGCGGTGCATGAAGGAGATAGATCTGGTGAGCGCCTCAACCACCAGTGAGGGGGCAGCTAGCTCTGCTCGTATAATAGCACGTGGTACTGAAGCCTTGGCCCTAATGAGCCGCGAGATCATAGAGACCAGAGGCTTCTCCATGTCCCCCCATCCATCACTACGGCCTGTCCTCCCATGATGGTCCAGTGAAGGTCCCCAAACCTCAGCTCCATAAAGCAATACAGAAGCCACCAAAGTGTCAAAGAGCCAGAGCTTCGTCCGAGGCTCCTGAAACTGGACCTGTGAACACATCCTTTCCAATCTACCCAATGCTGCATGGGCTATGGTCAATCTAGTCTCTACTGCCCTCCTCAATGAAAATGTTGGCCCACTAAAAACCACTCCAAGGTAAGTGTAAGCATCTGTATACTCCACCTTCTCCTGGCGGTATGTGAAGGCGGGCGCTGACCTCCTGATCCACTGTGGGGTGGTATTAAATACCATGACCTTGGTTTTACCAAGGTTGACGGACAAACCACTTTCTTGGGCAAACCTATGCAAAGCATCCAGGTGGCGTTGCATCCCCTCCGGAGAGTCAAAGATCAAAACAATATCATCAGCATATAGCAATAGTGGAATCCATGTCCCTGCCAGCTGTGCACCTCTATCACCATCTCTCTCAATGTAGTCAGAAACCTCATCTGCATACATACCAATAGAGTAGGAGAGAGCGGGCAGCCCTGCTTCACCCCAATAGTGGAGTAAACCCGTGTGGAAAGACCCTCTGGGGTGCGTACATGCCCCACTACTGACCTGCATAATGCCATGACGCCTCAAATGAGCATGGGTACTCCCATCTGCTGTAATCTGCGCATCAATCTAGCTCTGGGCACTGTGTCAAATGCTTTGCGGAAATCCACAAAGCTGCAATAGATCTGTCTCCCACGCGATCTGCCCTCCTCAATGATGGCTCTGAGTGTCAAGATATGGTCAAGAGTAGAAAAACCCCTCCTGAAACCTATCTGCCCGGCTGCGCGTATCCCCTCCCTCTCTGCCCATCTACTTAGCTGATGCTCAAGAATAGATGCGTACAACCGTGCCAATGTGTGTCCAATCATGACAGTGCGATAGTTCCCAGGCTCCATAGGGTCTCCCGACTTGAAGATAGGTACAATAGTAGATAGGCTCCAAGTATCAGGCAAGCCCTCACACATGGCACGGTTAAACATAACTGCTAGAAGCTCTGCTAGAAGCTCTGCTAGAAGCTCTGCTAGAAGCTCTGCTAGTAAATCTCTGGCATGCATGAAATGCTCAGCCACTAAGACATCATGATCATATGCTCTCCCACTCCTCATCCTGTCAATGGCCTTCCTCACCATCTCAGCGGTGAAAAAAACACGTGTGTGGGCATGGATCGGGGGGGGGGGGGGGGGGGACGGGAAGGGGGGGCTGCTCAGGAACTGTGTAGAAAGATGATGCATACTGCCTCCAAGCCTCTGTAGAAGTGATGGCAGGGGGGGGGGGCGGGGGGGGGGGGGGGGGGGGGGGGGGCTCATGAAAGAGCCTCCACGCCTCACGCAAGTCCTGACCCAAGAATAGCTGGTATAGATCCTGCTCTAGGCGAGCCAAAAATGCCCTCTTCTTCCGCCGCACTAGGCGTCGGAAGTCAATCTGTGACTACCTGTGAGTGATGTCCCCCAAAAGCACCTCCCTCTGAAGTCTAGCTCTAGTGTCCCGGCATTCCTCATCATACCAACTGTTATGGGGCATGCTCCCCGAACGGCGTCTCTGCTCAGGCTGGGTATGTGGGTATGCCTTTGCTGCTGCATCATGTAGTGTCTGTGTCAATGTAGTGGTAAGCTCCTCAAGAGGTCGCCCTGGCTCCTCTCTGCACAAGCGTCTGTAGATCCCATCTATGTAAACAGAGTCCGTCTCCCGCGTGAAGGTGTAGCGAGTAGGGGCTGCTGCCTGTAGCCTGTGTGCTACACTAAACTGAAAAGAGATGGTCAGCGACACAAGAGCATGATCCACTGCCACACCAACAGGTCTGGGTCCAACCGTGAGGTATTTTTAAAATACGCCTGCCGCCCACTTAACAAGTGGGCAGCCATCTGATAAATAAGGCAACAGATCAGCCAGTGTTTTTTTCTCTCTCTTTTTTTTTGGCGGAACAACGGGGGGGTTTGGGGGGGGAACCGAAAAACGGCCAGGATCTCTACGCGAGCAGCCAATGCTCTGCTATCTTTGCCGTGGCCAAGGAGCTATAGAAGCATCACACACCCTCTCCCAGAGAGGAGGATCAGTTTTTGTAAGACGGAGATGCTGTTGCAGAGTTCACCCGCAAAGAAGACGTTTGCCGGTGATGCCCATGACTATCCCAAGTGTACCCGATGCCGGCAAGACCCAGTGCGCGAGTTCCCTTGCGAAGAAGTGCCTACGGAGCGTGTTTCCATTGCGACAAGCTGCTGTTTCTTCTCTATTTTCAGCCCATAAACGTCGTAGACGGGGCTGATTTACGAGAAGGAACCCGAGAACACACCTCTTTTGTGTGAAGGATTGGAAGAGAGGATTTTCTATGTAGAGATCTCTTCCGGGGAATTGCTTTTCGAGAACCGCGTTACGTTTCGAGCGTCGAGACTTTAAAGGTAACGATTTTCATGTTATGATCTCTAAGTATTTGCTTGCAGGTGTACTTCCTCTTAGTGAGGGAGTAGGAGCAGAGGAAGGCATGAGCCTCTGCAGGAGAAAGCGCTCTAAGGAACTAGAGCCAAATCAGCCCAAGGGTTTCATACCCAAGTTTGGGAAGCAGATCCACGGATCGAAGAGAGGTAGACTCTCGAGATGTGATCCGGACGTTGAAATTCCCAAGGGAAGGACTTCATGTCCAGAAAAGCATAGTTATTCTGCAAGAAGAGGACTCTGGGAACAAAGTCGGAAAAGAGTTGCAGGGATGTCATGCCCTGAGTCTGGAAGGTGAGATCCAGAGGCGAGAACCTTGATTCTCGAGGATTTGGAATAAAGAACAGAAGTTCCTTGGAATAGGGTTTTGCCCTAGGAATAGGAAGCGGAGGCTTCCAAGAACCATCAAGTCTTATTCTAGAACGAACGTGGTAATACTTTCGGTTCAAGTGCTTGTATAGACTTCTCCTCAGTAATAAAGATACTATTACGGGGGGGGACCAGCCCGTCTTCTGGTCCCCAGTACTGTGTCGATCTTCTCACTCTATCTCTCTCTATCTATTTTTCTCTATTTCCTCTGGCTTTAGTATTAAGTGATAAATTCTATTTATCCGACTATATTTTATATTGTTATGCGCTCCCGTTTGTGACATTGGTATCAGAGCATGGTCTCCTCTCTTTCTCTGTAAAGGAGGACGACTCTGGGAAGATACGAGAAGAAGCCATGACAAGCCAAGAGAGAAGCAAGCAGGCGGAACCCTAAGTCCTACAAGGAAAAGCTCGTAGAGTTGGAAAAAAATCTCTCTCTGTCGAAGTCGACACAAGACTTGGGATTCTTTGAGAAGGCGACACGAGCATGATGCTCAAGAACCTAGAGAACCCAAGGAGCGGAATGCTCAAGATCCTTCAGAATCCAGAAAATATCCATGAACATCAATCCAGAACCATAGCCATGAAATCCCGTTATTTTGGGAAGGATATGAAGGTCTTTAGACCTCAAAACACTCTGGTCAAGTTTGATACTTTTGACGGAATGGAAGATGCCCCGAAACCTACCGCTTTAATTCGACAATTTGAAGTTGCCTTTGCAAATGGCAATTTCTTAGAAGCGTCGAAGGTGAGGCATGTGACCAAACACCTCAAGGGGATTGCAAGTACTTGGTGGTATAACAAAGCTCTACAAGGAACTTACAACAAGACTTGGATTCAATTCAAGGCTGAATTTTCCCACAAATTTTTTTCCTCTACGCTTTGAGGAAGGCATCCAAGACGATTTGGATCGGTTTTGCCCAATAGGAACACGAGCGAGTCAACGCAAGTAGTGGTTCACTCTTGCCAAGGTAGCTCCACTCTTGATCCTCTTTGAGGAAGGAAAGATAAAGAAATTTAACAAAGGACTTTTGCCCGAATTTTCTAGACGCATCTGCAAGATACTTTGCAGCGGATGGTGGAGTCAGCAATACAAGTTGAAAGTGTACACCTCAGTGTATGTAGAATCTAATGCCCGCAGTGGGACGGGAACCATTGAACACAAAAACAATGAACTTTTGTTACCTCTCCTCGAAGGATGCATTGCTATCCAGAGAAAGTTTGGAGTAAGAGAATTCAATCTAACTCTTGAGTTTTTGAATAGAAGACCCTCAAACTTTAAGTGAGAGAGCAAGTCTGAAATCAAAGTTACATCTTTGAGGAAATCATAAACTGCGTTTTCTTTTTCGCACAAGGTATGCTGAAACCGGCCCCTGGGGCGGTAGGCGTTGGCTTTCACCCGAAATTCTTTACTTTAGACACACACAGAGAGAACGTGCAAAGGAAACCTGCTACGGGAATTAACACTTGAATACACACACGGCTCGGAAGCTAGAATGCCCCGAGCAGACGCCGACAACCTGTAGGCCCCAAAATTGGCGTCCCATTCGGTATTTCTTTATTCTTTAGGAGGGTAAATTACAAAGAAGAGTCCCGGGAATCTTTCACCTGTATCCCGCAAGATACTACCTGATTTGGCCAAATTTCGGCGACATAACAGCCCCAAAACTTGCACGAAATCAATTCCCCTGCTAGAGCTCGCTTCTACTGGAGTATACCCTCTGATTCCTGCCCAAAAACAGTAAATTCAGCACGCTGTATTTACTGGTTTTTGCCCTGTTTTCAGCCCCAAACAATCCCCTAGCTATCCTCTGCCAATGGGGCACGATTCACAATGGTCCTGGCGTCCGTATGGCTGAAAAACAGTCAAATTTACAGCGCATACACAGCGCTGATTTTGCACCTGTACGGTGAGGTTATGACCCACACCGGTGTCTGCCTTGGAGTAGCAGTCAGCTACCCCTGTTCCTGCTCAAGGAGGCTCTTGCCTCAGCACAAAAGCATGAACCCACACAACTGTACATCAATCAAATGAGGAGCCCTCTTGTGGGGCATCACATAACTGCACGTAGGGGAAAGAGAGAGCAGTGTGTAGCATGCAGGGCATCACTCCTAGCACCACACTGTACATAAGAGGGAAAGGAAGCACTCCATAGCTCTTAACCTGTGACAAATGCAAAATGAGGCTCCTCTCAGCTTAAAAATCAGCGCCCATTTTTTCTTGGCTTTCCTTGGTGAGGCAAGTGCACAGAAGTGTGCCACTGGCGCATTTACAAGCATTTTTCCGTTTCGGGTTCGCCACTTAAAAATCTCCCAACTGGTCGCCCAGTTGACTTCGCGGCAGAGTTGTAAAATGTTCCCCTAGTCATACCGGAGGTAATAACGCGAACACATTTTCTCGGCCCAAAATAGCAGTTCCCTAAATTTTAGGAGATGCTTCCGTTGGGGGCTCCCGCTGGTCTTCTGACCATCTATCCTCATTGGGATCGCATCCAAAAATGCAATGTGGTCCAACTGTCAGATACTTTTCTTTTGGTAGTCACACCTTGACTTTAGGCCTTTATTGAGTTCACTTCCTAGTATCCACCAACTTACTAAGTGCGACGGGGGGACCTATATGATCTTGCTCTGAGCCTAGACATCCTCTTACCATATGAATTCCAGTGTTGACCACTACCCATCTACGGGTGAAACAACCGTTCACATTGGCCATGCAATGTCCGACCATTTGCTACTTCAAGAAGAGGGTCTCAAAAATAAAACAAAACCCCTTGGAAAGAAACCAACAACTAAAGTTAGCAGTTGCCACGTCCTCGTGACATAGTTAACAGTTGCCACGTCCCTGTGACATACCCCCCTCTTGAAATCGCAAACGTCCTCGATTGCATACCATAAATACACGCCACTGATGATCTTGTGCTATTAACACTCTTTTATCATCGCATGTATCCGCAAGATAGGTCATAACATATAGATACAAATGACTTAATGAGGCCTTCATACTTTTGTCATTTCCATTTATTACACTGAATTCATATGTACATTTGATGTACTAGCTCTATCATTACCCCTCCTTTGCACACGTTCGGTTGGGGCATAAGTAGGCTGTAACCCAAAGGCTTCAAGGTAAAGCTCCAATACATTTGGTGACTCTGACAGTTCATGCTCTTCCATCCACTTTGCATCCATAGGCGAATAGTTCTCGAACTTCACCAAATAACATCTTGCAACTTGTCCTTTAACTTTTTTGTCCTTATGTGCCAAAACTTGCTCAGGTACCAGGATCTCATCAAGTTCCTCAACTTCTAGTTGATCCTCATCTGGCATATCTTCCGGCACATCACCCACGAAGGGTCTTAGAAGACTCACGTGAAACGCATTATGAATCTTCCACGCATCAGGCAATTTCAGCCTGTAAGCCACATCGCTGATCCTGTTAAGCACTTGAAAAAGCCCATAGTAACGCATGCTGAGCTTAAGAAACAGCCATTCCTTGCCTTTCATCTTCTTTAACCTTGCCTTTTCGAACCTTAACAGAACCCAATCACCGAAAGCATTGCTATGGACTTTATCTTTGATCTTCCAAGAACGCCAACAGGGAATGATGGTATCTGGACCATTATCTGCAGGTTCAGCAAGCAGGCCCATTTTATCCCTGTCAGGAAGAAGATAAAATCTGATCAGATGGCACGCTTGTTCACGTACAATGTGTTTAAGTACCATGGTATGCCACAATCGATTATCAGTGATCGTGATCCTCGCATGACGAGTTTGTTCTGGAGAGGATTGTTTGAGAACATGGGCACTACGCTCAAGTTCTCGTCTTCGTTTCATCCACAAACTGATGAACAGTCAGAAGAGGCTAATTCTACTATCTTAGATCTGCTGAAATGCTATGTGTCAGATAATAAGGGTAAGTGGGAACAGTATTTGCCTATGCTTGAGTATGCGTACAATAATACGGTGCATTCGTCTACTGGCAAAGCACCTTTTGAGATTGTTGAAGGCGGCAAAAAGGTTCCTCCCATTTTGCATACAAAGGACAAGATCTTTGAGGCAGATCGATATGTTGAGAACATGGATGAGCTGTATAAGAAGATTAAAGTTGCCTTGGAGAAGACTCAGGCAAAGCAGAAAAAGACTGCTGATCGTCACCGTCGTGAATTGCTGCTATCATCCACATCTCTCCTCAAGGTAGGCCAATAAAAGAATGTCTCTACCGCTTTAACTGTTGCATCAATGCCACGATGCCCTGCATACGGTGGGACATGACTCTCTTCCATGACCTTATGTCGCAATGGCCTAGTGACACAAAGTCTGCCATGCATCATCATAAAACCATCTCTGAGGAGGTAGTGCTCGTGATGTTGCCCCTCTTGTAACTGTTCAAAGATTCTTGCAAAATCTTCATCAGCAATATACTGTTCCTTCATGTCGTCTAACTCATGATGATAAGGGATTGACACAGCTGAAATTTGTGGCTTTCTTGATAACGCATCAGCCACAACATTCTTCTTGCCTTCCACATGCATAATCTGGAAGTGGAACATGGAAAGAATGTTTGCCCATCGCATATGCTTTTCGGATAACTTTGACTGTGTCAAGAAGTATCGCAAGGTCTGATGATCTGTTTGGACAACAAAATCAGCACCTAAGAAGTAGTGCTTCCAGCTAGAAAGCGCATGAATCACGGCCAAGAGCTCTTTCTCATAGACTTGCATAGTCCTCTCTGGCCCTTGCAAAACTCGGCTTTCATAAGCTACTACCCGTCCATCTTGCATTAGCACTGCTCCGATGCTACTGCCACACGCGTCACACTGGACCACAAATGACTTCCTAAGATCTGGCAAAACAATAACTGGATCTGAAGTCAATTTTTCCTTTAAGAGACTAAAAAATGAAATCTCTTTTTGGGTCCATCTGAAAGTGACCTCTTTCTTTTGCAAAGCGTGAAGAGGCGAAACTATCTCTGCAAAATTTCGGATAAACCTTTTATAGTAGGAACACAATCCCAAGAAGCTTTTGACATCGTGCACAGTCTTCAAGTCTAGCCATGTCTTGGTAGCTTCGACCTTTGCGGGATCCATTCTAACACCATCCTTTGAGACTATGTGGCCAAGAAAGTGGATCTCTTCGAGGAAGAATTCACTTTTCTTAGGATTGACAAGTAACCTGTGACTGCGCAGCTCTTCGAACACAATGGTCAAGTGACGCCTATGCTCCTCTTCATTCTTCGAATACACTATCATATCATCGAAGAACGTCCCAACAAACTGTTGAGGCGAGCGAAAAGTCCGGTCCATCATTCTGTTGAACGTGGCAGGAGCATTTGTTAGCCCAAACGGCATCACTAGAAACTCATAAAGACCAAATGTCGTTCTAAACGCAGTCTTGTGCACATCCTCTGGCCTTATACGAATCTGATGGTACCCACTCTTAAGGTCTATCCTGCTGAAAATTGCAGCACCCTCTAAACGATCGAGAATATCATCAGTTCTAGGAATAGGGAACCTATTCTTGATGGTATTCTTATTCAACACACGGTAATCAATACACATGCGCCATGAGCCATCCTTCTTCTGCACTAGGAGCAATGGGGAGCAAAAGGGTGAAGAACTAGGCTGAATCAGCCCCATCTCTAATAACTCCTCAACTTGGCGCATAATCTCTTTCTGTTGCACCGCACTAACCCTGTAGGGAGGTCTATTTGGTGGGCTACACCCTGGCACCAAATCTATCCGATGGTCCTCAGGTCTCTCTGGCGGCAATTGCAACGGTAATGAATCAGAAAAACAGTCACTAAACTTTTGCAAAAATGCTGACCTTTCTTTATCTAACACAGATAAATTTGATTGATCACTATCTGAGACATCACGTGCAAAAATCAAGTACACAGAAAGATGATTCTTTATTACAGAAGTGATAGCAGAAGCAGATACAATAGGGACAGACTCTCCTTTAAGCTTTACATCCAAGATGTGAGTTTTGCCCCTATGCTGTACAGTGATCTTTTTGTTGTAGGCATCCAAGACTCCATGCACTCGGAACATCCACGGGATCCCCAACAAGGCGTCACAGACTCACAACCTTCCAACGGCATGATATAAAACTCTTCTGTGTCCACATACGACTGAATATGTAAACGCAATTTTTCAATGATGGGAGTAACGCACTCTGAGTGGCCAGGACATGCCAACCCTACCTCTGCTGTGTACCCCATCTCTTCAGCTCTGATGCCAAGCTTCATTGCTAACTCTGGTGAGATAAAGTTGGCTTTGGCACTTGGATCAAAGAAGATGAGTGACGTCTGATCCCTAACTTTACCCCATGCCCTGCATAACTCACTGGCATCTGTGTTGGGCCTGTCACCCACCATGTCTGACACTAAACCTGCCGTGGGTTTAGGCTTCTTGCCTTTCTGGTCTTCTTTATCCTCTGAGTCAACTGGTCTTTTCCTTTGTGGACAATTGATAGAAAAGTGACCAGGCTGCTCACATATAAAGCATTTGTTCTCAGCCATTAGGACCTTCTTTTCCTCGAGCGACTTGCGCACAAAAGGCTTCCTTTTCTGTTTCTTTGCCTGCGCTCCAGAAATCCCGGCTGAATCCTTGTCTTTGGTGGCCTTTTCTGACCCCTGTGACGCATCAGGAGCCGTTTTCACAAAGGGCTTCTTCGCTGAATTTTTATTTTGCTGCCCTCCTTTGTCGTTTCTCGAAAATCCATTGTCCTCTCCTTTCAACAAGGCAAGACCAGTGTTCGCAACTTCCATAAGCTGAGTGAGGGTAGCCACTTTGTTCTTTGTACAGTAATCGCGAAGCCCTTTAGGCAGCCCACAACAGTACTTCTCTATCTGCTCTGTCAATGGCACAAATCTGTAGGAGGTCACTGAGAGTAACGCTTTACAAACCTCCTATTGTACTCCAGCAAGCTCTTGCACGAAGCTGACGTAAGCTGGTGCCAATCTGTCATGACGTCGGCTTCAAATTCATTTGATAGCCAAGCAAATGCAAACATTTGCTTGAAGTAAACCCAAGTGGCGTGTGTCTGTCCTTGCATTAACAATGTCGTCCACCATGTAAGCGCATTGTCCTTTAAGAAAGTGGCAGCTTTCCTGACCTTCGAGGCCTCTGTAAAATTCCCTCCCGCATAAGCTGTATCAAACTGCTGGAGGAAGGTAAGAGCCTTCGTCTTATCCTCGAAACCAATGAAGGTACTGAACTTTACAGCTACACCACCTTCTTTGTAAGCCTTCGGCTTCTCTAGTGCCCCCAAGTTGTCATAAGGGATGGTCTGCAACATGGGCACTGGAGTAGGCATGATCGGCACATCTTGGCCATTCACATTTTGCGTCAGAGGTGCAATATCTAGCTGCTGTCCAGAAAAACCAGCCATGCCAAAATGACCCTATGGCACCCCAAACTGGCCCTGGTTGCAGTGGAAACCTTGCTGCATGCCGATACTACCATACATGGGGTTTGGCATGATGCCTTGCATACCCCCGAACACTGTTCCTAGCATGTACGGCTGACTTCTAGGCGCATAACCAGCCATACTTTGGAACACTGATCCACCCCCGAAATACCCAAGATGTACCGTGGGTGGTGGAAAAACTGAGTGCATTGCCTGGTATCCAGCTCCCAGTCCATTCAAGACAGCATGCTGGCTCTGAAAGGTGGCGGGTTGAACTGGCATAACCTATGGAATAGGCGTTCTAGCCACCTGTTCAAGCACGGGAGGAACCTGCTTTGGAGCCCCCGACTCCGCAACATGCGAGTGTTCCCTTTCCTCCTGCGCCACATGAAGTACCTGGGCTTGCGCATCAACAAGCTCCGTACGCGGCGTAGATTGCCTATTTTGCTGTTGCACTGGTGGCGCTTGCAAGAACTCCATAAACCTCGAATTCTGCACCAGCTGCGAAAAGACATTCACCGCAGCAACTAACTGAGTCTTGAACGAAGCATCCTCAAGTTGCACAGTCATAAAGCCCTGTACTACTGGAGGGACATTCACGTTGACAGGAGGTACAGACTAACGTGGCCGTGAGCTCTCGCCAATCTCAAAAACCATAGGAATCTCCTGCCTATCCTTTGAAGAGGAACCCTCTTCCATAATGCCCTTCCCCTTGTCGGCCACAGTGTAATCCCGCGTTCCTGTAGTCTGTCTATACCCAAAACAATCCAGGCTCACTCTTTGAGGAAAAAGTGATTGATATCCCGGCAATGAAACCATGAAACCGGCCCGTGGGGCGGTAGGCATTGGCTCTCACCCGAAATTCTTTACTTTAGACACACACAGAGAAAAACGTGCAAAGGAAACCTGCTACGGGAATTAACACTTGAATACACACACGGCTCGGAAGCTAGAATGCCCCGAGCAGACGCCGACAACCTGTAGGCCCCAAAATTGGCGTCCCATTCGGTATTTCTTTATTCTTTAGGAGGGTAAATTACAAAGAAGAGTCCCGGGAATCTTTCACCTGTATCCCGCAAGATACTACCTGATTTGGCCAAATTTCGGCGACATAACAGCCCCAAAACTTGCACGAAATCAATTCCCCTACTAGAACTCGCTTCTACTGACGTATACCCTCTGATTCCTGCCCAAAAACAGTAAATTCAGCACGCTGTATTTACTGGTTTTTGCCCTGTTTTCAGCCCCAAACAGTCCCCTAGCTATCCTCTGCCAGTGGGGCACGATTCACAATGGTCCTCGCGTCTGTATGGCTGAAAAACAGTCAAATTTACAGCGCATACACAGCGCTGATTTTGCACCTGTACGGTGAGGTTATGACCCTTACCGGTGCCTGCCTTGGAGTACCAGTCAGCTACCCCTGTTCCTACTCAAGGAGGCTCTTGCCTCGGCACAACAGCATGAACCCACACAGTTGTACATCAATCAAATGAGGAGCCCTCTTGTGGGGCATCACATAACTGCACGTAGGGGAAAGAGAGAGCACTGTGTAGCGTGCAGGGCATCACTCCTAGCACCACACTGTACATAAGAGGGAAAGGAAGCACTCCATAGCTCTTAACCTGTGCCAGATGCAAAATGAGGCTCCTCTCAGCTTAAAAATCAGAGCCCATTTTTCCTTGGTGAGGCAAGTGCACAGAAGTGTGCCACTTGGCGCATTTACAAGCATTTTCCCGTTTCGGGTTCGCCACTTAAAAATCTCCCAACTGGTCGCCCAGTTGACTTCGCGGCAGAGTTGTAAAATGTTACCCTAGTCATACCAGAGGTAATGACGCGAACACATTTCTCGGCCCAAAATAGCAGTTCCCTAAATTTTAGGAGACTCTTCCGTTGGGCTCCCACTGGTCTTCTGACCATCTATCCTCATTGGGACCGCATCCAAAAATGCAATGTGGCCCAACTGTCGGATACTTTTCTGTTGGTAGTCACACCTTGACTTTAGGCCTTTATTGAGTTCACTTCCTAGTATCCACCAACTTACTAAGTGCGACGGGGGGACCTATATGATCTTGCTCTGAGCCTAGACATCCTCTTACCATACGAATTCCAGTGCCGACCACTACCCATCTACGGGTGAAACAACCGTTCACATTGGCCATGCAATGTCCGACCGTTTGCTACTTCAAGAAGAGGGTCTCAAAAATAAAACAAAACCCCTTGGAAAGAAACCAACAACTAAAGTTAGCAGTTGCCACGTCCTCGTGACATAGTTAACAGTTGCCACGTCCCCGTGACATATGCATATGTCTAACTAGGACAATCGCTCTCGAGTGTTTATGAGAGTAAAATCGAGTTAAAACATTGCCTTATGCGATAAAGTGGTTTGCTCAACTAGCCGGAAGGTCAACTATTGATCTGGTATCCGGTAATTCTCGAACAGATTATCTGCTACTGCGGGTAGGAAATTATAAAGTAACCATTCTGAGTTTTCAAGCAAAGAAAAGCTTTCATTAAGCTTGAGTACTCTTTAAGCCCACACCCCCTACCCGGTAAGGGAAGATATGGTAGTGCTTTTCGCACAAGTGAAGGAATACTCTCTTTATGAGGGAAGAAGCAAGAGAGAGCCTTGGCCTATGCTCGTAGAATTCCACATTTGAAATCCAAGTTTCTTTGATGAGCGGGTTTTGCTCTAAGATCGAGATTAATGCTCTATGACTGGGCATTCCCTATGTGGGAGGACACAAAAGGTTTAATATCCTCAGGACTAATAGCGCAAGGTTACGCGCAAGGACATAGACCTAGACTGATTTCTAAGAGGATTATTCTTCTCGGGATTGAGAAGGTGGAAATGATTTAAGAGATTCTCGGATGAGAAAACTTCCGATCTCTTGGAAGGACGCGAATGACGTCTTCTTGCATGGCTCGTAAGTTTGATGATTGGTGAAGGATATCCTCGAGGTACTAGAGGAAAGACATGAACCAATGAGGTAAGTATTGAATTTTCGAATTTTTGTTTATTTTAATTTGTAAGTTCTCTTTTGAGAAAGGACCAACTCAACTCACCATTGAGCAAGATTTTGAATTGTTTCGGTCTCTCCCCGGGCAGTTCAGTTGGACCTCTACAGTTGAGGCCAACTGTTTATAAGTGAGAGGGATGTTGCTAAATTGGCTTCATTTGACATAAAAATAATTCTAAATGAATTATTGGATTTATAAGTGAGAGGGTTTTCTCGCTTGGAACACCAAGGAAAAATAATTCTAAATGAATTATTGGAATTTTAAGTTAGATGGTTTTTCTCATTGGAGACATCCGAGTACAGAGTATTCCTAGTGCGTCATTCAGAGTAATGACAAGAGCATTGTGAAAGGGAATATCTGTAAGGCCACCAGGAACAGGTACTTCTGATGCGTCACATCGGATGGGTGACAGCAGGGTTGTTTCCGTACGTACTTCCGGATGCATTCAGTACCGTACGGTACTTCCGTATGGAATCCGTACGTACGGTATCATTCCGTACGTGCAAGGCATTAAAAAAAAAACCACAACAGAGTAGCAAAAAACAGTCTCTGGAGTCTGCACAATTTCTGCACAGAGACCAAGGAAGGGTGGAACGTCACCGATAAGGTCCTTCCCTCCCTCCCTCCCTCCCTCCCTTTGTGTTTGGAGTCTACAAGCCTCAAGGAGGCACTCTAGAGTCCTGACCTCGCGAAAGATTGTAAGTTTTGTATTCAACTTTGAAGTGTGCGTTAATTGTGTTGCAGAGTTATCATGCCTCGTCGACCTAATCCTCTTTGGGCCGAGCACACCAATGTCCTGAGAGTTGTCAACACAGGAGGCCAAGCAAGTTCAGGGACTCGCACTTGGTGTGCAAGTACTGCGGAGAGCAGATGACCAGTACAATTACCAAGGTTTTGAAGCACCTCACTGTTATTGGCACCACTGGACATTGTGGGGGTTGCGAGGCTATCCCGCAAGCATTGAGGGATGCCTTGATTTTGGAGCATTTTCCTCCAGGATATACTGCATCGTCACAGTCAGGGGGAGCACGTGAAGCAGCAACAGCAGCAGAGGATGCCTTGCAGGATGCATTACTTGGAGATATTGGCGGCTCTGCGTTTGCAGCGCCATCATTTGCAAGTACTAGTAGAAAGAGAGCTCGTGTTTCACAGGCTGAAGATGAGGGTGCTAGTGCTTCAGCAGCAAGTGCAGGTGGGGTTGAGGGTGTACGTGGCCCAAGGCAAACCACATTGCCATCACGTGTACACAGTGATTCATGGGTAAAAGAGCGACAGAAAGTTGCAGAGATGGAGATTGCGCGGACTCTCATAGAGTGCAACATTGCATTCAATGTGTTGAAGAATGATCGAGTGAGAGCTATTTCACAGGTTGGTGCTACAGATTCCTGGAATGGTCTTGACTACCAAAAGATGCGCACTACCATGCTTGACAACCAAAAAGAGACCATAGACCGAGCATTGACTCCAGTGAAGGTTGGGTGGCAACAATTTGGATGCATTATTCTTTCTGATGGGTGGAGTGACACGCGGAGGCGCGACATTATCAATATCCTTGTTTCCTCCTGCTTGGGCACATACTTCTTACGAGCCGTGGATGCAAAGAAAGCTGGAGAACGCATTTCTGCGGCGTTCATCTTTAAACATATTCGCCAAGCCGTCAAGGAGGTTGGGGAGAAGAACGTCGTGCAGGTAGATACTGATTCCTAACCATGTGGCATGCACATTTGAATTTTGCATACATTGTCCAACAAAATAATGTCCACACTTCATTTAATATCTTGTCATGACTCATTGTAGGTGGTCACTGATAATGCCTCCAATTGCAAGGCCATGGGGGATATGGTGGAGGCTGAGTTCAAGCACATTGTGTGGACACCATGCGCTACACATTGCCTAGACCTTCTCATGGAGGACATAGGCAAACTTCCTTGGGTGCAACCTACAGTGTCTGATGCGTCCAAGCTTACCACTTTTTTCCGCAAAAAACACCAGGCCTTGGCAATCTTCAGGAGCCACAGCACAGTAGACATGGTGCGTCCCTCGAAGACCAGATTTGCATACATGTATCTGGTGCTTCAGAGGCTGTTCAGATTGAGAGATCCACTGTTGCAGACAGTTGTGGATCCAAAGTGGAGATTGATGCACCACGCTAAATCAGAGGCGACTAAGTACATTCAAAGAAAGGTTCTTGATGAGACCTTCTGGACACAGGTGCAGTCCTTGGCAGTGGCTCTACAGCCATTGTATGTACTACTACGGGTCACAGACATGGATGGCTCTACACTTGGGTTGGTGTATCATCTGTTTATGCAGATGAAGACACACATTTCTGGATGTACCTCATTGACACAGGATCGGTAAGTACAAACTACAAAGTGCTCTAATGTCCTCATGTGACATGTCTATTTATAATTTTTCAAAACACATACTTACTGTGACTATTTTGTTTGCAGTTGTGATGATATTTTGGCTATTGTAGAGACTCGATGGCAGTTCATGCGTCGTCCCATCCATGGGATGGCTGCAATTCTCCATCCTCTCTACAAGAGTCAAGAATTGTTTGAGGAGGCTTCATTGCTCACACTACGCTCTGAATATCTGAACATTATATATGATGAGGATGAGCAATTGATTCTGGATTCAGAGATGAGTAGCTACATGAACAGTTTAGGACCCACCTTTGTGCGGTCCGTAGCATTGAGAAAGGAAGCTACCAAGCTTCCTTTAACCTGGTGGCAGAACTATGGACGCCAAGGCCTTCCCAAGTTGTGCCACCTTGCATTGCGCATCCTTTCTCAGGTGAATACTGAAGTCTGAATTATAATTTATAATTATTGAATGATGAATCTATATTGCCACACGTGACACTTGTGACCCATGAGTGTTCGCTATTTGAATTGCTGTAGGATTGCTCAGTTGGGGCATGCGAGCGCAACTGGAGTGCATACTCTCTTATTCACACGAAGATCCGCAATCGTCTTAGCACCAAGCAGTTAGAGAGACTGGTTTATTGCCGTGCTAACATGCGGCTTGTGCGCAGCTTTCATGCCTTGGGGACATCCAAGCAGGTGAGATTTACATGCACATTTATGAAAACAAGTCCATGATCAAAAGACAGTGTTGAATCATGGACTCTGTTTTAACTTTTGTCTTGTCATTGTAGGTGGATCCCATAGAGTTGAAGATGGTGGCAGATCCTACTGCGGAGGAGGTCGATGCACGGATTAGAGATGAGCAGGAGGAGATCCTTCGAGAGTTGCACAGGGAGCTAGAGAGCGTGGATCGCCGGGTCACTAGATCTCGCTCTCGAGCTTACAGTATTCCTCTTCGCATTGCTGCTGCAGATCCAGAGGTTGCACAGAGAGAGAGAGAGAGCATTTGCAGAGGAAAGTTACCCGTTCGGCCTGCTCGTAGACGAGCCAATGAGGCTCTTCGACTCATCCACACTCAGAGTTCAGAGGCTGATGATCCAGATGAGGGTGATGCACCCCTAGCATCTGTGCCAAAGGAGAGAGAGCCCGATTATGATGATGAGGGAAATGTCTTGACAGATGGAGACATGCTCTTTGAGTCTTCATCAGCCTCTGATGATGATTTTGAGTAGTAGTGATTGCCCAGTGCTTTGGGTCTTGGGACTTGGACATTTGTCATGACTCATTTATGCTTTTTATTTTGTTGCTTGAGCCACCCAGACTCTTTATTGAGTGACTATGTTATTTTTGTATCGGGATTCAGCATTCAGTTATGTACTTTTGACTTACACTATGTCATGTGGTTTGGACTCGATTCTAGCGGTTACTTAACTTGTGGGGTTTTAAGTGTTTTTGAAAGTTGTGGCTATGTTTAAGTATTGTGTAGTGTTTTTAAACTAGATAGGTTGTATATAAATTTGAAATTCTTTGTATTTTTAGCTTTAAAAATATATATATATTACGAATTTTACGTACCTTATGGCCCAATCCATACGGTACAACGTACAGTACATACCAAACACGTACCGAATACTACGTACCTTACAACCTTGGGTGACAGGGAACATCGGAAAGAAGTATCCGACCAGCCGGAAACGAACATCTCTATTGCGTCATAGGATGGGTGACATAGAGCATCGTGAAGGAGATTGTACCGTAAGTCCGGTAGGAAAGGACTAGGTGATGGGTATTCCTGATGCGTCACAAGGTGGGTGACGGGTGCATCGGAAAGGGAATATCCATAGTCAGGAGGAAATTCCGAACTGTGTTAGAAATGTACACAAGGAAAAGCAAGCACTTGATTAAAGATGGATTCAGAGAAAACTTTGAGGAAAAACAGATGCTTTCTGAGAAAGCGGGATTGCTTTTCGGGAAAGCAGATGCTTTCCTGCAAGGAAGTCTATGTCTGCATTGCAAGTGTGTATGTGATTGCATCCAGGGACGCCTGGAAAGTGCTGTGAAAGCATTGTTTTTAACTTATAAGGTTTTATTGAGTTTTTGGGTAGATTCATACTATTTTTAAAATACGTCGGCCACCCACTTAACAAGTGGACAGCCATCTGATAAATAAGGCAACAGATCGGCCAACGTTTTTTTCTCTCTCCTTTTTTTTGGCG
The DNA here is from genome assembly GCF_014529385.1 of Adiantum capillus-veneris. Taxonomy (NCBI): domain Eukaryota; kingdom Viridiplantae; phylum Streptophyta; class Polypodiopsida; order Polypodiales; family Pteridaceae; genus Adiantum; species Adiantum capillus-veneris. The sequence continues at coordinate 63,686,495 of NC_140949.1, read as the reverse complement.
GAACAACGAGGGGGTGGGGGGGGGGGGGGAAACGAAAAATGGTCGCGATCTCTACATGAGCAGCCAATGCTCTGCTATCTTTGCCGTGGCCAAGGAGCTATAAAAGCAACACACACCCTCTCCCAGAGAGGAGGATCAGTTTTTGCAAGAAGGAGATGTTGCTGTAGAGTTCACCCGCAAAGAAGACGTTTGCTGGTGATGCCCATGACTGTCCCAAGTGTACCTGATGTCGCCAAGACCCAGTGCGCGAGTTGTCTCGCGAAGAAGCGTGTTTCCATCGCGACAAGCTGCTGTTTCTTCTCTGTTTTCAGCCCATAAACGTCGTAGACGGGGCTGATTTACGAGAAGGAACCCGAGAACACACCTCTTTTGTGTGAAGGATTGGAAGAGAGGATTTTCGATGTAGAGATCTCTTTCGGGGAATTGCTTTTGAGAACCGAGTTGCGTTTCGAGCGTCGAGACTTTGAAGGTAACGATTTCCATGTTATGATCTCTAAGTATTTGCTTGCAGGTGTACTTCCTCTTAGTGAGGGAGTAGGAGCAGAGGAAGGCATGAGCCTCTGCAGGAGAAAGCGCTCTAAGGAACTAGAGCCAAATCAGCCCAAGGGTTTCGTACACAAGTTTGGGAAGCAGATCCACGGATCGAAGAGAGGTAGACTCTCGAGATGTGATCCGGACGTTGAAATTCCCAAGGGAAGGACTTCATGTCCAGAAAAGCAGAGTTATTCTACAGGAAGAGGAATCTGGGAACAAAGTCAGAAAAGAGTTGCAAGGATGTCATGCCCTGAGTCTGGAAGGTGAGATCCAAAGGCAAGAACCTTGATTCTCGAGGATTTGGAATAAGGAACAGAAATTCCTTGGAATAGGGTTTTGCCCTACGAATAGGAAGCGGAGGCTTCCTGGAACCATCAAGTCTTATTCTAGAACGAACGTGGTAATACGTTCGGTTCAAGTGCTTGTATAGACTTCTCCTCAGTAATAAAGATACTATTACGAGGGGGGACCAGCCCATCTTCTGGTCCCCAGTACTGTGTCGATCTTCTCACTCTATCTATTTCTCTCTATTTCCTCTGGCTTCAGTATTAAGTGATAAATTCTATGTATATTTTATATTGTTATGCACTCCCGTTTGTGACAATCGCCCCTTCTTCCACATCTAGCGATTGTGCGCTCTCTCTCTCTCTCTCTCTCTCTCTCTCTCTCTCTCTCTCTCTCTCTCTCTCTCTCTCTCTCTCTCTCTCTCTCTCTCTCTCTCTCTCTCTCTCTCTCTCTCTCTCTCTCTCTCTCTCTCTCTCTCTCTCTCTCTCTCTCTCTCTCTCGTCAGGACCTGATCCAGTTGGATACTAGGAGGACATGGATAGAGCCGCCACAGGAGTTGGGCACGAAGATGGCTTTCTATAGAGAGCATCTTCTCCACCTCACAAGAGATGGGTTTGTGATTCGACCCACCTACATGGACACACATATGTCTCATAGTTTGCGGTGTGCCATTGGTCAGATATGCACATCCTCACATCAGCTGGAGATTGAGACTGATAGATTTAGAGGGATACCAAAGCAGACAGCAGGATATGCTAGTTAGAGCCAAAGAGAGAGCTAAATTACATGTCATTGCACAATGTACTATGAGATACAGAGCCGTTTCCACTACTTATTCAAAGAGGATTTCGGACCTTTCACTAGGGTCATGAGTTATGAGGATCACAGATGTCTTGGGCTATATCTACTTGAGTTACACAGATATAGAGACACTTTACTTGGGGGGGGGGGGGGGGGATAGAGAGAGTCCCAGAGACAGATTATAGATTTCTTTTCACTAGATATGGGACAGCCAGAGGAGCAGTCATCATTGCAGAGCTCAGCCCACACTCATTCAGCCACTATCGGCACTCTCATCGACCGAGCACTAGAGCTACGGAGATGCAGACCGCCACGATTGAGGAGAGGGGCTACACGGCATCGATGGAGACTACAGCAGAGGATTCGAGCCATACTCTCGATATTCAGAGTGCATATGAGGATGGATACTAGTAGTAGTATCTAGTTCTTTTGTACCTAGACATGGTATTAGATTCACCATTTTGAAACAGATTGGTCTCATAGGTCATTTTGGCCTTTTTGAAGACGTTAATATAATATTTCATCTCTCTCTCTCTCTCTCTCTCTCTCTCTCTCTCTCTCTCTCTCTCTCTCTCTCTCTCTCTCTCTCTCTCTCTCTCTCTCTCTCTCTCTCTCTCCCTCCCCCAACGCACACGCACTCACATGGTACCAGAGCATAAGACCTGTCAATACAACATATCAGTCTACGTGAAATGGGTACCCCCCCGGGCTGAAACAAACTTGGACGCCCCAAGTCAAGATTCTACCGCGACACAACAGAGATTCACTTCAAAACAGTTCACAAAGACGACACGGCCCAACGTAGTTCCGTGCCCAGAGGTATTGGCACCAAAGACTGGCGTCCCTTTCGCTATTTCATTTTATATTAATCTATGTTCAAAGTACAAAGAGGGCCCACGGGTCTCACTCTCAGACTCTACGTCCAGATGCTCTGAGAAGTGAGGCCCTGCCCGAGATAAAGGTTACATAGGGTTGCTAAAAGAAGAACCCCCAAAAGCTTCAAACTCCAAAAGCAATTGGTCGTCCAAAACTACCAAAAGCTGTCATCGTAATTTTCAACAGGCCGTACGGCAGTCAGCGCGAATTCGCGGAGATCCATACAGTTCGTTATTTTCGGAATTCCGTATGCCAGCCACGTCAGCAATCGCTTGCTTTAATTCTCGTGTCCCCAAGGGTCCCCTCGTCACTTTGCCATAAGTTGGGACAACTTATGGGGTTGCCATGTCACCAGTTTGTCACATACCCCCCTCTTGAAAAAATTGTAATCAGATCACCAGTCCTCGATTACGCCTGCAAAAAAAACAGAGGCCATAAACTGTCTTAGTAGACACTGACTGTTAGTACCGACACACTAGACACAACACATCTAGCACTTGTACAAATCGACAATCACATCACCGGACATCACAGGACATCACTTGACATCACATGACAAATCACATTCGAATTCATTCCAAATCTCAGACCATGATTAATCGGCAACGTATTTAGTAATCGCATCTAGATCCAGTCGAGACCTCACAAATGCCGGATTAACTAATCCTTATTGCAATCATGTCTATAGAGATTTATGAGACCGAAATGCTACAGTCATTTCGTTTTCCAGTTCCTGCACTCAAACAAGTCAAGTACAAATCAATCATTTTCATTTTCGGGAATTCCAGTTCATTAAGTCATATAGCAGAATATTGTCAGCCCAACAGTATCCTTGGAACCCAAGGGACATTAGTGACTCTATATCAAAATCGGGGTAATCCGTTGACAAAGGAGCAGAGCAACTCCCCTCTTGTGCAAGCCCGCTGCACTAGATTCACCCATGCTAAAATCGGGGTTCTATCGGAGTAGACTATGCTAAATCGAATGCTTCTAGGTAAAGTTACAAAATCTGAGGAGTATCTGCTAGGTCCTCCTCCTCCATCCACTTCGCATCCAATGCAAGATAGTTCTTGAATTTAACCAAGAACCGCCTAATCACTTTACCTTTAATCTTTCTATCCTTGTGTGCCAATATCTGTTTTGAAACGAGTATCTCCTCGCTTTCCTCCACTTTGGGTTGCTCATCTAGCTCCCCATCATCGAGCACATCGCCTTTAAAAGGCTTCAAGAGACTCACATGAAAAGCATTGTGAATCCTCCAAGTATCAGGCAGCTTCAGTGTAAAGGAGACATCATTTATCTTTACTTTTATCTGGAAAGGTCCATAGTATCTCATGCTAAGCTTTGGAAAAAGCTGCTCCTTTCCCTTTTTCTTTCTTAGGCGTGCGTTCTCAAAACGTAAGAGCACCCAATCGTTGTAACAAACTTGGACACTCCAAGTCAAGATTCTACCGCGACGCAGCAAAGATGTGAGCAGAGATTCACTTCAAAACAGTTCACAATTCATACTTGATTTGACACTATCCGACGGAGTTCCGTGCCTAGAAATATAGGCCCCAAAGATTGGCGCCCCTTCGGTGTTTCTTTTTGTATTAATCTGTGTTCAAAGTACAAGAGAGTGGGAGGGTTCTCACTCTCAGACTCTACGTCCAGATACTCTGAGTTGTAAGGGCCCTGCCCACTAATTTTTAGGTTTACAACGATTGCCCAAAAAACAGAGCCCCAAAAGCTTCTCATTCAAAAGCTTTTAAAGTAAAGCAATTGACTCAAAAACGGCCAAAATCAGCTTGCGCAGCTTTTCAGCAGTGCAAAAACAGGTTTCCATACACTTTGCCACGTCACCAGGTCAGTCGCTTTTAGCGCCGCAAATCACGGAAGTCCGTACGATATGCCACGTCAGCATGTCAACGGTTTTTCCGGGACTGTCTCTGCTGGCCTGCTGTGAATGTCCGAGCATGCCAAGTCACCAGTTTGTGACATACCCCCCCCCCTCTTGAAAGCATTGTAATCGCCCTCGATTACGCCTGCAAAACAGACACAGGCCATCAACTGTCTTAGCAGACACTCACTATTAGCACCGACGCACTAGGAACATTACATCTAGCACATGTACCAATCGACAGTCACATCACATGACAAATCACATTCAACAATCATTCCAATCTCAAACCATGATTAATCTGCAACGTATTTAGCAATTGCATCTAGATCGACTCCGGACGTCTCAGATATCGGATTGACTAATTCTTATCGCAATCATGTCTATAGAGATTTATCAGACCGAAATGCTGCAGTCATTTCTTCTATCAGTTCCTGCACTTAAACAAGTCAAGTACAAATCAGTATCATATTATCGAGAATTCCAAATCTTAAAGTCCTTACAGCAGAATATTGTCAGCTCACAGTATCCCTGAAACACAATAGGGACATCAGTGACTTTATTAACAAAAATCGGGGCAATCTGTTGACAAAGGAGCGGAGTGACTCCCCTCTTGTGCAACACTGCAAGCCCGCTGCACCAAATTTCGCACATGCTGAGATCGGGGTTCTATCGGAATAGACTATGCTAAACCGAATGCTTCAAGGTAAAGATTCACAATCTGAGGGTAACGTGGCTGACCGTTGCGGTGGTACACACACCCCCCAGCTGCAACTCTCAGAAGATATGTTGATGTGGCACCATATGGCAGAACCCAAGATTTGCGGCGTGATTTACGGAAGCAGGTTGACGTGGAAACTGTACGATATAATCTCCGCAATTTGCGTTGGGAAAAGCAGTGGAAAAACCTACGCAATGGCTGAAAAGCTTTTGGGGGAAATTGTTTTATTTTAAGCCTATTCTAGAAGCATTGCTTTATTTTAAATGAAGCTTTTGATTTTGAAGCTTTTGGGGCTCTGCTTTTGGCATCCCTTGTAATGAATAAATAAGTGGGAAGGGCTCCCACTCTGCAGAGCATCTGGACACAGAGTCTAAGAGTGAGACCCCTCCCACTCCCTTATACTTTAATCACAGAGAAATACAAAAAGAAATACCGAAAGGGGCGTCAGTCTTTGGGGCCAATATCTCTAGGCACAGAACTCCGCCGGGCCGTGTCGAATCAATTGTGAATTGTGAACTATTTTGAAGTGAATCTCTGTTGTGTCGCGTTAGAATCTTGACTTACAGTGTCCAAGTTTGTTACAATGGTATCAGAGCACAGAAAGATTCTTCTTCTCCGGAGGATCCGATCCTTTTTACAGCCCCGGACCCGACCCCGGACCTATCAATCTCTCCCACCCTTCATACATCGCGCATCAGGCGCGCTCCCGTCTTCATCGCTCTGTCTTACAAGGCATAAAGCCATTAAAAATCCCAGATTACACATGGGTTCTGGTGAAGAATCTGACAAAGATGACACCTCTTCACTGGGAAGAGAAAAAAAAGTTGAAGATCCGACGCAGGAACTGAAGAAAAGAATGAAGATTTGGGCAAATTTTTTTTCGTACAAGTTTGCCAGAAAAGGAGTACAAACGTCAACTGCAGATTGGCGTATGTGTGAACAGATTGATTATGTACTCCAAGGACCCGAGATTGGTGATACACCTGAGGAATGAAACATTTTTTTTTAATAAAGCCAACCAATATGACTTCCTCGAAGATAAAATCAAGAAGGTAAAAGAATTTAAAGAAGGTGGACACTCGATTTGAATCCTTTCTGAGATGCTCGAACATGGTGGTTCACTCTTCTATTGAGAAAGGAAGCTCCGGTTAAATGGTTGAAAAGCTTTTTATTGGCTGACTCGAGAGTACGAAAGAGATATACGAACTGCTTGGAATCATCTTCGGATGACCAAGGGAGATTCTTTGGACGCTTATTGCGAGAGATTTTAAGCTCTTTTCTACCAACCTCTTCATTTACGATTCACGAATGTCTTGTTTAAGGAACAGATTGAGCGGTTTTGCTGTGGACTTCCTACAGAGATCCAAGACTACTGCTTGGAACAGAAGTTGAATTCTTTTGAAGAATTGATGGGTCATGTGAAACGGGGTTTTTGCGATATATTCGGGAAATTTGACCTACCCCACTGATGAGATCTCGACACAGAGAACCCAACAGACCTCTCACAATGAAAGTAGAAAGAGAAAGAGTTCCCAAAGCAAAGAAAAGAATGATACACGTTTCCGACACACTCTTAGAGAAAGGGTTATCTATCTCAAAGAGGGAAAGTGTTTTAGATGCGGGGAAAAACGACACATCTCTGCGAAGTGCCCTAAAAAGGCACAGAAAGAACAAGATGAAGACAGGCCAAAGAGTCCAAAAGCAACTGAGGATCTTGGATGGAAAGGCAAGAAGAAAGCAGGACTAGTTCCAGATTGCATGGGTACTGACCCAAGCACGATTGATGAGAGTACAGAACTTTGCCGAGCTTGGGGCAAAGTGAAAGATCAAGAAGCCCTCATTTTCTTTGATGGAGGAGCCAAGGCCAACTTCTTTTCACTTGAATTGGCGGCTCGATTTGGAATGACGCCCGACAAGCTGAGGCCACAGGCGGAGGTAATTCTAGCCGCAACCGGACGGGATGATGCCATTACACCGATCATTGGCAAACTTCGTTTGCAATGTCAGGGGTGTTTAGGGCACGAGGACTTCTAGTAATGCCCTTGGGAGGTTGTGACGTCCTCCTCGAAATCCCTTGGTACCAAAAGAACAATCCCGTGGTTGACTATCGGGCTCAGAAAGCGACTTTGACAAATGAAGGGCACAAAGATTGTACTTGATGAAACTCAGCTTCTTTCCTTGATTTTCTGGAGAAAACTGAACGATGATTGAAGGTCGAATATGCTTTGACCTTGATAAAGAACGCCAAGATTTTCTCCACACTCATGCCGATTGCTTTTCAGAGGGCCTGCCATGTGAGTTGCCACCAGCTCGTCCTCAGGATCATACCATTGATCTGATACCTGGAAGCACACCACCGAACCGGCCACCTTACCGAGTGAGTCGAGCCCAGAATGAAGAGATTATGAACCAAGTGAAAGACCTCTTGGAAAAGGGACTTATCCAGCCGAGTACTTCACCTTATTGCTCTCCGGTGTTGTTCGTATTGAAGAAAGACGGATCTTGGAGAATGTGCATTGACTATAGAGCTCTCAACAAAATCACCATCAAGAACAGATTTCCGATTCTAGACCGATTACAAGGATCCTCTTGTTTTGGCAGGATCGATTTGAAGAGCGGATATCATCAGATCCGAATCGCGCCGGGAGATGTCTACAAGACAGCTTTAAGGACGACCTTCGGTTTATTCGAGTTTTTGGTGATGCCTTTTGGGCTTACCAATGCTCTAGCGACCTTTAACCGAATGATGGACAGGATTTTCAGAGAGTATAGATCTTTTGTGGACACTTTCTTTGATGACATTATTGTCTTCTCCAAGGATGAGGCACAACATGGAGAACATCTGCTATACAAGTCTTTCAGGCATTACGAGATCACAAGTTGGTGATTAATGCAAAGAAAAGTGAATTTTTCCTACCTGAGATACACTTTTTGGGACACATTGTCTCAACATAGCAGGAGTGCAGACGGGCCCGGCCAAGAGAGAGACTATCCGTGATTGGCCCGAATTGAAGAATGTCCATGAAGTTAGAAGCTTCTTGGGCTTATGTTCTTACTACCGGCGGTTCATTAGAAAGTTTGCAGAGGTTTCTTCCCCTTTGCATATCTTGACACAGAAAGGAGTCCCTTTCTCGTGGGGACCCACAGAGGTGACTGCCTTTCAGACATTGAAAGAAAAATTACCAGTTTTGACTTTGCCGGATTTGCAGAAGTCATTTGAAGTATATTGTAATGCTTGTGGTCGTAGTCTGGGTGAGGTCTTAATGCAAGAAGGCCATGTCATTACCTACAAGAGCCGATTGTTCTCAAGGCCGGAATTGACAGCACAGATATATGAGAAAGAGCTTCTGGCAGTTATCCATGCTCTTACTCAGTGGCGAAATTACCTACTCGGAGCCGATTTTACGGTCTTCACAGATTACTAGAGTTTACGCTACTTCTTGTCACAGAAGCAGCTATCAGAAAAGCAAATGCGGTGGGCGAACATCTTGTCACAGTTTCACTTCTAGATTGTCCATGTGCAGGGACAGAAGAATTTGGTGGCAGATGCTTTGTCTCGGAAGCTTGCTATTTCCGCGATAGATCATAGAAGCTTCGAGGATATAGTCGATCAGTACGCCACAGATACAAATTTTGCAAATATTTTCACTCGGATTCGGAATGGGAAGGTAGTAGCGGGATATTCCATTAGGAATGGCTACTTAATGAAGAAAACGATGTTGTGCGTTACACAACCGTTGAGGGAAAAGTTTTTAACTGAATGCCAATGTCCACCATTTACGGGTCACCGCGGCATTGCTACCACCTTGAAAGGTGTGGAGAGATACTTCTTTTGGCCGAGACTCAAGAAGGACGTGTACGATTTTGTACGCAATTGCTCGGTATGCCATAAGGTCAAGTTTGACAGGCATAAAGCACAAGGATTGTTACAGCCTTTACCCATACCGACCCGCCCCTAGGAAAGTATTGCAATGAATTTCATTTTTAATCTCCCGAGAGCACAGAGTAGACACGATGGAATTTGGACTGTTATTGACAGACTCATTTCATTCCAATGAAGAAAACAGTCAAGCCGGATCACTTAACGAGATTGTTCGTGGCCCAAATCTTCAGATTGCATGGCATGCTTGAGACAATTGTCTCCGACAGAGACCCTAGATTCACGAGTTTGTTTTGGAAGGCTATTTGGGAGAACATTGGCACGCGGTTGCAGTTCTCATCATCGTTCCACCCACAATGACAGGCAATCAGAGATTGCTAATTCAGTGGTACTAGATTTATTGAAGTCTTATATCTCGGATTAGAAGACTCAAGGGGAAAGTATTTACCTTTGGTGGAATTTGCCTACAATAACATGATACACTCTTCGACGGGGAAGGCGCCACTTGAGATTATTGAAGGTACTACGAAGGTTCCACCCTTCCTAAGCATGAAAAAATAGATTTTTAAAGGGGACGAGTACACATGGGACTTAGACAAGGCTTTTGCCAAGGTCCGGGAGGCTTTGCAGATATCTCAAAAAAGACACAAAAAGGCAGCAGATCCACATTGTCGCGATTTGAAATTAAAAGAGAACGATTGGGTGCTCTTACATTTTGAGAAGACACGCCTGAGAAAGAAAAAGGAAAAGCAGCAGCTTTTTCCAAAGCTTAGCATGAGATACTATGGACCTTTCCAGATTTCCGAAAAGATAAATGATGTCTCCTTTCGACTGAAGCTGCCTGATACTTGGAGGATTCACAATGCTTTTCATGTGAGTCTCCTGAAGCCTTTTAAAGGCGATGTGCCCGATGATGGGGAGCTTGATGAGCAACCCGAAGTGGAGGAAAATGAGGAGATACTCGTTCCAGAACAGATTTTGGCACATAAAGATAGAAGGTAAAAGGTAAAATGATAAGGCGGTGTAACTATGTCAGACTTTGTAAATAAGTAATGTATTTACGAGAAAAGAATTATCTAATTAGTTGTGTGCACATCAGAATAGATTTAGCAGTTCTGGGGCCTCAGGTGCGCCCAAGTTTGGGCCAGTGTACCTCAGGGAGACCCTAGCAGAAAATACCCTGAAGCCCTAGTGATTAAGAAATCGGGTCTTCAATGAAGGGGTAGATAGTAGCCTCAGATTTCAGGCTCAGAAAATTACGCGCGCTAGTGCAAGCACAGGAATGAGATGGGGTCCTTAGAATAATAACCCTAAGGCCTGAATTATTTTACGACCTTAGGATAAGTTAGTTAAAGTATTTTAAATTGTTTATGCCGGACCAAATGACCGGACGAGTGCGAACAGGTAATGCCAGAGCAGTGTTGGTACGGCATTGCGCTGGGGAGCAGGTAACAGTTTCATTGGATTGCATCTATGTGTGCAGTTGTGGTTCAATTTGCACATTTCATTAATAGTTTGTGAACTTTTAAAAGTGAAAGTTGAAGGGTTTTTAAGTTATTCAGTAAGTGTGCCAAGTGGCACACTTACCAATGCAAACTAACTCTCTCACTCTCACTCTCACCTTCTCTCTCTTCCTAGCGTCCCCTCTCCCTGATGGCTATTTAGGAGCCCCCCCTCCCCCATTTTCAGTGTTGGCAGTGCTCCTACCCCCCCTATTGTGAGTATGCTCTACGCATTGGAGCCCTCCATGGAAGCTTGAGAGCAGCCCCTTGCGACATATGTGGTGGCCTCGTGCTCCCAGTGTCTAGAACAAGGGTTCTCATAGCCATAGCCAGTTTTTGGTGAAGTTTCATTGCGAGAAGTGGCAGCAGGCACTCTCTTTGTAGAGTGTGGTGGCTGTAAATTCTCTGTTTTCAGCCCTTAATCACCTCCTTTAGGGTGAATTTCAGCGAAATACATATAGAATCTAGTTCTTCTCTACCTACACTACGTGTACACAAAGTTTTGTGCAATTCCATCGCGGAAAAGGTCTCTATTTCGGCTTTGGAAGGTGCTCAGGTAACATTTTTAGGTTATGTGGAGAAATTACAGCAAGCATGTGTGCGTGCATTTTGCGTGTTTCTCCCTTGTTTTTGTTGCAAGAATGATTATGCATAAAGGGACTCAGTTAGCGGAAGGTAGACTCTCATTTTCGAGAGCTTCCGTTGAGTTTTGTGGAAGATAGACTCTCGTTTTCGAGAGCTTCCCAAAATCTCATAGCAGAGGGAAAATCCTCTCAGTATTCAGAGAGTAGCTTTCGCACTCTCTCAGTCAGAAGCAGAAAAGAAAGAATAGAGGACGGACTATTGCCCCGTTCTTGTGCTTGTAAAGATTTTGCCTTAGTAATAAAGATAATCTCTTTATGGGGGGGACCAGCCCATCTCGTCCCCAATGAAGAGTCTCTCTCTCTCTCTCTCTCTCTCTCTCTCTCTCTCTCTCTCTCTCTCTCTAATTCTCTTGAGTATTTGAAGTACAATTAAAAGTCAATTTACGCTTGCGTATTTTTGTGACAGGCAGTTCTTGGTTAAATTCAAGAACCATCCCGCATTGGATGCGAAGTGGATGGAGCAGGAGGACCTGGCAGATACTCCTCAGATTGTGAACCTTTACCTTGAAGCATTTGGTTTAGCATAGTCTATTCCAAATTGAACCCCGAACTCAGCTGGGCGGAATTTAGTGCAGTGGGTATGCACAAGAGGGGAGTCGCTCCACTCCTTTGTCAACAGATTGCCCCAATTTTTTTGACACTAAAGTCACTGATGTCTCTTTTGAGTTTCAGGAATACTGTGAGCGGACAGTATTTTGCTGTATGACTTTATGAACTAGAATTCCCAACAATATGACACTGATTTGTTCTTGACTTGTCTAAGTACAGAAACTGATAGACGAAATGACTGCAACATTTCGGTCGGAAAGATCTCGATAGACATGATTGCAATAAGGATTAGTTAATCGGGCATCTATGAGGTCTCGAGTGGATCTAGATGCGATTGCTAAATACGTTGCCGATTAATCATGGTCTAAGATCCGAATGAATTTTGAATGTGATTTGTCATGTGATGTCCTTTGATGTGACTGTCGATTGGCGTAATCGAGGGCGATTACAATGCTTTCAAGAAAGGGGTATGTCACAAACTGGTAACGTGGCCGGCCCTTGCGGTGGTACACCCCCCCCCCGGGCTGGAGCTCCTAGAAAACCCACAGATATGCTGACGTGGCACCATACGGCAGAACCCGAGATTTGCAGCATGATTTAAGGAAGCAAGTTGACGTGGCAACTGTACGACAGAATTTCCGCAATTTGCGCTGGGAAAAGCAGTGGAAAAACCTACACAATGGCTAAAAAGCTTTTGGGGGAAATTGTTTTATTTTAAGCCTATTCTAGAAGCATTGCTTTATTTTAAATGAAGCTTTTGATTTTGAAGCTTTTGGGGCTCTGCTTTTGGCATCCCTTGTAATGAATAAATAAGTGGGAAGGGCTCCCACTCTGCAGAGCATCTAGACGCAAAGTCTGAGAGTGAGACCCCTCCCACTCCCTTGTACTTTGATCACAGATAAATACAAAAAGAAATACCGAAAAGGGTGTCAGTCTTTGGGGCCAATATCTCTAGGCACGGAACTCCGCCGGGCCGTGTCAAATCAATTGTGAACTGTGAACTATTTTGAAGTGGATCTCTGCTATGTCGCGGTAGAATCTTGACTTGAGTGTCCAAGTTTGTTACATCCTCCATCCACTTTGCATCCAATGCGGGATAGTTCTTGAATTTAACCAAGAAACGCCTTATCACTTTACCTTTTATCTTTCTATCTTTATGTGCCAGTATCTGTTCTGGAATGAGTATCTCCTCGCTTTCCTCCACTTCGGTTGCTCATCTGGTTCCCCATCATCGAACACATCGCCTTTACAAGGCTTCACGAGACTCACATGAAAAGAATTGTGAATCCTCCAAGTATCGGCAGCGTTAGCCTAAAGGAGACATCATTTATCTTTTCGATCATCTGGAAAAGTCCACAGTATCTCATGCTAAACTTTGGAAAACGCCGCTCCTTCCCCTTTTTCTTTCTCAGACGTGCCTTCTCAAAACGTAAGCACGCAATCGTTCTCCTTTAATTTCAAATCGCAACGGTGTCAATCTGCTGCCTTTTTTTGTCTTTCCTAAGATTTCTCTAAAGCCTCCCGGACCTTGACAAAAGCTGTGTCCAAGTCCCTCGTGTACTGGTCGGCTTCAAAAATCTTATCTTTCGTGCTTAAGAAGGGTGGAACCTTCGGAGCACCTTCAATAATCTCAAATGGCACCTTCCTTGTCGAAGAGTGTATCGTGTTATTGTAGGCGAATTCCACCAAGGGCAAATACTTTTCCCATTGAGTCTTCTGATCCGAGATGTAAGACTTCAATAAATCCAGTACGACTGAATTTGCAATCTCAGATTGCCCATCTGTCTACGGGTGGAAAGATGACGAGGACTACAACCGTGCGCGAATGTTCTCCCAAATAGCCTTCCAAAACAAACTGGTGAATCAGGGATCTCTGTCAGAGACAATTGTCTCGCTAAGTGATCCGGCTTGACTGTCTTCTTCACTGGAATGAAATGAGCTTGCTTGCTAAATCTGTCAATAACAGTCCACATACCATCTTGCCCACTCTGTGTCTTCGGAAGTCAAAAATGAAATCCATAGCAATACTTTCTCAGGGGCAGGTGGGTATGGGTAAAGGCTGTAACAATCCCTATGCCTTAAGCCTGTCAAACTTGACCTTCTGGCATACCAAGCAACTGCGTACAAAATCGTCCACATCCTTCTTGAGTGTCGGCCAAAAGAAATATTTCTCCACACCTTTCAAGGTGGCGTCAATGCCGTAGTGACCCGTAATGTTACCATATACATGTGGTAGTGATGTGTGTGAACACACTAGGACCGCCGGGGCATTTTTTCCCTCTTTAGGAGGTTTTTTCCCCCGTGCATTGTATATACGCCCATCACTCTAGGGCTATCTATCTTTCCATTGCACACTAAGTAACACACTCTCTATTGTGTACCTTGAGCTTCCTTCGTCTTCTCCAAGCTGTGTGTGTTTCTCTGCAACCCTAATTCCAACAATTGGTATCAGAGCAGGTCACGTCCTCCCGGGCTTAGTCGCCAGCTGCTCCAGCACACGCCTGCTCACTTTCTCCGATTTCAGTGAGCTTTGGCGAGCGTTCGCAGGTCGACAAATATTTTGGGAGAGCTCAAAGAGCTCGGTCTGCTCAGAATTTTGATTTGGGCTCATTTCGGCCTCCGTTTCCACTAGGGGCAGTACTGCACAGGTTATTTCGTCATTTTGTGCAGATTTTCTGTCAGTGCCGTTTTCTGCATAACAGGTACCTTATAGTCTTCTACGGTTTGTGCTATATAGCACAAGTTTTCCCGCTCCATTTCTCCTATTTTCGGGCAGTTTTCACATCAGGTGCAGCATTTACCATGGCTGACAACAACAACACAGATGTGTTCAAGATGTTTGCTGCTGAGGACAGGTTGGATGGGGACAACTACCCTATGTGGGCTTATATGATGCAACACGTTCTTGTGTCAAAAGGTGTCTGGAACATTGTGCAGGGCATTGATGTACGTACTGGTTCTGAAGATGTAGGCGATATTGAGGATGTTGCAGGTCTTGCTGCAAGGATTGCAGCTGTTAGAGTTGTTTTGCCTACAGCAGAACAAGCTCGTTGGGATGTTAAGGATGCGCAGGCTCATGCATTGATTGCGTTGTCTGTGAAGCGCACCATTATTCCTCACATCCGTTCAGCAAAATCTGCAAAACAGGCTTGGGATATTCTAGCAGGTCTTTATGCAAGCCGCAATGAGGCTAAAATTGCTTTGCTGCGTAAAGAGCTAGAGTCGAAGATTATGCATGAGGAAGATGATATGGACACTTTCCTTGCTAGTGTCAAGGATATCAATGAGCAACTCATTTCTGCAGGTGAAGTCATTTCTGACAGTTCCCTTGTGCAGACTGTTCTTGATGCCTTACCAGATTCCTACCAGACTTTTGCTAGTACTTGGAGACTGATGACCCAAGGAAATCCTGAAGTTGTCAAGTTTGATGCATTATGCACATTGCTGTTGCAAGAGTCACTTTCTAGAAAAAACAGGACTAGGCAGCGTGCAGTTGAACAGGCTTTTATTGCTTCTCAAAGAAAGGGTGGTAACAGTAATGCAGCCACTTCTTATGGTTCTGCTGCGAGTGGCAAAATTTCTGTTCCTAATGCTTCTGCTGGCAGCACTTCGTCTGGCAATTCTGGTGATAAGGGCAAAAAGAAGATGCGTTGCCATTATTGTAAAGCCAATGATCACTTGATCAAGTCGTGTCCTAAGTTGAAGGCCAAAGAGGCTAAGAAGAAAGAGGCTGGTTCCACTACAAATGCAGCCATTGTTGAGTCTTCTGTGAAAGGAGATTGTGATGCTGATGTTGATGCAGAATGGGCTTTTAGCGCAGAGTGCACTTACAATCCTGCTGTCCATGATGCATGCTTGTCAGTTGCTGCAGATTCACATGTGTGGTATTTCGACAGTGGTGCTACAAAGCACATTACCTCACATCGTGAATTGTTTACCTCTCTCGAGTCTGTCCCTCATGGGAATTCAGTAACTTGTGCCAACAACGCCTCTTATCCAGTTCAGGGAGTTGGAAAGATTGTGCTCACTGCTGCTAATGGCAGTTCCTTCACACTTGTTGATGCACTTTATGTACCTGGGATCAAGAAGAATCTCTTGTCTGTATCCGCACTTGCTAGACTTGGACTTGTAGTCAAATTTGTGGATGACAGATGTACAGTTCATGATCTCAGTTTTGGTGATGAAATTGTTGCATCTGGGCTTTTGTGCCGTGGGCTGTATAAGCTCACTTTGTATGACAAGTGTGGACAAAATTTTGCAAATGCTGTTGCAGATTCAAGGGCTATTTCAGATGCAAAACTTTGGCATGCACGTTTTGGTCATCTGAATTTTGCCAGTTTGCTGCGTTTGCAGAAATCTGATATGGTTGCTTCTTTGCCGCCTCTTGAAGCACCTATCAAACATGTTTGTGAAGGCTGTATTCTGGGTAAAATGCAGCGTTCTAAGTTTCCAAAGGATGGTTCAGTTAGGGCCACATGCAGGTTGCAGCTTGTGCATAGTGACGTTTGTGGGCCCATGCAAACTCCGTCCTTGGGCAATTACCTGTACTTCGTGACTTTCATTGATGATTACTCCAGGCATGCGTGGGTATTTCCGCTTAAAGCGAAGTCCGAAGTTTTTATGTGCTTCAAACAATTTTTGGCTATGGCTGAAAATGTCTCAAAATGTACTATGGGCACCCTCCGTTCCGATCGAGGGGGGAGTATATGTCTCATGAATTTAATGCATTTCTGGCTAGTCGTGGGATAAAACACCAATGTACAGTGCCTTATACACCTCAGCAAAATGGTGTTGCTGAGAGGAAAAACAGGTCACTAACGGAAATGGCACGATGTATGGTCAAAAGTCAAGCTTTGCCGCATTCTTTTTGGCTTGAGGCCATCATGTGTGCCACTTATGTACTTAACAGGTGTCCTACGAAAGCTTTGCAGTCTATTACTCCATATGAAGCATGGCATGATAGAAAACCTTCTATTGAGCACATGCGTGTTTTTGGCTGTTTGGCATATGCTTTGGTGCCACAAGTGCAGCGCAGAAAATTGGATGATAAGGCTGTCAAATGTATTTTTGTTGGTTATAGTGCTGAAAGCAAAGGTTACAGATTGTATCATCCGCAAACAAAACGTATTTTGGTTTCACGGGATGTAGTGTTTGTGGAAGATTCTGTTCAACCCTTGCTGTCATGTACTAGAGACAGTAATGTAAGCTCACAGGACATTTATGACACTTTGTTGCCTCTTTTCAGTGGTGGAAATACGAATGTAAGTTCCAATGAGGCAAATGTACAGCCTATAGGGGTTTCTGAAAATGTTTTAGAACAGCCTATTACTGATGCAGATGTACATGATGTACTTGATGAGGAAAGGGCTGAAAATGAGCAGGCTAGAGGTATGCCAAAATGGCTGGTGCACACTTTGCGTGACAGTAAATTGGATGCACCTTTATCTAGTCGTACTCGTTCAGGCTCTCGCCATGCATCTTATGCATCAGATTGTTATGCTTTGGCTGTGTCTAGTTTACATGATGTTGAGGAGCCTCTGTCTTTTGATGAAGCACAGAATTCAGAAAATTGGATTGCTGCCATGAAATCAGAATATGATGCACTTATAGAGAATGACACATGGACTTTATGTGATTTGCCTCCTGGCAAAAAGGCCATTGGTACAAAGTGGGTTTACAAGTTGAAACGCAAGCCGGATGGTGAGATCGATCGCCATAAGGCTCGACTTGTTGCAAAGGGTTATGCACAACAAAAAGGCATAGATTATGAAGAGACTTTTGCTCCCACTTGTCGTATGACTACTGTGCGTTTTCTATGTGCATTGGCAGCTCATTTTGGTTGGGATGTACATCAATCAGACATTGTTACTGCTTTCTTGAATGGTGACATATTTGAGGAAGTTTATGTAACGCAGCCTCGCGGTTTTGTCATAAAAGGACAAGAGGACAAAGTGTGCAAATGTAAGAAGGCTTTGTATGGGTTGAAGCAATCTCCTCGTGCTTGGTATGAGAAAGCTGACACTCATTTGGTTAAACGAGGCTTTCGTAACAGTCCAACAGAAAGCACATTGTATGTAAAGCGTGAGGATGATGTATTTCTCATTGTGGTTCTTTATGTTGATGATTTGCTGATCACTGGACCAAATGAGAGACATATTGCTGAATTTAAGGCTGATTTGAATGCTACTTTCAAGATGAAAGATTTGGGGCTGTTGCATCATTACTTGGGTATACAGTTTAAGCAGTGTGATGGTGGTATTGCCTTGTGTCAGAAAAGTTACATAGAGACATTGCTATGTAAGTTTGGACTTGAGGATTGCAAACCTATTGCCACTCCCATGGAAACAGGTTTGAAGTTGAGTCTACATGATGCTGGCGATCCTGCTGATGTCACTCTTTACCAAACTGCTGTTGGCTGCCTCATTTATGTATGCAACACGAGGCCAGATATTCAGTTTGCAGTCTCGCAGGTCAGCAGATTTATGCATAGCCCAGGGTCTAAGCATTGGCAGGCTGTCAAGAGGATTTTCCGCTACCTTAGTGGCACTTTACATCTTGGCTTGTTTTATCCCAAGGGGGGATCATTGCCGCCAGACTTACATGCTTTTTCGGACTCAGATTGGGCTGGTTGTTTTGACACGCGAGTGTCCACAAGTGGTTTTTGTTTCATGCTTGGCAGTTCATGTATATCATGGTTGAGCAAGAAGCAACCTACTGTGGCCACTTCGAGTTGTGAGGCTGAGTACAGGGCAGTCTTCACAGCTACGGTTGAGTGTGTATGGCTCAGACGCCTTATGGCTGACTTGGGTGTTGGACAGGACACTGCCAACACTATCTACACTGACAGTCAGAGCGCATTGGCAGTTGCGAGGAACCCAGTTTTTCATGCTCGCACAAAGCACATTGAGGTGCATTACCACTATGTCAGGGAGAGGCTCTCAGCAGGAGAGATCAGCTTGGCTTATGTGCCAACACAGGACAACCTTGCAGATCTTTTCACAAAGGCATTGTCTCGTGAGAAGCTTGAAGCTTTCCGCAAAGCTTTGGGCTTACTCCCCTTTGTGGACTGATCCTGTCCTCAGGGCATGGCACTTCCCTTTACTCATGTGCCAGCTCTCGTTCACCGCATCACTCCAGGGGGGATTTGTTACCATATACATGTGGTAGTGATGTGTGTGAACACACTAGGACCGCCGGGGCATTTTTTCCCTCTTTAGGAGGTTTTTTCCCCCGTGCATTGTATATACGCCCATCACTCTAGGGCTATCTATCTTTCCATTGCACACTAAGTAACACACTCTCTATTGTGTACCTTGAGCTTCCTTCGTCTTCTCCAAGCTGTGTGTGTTTCTCTGCAACCCTAATTCCAACACGTAAATGGCGGACAGTGGCATTCGGTTAAAACCTTTCCCCTCAATGGTTGTGTAACGCACAACATCATTTTCTTCATCAAGTAGCCATCTCGAATGGAATATCCCGCTACTACCTCCCCATTCTATATTCGATTGAAAATATCTGCAAAATCTGTATCTGTGGCATACTGATCGACCGTATCCTCGAAGCTTCTATGGTGTATCGCGGAAATAGCCAGTACCAACGGCTTCCGTGACAAAGAATCTGCCACCAAGTTCTTTTGTCCCTGCACATGGACAATCTGGAAGTGAAACTGTGACAAGATATTTGCCCATCGCATCTGCTTTTCCGATAACTGCTTCTGTGACAAAAAGTAGCATAAACTCTGGTGATCTGTAAAGATCGTAAAATCGGCTCCGAGTAGGTAATGTCGCCACTGAGTAAGAGCATGGATAACCGCCAAAAGCTCTTTCTCATATATCTGTGCTATCAATTTCGGCCTTGAAAACAATCGGCTCTCATAGGCAATGACATGGCCTTCTTGCATTAAGACCGCACCCAGACTACGACCACAAGCATCACAATATACGTCGAATGACTTCTGCGAATCCAGCAAAGTAAAAACTGGTCCTATAGTCAATTTCTATTTCCATGTCTGAAAGGCTACCTCTGTGGGTCCCCACAAGAAAGGGACTCCTTTCTGTGTCAAAATATGCAAAGGGGAAGCAACCTCTGCAAACTTTCTAATGAACCGCCGGTAGTAAGAACATAAGCCCAAGAAGCTTCTAACTTCATGGACATTCTTCAAATCGGACCAATCTCGAATAGTCTCAATCTTGACCGGGTCCATCTGCACTCTTGCTGCTGAGACGATGTGTCCCAAAAAGTGTCTCAGGTAGGAAAAATTCACTCTTCTTTGCATTAATCACCAACTTGTGATCTCACAATGCCTGAAAGACCTGTAGCAGATGTGCTCTATGGTCTGCCTCATCCTTGGTGAAGACAATAATGTCATCAAAGAAAATGCCAACAAAAAATCTGTACTCTCTGAAAATCCTGTCCATCATTCGGTTAAAGGTCGCTGGAGCATTGGTAAGGCCAAAAGGCATCACTCGAATAAACTGAAGGTCATCCGAAAAGATGTCTTGTAGACATCTCCCTACGCCTTTCGGATCTGATGATATCCGCTCTTCAAATCCATCCTGCTGAAACAAGAGGATCCCTGTAGTCAGTCAAGAATATCATCGATCCTAGGAAATGGAAATCTGTTCTTGATGGTGATTTTGTTGAGAGCTCTATAGTCAATGCACATTTTCCAAGATCCGTCTTTCTTCAAAACCAACAACACCGGAGAGCAGTAGGGTGAAGTACTGGGCTGGATAAGACCCTTTTCCAAGAGGTCTTTCACTTGGTTCATAGTCTCTTCATTCTGGGCTCGCCTCACATGGTAAGGTGGCTGGTTCGGTGGTGTGCTTCCATGTATCAGATCAATGGTATGATCCTCAGGACGATTTGGTGGTAACTCGCCTGGCAAGCCCTCAGAGAAACATTCAGCATGTGAGGAGAAAATCTTGGCATTCTTTTCGAGGTCAAAACATATTCGACCTTCAAGCATTATTCAGCTCTCTCCAGAAAATCAAGTAAAGCTGCCAAATTTTATCAAGTACAATCTCTGTGCCCTTCATTTGTTAAAGTCGCTTTCTCAGTCCGATAGTCAACCACGGCGGTGTTCTTGTGATACCAAGGGATTCCTCGAAGGACATCACACCCTTCCAAAGGCATGATATAACAGTCCTCGTGTCCTAAACACCCCTGACATTGCAAACAAAGTTTGCCAATGATCGGTGTAATGGCAACATCCCGTCCGCGTGCCGCTAGAACTACCTCCGCCTGTGGCCTCAGCCTGTCGGGCACAATTCCAAATCGAGCCACCAATTCAAGTGAAAAGAAGTTGGCCTTGGCTCCTCCATCAAAGAAAATGAGGGCTTCCTGATCTTTCACTTTGCCCTAAGTGTGGCAAAGTTTTGTACTTTCGTTTATCTGTTTCAGTTCGAGTCCCACACAATGTGGTACCAGTTCTGCTTTCATCTGCCTTTTCTGCCACATTCCTCTGCTGCTCTAAAACTCTCTGGCATGTCTTCAATCTGTTCTTGTTGTGACTTTTTGGGGCACTTTGCGGAGATGTGTCCAATTTCCCCGCAACCAAAACACTTCCCCTCTTTGAGATAGATAGCCCTTTCTCTAAGAGTCTGTCGGGGACGTGTATCTTTCTTTCCTTTTCTTTGAAACTCTTGCTCTTTCTACTTTCATTATTAGAAGTCTCTTGGGTTCTCTGGGTCAAGATCTCATCAGTGGGGTAAGTCAAATTGCTCGAGTCTATGGCAAAACCCCGTTTCACATGACCCATCAATCCTTGAATAGAATTTGACTTTTGTTCTGAGCAGCGATCTCGGATCTCTGTAGGAAGTCCGCAGCAAAACCGCTCAATCTGTTCTTTAAACGAGATCTTCTAAAATGAAGAAGCTAGTAGAAAAGAGCTCCAAAATCTCTCGCAATATGCGTTCAAAGAATCTCTCTTGGTCATCCGAAGACGATTCCAAGCGGTTCGTAAGTCTCGTTTGTACTCCCGAGTCAGCCAAGAAGAAATAGAAAGCCTTTTGAAGTTCAACCATTTAACCGGAGCTTCCTTTCTCAGCAAAAGAGTTGACCACCATGTTCGAGCATCTCGGAACCCAGAAAAGGATTCAAATCGACTGTCCACCTTCTTTTAATTCTTTTACTTTCTTGCTTTTATCTTCGAGGAAGTCATATTGGTTGGCTTTATAAAAATGTTTCTTCTTTTCATAAAACATGTGATCGTCAGAGTCCAAACTGTGTGAGAATCACTCCTCTGTAGAATTGTCAGAAACTGGGCGAAATCTAGGCTTCTTTGCCTTTTTCTTGCCCTTTCCAAAGCTTTGCTTTTTGCTTCGCTTGTCCATGTCTTTCAGCGAGTACAGGTTTTGCTTTTCTGTACTCATCTTTCTTTTCGGCTTTCCTCCCTATCTGAGAGGAGAAGCAATGGCCACACGCCATCTCGAGTAAATCTTATCAGTCGGGTAATTCTTCAGGTGTTTCGCCAATCTCGGATCCCTGGAGTACTTAATCAATATGTTCTCATATATGCCAATCTACAGTTGATATTTGTACTCCTTTCTGGCAAAAATGTAAGAAAAACAATTTGCCCAAATCTTCATTCTTTTCTTCAATTCCTGCGCCGGATTTTCAACTTCCCACTGAGAGGTGTCATCTCTATCGGATTCTTCACGAGAACCCATGTGTAATCTGGGATTCTTTAAGGCTTTATTATGCCCTGTAGGACACAACGATGAAGACGCGCCCGATGCGCGAGGTATGAAGGGTGGGAGTGGCTAATCAGTCCGGGGTCGAGACACGAAGATTCTTTCCCAAAAGTTGTGTGCGCTCCAAAAAGGATCGGATCGGATTCTCCGTAGAAGAAGAATCTTTTTGAGCACTGTAACAAACTTGACACTCCAAGTCAAGATTCTACCGTGACACAGCAGAGATTCACTTCAAAACAGTTCACAATTCACACTTGATTCGCCTGGCAAAGTTTCGTGCCTAGAGATATAGGCCCCAAAGACTGGCGCCCCTTTCGATATTTATTTTTGTATTAATCTGTGTTCAAAGTACAAGAGAGTGGGAGGGTTCTCACTCTCAGACTCTGTGTCCAGATGCTCTGAGTTGTGAGGGCCCTGCCCACTAATTTACAGGTTTACAAGGATTGCCTTCTCACTCAAAAGCTTTTAAAATAAAGCAATTGCCTCAAAAACTGCCAAAATCAGCCTGCGTAGCTTTTTAACAATGCAAAAACAGGTTTCCGTACACTTTGCCACGCCAGCAAGTCAGTCGTTTTTTGCGCCGCAAATCACGGAAGTCCGTACGGTATGCCACATCAGCATGTCAGCGGTTTTTTCGGGATTGTCTCTGCTGGCCTGCTGTGAATGTCACCAGTTTGTGACAATCGTCTTCCTTTAACTTTAAACCGCGACGGTGTCAATCTGCTGCCTTCTTGTGTCTTTCCTGAGATTTTGCTAGAGCCTCCCGGACCATGGCAAAAGCAGTGTCCAAGTCCCTCGAGTACTGGTCGGCTTCAAAAATCTTATCTTTTGTGCTTAGGAAGGGTGGAAACTTCGGAGCACCTTCAATAATCTCAAATACCCCTGACAATGCAAACGAAGTTTGCCAATGACAGGTGTAATAGCCACATCCCGTCCGGGTGCCACTAGAACTGCCTCTGCTTGTGGTCCCATCCGATTGGGTGTAATCTCGAGCCGCACCGCCAATTCAAGTAAAATGAAGTTGGCCTTGGCTCCTCCATCAAAGAAAATCAGGGCTTCTTCATCTTTTACTTTGCCCCAAGCTCGGCAAAGTTCTGTACTTCCATCAATTGTGCTTGGGTCAGTACCCATGCAATCTGGAACCAGTCCTGCTTTCATCTTGCCTTTTCGTCCACGTTCCTCAGCTGCTCTCGAACTCTCTGGCCTGTCTTCATTCTGTTCTTGTTGTGCCTTTTTAGGGCACTTCGCGAAGACATGCCCAGGTTCCCCGCATCCGAAACATTTCCCCTCTTTGATGTAGTTGGCCCTCTCTCGAAGGGTGAGCCGGGGTTGTGAATCCTTTCTTTCTTTTCTTAGGAACTCTTTCTCTTTCTACTTTCATTATTAGAAGTCTGTTCGGTTCTCTGAGTCAAGATCTCATATGTGGAGTAAGTCAAATTGCCCGAATGTATGGCAAAACCCCGTTTCGCATGACCCATCAATTCTTGAATAGAATTTCACTTTGGTCCAAGCAGTAATCCCGAATCTCTGTAGGAAGTCCGCAACAAAACTGCTCAATCTGTTCTTTAAACTTAGACCTTCTTAAATGAAGAGGCTGGTAGAAAAAAGCTCCAAAATCTCTCGCAATATGCGTCCAGAGAATCTCCCTTGGTCATCCAAAGATGATTCCAAGCAGCTTGTATATCTCGTTCATACTCCCGAGTCAGCCAAGAAGAAATAAAAAGCCTTTTGAATTTCAGCCATTTAATCGGAGCTTTCTTTCTCAGTAGAAGAGTGGACCACCATGTTCAAGCATTTCCCTTGAAGAAAGAGGTAGCCCTCCGAATCTTGGAGTGCTCTGAGCAATGCGCTCCTGAGAAAGCTATGTCAAACTACTGTATGGAGGCCAAAGCCCTCGGAGCATCTTGAAATCCAGAAAACGAGTCAAACTTAATTGACTGTCCACCTTCTTTGAATTCTCTTACTTTCTTGCTTTTATCTTCGAGGAAGTCATATTGGTTGGCTTTATAAAAATGCTTCTTCTTTGCGTAAAACATATGATCGTCGGAGTCCGAACTATCTGAGGATGAGTCCTATAGAGCTGTCAGAAACTTTGCGAAACTTAGGCTTCTTTGCCTTTTCCGAAGCTTTGCTTTTCACTTCGCTTTTTCCCTTTCCGAAGCTTTGCTTTTCACTTCGCTTTTTCCCTTTCCTATCTTCTTCGCTCAAGTCAGAAGAGCTAGAGGAACTGTCAAAAGAAGAAGAAGAAGAACTGGGTAGTCCTTCAAATCGTACACGCTTCTTCTGCTTTCTTGCCAATGCAAATCCCGCGCCGGATTTTCAACTGCCTTCTCACTGAGAGGTGTCATCTCTGTCAGATTCTTCACGAGAACCCATGTGTAATCTGGGATTCTTTATGGCTTTATGCCCTGTAAGACAAAGCGATGAAGACGGGAGCGCGCCCGATGCGCGATGTATGAAGGGTGGAAGTGGCTAATAAGTCCGGGGTCGGGACACGAAGATTCTTTCCCAAAAGTCTGCGTGTGCTGCAAAAAGGATCGGATCCTCTGTAGAAGAAGAATCTTTCTGTGCTCTGATACCACTGCAACAAACTTGGACACCCCACGTCAAGATTCCACCGCGACACAGCAGAGATTCACTTCAAAACAATTCACAAAAGACAACACGGACCAGCGTAGTTCCGTGCCAAGAGGTATTGGCCCCAAAGACTAGTGCCCGTTTTGGTAATTCTTCTTATATTAATTTGTGTGCAAAGTACAAAGAGAGTCCGCGGGTACACACTCTCAGACTCTGCGTCCAGATTCCCTGCAAAGTGAGGCCCTTGGACTTATTTATTGTTACAAGGGATGCCCAAAAGCAAAGCCCCAAAAGTTTTAACTCAAAATCAAAAGCAAAAAGCTACTAAAAACAGCCAGCGTAATTTGCGAAAATATCCGTACGCTGCCACGTCAGAATGTCAGTGTGTTTTGCGGGTCCGTACAGTCCGTATGCTGCCGTGTCAGAAGTCAACACATTTGGCAAAATTCCGTACACAATGCCACGTCAACCTGTTGGCGCATTTCTTGGGATTCTCGCAAGGTGTGTGTGTGTTTATGTCTGGGGCCTGCCATGTCACCAGTTTGTGACACAGTTCTTTGGTTTTTCGTTATTGGACCGTTGATTTCTCAGTAGTTTTGGTTGTCCCATTCTTTGGAGTTCCTGTTGGCAGCTTGGAGATGGATTCCTGCAAGGTGTGTGTGTGTTTATGTCCGGGGGCCTGCCACGTCACCACTTTGTGACAGTTCTTTGGTTTTTCGTTATCGGACCGTTGATTTCTTAGTAGCTTTGGTTATCCCATTCTTTGGACTTCCCGTGGCAGCTTGGAGATTCTGGCATGTGGTACATGACCGGAGGTGCAGGTTTCCAGCTCTTTTCTCGAGGGTGGAGCACTTTAGAATTAGGAAATGATCCGGATACCATTAGTTTATGTTTTTCAGCTTAGTTTTGATGCATGCTCTTGGACTGGTCAACAGCAGTACCTTCTACAGATGCTTGTTGTGCGACTTGTGAGTCGGTTAAGTTGAGGAGATTCTTGATAGAGCTGGATTTACTCTAAGCGGACAGCATTGTACTTCTCGGACATCTTTCGAGGGTAGTGATTGGACGGTATACTAGCCGGATACTATTCGACCTAGGAGTTGTGTAGTAGATATCCTCGTCTACGAGAACATCTCCTAATAGTTGCAGATTGCTCACTCCAGCTTCCTAGTTTGTCTTCATTTTCGGAAGCAAAGAGGGGTGTTAAGAGTTCAGGCATCTCTCTCAATTCGTCCAATCGGTCCCAGTTTCTCCTACGGACGTGTTAGGGAGTGAGGGTTATTTTTTGGTTGTGCCCAGCCAATATGAGATAGTTTTCTCATGTCAGGTTGTGTTTAGCCATGTTTAGCTCGGGTTTTGGCTTGGTTCCACGGCCATCTGTGCTCCTGCAAGCATGGAGTATTTTTCCCCAACCTTGGCATATTTTTCCCCTAAGCCCTATGGGCAGTCATTGCTTTTTTCCGTTTTTTCCTCATATCGAGCCCCCTATTTATTAGGCCGTGGGCTGGAGGGATGGGTCAGCAGGCCGGTCATTTCCCTATATAGGGAGCAAGGGGGGGTCACCTCTTGGGCATTGCATTCAGCCCCATGGGGGGGGGGGGGGGGGGGGGGGGGCTCTCATGGGTGCCCTAGGGCAGCAAAGGAGACTGACGACAGGCATCCATAGCAGTTTTCATCAACAGCCCTAGCGTTTTGCCTGGCAGCTCCCAATGATTTTGGTGAGTGGGGTTTGCAGGTGATGGCGGGCATCTTGTGGAGGGGATCCTTTGCTAGGAGAGATGAGCAGCCGATCCTCCCCTTCGAGTCATCCCCTCAAGGCAGTCCATCCCGTGGGCATCCCAGTCAGAGTCGCAAGATCTAAATGGGAAAACCCAAGAGATGACCTCCTAACAACGCCATGATAGAGAATGATCTATTGCCACCAAAGACCATCACAGTACAATGCGCTCAGTGCTTCATAATTGAGAATATCAAAAAACTCCTGAGGTTCTCTATTTATTGCCTCTAAGTTGGGTCCTGGCAAGCGAACCAATTTATAATGTTCAAACTGTCTTTTCAATTTCCACCTCTGTGTCAAAGCCAGCCAAAATGATGTAGGTCACAAACCAACCTGCTTGTGAATAAATGCAATGAAAGAAAGTAAAAGAAAACCCCTTAACCAGAGCCTTCCAAGCGAAAGGCAAGAATTTGTGTTGGAAGTGAAAAGACAGAAAACTAACCTTAGAGGGGATAGAAATGCGTTTTTGATTCATGTCTTCTTCGTTGGAGCGCATGGGGGGTAAAAGGAGCTAGTTGGAGAAGTTGACAGGGAATGTTTTGCTTATGTTGTTAAGTTCTCCTTCATATGGTGACGTATAAGAGCTGTGATCTTGCCGCCAAGATGAATGTAGATTAAAGCGGACTAAGATGGTTGAATTCTTCTCCTACTACTTCAAATAGTGTTGTAGAGAGACCAGTCCGTTATGATGCAAGCACAAGCTCACGCATTGAAAGGTGCAAGATCCCTGGCAGATAAGGGTATAAAAAACGTGTGTTTGTCTTCGTTACTCTTTCTAGTCCTTCTGTGTCAGGGTCCTTCAGCGTGTGGATGTTTTCTCTAACTGCAAGGCGGGGTTTAAAAAAACAGCACTCTTTCTTCTTCCAAGTCCTCTCCTCCACTACAAGCGTGGCCCGTTCAGAAAGCGTGTCTACCCTCTCTGTAGCTCTCGTCAAGCAGAGCGACGAGGCGACTATGGTGAAGGCGAGCTCGCTTCACAACATTCCTGAAAGAGATGGGAAGGTTGATAAAAATACCTGCGTACGAAAGGAGAGATCACAGCTCTGAGAGAACATTAGGGCAAGCAGGAAGCATCACCTGTTGCGTGTATGGTGGCAAACACGGCTGTGGACACGAAGAAGGCGGAGATGATCATTCCACCTGCGAGGAGGGAAGCTCCGAACAACCAAAAAAAAAAAATTGTGCATCAGGGTGCCAACCACGAAACACCTTTTCATAAAGTTCATTTGCCTAAAGGTCAATATATATCCAAAAACCCCCGAAAAAACAACAACAACAAAAAAAAAGAGAACATTAGGTTTTCGATGTTCACTTCTATACGTTGTGTTTTGCTATTAATAAACACACACCCCCATGCGTACATGAAGCCGATAATTGGAGGCTACCCGCACCATTAATTCCTTGAAAGCAGGATTGACTATGTAGTTTGTCATTGGCATCCCGATTTCCCCATCTGTTGAGTCCTTTGTGTGAGTGAAACTTGCTACTCATGGAAGAGGGTTGCGCGAGAGAAGAGTCTAGCAACATTACCCCTCAAAAGCAGGATTAACTATGTAGTTTGTCATTGGCATCCCGATTTCCCCATCTGTTGAGTCCTTTGTGTGAGTGAAACTTGCTACTCATGGAAGAGGGTTGCGCGAGAGAAGAGTCTAGCAACATTACCCCTCAAAAGCATGGAGCAACTTTTAAGTTCTGCTTTCAACTCATGTGTGCACCCTTTCATGCACATCATTGTTCCTCCCAATTTGATGGATGCCATAGATATTTTTCGTGGTGAACCCTTAACCTTGAGGATGTATTAAAGTACCTTATAAATTGAGCTTTCGCCCGATGAAGATAGGTTTTTGAGTTCTTTAAGTGCTAGGGTGAAGGGATGCTCTTAAGAACAACAAAATTGGAAGCACTCTATCTTATCAGGCGAAGATTACTTTGAGCAAGAATTTGTGCTAAAAGAATCTTGAGATAAGCAATCTCCACAATACAAGGGAGTTGAATGAATAACTTCTTCATTATCAAAAAAGATGACCCAAACATTAAAAAAGTCATTGACTGGTATTTATTTACTTGGTGAGCCTAAGAAGTTTTTCCTAAACGAGACCAGGGGGTTAGCACCTTGAAAACCAAGCCGCTGCAGTCATTGAAAATCCACGTTGAAAAGCAAGCCGCTACAATCATTGAAACACCAGTGCAAACCCAATGCCATACTTATTTTCTTTCAGCGCTCACGATCAAGATTGCATGCGGGATCTGCAAGAACGATCTCAATCTCCTACCTCCAACGTGAAGCACAACTATCAGATAACAACTCACTCTCTCTCTCTCTCTCTCTCTCTCTCTCTCTCTCTCTCTCTCTCTCCCCCTACAAAAACAGCTTGGCAAGGCTGGCATCTTAATTAAGTAGTTACGTGCTCGTGTTTCATGACTAAACATGGTCTAACCAGCAGAGAAAAAGGTTGTCGTCGTTGTGCTAGCCAATACTAGTGGCTTACACGTTACCATAGTAGGGGTCTTCTTTGTTGGTCATGACAAAATCGACCAATTGTCTTGGGTCAAAGTACATGAAGCCTTGGTTGTAACATTCCTTGCTAGGCAGGCACTGCACCATGCTACATTGCTGCTTGCGTCGTAGAGTGAGGAGGAAGGCCATATGGGTCATCGGAGCATCGCCTAATAGCGCCTCCACAGAGGGTCTCTATCATGAGGCCACGCGTGCAAGGAAGTTTGCAAAGAGATAGCGAGCTTGCAGTGCTTAGAGGAAGGCCTCATCATGAGCAAGGGCATCGAAGGGCCCTAGAGCAATGCCTTAGTACGCAGCCAAAGAAATAAGCAAACTCGTTAAGTCGAGTGAAGCAAGGCAGAAAGCCAAAGGGTGCTATTGTAGTAGTGTTGCCATGCGGAGACCCACCACCTTGTGTGGCCATCAGAGATTTGAGAAGAGAGAGAGAGAGAGAGAGAGAGAGAGAGAGAGAGAGAGAGAGAGAGAGAGAGAGAGAGAGAGAGAGAGAGAGAAAAGAGAGAGAGAGAGAGAGAGAGAGAGAGAGAGAATGAAATGAAATGAAAATGTTATATTAAACATCTTCAAAAGGCCAAAATGACCTATGGGAACAAACTGATACAATCCTTGTGGATCTAATCCAATGTTTGGGTACAAAAATATAATGAAGTAAAGTAAAAATCTAAAATCGTCAGACTGAAATCATCATCATCATCCATGCACGAGGATGCCCAGCATCGGGCATTGTCCGAGAAAGTATTGGATCAGCCGCTGAAGAGCTTTGTCAGTGTCCGCCTCTGTAAATAGTCGTACTAGATGTCTCCCATGTAGTGCTAGAATAGTCCTGATTCTTTGATGGAGCCTCTGTCGAAGTCATGGTTGCCCCGTAGACATGGGAGTCTAGCTCTCCCAAGCTCAGTGGTTGTGTCCACTAATATACCTCTAGTAGAAGTGGGATCTGAAGTTTGCTGTGAAGCATGCTCATCTGGCTGTTGAGTCCCTACTCTAAAGAAGTCAGTGATCTCCCTTTGTGAATGTCTCCCATTGCCTAGTCTCCTCAAGAGGCTCTCCCTGTGTTTGCATAGCTCTAGCAAAACAACCCGAGGCATCTCTGATCCTGATATCTCATGACTCTAGTCAAAGGTCCAAAGCCCTCTCTAAATAGACAGTGAAATCGGCCTCGTATCTCATAATATAACGGACAATGACAAATGTGTGTGTGTGTGTGTGTGTGTGTGTGTGTGTGTGTGTGTGTGTGTGTGTGTGTGTGTGTGTGTGTGTGTGTGTGTGTGTGTGTGTGTGTGTGTGTGAGAGAGAGAGAGAGAGAGAGAGAGAGAGAGAGAGACCTCGTATTTGCTGCAAGAAAGATGGTTGCACAGTAAAGTAGGGAGAGGGGACTGGAAGAAGAGAAGTTGGAAGGGAAGACCCTTCTTTTATTTGAAGGCCCCTGATGATCTTTCACCAGTTGAGTAGGTGCCCAAGAGTAGCACCATGTTGAGCAAGAAGGTGCTGCAATTCTGCTTCTTGTATCATAATCACTCCACTCCCTCGCTCCCTCCCTCTCTCTCTTCCCAGATCCCTTCCTTCTACGTGTGCTCACTCCTTAATGCTTCCTTTCACATGGTCCCTCCTCCTTAAGGCTTATCTTAACACCTTTATTCCCAAGGCGAAAAGGAAAGTATCAAATCCGAATTGTATGTTTTTAACACTAGGCCTAAACAATTCTAGAACTTGCCAATATTTACTTGGTGAGCCAAAGGCTTGTTTTCCTTAGCCAAACTAAAAAGAAAAGCCCCAAGGAGAGCACTTCGGCCGCTCCCATGAACATAACCCTACGATTAGACCCTAGAGTTCCTGAGGATAGACCCTATCTGTGATAGCATGCTATTGCATGGCTAATGAATTGCATAATTGAAAAGAAGCCCTGCTTGGTCTACAAGGAGAAAGCTCACCGCAAATAGAAAGTTGGCTACATCATAAGGCATGAGAAGAAGTGACGGCTGAGAAGAGGGAGATAGTGCAATTTTAGCAAGGAAAAATCTACCGAAAAGCACCCATAACTCTTTATGTACCAAACCTTTGATATAAACATAAAATTAAATCTGTTTCTCTTTAAGCTTAATCAATATGCTACATCTCCTGTATTTATCTTTATTTGTGTTTTGTGTTTGGCAGAGAGAACATCTATTCACAACACTGGACGTTTCAATTGCACAAGCACGACTCCAATGGCAAGGTTTGTTATCTACATCCAACTCCCATGACTATGCGTTTGCTTGGCCCAACACATAAATGCTACGGGACAGGGCACAACTTTTGTTTCTTATAGATTTTGGAGAGACCACAGTGCCAACTCTCCACCATACTTTTGTATGGCACTTCCGCATGACGTGCACTATATACTTTGCAAATTTGATATGTGATGTTTCATTGCATGACATAATGTTTAACTATTCACATTCCTTTCTTGTAGCTTGACTCAAATATCAGCTTGTAGAGTTGACAATTGAAAAGTGCTAGAACAACATTGCAAGTCAGTAAAGCACTTCATTTTCATGTTGCAGTTCATTAATGATTTCTCCATTTACTTGTTACTTGGTGAGCCAAAGGCTCTTTCTAGGCTATCTAGATCTAGAAGCCACCACATGACAAAGAAAAAACATTGTGAAATAAGAAATGCTACCGTGAAAAGCTACCAGACACTATGAAATTATTGTGCAGTTATGAATATTGAAAATATTGTTTTTACAACAAGCTTAACAAAAGTTATCTTTTGGTTCAAAACCTTTTGTCAAGGCATCTTCATAGGCTCCAAGCTTCAAATGATAGCGACCCAACGCTTACACCCTATTGGGCAGCACTTCAATTTGGCTTACACCCTATAGGGCAGGGCACTTGTAATTGGCTTACACCCAATAGGGCAGTGCAACACTCATCATATCTAGTAGCACCAAACTTTGGCTCTCTCTCACAAAACAGCCTCATCTCTCTCTATCAAATATGGCTCATGAAAAGACCTCTCTCTTGAATTTGACTTTGGAAATAATAGACATACTTGGGACCCAAGGCCAGATTTCCGATAGGCTGACTTAATCAATATCCTACATCTATTGTATTTTTCTTAATGCATGTTTTGTGTATGGAAGTGAAGACATATATTCTCAACACTTGACATTTCGATCATACGAGCGCGACTCCAACTCGACAGCACTGCAAGGTCCATTGTCTGCATCCAATTTCTCATGTCTATGCATTTGCTTGGTGCAACACATAAACGCTACGGGGCAAGGCGCGGCTTCCATTTCTTATAATTTTGGGAGAGACACAATGCCAACTCTCCACCATTTTTTTGTATGGCACTTATGCATGATGTGCACTGTATACTTTGCAATTTGAGTCTGTGATCGCTACAAGAGGTACTTCACATTAGCGACGCTCGCACTGCGAAGCTAAAAAGTGAAAATCCACGGCGTCTCTATGAGCGTCGCTATTTTCTTTGTTGTCCTATAGTGACGCTCATAGCAACGCCGACAGGGGTAAAAAATAAATTGAGAACGCCTAAAACTCAGATCTCATATTTGAGTTTCGACGCTCAAGCGAAAGAGGTAAACCTGCGCTCTTCCTCTCTCTCTCTCTTTCTTCCACACACACACACACACGCGCGCGCGAGGAGAGGAAGGAGAGCCATGTATGCTCCTTCCCTCTCCTCTCTCTCATGCTCCCTTCCCCTCTTTCTCTCTCTCTCCCTCTCTCCCTCTCACACACACACATTGTCTTTGACACACACACACACACACACACACACACTCACAGAGAGAGAGAGAGAGAGAGAGAGAGAGAGAGAGAGAGAGAGAGACTACACACATGCATAAACAAAAAACACATACACACACATGCATAAACAAAGAATGCATACACACACACATTGAGAGAGAGAGAGAGAGAGAGAGAGAGAGAGAGAGAGAGAGAGAGAGAGAGAGAGAGAACCAAAGAGATAGAGAGGGGGAGAAGACGAAAAGAGAGAGGTATGGGGAGAAAACAAAGAGAAAGAGAGAGAGAGAGAGAGAGAGAGAGAGAGAGAGATAGATAAAAAAAAGTAGAGAAAATATGAAATGAAATGTTATATTAAGACTTAGGGTTAGGTTAGATTTAAAATTATATTTAAAATCAGGTTAGAATAAGATCTAAAATTAAGTTAGATTACATTTAACTTATATTTAAAATTTACGCTAAAATTAAAATTAGGTTAAACTTAAGATTAGGTTAGGATTTAAATTAGATTCAAGATTAAGTTAGATTTAGATTTTTGTTGAGTTTAAGATTAGGTTAGATTTAAATTTATGTTACATTTAAAATTAGGGCAATATTTAAGATTAGCTAGGTTAGAAATAAGTTAGAGTACATTTAAGTTAAGGATTTAAAATTGGATTAGATTTAAGTTTATGTTGATCGAGTTTAAAATTAGATTTCATTTAGATTTAAGATTAAAACAAGATTTAATATTAGATTAGATTTAGGTTTATGTTGAGTTTAA
This sequence comes from Adiantum capillus-veneris, assembly GCF_014529385.1. Taxonomy (NCBI): domain Eukaryota; kingdom Viridiplantae; phylum Streptophyta; class Polypodiopsida; order Polypodiales; family Pteridaceae; genus Adiantum; species Adiantum capillus-veneris. Next base: position 63,652,748 of record NC_140949.1, on the reverse strand, counting down.
GATTAGATTAAATCTAGATTTATGTTAGATTAGATTTTAGGGCATGTCAATGAAGGCTTTGCCCAAAGAGCAAACACTAGATACACAACAATATGTATATTCCCATCAGAATTTGACACCTAGTAACTCACCCACTAACCATGTTCAATTAGCTCAAAATTACCATATGTTCAATTAGGTTAGATTTAAGATTAGGTTTTGGATTTAGTTTTTATATTAAAGTCTACCTTCGGGATTATGAAAGAAAAGTAGAGTTAGGCGAACGGTGATCCCTCTCTTCCTCTCTACGGGTGCGACCTTAAGTTGGAAAGCTTTCAACGGCATGATACTCAGATTGGAGGCCAACATGTAATGTGCTAAGTAATCCCTCGACCAAGGATCTGCTGTGAAGAGATGTTAAGATGTTGTGAATTGCAACAGCTAGAGAAGAGGCAAAGGGGTTTTGTCCACTACATGCACTGTCATGTAGACGTGGATGTGTAGATTTCTTGTACCCACAAATATAGACATTGACCAATAAAAATGAGATTATAACCCGGTGGTTCTGATCTCCGTGCACCTTTAGACCGAGGTGTGCGGGGATCGTACATGAATAGAGAATGTGAGGTAGTTTACAGTGTGAACAGAGAGAGAGAGAGAGAGAGAGAGAGAGAGAGAGAGAGAGAGAGAGAGAGAGAGAGAGAGAGAAGATGGAGGATGCCAATAGAAGATTAAATTTATGTCCATGTTATAAGATTTTTACATTCATTATGAGTAGTGACAACGATGTGGGTTAATCAAACCGCATGTTGAATAAATCACAAAACTCCTCACATGAGGAGGGCAAGAGAGTCGAGAGAAGTGAGTGCAGGATCGAACAACTTTACAAAAGTAAGAAACTAGAGCCATGAGAGGAAGTGAAAAGCTTTTCAAATCTCTCTATTACATAAGGGAGCAAGAGCCAAGAGATGGTGTATCTTGGTGAGAGTAAGGGTTATGGTAGGAGAAGCCATGGGTGTAGTAAGGGGCACAAACATTGCAAGTGCATGCACTATGTGTGTAGGAAGGAGCATAGGTGTGTGTGATGGGCCCAATAGCTAGTGTCGTATAGCAATTATAGTGATAGTTATTAGCATAAGGGTTATAGTAGTAGGGTTGAAGTGCGCCTGGCTCAAGGGGTGGTGGTGGGTCCTCCACCCAATAGTCTGCACCCTTGCATGTTGTATAACCTTTTTTTAATTTTGCACTCACATCCTAGGCAATCCATGGCCACGTGCAACTCCACCACCTGGTTTTTTTACTGCAAGATTTGATTGTGCTCTCTCTCTCTCTCTCTCTCTCTCTCTCTCTCTCTCTCTCTCTCTCTCTCTCTCCTTGCCCATGAAGGCAGGCAACCTTATCAACTACTCTGAACCTCTCTCTCTCTCTCTCTCTCTCACACACACACACACACAGGACTAGTTAGCGTTATAGCAATCTCTCTCTCTCTCTCTCTCTCTCTCTCTCTCTCTCTCTCTCTCTCTCTCTCTCTCTCTCTCTCTCTCTCTCTCTCTCACACACACACACACACACACAAGCTGAAAATTCTGAGTTATCGACTTGCCTCTTCCATCACTCAAGCTGAATCAAAGAAGAATGCGTTCTGTTGCTGCCTAGCCTTTGAACATTCCAAAGTTACAAGCACCTTCAAGCTCTACGTCAAAAAAGAGAGAGATGGTTGGGCTTCTTGTAGGCTTAGCTTTCCTTGCAAGCTCAATCATCCACTGCTGTGAAGAGATGTTAAGATGCTATGAATTGCTACAGCTAGAGAAGAGGCAAAGGGGTTTTGTCCACTACATGCACTATCATGTAGACGTGGGTGTACCCACAAATATAGGCATTGACCAATAAAGACGAGATTCTAACCTGGTGGTTCTGATCTCCGTGCACCTCTAGACCGAGGTGTGCGGGGATCGGACATGACTAGAGAACATGAGGTAGTTTACAGTGTGAACAGAGAGAGAGAGAGAGAGAGAGAGAGAGAGAGAGAGAGAGAGAGAGAGAGAGAGAGAGAGAGAGAGATAAAAGACCGAGGATGCCAATAAAAGATTAAATTTATGTCTAGGTTATAAGGTTTTTACATTCATTATGAGAAGTGACGAGGATGTGGGGCCGTCCAACCGAAACACTTATCTCTCAACAAGGATCTTATGTCCTTGTAATCAATGCAAGGATGCTATGCGACGGACAAGACACGTTTCTTTGCAGCACGTTCTTAAATTTGGCGAGTTTGATCCATCTATTATAGATCGAATTGTTGCCAATTATAACTTGTCGGACTCTAACACTGGCCAACAGGCAGCAATCTTGCAACCAAATAGACGTGTTTGCAGGCGCTTTGTTCAAGCAGCATATGTGAGGCCACAAGATGTAGCCTTTGACAGCTCGGAGGATGATCATGCATACCACATTCCCAATGAGGCAATGTTTGAGCCCGAGATCAATGAAATGATCGAGACGATCATGGATTCAGAAAGGCTTATCTATGATTATATGAAAAGTGAAGCCGATACGCCATTGTATGAGGGAGCACGTGTGGCTAGATTGAAGGTGCTTGTAGTTCTTCTCAACATGCAGGCAAAGTTTGGATGGAGTGACACTAGCGTCACAACGCTTTTCAAGTGATCTATTACAATGTGTTTACTTCAATAAAAAACTCTAGATGTATAATGATTTGATAGATCACTTACACAAGTGTATCGCATTTTTTTCGCTGTGTAGATTGCTCAAAGAGCACATCTACCAGCTGATAATGTGATGCCAGATTCCAGAGAGGAAGCAAGAAAGATCTTGTGAAATCTGGGTATGGATTACAATTCGGTTCACGCTTGTCCTAACAACTACATTCTTTTCAGAGGGGAATACATAGACATGGAGAAGTGTTCGAAATGTGATTCCAAGAGATATCAAGTAGATCTCCACAGAACAAAAATTCCACAAAAGGTTTTGCAACATTTTCCTCTGTTTCCTCGCATCAAGAATTTATTTGAATGTAATTCCATGGCCGCCCTAGCATCATCGCATGAGGAGAATATATCTTTGGATGGTGTGCTACGGATTCCTGCAGATTGCGTAGCCTGGAAACATATAGACGATACATGGCCGGATTTTGCCAGGGAAGCTCGAAATTTGCGCATAGGCCTAGCTATGGATGGCATAAATCCATTTGGTCAGAGATCAACATCTTACAATGTATGGCCTGTTGTCATCGTCAACTACAACATTCCCCCGTGGTTGACTACCAAGAAGGGGCACCTGTGGCTAAGCTTGATTGTTCCGGGGTGGTGTAAAGTGAAGAATATGGATGTGTATCTTTGTCCACTATTGGAAGAGCTACAACAATTGTGGATTGGCATAGAAGTGGTGGATATGAGCCGATACACAGGTCGACGGAATGCTTTGATCAGAGGCATTCTAATGTGGATCATGCATGACTATCCCGGACTAACAGAGTGCTCAAGTGATTTACACTCAAACTCAAACACTGTAAATCTTGGTTTTTCTCAAGCTTATCTATTGTCATGTGTATACATGCAGGGCTTCAAACAAGCGGATACAGAGCATGTGTCACATGTGGACCTAAACTTAATGCACGTCGGGCGCCCTCATTGAAGAAGTAAATCTACAAAGGTGATCAAGCGTATCTTCCAGAGAATCATGTGTTATGTAACAGCTTTTTGGGAAGAGAGCCACCAAGGATGTCTGCACAAGCATGGTTAGAGCAGAAGGAGATGTGTGATGATGGTTTGCCTCGAGGGATGAAGAGACTCTCTCTATGGTACGAGTTATCATATTGGCCCAGACTCATGATCAATCACTTGCTCAATCCAATGCACATATTCAAGAATGTGGGTAATCTGCTATGGGACCATTTGGCCAGCAAGAAAGATACTTTGGGAGCCAGGGTTGACCTTAGAAATGTGGATCGTATGGAGCAATATAGGATACAGACAAGATCCGATGGATCGATAAAACTCCCTAAAGCACCATGGATTTTGACGGGAGCCCAAGAACACAAAGTAAAAGAGACCATTCGATTTGTGCGGACTCCCACTGGCGTAATACACTCGCTCCGAACGTGTTTCACTAAAGAAGGAAAGCTTACCGGTTTGAACTCACATGACTGACATAAAATGTCAGGTATGTTTGAAGTGGAATATATCATAGTGGGAATTGTGTAACAAATTCGTATGTGGACTTTAATATCATTGCTAGACGTGTTTTGCAGTTTATTTTACTTGTGGCCATTGAGGGATGTTTGTCTCCTGACGTCCGTAACACAATCTACAAACTTGCAAAGTTGGTGCAATGGATCTCACAAAAGGAGATCAATGTAGACTCCATACCATTCGCCAAACTAAACACTGTGCAGGTTGTGTGCATGTTTGAGAAACACTTTCCTACTACCATGCTAACCATTCAGGTGCATCTTCTTGTTCACATAGTTGATCAGGTGAAAATAGCTAGCACAATACATTCCAGATGGATGTTCTTTTTAGAACGTTTCATGAAAACGCTCAAGGGATATGTGCGTCAAAAGGCACGTCCGAAGGGTAGCATGGCAGAAGGTTGGCTGGTATCAGAGTCCCTAATTTACATTAGAGAGTGGCTAGACGGATTTGATAAAGCTCGGGACACGCTATGGCGAACCATAGATGATGAGCGCATATCTCGGATTGTCATGTGCAATCTCGGTGTTGAGAAGAAGATGACGAAAGATCTAGAGGCTAAAATGAACCGATTTTGCATGCTTCACAATCCAGTGATGCAAAAGTGGATTTCACAATACGAGGATGCAAAGCAAGAGCGACAAAGGGCACGAATCGAGTGGAGACAGGGAAGACGACCGCCGATGCATTATCCGACGAGTCTAGAGAGCCTACCAACATTCATGAGCTTAAGATGGTTTCACAACCAATTGAAAAGCGCACAACAGTGCGGTGAAGAAGTGACTGAGGAGGAGTGGGAGTACTCTTGGGGTTGCGCGACCAAGGTAAGTTTGCAATGTACGACTAGTGACTTTCTAGATGTTTGAACAACCACTCATAATCTTTGTTGGTTGTAGTACTCGACCAAGGTATTGCCAAGCATGGAATTTTTTTTGCAACAACCACTGTCTAACAAATCAGAGTCAATTTATAAGCCCATGTTTGCATCTTGAGTACAGCCACATGCCTTCAAGATGCACGCTTATGTGGTTGCATCTGGAGAGAGGCCCTCACTTTGCATCCATTGAAAATAGCCAAGAGCTTTCAGGCGCGCTGCTCTTGTTGCGTGTATCCTGCAATTAGTGCATTCCAAAAGACGACATTCTGGCTCAAGTAGTTTTTGTGCTTTTTCAAGCACACGACAGTTGGCATACATATTGACGAAGACAATGCCATGCATTGTATCTTTAACTTTTTGAACAACCCTTGACTATAGAACTCTCAACATGAATTATCTCATCCAGGGGGAGGCTTTCAAAGTGCTTGCAGGTCTTTGCTTTGAATCTTGTGAAAAGAATCCAAAGCTTCTGTTAGTAGCAAGCTAACACGGACACCATTTTTCGGAGTTCTCTTTGTAAAACATTTACTATTTTGATAAATAAAAAATATTGTAACTCCTATTTTCTCAGATAAACTCTATGATTAATGAGCCGGGGCTACAAGCTTCCAAATTGTATTAGCTAGTCATTTCCCAACTTTGGTAGAACTCCAAATTATTAGTTTTGACCACCCAAAAACCTTGGCTAAGGTATAAAAGCCAATTTTTGTAAGTTTTTTATAAGTTTTGGATAAGAAATACACAACATGAGTTAATGGCGCTCACTCCTCTCCTTCTCGCGCTTCCTACTCCCTCCCCGATTGTCACATTGCAAATGCGTTTGTTGCATTACAACCAAAGGTAAGAGCTCTATGCATTGACGTAAGCAGTTCACAGTATTTCGTAGCTTTTGGCGTCGCCGACCCGCGGCCTAATTTCATAATAACTAGGAATTTACACTTTTAAATAAAAAACTAAGCATAGGCGGGGTATTGGGGCATGATTGCTAAGCATTTAGATGCATTCTGGGTTGAAAACGATTAGGTAAAAAATCCACTACTGTTAATAATCACAATTTTGGAACTTGACCTAAAGTGGGGTTTGAGACCATAAGTATGTATACTTAGGTCTTATAAACTTATCCTAGAAGTTTTGTTACGTTTGGATGTCATTTGATGATGTAACGGATGTGATTTGTTTGCCGATGAGCGATTGGCTTTTGGTGATTTCAGTCACTTGAGTGTAGCCTGAGTTAGATGCAAGTTGTTAGTTGTTTTCTGAGATATTGACAACCTCTTGTAGCCTCTATGCACTAGTCGAGTCAGCTTCGTCCCATGGTTTGACAAATTAATCATGGTTCTCGCTAATGCTGCAATAAGATAGGATGGTGAGGTTAGACATGCATCCCACATTTGACGCCGTTGCCGGGGATCGAAGAGACCTAAATAGAGAAAAACACAAGCGTCTTGTGAAGTTGTCCTTTAACTTCTTCTAGGTTTGCCTAGAGTTCAAAACTTTCATTTAGGAACCGCATAGCTTAAGATTGTCGTCTTTTGCTGTGTAGAGCTAGCTTGGAAGTAATCGTACTTGCTGAGTGCCTTTAGGATTGTAGAATTGTAGAATTAGATTAGGATTTGGAAAATGATTGGTAGACGAGATAAGTCTTAAGATCAGTGCTCAGAAAAGCATAAAACACGAGAAAACGAGTGTTTGTGGACACTTTCCACAACCCCATTGCATGAGAATCTAGGAGTAGGGTAAGTAGGATCCGAGGTGGATTTCAGAACATTGCTCTCTCTGAAAGAATCAAGTGTAACTTGTTATTGGAAGTTGCAGAATTTCAGGTCTACGGCTAGAAATAGCTCGAAAAGACTGGAAACCACTCAATCCGACTGGAGAGTAAGCTTAAGAATTGTCTGAACCAGTTGGTAAGCTCAAAGACACTTCGAGGTAAAAATTTCAAGAGTTGGCCAAAACTCAGATTATTTACTTTTTCTTGACATTTCAGTCCAAATTTAGTTTTGACTTGATTTATAGGCTTAAAATAACTCATATAAATACTGTCTTTGGAAAAATTGCAAAAAAGTGTTCATTTCAAGCCCGAAGTTAATAATCTCAATTATTAACTTTCTGCTCTAAATTGACCAAGGTTCATACCATAGAATCATTGTATGTGTACAAACAACTTTTGTAAAGGCCTAAGAGATTTGGATCACCAAACTGGTAAAAAACTGGGTGAAAACTAAAGTTTGTACTGGCTTTTTGAATCTTGAGTGTAAATTGGAAAAAATTTGTCCAAACTTGTTGAAAATTGATTCATAGGCTTATATTGATGTGATAAACATGTGTACATGCTCAATTGACCAAAAAGATGCAAAAATTTGTCAGGAGTAAATAATCGTGATTATTTACATCTGTCCCATTTTTCAACTCTTTGACCAAGTCAGCATATCACTAGTTTTAACATGTTGTAATAAGCCCACAAACAAAATTCGGTAAGATTTGGATCACTGGATTGAAAATTGTGAGTAAAATTGCAAAGTTAGTTGCGGACAGATAATTGATGACCATTTGACCAAAAATTGTCTAAATTTGATGAAACTTGGCTAGTGACCTTAGCTTGAGGTGCTTAACAGATCTGTGTCAAAGTTGGAACAAAAAGTTGCTAAAATATAGCTGGAGTAAATAATTGCGATTATTTACATCTGCTTCAAAACTTGATGATTTTGCAAATTTGAGTATACCACAAGGTCAAGCACATCAAGTAGACCTCACAAATCAATCTAGTGAAATTTGGATCCCAAAAGTGAGACTTAAGCCAGATTCTCGAAATCAGAGTCTACGGACACAAAACAGTTGATAAACTTGATAAGATTTTGTCCAAACTTGTTGAAACTTGTCCAGGGACTTTAACAAGTTGTATACTTGCCAAACCAATAAAAAAAGTGTAAAAAATTGACAAAAGTAAATAATCGTGATTATTTACTTCTGCTATCCAAAGACATCAATTTTGACTTTTGAACTTATACAATGTTAGACCAACATAATATAAAGCCACCGGGCAATTTTAAGTTCAATCGGATCAAAATTGGTACATGTACACTCAATTTCCAGGTTGCTGATCAAACCTTTGATTTTTGCTAAGTCGAATTTGAAAGTCAAATTTTGACTCCCATATCTCGATTTGAAGTGACACATATACACCTATCACAAGAGTAGCAAAAACTCTACTGTCTTTATAGAAGAATAGCTAACTTGATCAAATTTGTACAAGAATCAGGTTGCAGACGAGGAATCGGTGGCTTGACGGAAAGTTGCAATCGAATCAAGTGAAAATTGACGACAAGTCAGTCCGAAGGTGAGTACTCTATCTAGGGCTTCATAAGTCTATATGAACCTTAGATCTGGTCGTGTACTAGGAAATCAGGGCATACTCGAAGAAACCTCCAGTAGAGTATCCACCGAAGAAAGCGTGAGGTAATTCCTTGCATACATTCTTTGAAGAAGTTCCATACACTTTTTCAGATTCAACATCCAAAATGTCTTCTTACTAGACTCACTTAGAAATCGGAATGATAGTGTGCTATAAGCATATACTATCTTTTTACAAGACTAACCGTCATGGAGCCCAGGTTTACTTGGACCCTAACTAGGAGTATGCTATTCGCATTAATGACCATGGGATTGACTTCGAAGAAGAGATTAGGGCAAACAAACAAGGAAAAATGTACATGGATCGAAACGGAACTCAGTATTTACAAGTCGAAAACCCTGACATGATAGACAAATGGGGGTTGGAAGTAAATCCCATAATCCTAGATATGTCTGAAAAAGAAGGATCAGCAACTTAAGAATTCGAGGGATACGATCAAGTAGATTTGAAGCCTTTGAAACGGCTTAGTACGGATAATCCTAGGATAGGGGTCTATTGTTGGGAATATAGAAACATAAAAGATCTTCTGTGGACTTCTCATGCCAAACTAGGACAACTAACGGCCATGAAGATCATCTATATCTTCAAAATCAAAGATAAGGGATCAACGGACCTACCAACCTACTTGTTTAGGGATTGTTATAACAACAACTTTGTTATGATGATTCTTGAGGAGGTAGAACAAACCAGATACCAAAGGTATTCCATATGGGATTGGATATTGGGACAAGTACCAGAGACAATTCCAAGAGATGAACACCATAAGAGATCATCTGAGAGTAATGTGAAGAAACCAGCAACCACCTCATCACGTAGAAAATCGGGTGACACTAAGGCCAGTCCAGGGCTACATGAGTCACTATTTCCAACAGACTGGTTTGAAGGACTCGAAACAGGACCAATTGCCAGGAAACCGAGAGTTGAACCAAACAGACGCATCAGACCAGTTGATTTTTAGAAATGGTCAGAAAATACAGTGGATCAGGGGATCCATACGACCACTTAGCAAGCTTTAAGCAAGTGCTAAGAGCAGAACGTATATTCGATTTCCATACCCAATTCGAGGGGTTTGGAATGACATTAGAAGGAAAAGCATTGACATGGTTCCAAAACATTCCACCAAGGTCAATCATGGACTTGAACACCTTAGCTCAAGGATTTGTAGCTTCTTGTTCTAAAATGGGGATTAAACATAATACGGTAGCTAAAATCTACAACTTTAAACAGAAACATGGTGAGTCTGTTAGGGATTGTGCAACTCAAATGAAACAATACATTGCCAGATGCACTAGAGATACCTGCAGAAGAACGACTTGTATCTTTGTTTTTGGAGGGATTGCTAAATAAAGAACTTCATGCTATACTCTATAGTAAAAAGCATACAACCCTAGAAGCGTGTATGTCAGATGCTATTGACTTAGGAGACAATTGAAAAAATTTCAACAAAGAAGATGTCCCTAAGGATAACCAAAGTGAGAAAACAACATCCACTAAACCAGCACAAGTGGGAATGGCTGCTGCAGCACCACTCTCAGCCATAGAAGATATGCTTAAAAGGATGAATGACATGATGAACAACATGCAAAAAGCACCTATGAGGGGACCAGGACAGGGGATACCTCCACAGGGACAACCAATTAGGCCACAAAAATGGTGTGAAATCGAGGGTAAATGGACCAACCATGAGACCCACAAGTGCTACTTCAAACCAAAGTATGATGGGAATGTTCAGTACGTGCCCATGAGGCCACAAGGACAACCCATGTACAGATATCAGTCTAATATGGCCCAAGCTCAAAGACCACCCATGGGTATGGAAAGACCTCAACCTGTGTTGGGACAACAACCTCCATATCCAGGACATAATGCAGTGCCTGTAAAGTATATGCACTCGGAAGGAGTCATAGATGAACAAGCATTAGTGCCTGTTACATCCTATGCAAAGCCTAGTCCATCTACAGTAGTGGTAGAAGGAGATTGGTATAATCCACATCCACCACCAATGGAAGAAACCGTGACTTATGCTCCACTAGAGCTCGTACCAATGTATTATGTAGCTAATCAAGGTGTCAGACCTCCCATGGTAAAACCCATGATGAAGCCAAGAACAGGAAACTGTCATAACTGTGGTGGTGATGATCATTGGAAAAATGAATATCCAGAGCCTGACAAAAACCTCAAACCAGTTGAAGCCTATTGCATACAATGTTGCAAAAAGGGAGGACACTTTCCGGAATATTGTCCTAAAAATCCTTGAACAAGGGTAAAATGATAGTAAACGTAGTTCAAGTGATACCTAGTAGCTCATCAGAGAGTGAACCGATTGTTCCAATCAAGGTAATCACTAGAGCCCAGGCTAAGAAAAAGAAACACAACTCCTCTGATAATTCGGAAAATACAAAAGTTTCTTCTCAAAGAATCAAAAGAAGCAGAAGCAAAACATATGAGATGAGGAAACAAAAACAACGGGTTGAAATCGAGGAGAAAGCAACAAAGCTATAAAGTTGAAAGAAACTGGAAGTGAATTCAATGAAACAACCGTGAAATCTGGAGAATCCATTCTTATTGATAAAATTTTTGAGCCTATTAATGCCGCCTTGGAAGCCTACTAAGCAGGACTTAAAGTAGGCCAAAACATGAAAAACAAATGGAAAAACTATCCTCCTCCAGACATGGAAGCAGCTAAGCTAGAAGCTTATCAAAATTTGGTAAGCATCACGCAAGAAATGGTGGAAAAAAAAAAACCCAAGCTTGAAAGTATCACAAAACCTGAAGAGCTTCTGGTAAGAGACACTAAAGAAAAATCTAATGTGGTAGCAGAACCCCTCCTTGAAATAAAAGAACCAAAGCTTATAGTGTCTGACAGCGAAGATGCCTTAGACGGAATTCCATTCGTAAAGGAAGACTGACCGAGACACTTATGGAAAAAAGTGAGAGAAATCAATGATGGGAGCCTAACTCTAAAGTCAGCTCCTATAGAGGAAGTCTGGTTGGATAACCTACCTTCTGATATGAACGTGGATGTACAATCCTTGTACGGGGATTGTGGATCTGAAGCTTCGGTAATGTCGAAACCATTGACATTGAAAACATTACCTTCTTACTTGGGAGATAACGAAGATGAATCCATCGTGTGTAAAACCACTTAAGTAAAAAGAGTTCATTAGACCCTAAAAGTAGACAACATTCATTCAATCATGTCTACACCTATCCAATGCACTCTTACCTTGGGAGAACTGTTAAAACTCAAACCATACTTATGGAATGATTTACAGAAAACCCTAGAGAAGGTGGGGATAACGGGGTTAATCTCAATTTTTTTGGAAAATTTGAAAAATGAAATGAACAACAAAGAGATTCGATCAGTTCCCATGAACAAAGTCGGAGAATATTATGAAGGAGAAGAAGGAAACCCTACCCTCTCAGTGAAATATAATGACATTGAAACCATGGCAATACTGGATAGTGGAGCTGGCATAGCCATAGCCACTAAAGCAGTATGGGAATCCTGGGGACAGCCAGCCATTAGACAAACTCGAATGAAACTGCAGTTGGCTGACGGACACATTGAGAGACCATTAGGACTGCTTGAAAAAGTGATAGTCAATTCCTGTGGAATTGAATATCAACACACTTTTGCCATAATAGACTTTGGGAAAAAACTCAACTATGAAATCATATTGGGAAGACCTTTCATGCGGCAGGTACATCTTATCAAAGATTGGGGAAACAATTATCTGTACTTGAAGCAAGTGGGATCTATAGCAAGAGTAAATCTAAAAGATCACACTTATAGAGATGTCATGAAAACACCCATACAGGAGTTTGATTCAATCTCTTCAGTTGAAACTAAACTTCCATCCTGGTTAAACAAAGACACTTCTATTTGGATGTGCGGAGCTTCAGAAAATGGAAGCTTAAGACGAGAAGAATGAACCCTAGAAAGGGACTGCACAGACGAAGCCTATGTACTTGAGCCCTTTCCAGAGCATTTGTTTGAGCCATTCGAGTGGACTCAAATTTTAGCGACAATGGATGTATGTGTGAATACGTCTATGTCTACTCAATTTTGCAATGAGGATGGCTATGACATAATTCCCATCCAAATGATCTCAGCCCTCAACATTGAAGACAAAAGTGAAGAACCCAAGGACTTAATGAAATCTCAACAAGTCTTTTCATACCTCTATTATGATGCAACTGATGAGTTAGATGAACACTCAGCTACCTCAGAAAGTTCGGGGTCAGAAAAAGAACATATGAGAGCTAAGCTACTGTTAAAAGGAGGGGAGGAAAAGTTTTTTAACTTTCCAAACTAGAAATCAAGAAGATAAAAATGGTATAGACGAAGAGACACCAGAATTGTGAAAACACGACCTATACCATGAGTCTCCAGTAGAACACAATTCCTGATGCAGATAGATGCAAATGATTGTATCCTTCAAACAAAAACTCAGAAATGTCTCAAACATCGAGAAAAACAAGGAAGGGTACTCAAGTAAACCCACAGGAGAAGAAACCGCTCGTGACACGAGTTGAGAGAAAAAAAAAATATCAAGAGTTGAAAAAAGCTCTAAAGGAGATATACACAACCGAAATGGAAACCACGGAAGAGGATGGTAAGGATGTAATGCGTGTTTGATTCCATTAGAAAAAGTATACTCTTCAAAATCGGAAAATCATAGTCGAACAACCTATTAGGGAACTACGGAAACAGGGCGAGTCTTACGAAGGACATGAAAACGCTAAAAAGATAGACTTGTCTAAACCTGGAGAAGAGCCTAGACCGGCTTACATTGCGAATGACCTAACAGAAGAAGAAGAAGAGCTCTTGCTAAGCTTGTTAAAGGAATACCGAGATATCTTCGCTTGGTCGTACAAGGATCTCAAGGGTGTTGATCCAGAAATCTGTCAACAAAAATCTTCAAGAAAGGGGACTTAGTTTTAGTCTACTCCCTTAAGCAACACATTTCCAAGTTTAAGAAAAAGGGAAATGGACCGTTTTTCATTAAAGATGTATCTCCAAGTGGAGCAGTAAAATTATCCACCCTAGATGGTGAACCAATGGCTAAGTGGATTAGTGGATGTCATTTAAAGAAATACAATTTGCCACTAACTAATGAATTGCTAGAAAGAATGCATGTAGCGAAGCAAAGGAAGATTAAACGACAGCAGGTTATTGATGAAGCCCAAGAGGAAGCTTGGCTTAGGGTACTCAAGCGAAAAGCTGCTCTCAAGAATCAACAAATACCGATTCCCATCAACATTCTGGAAATAGACGATCGACAAATGGAATTACCTAAAGATGCAGTTTCAACAGATGATGACTGGTTAGACGGAATGGACATGCGCATCAAGGTACAACTCAACAATCATATAACCAATGCTTTGGTCGACACAGGAGCTAGAGTAAATGCAGTAAGTTATTTCACGTATAAGAAGGCAACAAGTCAAGCATTGACAGCAGGAATAACGACAATCAAAGGATGCAACAAGAATCCAACTCCAACATTGGGAGTAGTCAACTTAAACGTGATAGTACATGGATGTTCATGTCCTCATCAACTTGTATGCTTACCAGATGAACACATGAATGAGACGATGATTCTTGGAATTCCCTAGATGCGAACATACAAAGCAGTACCAAATTGGGATACAAATTAGCTAAAGCTATCACCTAAAGGAGGGCAACTCATTGTTCCAATTGCACCAAGCAAGGAGGAATGAAAAAGAAGCAATCAGCAGACCAAACTATGAAGTAGTCAATCGTCTCCATCCCCTCGACAATCAAATGCTACAAGTAGCATGCAAGGAGTCAGACAAATTTGGGTACCAAAAGCACAACTTAAGGATAAACCAATTCAGATCTAGGTGTCTAAAACTTCACCGACAAAACAAAAGAAGGTTCCAAGGGTTAAAACACAGAAACGGGCATCTCCGAACAAGGAACCTAACATGAAAATGGTCCACCAAACCATACAGCACCAAGCAGACCAAGCTACCAATGGCAAGAAAAAGCTCGATAACAAACAAAAGTGCCACCAATATCTCAAGCAATCAATGTGTTGAAGCATCCTGATGGTACAATTAAACAGAGAGCACGCAAGCTACAAGATTTGCTCTTTGGAAGACATCAACAGCAAACCTCGACATCGAAAACCCTTGAGTTAATTACTCAAGACCCAGCTCTTGCACATCATATTGGTTTGAATTGCATTGATCTTCATAGCATGGTAGAGCCAACCACTTCTATGCAGAGACACAATTGTTCAACCCATGCACACAGTCGTCCCAGAGTACGCCATCTAGGAGGGGTGGAAGGGCACTAAGTACTAAGTAATTAAGGGCAATGGTTGAAGAAGGAGGAAAAAGTTTGATGTTAACGTGTGATTTTTTGTAAAATTACCTAATAATGCCCTTATAGATCATCATCAAGGGAAAATTCATTGATAATATCTTTTCAGTGAGTGTAAATAGTGTATATACTATCAAAAAATCCTAAAAAATAGTCCTTTTTTGGGATATTTTCATCATTTTTATTGATAATGAAGCTTAAAAATAGAAAAGTCCAACAAAAAGCAATAAAGATGTGTTTTTCAATGGATTTCCTTAATTATTTGATTTTCACTTTACTTTTTTAGAGCATTTTGCTATTTTCTTTGATTTTTTAAATAAACAGGTCAAAAATTAATAATAAATAGCAAGGAAGCTCAGATGGAAAAACAGAAGACACGATGGTGATCAGAAAGACAAGGCGGACAAGCACGAAAATTTTCAATGAAATCAGAAGATAGAAGCGGGAAGCCTAAATTAGGTGGCCAGGCCTACTTTTGCAAAATTCTTGCAGAATGAGCTACAAGAATCCGATCAGGGAAATTTTTGACTCTAACATAGATTTCACGGCCTAGTAGGACTAACGGGGGAATCTGGGGAAAATTGGTTCAGGAAGTCCGGGTATAGATATCCAAGGTAGGCTAAAACCACCTCATTTCCACTGACAGCCTTTGCAAAGAGAGAATTCGACCTCTTTCGCGCAACTTTTCTGGAGCTCACAATTGACCATTTTCAATGCCGTCTCACACGAGACATGAGGGTTAATTTCTTTACTTATCAATGATCATTTTTGTACGGCCGGTAGCTAGTCTAAAGCCCTAGAAAAAACCCTAGAAATCGAGCAGTGCACGAAGACCTACTACCAAAAACTGACCATAGCGGCCTGCCAACTCAACCAAAGCAGATGGGATTTGGATCATAGCATGCCCTAACATAATAGAACCTTTCTATATCATTAGTTGACCATTCGACAAGGGTCGAGGAAGTCCCTAATAGAAAAGTTAGGTTTTTGGCAAATGCCAGAATTTCGATCTGACTCTACAGATGGCTTGCTTATGAAACCCATATACAATGTATATGACTAGTTTGGTGAAATCCATCAGTAAAGTCCTCGAAAAGCAAAAAATGGCTCAAAGGTTACAAAGCGTCAAATTTGACATACGAGGTCAAACTGACTCCAAATGAGCCAGAATTGGACAGGTTGCTTCACGACTATGTTGCGGACAAGTCCAAAGCCTCAAAGTTGACCGACCAACACAACAGGCAGTGTAGTCACAGAAAACGGTGATTTCAGAGGCATAAAGTGATCCCGGCTTGGCCAAACTTGACCAAATTCAATTTAGGACTTGTTTTAGGTGTATAGAATATGTCTATGTCAAAATTTGTAAGTTTTGTAAAGAATTTGTCATTGTTGTAAATAATCGCGATTATTTACTTTTGCATCATTTTTGCTTGGAAATTGTCACATCTCCCCACCTATCATGTGTACAAACATGTTACATGCCAAAAATCAAGTGTGAGCCAAAATGAGCACCCATTACTTGGAAAATTGTCAAAAAACGCAAAGAAGTCTTTGCAAACCACTTTTTGGGTTATGGACAACATTTCTTGATCCAAATCACTTTATATCTCATATACAGGATCTATACAATGCCTAGTACCAGTTTGTACCAAAAAATGTTAATTTTGAAAGAAAAGTTAATAATCGCAATTATTTACTTTTTAGCCAAAATTGGAAAGTTTTGATATTTTGTCATCATACATCCAAAGTACATGATGTGTTGAGCCCACTAGACAAATTTGAACCAATTTGGAGCTCAAAATCTCAAATTTCCTTTATATCTACTGTTTCAGAGACCTAAAGCCAAAATCTGATACTATTTTCATCCTATGCATCCAAATGAGCCCATATTTCACTCAGAGCATATATTTGGTATATACTTTAAGCCTATGAAGCCAAGTTTAAAAAAAGTTGAAAAATTTGCTCAGTTGTAAATAATCGTGATTATTTACTTTGGTTGCAAAAATTTGTTTTGACTTCACAGTTTTGTTCCTTGCATGTTTTTATGCATCTATGCTTGTTCAGAAATTGATTTGAAGCAAATTGGACCAAAATTGTCAGCATTTCAAACTAAAGGACATTTCAGAAAAAATTCCAATAAATCTGCTAACTTTGCACTCAATTCAATGAACAGGAGCCATGCAAGCAGCAGAGAGGGCCAAGAAGAAGCTCAACCAAAAGGAGAAGTTGCAGGAACTGTCCGCATATCAATTAGACCCAGATTCAGTCAAAGCGGCCAACGCAGCGTACCTCTCCAGAGAACAGCTAGAAGAGCATCACACTACAGTCTTCACCAGCAGGTTCAAGAGTGAAAAGGGGCATCAAGTGGAGTTGCAACTCCTACCCAAAGAAGTATATGATATTGCCGCCAAGCCAGAGACCAAAGAAGCCAACCGCATGCTTGGACTCAGAGACTTCTATGAACAGGAGCCTTGCGGAGTGGATTTTCAGAAAGCTTATGAGCTTCTATCCACAATTAAAGAAGATGGAACCACACAGATATCTGATATTCAGGGAAACAAGGCCGAAGTGGTCATCACTAAAGATATAGTGGCAGGGGCACTAAGACTGCCTACAAAAGGAATGACCATGAGAGCAAGAGACAAAAAAACAGCAATAACCTTTACCAAAGAGACAGCAGCACTACCTTCGCAGATTTGATTCACAAATAGGTGGAAGAGCCAGCCAGATTGTATCATGCGCTTCCACTTCTTGGCAAAAAGGCCACCATGGTACACCACGCCAAATCACGCGGTTGCCACCACATTTACCCAAGTTCTAAAGTCAACAACCAGGCAACCAATGGACCATGCGCAGTATGTCCTGACCACCTCGAAGGGCACCAAGAAAGAAGGCAAAATCACTTACTTGGGTGCGCCAGATGTCTTGACGAGGATAGCATACCATGCCACTGGCATGCCTGACAATTTAACACCTGCTCTTGATCAAAATACATGGATATTGGTAGCACAACCCTCTCCAAGAGCTCTGATAACGAGGAAAAGAGAGCTTCGTAGATAAGACATTAAAAGAAAAGCTATGGCCACCCACCAAGAAGAGCCCGCACAAAAACAAGCTCACTTTGAAAGAAATAAACATGCCTACCAGTGCAGTAGACAAGCACAAGGGAAGGACCCGGAAAAATGGGTGTCTACTGGACTTAAAGGCCCAAGGACAAAGCATCATACAAGAAAAGAGCCTGAAGATCCGACAGAGACATTGGAAAAAATGTACCAAGAAGCTGAAGCCCTCAAGCTGAAGGAAGCAGAAGAAGCGGCTAAGAAAGCCAAAGAGGCAGAGGAACAAAGACAAGCCGAGGAGACGGCTAGAGAAGAAGCACAAGAACAAGGTTACGAGTATCCCAGATCCACCTCACCGCCTACAGAACAACAAGACCATCCAATGCCAAGCCCACCACCATCACTTGCGGGCAAAGACACCAATAAAGAAGCGGAGTCTGAGAAAGCGACATAATTCGAGTCCACCAAAGAAACAGAATCTACACAAGAGGCTGACCAACATGAGAAACAAAAAGAGAAAGAAGCAGAGCCGGAACTAGAGAATGATGTGCGCGTGTACGGGGTGTGCGTGCAAGAGAGGGAAAGAAGAGAATCGGGAAGGGGATGATACACAAACAGCCTGTGTTTGGGTTAGTGGAGAAGAAAGAGAAGAGTCAACCCTCTCTCTTTTTCTCCCTATATTGATTAGGTGAAATCAAGTGTACAAGGGTGGTTTCCCATGGCCACCTGGCCTACACCCCAACAACCTCCCACTTAAAGGTCATGGTGGCCAATAGTGGCATTAGTATAGTTAGTCTATAGAAAGTTGATGAAGCATTGCCGAGGCTTCATCCTACACCCATAAGTTCTATACAATGTGTAAATCGCTCCGAGGCTAGGCTCTTTGAGAGAGCATCTGCGGGGTTGTCGTCAGTGTGAACCTTGACAAGCTCGATACCTTACCAGCCAATGCATCTTGTATGACATGGTATCTGACCTCTATGTGTTTCGACTTTGAGTGAAACACCAGATTCTTTGCCAAAGCAATGGCACTCTGACTATCACAATGTAGTACTGGAACCTCGTGAATGCCCAAATCTCCCACTAGACGAGCCAACCATATGGCTTCCTTGTTGGCGTCAGCGCAGCAACATATTTTGCCTCAGTTGTAGATGAAGACGTGCAATCTTGGAGACATGATCTCCAAGAGATAGCTGCTCCAGCAAACATGAACACATAGCCAGATGTGGATCTTCTACGATCCATGCAACCCGCATAATCCGCATCCGTGTAACCTACAATAGATGCATCACTGTTTCCAAAGTGTAAACACTTGCTAGCTGTACCTTTCAAATATTTGAGGATTTTCTTCACTGCTTCCCAATGCTTCTTGCCAGGGTTTGCCATGTACCTACTAACCACTCCCACTGCATGTGCAATGTTTGGTCTTGTAGCTACCATAGCGTACATCAAACTGCCAACTGCTGAAGAATATGGTACTTTCGCCATTTCCTCTTTCTCAGCCACTGTCTTGGGAGAGTCTTCCTTGCTAAGTTTGGAGTATGCTTGCATTGGGGTACTCAATGACTTCCCCCCCTGCATACTAAAACGTTGCAAGACTTTGTGAATGTACTTTTCTTGAGATAATTCAAGAATTCCACGTTGCCTGTCTCTCTTGATGTGCATACCAAGAAAGTGATTGGAATCTCCCAAATCTTTCATGGAAAATTGAGTGCTTAGCATCTTTTTCAACTGATTGATCTCATCAATTGATTTGCCTGCGATAAGCATATCATCTACATACAAGATCAAGATGATTAAAGAACCATCGTTCAATCTTTTTGTGTATAAGCAGTGATCCTCTTGACTTCTTATGTAACCTTGAGACTGCATGAATTTGTCAAATTTTTGATACGATTGCCTTGAACCTTGCTTGAGGCGATAGAGTGCCTTTTTAAGTCTACAAACCAATTCTATCTTCGTTGGTTTTTGGGTTTCACATACGAAGCCCTCTGGTTGTTTCATGTAGACATCTTCATCTAGATCCCCGTGAAGAAATGTTGTATTCACATCCATTTGGACAAGTTCCATGTCCTGGATAGCAACCAAGACAAGCACAGTGCGAAGTGTGGTCATCTTGACTATTGGAGAGAAAATCTCATCAAAATCCACACCTTTTTGTTGCTTGAAACCCTTGGCAACTAGATGAGCCTTGTATCGAGGCTCGGAATCTTCCGATGTATACTTCTTTTTGTATACCCACTTGCAAGGTAAAGCATTTTTGCCTTTTGGTAATTCAACTAAATCCCATGTCTCATTAGCCACAATCGAATTGTATTTTGATTGCATAGCCTGCTCCCACTTAACACTATCATCCATTTGTATAGCTTCTTTGTAGCAGGTTGGCTCTCCACTGTCAGTGACCAAAATGTGGTGTATACCCAGCTCAAACCGCTCGGGCACACGTGATACTCTCTCAGAGCGTCTCAGTGCCTGACTGCTGGACTCTGCTCTCTCCAGAGCAATAGTAGTATCTTGCACTTGAGGAGTAGGTGCAACACTACTGAATTGAGTTGGTTCGGAGGCTACATCCTCAAAATGAACATGTCTGTACTCAAAATCTTTGATGGGCTTCTTGTGCATTTTTGATTCATTGAAAATCACATGTGAGCTACGAATGACTTTGTTTGATTCTGGGTGCCAGAGACGATATCCCATCTCTCCATTTGCACCATAGCCAATAAAAATGCATTTTTGTGATCTGGGATCTAACTTTCGACGAAGTTCTTTGGGCACATGTGCATATGCCTCACATCCAAATACACGTAAATGCTCATAGCTTGGCCTTTTGCCAGTCCATAATTCCTATGGAATTTTGAAATTCAAAGGAGAACTAGGTGACCTATTGATGATGTGCACTGCTGTCAGAACAACTTCCCCCCCAAACTCTGGAGTAAGCTTCGCCATAGACATCATAGAGACAACTCGCTCTTGAATCGTACGATTTATTCTTTCAGCTATCCCATTTTGTGCAGGTGTGTATGGAGCAGTAAACTGCCGCCGAATGCCTCTTCTATTGCAAAAATCCTTGAACTCTGTGGAGACGTATCCTCCACCATTGTCCGTGCGAAAAGCTTTGAGGTTTTTTCTTGATTGGTTCTCAACCATGGCGAGGAATTTTTGGAATGTCGAAAAGACTTCTTCCTTACACTTAAGGAGATATACCCACACCTTTCTGGTAGAATCTTCTATGAATATGAGAAAGTAGTTTGCCTCCCCTAGAGTTTTTTATGTGGCATTGGACCACACAAATCACTGTGCACCAAGTCTAGAGGTTCGCTTAGTTTCTTATTCAATGGCGAATATGTCAATCTAGTCTGTTTGCCATATAGACAATGCTCACACAATGGAAAGTCCGTGTAATCTAACACAGGTAAGTAGCCAAAACGCTGAAGTGTTTTCATTCCCTTTTGGCTAATATGCCCTAGCCGGCTATGCCACAACTCAATAGACGGCAGCTCGACAACATAGATAGAGTGTTCGTCGACACTCGATACAAACAAAGAGTACATGGATGCGTTTTTATTACCTTTCATCATGATAAGGTTGTTCTTGCAGATAATCCAAGAACGATTACCAAAAACTGTAGTGTAGCCAAGATCATCCAATTGCCCTATAGAAAGCAAGCTTTTCGTAAGCTTGGGCACATGTCTGACATTCTGCAGCACAAAAGCAGTGCCATTATGCATCTGAAGTTTCACATCACCAATGCCAATAACGTCAAGCTCATAGGAATCACCAAGCTTGACTATTCCATGCATGGATGCATAAGAGGAAAACCACTCTCTATGCGGTGTGACATGAAAACTTGTACCAGAATCAAGAATCCAATTCTGTGCATAACCCTCATCCTGTGCAACCAAAGCATCTGGAGTGAGATCTGAAGTGAAAATGAGAACATCTGAGGGATCTTCTGTCACCTCGGCATGAATCTCTGTGGGCATAATGAGCATCATTGGAGAAGGAGCATCCTCTACTACAGTGGTAGGTATGGGAGACCCAACATTGAGCTCTTCAATCTTTACCGTACTTTTGCCTTTGCCAGAATTATCCTTTTGCATGTTTTTCTGATCTCTTAGGAAACTGCGACAATCCTTTTTGTAATGACCCTTCTTGTGGCAGTAGTAACACTTGACGTTTCTGGCATTGCGGTCTCTACTTTGGTTCCTGTGTCTACTAGGACTACGAGGATTTCACTCTCTACTTTTGATTTTGTATTTGTTCCTGTCACGGCCTCTTGCCTTTGTTGAACTGCCAGCCATATATGCATCTCCATGACTAGCACCATCAAGAGATTTACAACGAATCTCTTCAGTGAGCAACGCATCTGACAGCATTGAACTCTAACTTGCCATTCGAAGCCGAATTGCTAATGGCGGTGCAAAAGATATCCCATGAACTGGGTAGAGAGCATAACAAGAATATAGACTTGAGTTCATCATCAAACTCCTTAAAGCCCTAAGATGTCAGCTGACTGAACAAGGAGTTGAACTCATTTAAGTGACCGGAAACTGTGCTACCTTCTTTCATGTTGAGTTTCATAAGCTTTTTCATGAGAAAAACTTTGTTGGATGCACTTTTGCTCTCCCATGCTGAACATAAGCTATCCCAAAGTTCCTTGGTTGTTTTCTTCCCTATGATACTGAAGAAGACTGGCTCGGCTAGATGTAGTTGTATCGTAGCCATGGCTTTTGCATCCAAAAGCTCCCATTGAGCTTGTGTATAATCATCATCCTCTGCGCGCTCTTTCAACGATTCTGAGAGGCCTTTGTTTATCAAAACATTTTTCATGCGCTCTTTCCACATGGTGAAGTTGCTGCCATCGAACTTCCGAATGAAATACTCCTTTTCTGAAGAAGAAGCCATCGCTGGGACAAGAGGGTTTGAGAGGTGCCAAACTATGGCGAGAAACTGTAGAAATTTCGCCAGACTAACCTTTGTATTTGGAGTAAAATCTCGACCGAAATAGACTTAAAAGTGCCAACAATGAAAGTCACGACTCGCGTGAAGGAAATCCGGTAGAGTCTCCTTTGTATGAGGAGTCAAAACTCAACTCAAAATACACATAAATGTGCCAACTGCACTAACTGGGCATCTGCTGTACAAAACCACTGTTGTGTGACTGCCAACTCTGCGTCAAAAGCATAAAAAACCGTCCAGATACATATCCTATGGCGAGGGTACCGTAAAGGGGAACTCCAGCTACCTGTATCACCGAAAGTGTCTCAACATTTGAGCACACCCTAGCTCAAAGAAAACCTCACGCTATCGACCCTCCAAAAGGCTAATGCAGACACAAATGGACTAGCCACAGTCTCAGAAAGGGCTCTTCCGGTCCGAGTCTCAGAAATGGCCAGGAAAAACTGCCAAAATAGCCAAAAATGGCTCCACACGTAGTACAGTGGGCAGTGTCCGCAACTCAACGTACATGAGTAAAACCGCGCTCAAACAGGCGCCAAGAACTGTTGCATGCAGTGAAAGTGATCCTTGCGAGGATATCTGCTCTCAAAAGAGATCAGTAGCACTAGGTGTGCTCACAACAAAATGCATCTATCAACGCATGTGTCCGCAGAGAATCTGCTGTCGAAATGACTGACAAATCACTTGTGAAAGCGTTGTGTCTGGTAACCTGGAGAATCTGTGAGTGAATAGACTGAAAAACCCCATGTAACCTATAACCTGCGTGTCGGTGTCGCTATGTGTCGATTTCTACCACCGGGCATAAATATGCTAGTCGAATAGCCGCCAAAGGTGTCGTATCCGTAAATTGTGTTGTACAGTGTGATCGGTGCACTCGATGCCGATGCCGGGTGTCACTCCTCGATGATAGAGGTACCTCACCCGCGCATGTCGCAAGCACGATCGTCGATTGCGGAAACGCGCATGTCTGGGGAAACACTCGGTGTCTGGGTAGGATATCGGAGATTCGCCGCAATGAGCAGTGTCGAGCCAGTGCGCATGAGCAGTGTCGATGTCAATGTCGTCTTCCGCCATCGAGAGGAAGTGGCTAGCCGAGTAGCTGTAAAACGCCAATGCTCGAAGCCGATATTGAGCGGTCAATGCCGAGTCGTATCGGTATCGATCGCAGATCTCGCTCGATCTGTCAAGATCACTCTCAAGCTTGTCGGACTCGGTGTGGACGTCGAAGTCGGATGACGATGTCAAAGAAGTCGATGACAAAGTCGGAGAATCGCTGGTGTCAACGATGAGACTCTGGTATCTCCCAATCTCTCTCTCTCTCTCTCTCTATCTCTCTGTCGATGGTTAAGAGAGTTGTGTGTGAGGTTGTCGACGGGTGTGGTGGGAATGGGGGGTTACACACAGTGTAATGAGGTGATTTTTGTTTTAATTTTTTTTACTGTCGATTACTTCCTGCAGTTTCAGAGTCGACGACTCTGCGTGTGTGTGTGTGGCTCGCGCTCGTTCTCTACTGCTGCTGCAGCTCGTTCAACGCGAAGCACACACAGAGTGTGTGTGTGATGCCAGGCTCGGACTGCCCGCCGTTTGTAGTCAACTATCATGACCGACCACTCTTCCACTGTACACTGTGTGTGTGTGTGATGCGAGAGACTAGAGCTACTGCTCGGGTTGCACTTGCAATTCAATTACCTGGTTAGCACAGGGATCCACACTACTGCAATTCCAACGTTGCCAATTGCAGGTTTGGGTGTGTGTGTGTGTGTTATGACACAACTCGATTCCCTGCTGAATGCCCTTCAAGCCTTCCTTTTGCTGCTTGGTTCTCTGGCTGCCCCAATGTCGAGCTGACTGCAAAGTGTGTCTTGCTCGGCTTTGTCCTGGCTGCCGCCTATTCACTTCAAAGCCCCCCCAATTCACAGCGCTGCCAAGCACGATTGCATAGCTTGTGAATTCACTGCAGGGCTGCCCTAAAAAATTCCTAAGGCTCGATTTGCCTGCTGTCTCACCTTTGCTTGGCTTGCTACGTGCAATTTCCCTTATCTGCTCAATGCCGAGCTATTGTGCTCGATTGCCTCACAGTGTTTGTGTGTGTACCACACACCATTCCCAAGATTTCTTGAATCTCTCTTTGAATGCTCTGCCAGAGCTGCCTTTTCGACTGTAGATCCACCGCTACACCCGATGCTTCAATTCCCTACAGAATCTCCCACAAGCCTGAGAGGGACTGCGCGCACCGAGAAGCCGGGATCTCACCGGCATCCCCCGATCTCCTCCGATCCCTATTGGATCCGCCCCGAATCAACCCGATCAAGTGCTGCAAAGCACTAAGCTTTGACCGAGCTCCATCGTCGCCGAACCAAAGCTTTGATACCAATTGATGTGCGCGTGTACGGGGTGTGTGTGCAAGAGAGGGGAAGAAGAGAACGGGGAAGGGGATGATACACAGACAGCCTGTGTTTAGGTTAGTGGAGAAGAAAGAGAAGAGTCAACCCTCTCTCTTTTTCTCCCTATATTGATTAGGTGAAATCAAGTGTACAAGGGTGGTTTCCCACGGCCACCTGGCCTACACCCCAACAAAGAAAGCCGCCGAAGCTACTCAAAAGCTTGAAGAGCAAAAGGCAAGTGAATCTACACAAGAGGTCACTGCTACACAAGAGCATCAACAATAGAAAGAACTGGAGCCAGAGAAGGAAGTGAGCCTTGCACCTGAAGAGACTACACAGTCTGGGTCATCACCCTCTACTTCAACTTAGCGAGAAATCGCCGAGGCAACAAGGCCTCAGGATGACAAAGAAAAAGACCAACCCTCTACCTCCACGCGAGACGAACCAGCAGCTACGACGCAGTAGAAAGACACACATGAGGCTGCAGGCATATCCACTCAGCTGGCAAGACAGGAGGATTGGCAGTCAAATGACGAGGTTATACTGCAAGTAAACGAATATGCAAGGCAGATGCAAGACATGACAGAGAGACTCCGTTCAACAGCACTAAGCCGCAACACAAAGGCCAAAGAGCTTGAAATGGTGATTGACTCTCTCTAAGGAGAGTTAGAAGACAGGATGATTGTCATCACCGATCTTCAGAGGCAACTGCAGGAGATGAAAGCAGAAGCTAAACAGCATCAGCTAGCTAGATATAGACATCAGAAAGAAATGGAGGAGTTAGGTGATCTGCTCACCAAGTTATCCGATGCTTGCAAAGCAAAAGACGAGCAGCTGACAGAAGTTATAGATGAACTTCTTACGACATCCCTGTCAGCTCAAAAAATTCAAGTGCAATTGGATGTTGCAAATGCCGCTTTACAATAGTCTGAACAACGAATCAATGATCAGGCAATCTTCTTACGGCAAATAAGAGAAAGATCCAATCGTGGCCTCGATCAAAGGGACTGATGAAGTGTACAAGGCACTAGAAAAGAAGAAAAAGGACCTTGAGTTAGAGTTAAAGCTGGAGCAATCACATCGCAGGGACCTAGCTTTGATGCGGGTCCAGAGAGAAGAAGAGCTCCTCAAAGAAATAGCCGAGCTTAAGAGAGTCAACCAGCTCCTCAGAGATGGAAAGCCAGAAACGCAGGAGGAGGTAGGCACTTCAGAGCTGCCGCAGATAGACATACCCTTGGTCTCATTTGCTGAGTTGGAAACACAATCCACAGCAGAGCCGAGTGATGAAGAGGATTTTCAGATTAACATCACAGATGCAGAGACAGTGCCTATGGTCCAACTGTCAAAAGCTGAAGAAGACGCACTGAAAGAGAAGATCACCCAAGAGGTGGATGAGCAGTGAAAGGCCGCATTGGATTGGGAGTTGAGAGTTCTACACTCTGTCAACGTCACTCAACTCACTCCCAATCAGATCAATGCTCAATGGCATCGGCAATCCCCGCCATACTCTCTCATAAAAGTGGAACTACTACAGGTAAAAGAGAGGCTGTACAAAGACATGCAAGAAGATGGTGCATATAAAGACCACCCAAAGTGGAGGTTAAGCTGGCTGAACAAGAATCCGCTATTTGATTCTATTCACAAGAGCACCTGCAGCCCTACAAAGAGATCCCACATTTTGTCCAGTACCTAGAGTAAGGACATGGCAAGAGCATGAGGCACTGACAAAAAAGAGGCCAACATGGATGAACTACCCAAGACTGCCAGCTCTAGAGAAAGGACAAGCAACAGAGAAATACATGGTGAAGACCCTAATGGGTGCCATGTCTTTCTTCAAGAGTTTACCAGATCTCTCTTGCGCCATGTTACATAAGATATGCCAAATGCTGCTCACTTGTATTGAAGTATTTCATGAGCCAGAGCAAGCAGGCACCCTGTGGATGTCATTCCTCGAGGGAAATTAGGGTTTATGCTATGATTTGAGTGGGCAACCTTCAGAAGAAGTCCTTTACGGCTTCTATGCCAGATGTATGTTCTTACCATCAAGCAATATGTTGGCATTTGAGGAAGCTTTCTATAGTGGATTCTTCACTTGGCGAATGGAGATCTTTGCACCAGTGATCAACAACCTCACATCCAAATTTGTAGGCTACTCAACGGTAGTGCTGAAGAATAGAGTGACCATGCAATTTCTGCAAGTGCCAGAAAAAGAAAGAAAAATCAGATACCAGAAGGCACTGGATGCGCTTAAAGACCACTTCGCCAGCCATCAACCCGAAGACTATTTCAGCCCATAAAGCTGTGTCAAGGGACGACACAGGTGAGGAGGGGGGGAATGTTAGCAGCAAGGTAGCACAGACAACGTTTTTCGGAGTTCTGTTTGTAAAGTATTTATTATTTTGATAAATCGGGAATATTGTAACTCCTATTTTCTCAGATAAACTCTGTAATTAATGAGCCGGGGCTACAAGCTTTCAGATTGTATCAATCAGTCATTACCTAGCTTTGGTAGAACTCCAGATTATTAGTTTTGACCACCCAAAAAACCTTGGCTAAGGTATAAAAGCCAATTTTTGTAAGTTTTTTATAAGTTTTGGATAAGAAATACACAGCATGAGCTAACGACGCTCACTCCTCTCCTTCTTGCGCTTCCTACTCCCTCCCCGGTTGTCACATTGCAAATGCGTTTGTTGCATTGCAACCGCAGGTAAGAGCTCTATGCATTGACGTAAGCAGTTCACAGTATTTCGTAGCTTTTGGCGTCGTCGCGACCTGCGGCCTAATTTCATCATAACTAGAAATTTACACTTTTAAATTGAAAACTAAGCATAAGCGAGGTATTGGGGCATCATTGCTAAGCATTTAGATGCATTCTAGGTAAAAAACGGTTAGGTCAAAAATCCACTACTGTTAATAATTGCGATTTTGGAACTTGACCTAAAGTGGGGTTTGAGACCATAAGTATGTGTGCTTAGGTCTTATAAACTTGTCCTAGAAGTTTCATTATGTTTGGATGTCATTTGATGCTGTAACGGATGTGATTTGTTTGCCGATGAGCGATTGGCTTTTGGTGATTTCAGTCACTTGAGTGTAGCCTGAGTTAGATGCGAGTTGTTAGTTGTTTTCTGAGATATTGACAACCTCTTGTAGCCTCTATGCACTAGTCGAGTCAGCTAATACTGCAATAAAATAGGATGGTGAGGTTAGACACGCGTCCCACAGCTTCCTTGCCACCCCGCAAAGATAATTTTGAAAAGGATACCCATCAAGATGGCTTTGATAGCTTGAATCTAATCTTCTGAGCTCTTGTGTTTCCAATGGAGATGAACACTTCCCTATTTTCTTATCAAGAGGCCTTTTTCAAAGATGTGACGGTTCCTGCCCTTCCAAACTTGTCTGAAGCATCATAAACAAATAGTTTGGGTGCAGATTAAGATGGTTTAAACAACTATTTTCAACCGCCTTAAGAGGGAGTTGAATGTAACAACCTCTGAGTAACAATGTAATAATAGTAATTTTTTTTTGTCCATATCAGCATCTTGCGTAGAGCTAGATGCACGCGTAGGTGATTCCATCTGGAGAGAGGCCCTTGCTTCGCATCTGCTGAAAAGATATGACATTCCAAACAGAACACCAAGAGGGAGCTGAATGCAACAATCTCTAAGTTACAATGTAATAATAGGCCTCTGATTGCATTTGGAGAGAGGCCCTCGCTGCTGTTTGTGAGTAATTTTTTTGGCCATATCAGGATCTTGGGTAGAGCCTGATGCCTTCAAGATGCATGCGTAGCTGATTGAATTTGGAGAGAGGCCCATTTGCTGAAAAGATATGAACATTCCAAACAGAACACGGAGAGGGAGTTGAATGCAACAGTCGCTGAGTAACAATGTAATAATAGGCCTCTGATTGCATTTGGAGAGAGGTCCTCACTGCTGTTCGTGAAAAGTATTGAAGCCGTTTGAAAAGCGATGCCTTCAAGATGCATGCGTAGCTGATTGCAATTGGAGAGAGGCCTATCTGCTGAAAAGATATGACATTCCACACAGAACACCGAGAGGGAGCTCAATGCAACAGTCTCTGAGTAACAATGGTATAATAGGCCTCTGATTGCATTTGGAGAGAGGCCATCGCTGCTGTTTGTGAGTAAATATTTTTGGACATATCAGCATCTTGTGTAGAGCTAGATGTCTTCAAGATGCATGCATAGCTAATTGCATTTGGAGAGAGGCCCGTCTGCTGAAAAGATATGACATTCCAAACAGAACATCGAGAAGGAGCTGAATGCAATAGTCTCTGAGTAACAATGTAATAATAGGCCTCTGATTGCATTTGGAGAGAGGCCCTCGTTGCTGTTCGTGAAAAGTATTGAAGCCGTTTGAAAATCGATGCCACGTGGGTTAACGAGAGGGCAGTATTGTGATTTTGCCTTCTACGCTAACGAAGTAACCATTGAAAGCATCCTCAAGCCTATGAAAGGCAAATAACCAATGAAGAGAATTACCAATACTCCTCGTAGTTTAGCCTCTTCATCTACGAAGAGACCATGTCAATTTTGTGGTTCCAAAGATTTGGGAGATACTCCCAAAAAACTGGAATACAATATCCAGAGGAAGAGGTACGCATATTGTGCTTAAAACATAATGGCTTACAATCATTGGTTAGACAACCTAAAATGCATGGTAGATTTGTACACACGTGCTTTTCTACAATAAATTCATGAATTTTATCCACCCTACCTCATTCTCTAGTAAGGTTCTCACTCACTTTTGTATCCCAAAATCCTTATCACATTTTAAAATTGTTTTTGTGTGGAAATACACTAGAAGCATAGCTCACTATCACTATAAGCCAAGATCCACCTTTGTTGAGTTCACTAATGAAAACGAAGAATGTGGATCACTTAGTGGATTTTGGGATTATTGGGAAACATGTGTTCTCTACTTCACCCAAATTATTCAGACACCCTCTTCTTAGGGAATTTTTCCTTAAAGGTCTTAACCATATACCTCATGTATAGGTTAATTTGAGTCCTATAATTAAATAATTATTCCTTACATGGGATACAATATGCACCATGATGCACTTGTCTAGTAGTCCTGAACACCATGAATTTATCAAACACTCGGTCCTGCAGCTTTTTCATGAGACTTTTCCTAGCTTTAGGAATAATCAAACACTATGGTTTATGAACCAGGATCTATTGAACGAACTAAATTATGTTATGCAGTTCATATATATATGTGGTATTGATAAGTCTGCACAAACTCCGATCTTTATTTGCAAAAACTTAGCTAGAATTAAAGCCAAAGCTAGATTTCTTTTTCAGGACTTTATTGTGGCTCCTTTGACAGAACTAGAATAAGTAGAGAAATTTAATGTATTTTGTAAAAGTATGGATCTTGAGGCACTTAAAAACGACTACATTACCTTATTTAGAAGGGAACTACAAGCTTCACAAAAATGAGTTTTGTTGGATTACAAATGCGCACAATTGTTTGTTCTCACAAACCACAATTCATCTATGTTGTTTGCTATAAACACTGGCTTCATTGAAATTATCGAGCACTTGCATCTTAAATATAAATCTTTTGCTTACACATGGAAAAATTGTTATTGATTAATTAATAATCAATTTGAATTCCTTATAAATTTACCTTCACAAATACTCTCTATATACTTGTTTGACATCAAAGATTGTAATGAAGCCATTCCCCATGATGGAGTCAGTGGCTTGATTATGATTATGAATGACATTTTGAAAATCATTTCATCTGCAGGATACATAGGCTTCAAGCAAGCCAAGAAACATATTACTC
Organism: Adiantum capillus-veneris; assembly: GCF_014529385.1. Taxonomy (NCBI): domain Eukaryota; kingdom Viridiplantae; phylum Streptophyta; class Polypodiopsida; order Polypodiales; family Pteridaceae; genus Adiantum; species Adiantum capillus-veneris. The sequence continues at coordinate 63,621,699 of NC_140949.1, read as the reverse complement.
TCACAAAGAAATACAAGGATATATGTTGGTCTTTTGACTATTTTAGGTAATTAAATCAATTTGCATTGGATCATTGTTACACCCAGCTTGGATTGAATACATACAAACAAAGGAAAGGCATACCAATGGGGTACTCTTGCTCACCCATTTGGCGTTGCATATATTTGGCTTGGTTTGAATTTAGATTCATTAAGAAAATTGCTAAATTAGGCAAATTGGAAATGATGGCTACATTTCTTTACTCATGATGATTTATGGATGATTACTATATATTAACAACAAGTTTGTACTACAATGTTTGAGGACCCCTTTACCATACATCATTTGGACATCATTAGCATGAAGCAGACATCTGATACAAATTGTGCTAAATATTTGAACACAAGTGTTGCGGGAGCGAATCACACCACCTATAAAGTGCATGCAACACTACCTAGATCAACCTAATGTCAATCAAGGACACATATGACACGATAGGTGCACGGAGGCAATCTTTATAGCTTGTCAGGCTGAGACCATCCCACACATACAACACTCTGGAAGGCTAACTAAACCACAATCAGGAATCTCACTGCTCTCAACTACACCACCCAACCACATACACACAAATGGAAGGAAACTCACAAAACCATGTTAGAATTGTAGGAAACTTAAGGAACACCATCCCCTCACTAGGATACATTTGTCCCAAAGCTTCTACACTCAAAACCCTCACTCTAGACTCATCTACGGAAAACGCGTATGAAGACAGAGTCAAATTTTAGAAGTGCCTGAAACTGAAGTTTGTGAGTACCTATATGTAGCTTATGTCACCACGGCTCTAATGACAACTTGCACACAAAAAACAGGCATTGTTTGATATACTTATGGCCACAAATAGCTCGTAGATGCATGAGCGCGTGTGCTCCGTCTCATGTGGAATGTTTGGCATTGTCGCGATCGCTCTCTCCAAGCCTATTGTGATGGTGCAATCGGATCTCCAAAGTGATGAGCGAGCAAGGGTTAGCGTCAAGATAAAGCTCACACACTCTCTCTTTCTCTCTCACACATAGTCGACTGCAGCTCAAAACTTGATTATGATAAAAGTTCTCTTTACAAAATGACCTAGGTACCTTATATACTAAGGCTACCATAGGTTAAACCTAAATTAGAGTTCAAGGGCTAAATTGGCCTTGTATGTACAATCTAGAAGTTCCATTGCATCCCAGCTTCTGCACCTAGACTAACTACTCATTATAAATGATGATTTTAACCATAATTTATAGCATTTCATAACTCTCAAGAAATAAGACTTTGGTACGCAAATTGAGTTATGCCGTGCTATTGACCCACAGGTCAACACTCCCCCCCTCTAAATTCATGGCGTCCCTGACATGACCTGTTTGTCAATGTCGGTGTGGTCTTTGTTGTTGTTCTTGCTTTCTTGTGCTCCATTGCATGTACGTTTGTCAACTCACAACAAGAACTATGATCCATGAAAATCATAATTGATGACGAACTTTATGTCCTTCACATCCAAGACCCGAGCTTCAACAACTACTGTTATCATTAGAGGCGCTATTGCCAGATCTAAATTTAGAAAGAACCCAATCTTGTTCAGCTTGAGTCTTATCATCATGGATAGATAAAGCTCCATCCATCACTTGCTCCATCAAATCTGTCAATTTTGAGTATTTCTCATTCTCATAAACAACTTCTACAATATGTAGAATTGAATGATTGGCTTTCAGATTTTGTGAGCCAATGATCATTTTGTAAGGATTCTGTAGAAATTGTTTAGCTAAACCTGCAACTTCTTTAGGCCAAGTTGGACTCCAATACTAAGTTTCTCTGTGAGGCCGAATCTGGAAGATAATTTTTCCAATTTGAGGTTCAAAACCCATATCCAGCATTCGATCCGCCTCATCAAGGACACGATAGTAACGAAGGTTGGTTTGTCTACCCTTTGTGTTTGCTCTTCTTTGTTGGTGACTCCTTTGTTTCTGCATCAAGGGGATCAAAGTCGCATATGCCACTGTTAGCTTTTGTTTGATGTGTAAATCATTATACTGCTTCTACTTGATACTTGACTTAATTAAAGCCCGACAAGCCCCAATTAATTCCCCAAGTTAGTAACTTGCTTCAAAAGGGCTTTATCCAACATCATTCGCGATAGATGACCATCTATGAATCATAGTCCATTTGTCTCCAAAGCTCATATACATGATGTATAGGGTATGTAGGTGGCTATCATGGCTTCCAATTCAAAAAATTGCATCTTTGGCTAGGGGTTGGACTTCTATCCTTTTTTTTTAAATATAAAATTTATAATATCTTTAGCTTGTATTCTCTATTCATAGCCTCCTGACAAAGTTTGTTGGATTTGAACTTCTATTTGGCACTTTTTTGGATTTTAGTCTTGAAAATGAATGATGGGCATCTCTGTCACCTCTTGGCTACCAAACACATGTAGAACCAATGATGATATCAAAATTTGGCTTGATCCTTGGTTGCTCTTGCAGACATATATCACGATAGATGATTGAAATGTCATTTCTACCCCTTTTGTTCTTGTCAGTACTGTTAGTCCCTTTTGTTGTTGAGGCTTCATTAAGTCACATACAAGATAGAAGATTTACAGTATAAAGATATACTTTGTGTGTATGGCCTTGTAGTCACATGAAGTGTCCAATAAGCAACTTTACACTTGATGGGTGCTTCCGTTTAGTCGCATCACCAACTTCCTTTGCCCTTGTAGGCCACCCCAGAGTTGGATGACCATTCTCAATCATTTTTGGCCTCATATTGTTGTTAAAGACTGGCCAACATTCTTTTCTGACCTCTGACATTCTAGCCTTGTGCATATGGCTTTTGAGACATAACTCATGAAGTTTCATCCTTTTTGTGTACTTGCTTCTCTTTGACCGCTCATGCATCTCTTCAGTCTCTGTTCGTCACCTGGATTATGGATTTCTTTTGGTTTTTTTTTTGAAATCTAAAAAAATAATAAAATAAAACCAAAACTCAACCAACCAAAAGTGAAATTATTTGAAGAGAACTCTAAACGCTATGTACACTGTACACATGTCCGTAGGGGCTTATATATGGCTTTTGTCCCCATACTCCTCTTGTAACGCTACTATGAGGGCATATACTTTGAATTTTGTCAAAAAATCATCACAATCAAACACAAAAATTCAATGAAACTCACAAAACATTGCCCTGTAATATTCATAATATCATGTCCGCATATAGAATACCCCCCCCCCCCCCCCCCCCCCCCCCCCCCCCCCCTCCTATTTGGAGTCCTCCCTAACAGGGTATTGCCAAGGGTATGTGTTGTGCTTGGGCAATTAAAAATTGTGCCTATGCAAGCCTTGTAATGTAGCCCTATTATGCATACACAGTCAATGCATGGAAAAAATCTATTATGTGCAAGATGTGGGTATAAGCAATTTTCTTATTGGCGTTTGCTTGCGAGCATTCCTATTTTAAGCAATGTGATGGTCTTTGAAGCTCCTGTGTCATTTTCTTGATTGAAGATTTGGAATTCCTCTTTGTGCCTCTGGTTATTTTGCTTCCAAGATTTTCCTATGCATTCACTTCAGCTCCTAATCTGTAAGCCTTGATAGCATGGTGAAGTGAACGACTTGCTTGCTTCTAACTGTACTATAAAATGATAGGAGGAATTGAAAAATTTCAAGCGGCAATGCAATGACAATAGTTTTATTGGTTTCCTTTGGGATCCACTTCTTCGTGATTACTGGTTGTTTTGTTGATGCTTCTCGTTCGAGAACCCATATTTGTCCCTGCTTTGTTTGTGTTTGAAGAGACTTCTTTGGGATCCACCTTGTCTTTGTGTGATTCTTCAGTGGTTTTTTCTTTAGTCCTTGTACGCTTGGTTGAGGTTGCAATTCAGACTTTGGGAGTTGATACTTCAACTGTTTTGGAATCCAAATAAATACCTGACCTCTTTGTGCTTGAATCAACTTCTTTGGAACCCAAATCTGAGTTGCAAAAGCTTGCGACTTTGTGATTTTCTTAGCGGTGATTGCATGCTTTGACTGTTTTTCTTGTGGTGTTGGATCTTGTGTTTTTTCATCCGAGATCTTCGTCTTCTTGATTCATACCTACTTTTGGCCGAGCTGGCTCTTTGGTATCTACATTTGTTAAACATTTTGGTTCTGACTTGTTCTTCTTTTCTTGTGGCCTTCTATGGTTGTACGAAAGCTGTTAGTGATAGTGATGATGTGAGTTTCTGGTAGGGAATGTCATAAGAATCATCACTATCACTGCTATACTTAGCAAGGTTGCATTCTAGCTCTTTCCCTTGGTGGTTTGAATGGTTATGGAAAGTTACTATCGGTTTGCTCTTGGATTGTTGTTTCTAGGATGACCTTTCTAGCCTATTGATTAGAGCGTTGTTAGCCTGTTGACATGGATGTCTTCTTCTTAGCTGAGTCATTTCTTCCATTATAGGAGCCACGCACGAGGATGCTTGTTGTGATTGCATCACCACCCCCGCAAAGATTTCGGAATCAACTTCTAATGCACTTTATTCTTGTAGCGATGACATTGGTTGACCCTTTGATCTGGACAATCATAAAACTGTGCATTAGTTAAAGTGTCGATAATGTCACTTGCTGGGTTGTATGGATTTTCATTGTCGGCATCTTCTTGAAGCTCCAAGTGTTCTATAGAGTCATAGAACTCGTCTTCTTCTTCGTCTTCATTTCCCTAGATTACACTCTGCAAAGTAAGGAACAACATCATAGCCATTTTCATCACAAAACTTTGTTGTTGGACAGTCTTAAATGGCGCTCACACGAGAGTAGCCAAGATGTGTTCCCATTTAAGTGGCTCTAATGCTTCCTCAAGAAAGGGTTATGGGATATAATCCTTATCTTTGATTGCCCTTTCTAGGATACATTCCTCTCGCTTTAAGCTTCCACATTACAAAGCTCCACACATCCACAGTTCTTTAGGCTTACCAGACCATGCTGGAAGTTCTAATCCTGCTACAATAGTGGAATCAAGCTCCTCCACAAGGGTTCTCACCACATCCTGGTAACTATGGTCCTTCAAGTTTACCCTTATCGTGGTTTCCATCTCTCTCAATCTTGGACCATTTTCAATTGTCTCATGAATGGTCTTCCTAGAATGATATCATAGTTGTTCTTCTTGCTAAAGTCAACAGTAGCAAAGGTATGATCGTACTCAATGCCGCAAAAAGTACCAACTACTTTTTTCTAACATTCTTATGGGTCTTTTTGTATGTCCGTATGCAAGCTATAGTTTCATCTTGGTAGCCCTCACTGCTGGTTTTTTCCATTTTTCCCAGGTCTCTTTTGTTGCAATGGCAACGCCAGCTTCGCTGTCAAGGATTGCCATGGTTTTCACACCTTGGAATTCCACAAGAAGAGTGGTGTTCCCATCTTCTCCCTCATAATACTCACCTACCTTGTTTAAAGGCATTGGCCTATTGTTTAGCTGAGGCATTTCAAGCTCTTTGATCCCTTCCTCAATTTGAGTCATTGGTTTTTTAACGCCAAACTTCTCTAGGCATTTTCCCATAGTAGTCCACATGTTTGGTCTTATTTTGAGAAACTTGGCTAACGTTATCATACAGGTGATTGGTGTCGACAAAATGTCTATTAGCCCTTGTGAATCTATGACCTTGTTGGAAGACAGTCTCTGTGATGGGACTAAAATAACATTTGACTTGGCCTCGTGCTCTCCCGTATAGGACGGTAGTGTTCTTAGTGAATGGGGTTGACTGTCCATAGACTATACAGATCCTTTGTCTCCCCAATGTGAATCTACTTTTAGATTCACTAGAGATAAAACCTCAAATTCCTCTATTGGTGGAAGAAACACTCCACTTCCATCATTGGTGTGGTTTACTTGTCTGCTTGGCTCACTAGCCTCTCTGACTTGTTTCCACAATTCGTCAAGACCATCTATTTCTTTACAATTGTCAGGTATAGCTATGTGAAATCCCTTGAAAGAGTTATCCGTGGTATTCAACACTATCCTTGGCTCTAATGCTGGGTCTTTGAGCTTTGGTACATGCTCGTGACTGGAATCTGGCTCTATTCGTTCTTGGCTTTGTGGGATTACTGGTGTAGGTAGGACAAGGATCAAACCCTTAGGTTTTCCAATTGGTGGTTCTAGTAAAGCTTGGGCTGTTTGAATCATTTTTTGATACATTTCACGCCTTTGCTTTTCAAGTTCCGCTTATGGATATGTCATCCACCTTTGTTCTTGGGTTTGGTTGTTTTTGAGCCGTGTTTCATAGGCTTTTAGGAGGACGTCTAATGGCTCATTTAACCTTCTTGACCAACATTGATCCTCCTGAACTACCACTTCTCAGTTTCTCTTCCCTAAATGGTTCTTTGCAAGAGAAGGTGCAACCCTCTCTTCATGTTGTCTTTTATTCTCTTTAGCTTGGGTCAGCTCCTCAACTAGGGATTTTTGCTCTCATTCCCTACGTGATTTCATCCTAGCCTTTCTAGCTTTCCAACTATTCCGTTTGCTCTTGGTTTTTTGACTAGGTGCATCGATCTTTGGCTCTGTACTTGCGTTTGTTTCCGTTTTCTCTGTCTCTAGGTTCTCATCAACTTCCTTTTGAGCTTGTGCTCGCGTAACTTCTTGAACTCGTACAAAATTTTTGTTTTTTGAGCTACCGGGTAGCTGAACAATTCTTGAGACATTCTTTGTGATCTTTATGACTCGTTTGGGTTTTTGGGATAGTTGAGGATTAAGTGAATGACGCCACAATCAAGGCAATAGGCATTCACTCAGTGATCTCCGTTTGAGGACATTGTTTGACCAAGTGGTTGTCATAGCTTTTGTGACAATCTTTCTCTAATATAGGAGCTTCTTCTTGAAATTCTTCTTGGCTGTAAATAGGCTTTGACCTAGCTAAGCCTCTATTCACAATGAACCGCAATGTCCTTTTGTCCATCTCATACTTCTTTCTTCAAGTCAAAATGTAGGTTGTATTGGCCTCGCCACTCCATGTGTTTCTCTCATCTTCTGTTGCCTCAAAGGGTAGTACCCACTTTGGTTATCATAATACATTGTAGTTGGCACTAGTGCTTGTTTATTATATGCTTCCATTATCGGTGTGTATCTCATGTCTATATGTATTCTAGCACCTGGCAGTGGATATTGTTGTCCTAAGACAGGCCGTGGCCTTGAAACTCCTAAAGGACCTGGCCCATCCCCCGTAATGTGTCTAGGTAGAGTAGGTGCTACTAGAATAGGTTGTACATACCTCTCCATAGAATGTTCCATGCTATAGTAACACTCTTATCTTGTATGGTTTGTCCATTTTCTCTCAATTTTGCACCACTTAGGCTCCCCCGAATCAGACTTACAAGAGGAGTCAACCTCTTGATCATTTTATCAATAAACTTTTCTTGATCGATAGGTGTCGTTGATTTTGCAATGGACTCATTCGTCTGTAAATCAGAGTGCTAAGAGAATGTGTCATCCTCTTGAATCTTAAAATCCTTTTCTTTATATTCCTCACAGTTATCCACCAAATAAAGATCTTCTTGATCAATTCATTTAGCATCATTCTCCTTATCATATGCATATCCTTTTGAAGACCCACATAACTCATTCCCTGGATAAAGATCAACATCAATCGTGCTTGCGTAGGTAGTTCCGCTCTCGGACAGAACTTGACATATCTCTTGAGCCATAATGCCACCTTGCGTATGTTTCACCCTCTTTCTACTCTTGTAGAGTATGTGTCCCAAAAGATGAAGAGATTAGGTGCCAAATACATTATAAGTGTCAAGTTAGTCCAAGCGCGGGACACCCAGGTGTAAAGAAGACTTGTAGTCTTGTGTTGACCTAATTTTATGGTGTAGAATATATAAGGATGTCTTAGAATATGTAGTTAAATGTGGTAAATGTAAGATCAATAAGAAAGCAAAAATGGTTAAGATGGGAGGTCGACTGATCCATCCATTAGACATTCCTTCGGGAAATTGGAGAGTACCTCCATGGAGTTTATAATTGGTTTACCTAGAACACAGAGGGGGCACGACTCTGTTTGGGTAATAGTGGATAGATTAGCCAAAATGGCTAGGTTTATTCCAACTAAATTTGATGTTAACACTCTTGAATTGGCTAGATTATTAGTAGAAAACCTCTATCAATTATATGGTTTACCAACAGACATTGTGTCAGATGAGACGGGAAGTTTAATAACCATTTTGGAGGGCTATGTTGAAGACGTTGGACGCGAACTAGGACGCGGAGAGAGAGAGAGAGAGAGAGAGAGAGAGAGAGAGAGAGAGAGAGAGAGAGAGAGAGAGAGAGAGAGAGAGAGAGAAGCCACCCCAATCACTATCTTAAAGCGGAGGGAGTCCTCTCCACCCTGTCATCCTCTTACAACATGTGGGATTTATGGCCAAATCAACAACAACACACCACAAAAAAGCTATCAAGAACTTAAGTAAAAAAAATACCAAGGTATTTACACATCATTGTTCTCCATGACTGCATGTTGAAAAGGAGACAATAGCGATGCTTAGTCCAAATCCACTCCTTGATTCAGTTACATAGGCTATCAAAACTCCATGCATCCCTCTTGCAATGTCACAAATTACGTCACCCTCTTTTGAACAGAGGCAAGAGTGCTAATATGAAAAATATGTAACACATTAGGCACCAATATAACCTTGCTCACTAGCTGTGCTTGCATGCTTCGGTCCAATGTTATCCTCTCATTGAAGTCTTTGCTTAATTTTGACCTCCATCTAACATGCTTTCCTTCTCTGAATTTAGCACAAAAAGAACTAGGTTGTGGTCCACATTTCTCAGCATGGTGGCTATTTGTCTGTTTTGCCGCATCTGAACCTCCCATGAAGCAGGTTGGTTCCCTCTTCCACAGCCCACATCTCGGGGGCTGCCCAAGGGGTCCAATAATCATCTCATTAGTATTCCAAGCATGAATGTTACTCTCATTGCAAAACCATACAAACCCCAAAAGAAAGTTATAGGGATACCATTTTTCACATTAGCTATATTGTTGTATATGAACCTTCCACAATGTACATTTTCTCTAGGAAGAACACCAAAAAACATCATTTTTTTGCCAGGCTTTGTGCGTGTAATTGCCCAAACTATTCGAGGCATTTTCTTCTCCGGCCAGAGACTCATAGGGGCGGAAGTATTCTGCCGCTGACATGTGGTACATTATAAACTAGTGTAGTGATAATAACAAACTCTGGTTTGTGACGGCAATTCATTTCTAGAACTATTGATTTAGCTGTATCGAGACAAGTTTTCTATTTGATGCATACACTCCTTGATTGCTCATAAATCTAGCTGCTAGATCTGCCATCATTGGTCATGTGAATGATTGCATGGCCTTCAAGTAGGCATTGTAGGTACACTTTGAAGAACTTCCAGTGACATATCTACATAGGTGACTTCATAAAGGCCAATGTTTGTTTTATAATTTTAGCCTCAAGAAGATTTGTTCTTCGGACAAAAGCACCCATTTATCTCCCTAGTGTGGAACTCTAACATCCCACCATGACAACCGAGTTTCCAATGCTGGAATCTCATCCAAAATAGCATGTCCCCTTCTCCAAAGCTGTTTGGTTTTTTCCTTGCACACCTATGCTGCATGTTTAGATGGTGCATGTAACCATTTCTAGAAGATTATCTTATGCTAGCACTTATTAATAGACACAAAATACATCTTATTTTTTAATTACTTATTACTTTAAATTTTCACAATCATTTGCGTGTTTTGGCAAGGGAAATATTTTCAAGGTTTACTTTATTGCCAAGATCTATGAACGACACGGAGGCATCTGTGTAAATGTGGCATGATCTTTGTGGATGTGTAGATAACCCCATGCCTCCCCAAGCAATGACCATCGACAAATGCATCCTGACACAGCTACTTTGTCTCTTTCAGCAACATAAAGCCAAAAGAGGCATTGTTGCTATCAAAAGCATGTTGGCATGGGATGCCTCAGACTGTGGATAGCTAAAAGGATGGGGTAGAAAATACACAGCTATAACTTGTCCCGTGTCTGTGTGGTATAGCTTAGAGAAAAAAACGGGTAGCGTCGATAGCTTTGGATTGAATAAAATCTGTTAACTAAGGCAAGAGGTCTTAGGTGGAGTGGAGGCTATGGGGGGTGAAGGCGAGGTGGACAAGCAGCCATGGAGAGAGAAGAGCGTGCAGAGATGAGCGCGTGCGCGTACATGCACGCGCGCACGAGAGAGTGAGAGATAGATAGATAGATAGATAGATAGTTCTATTATCGTCCTGGGAGGTCAAATATGACCTATGGGACCAAATGAACATGTCACGTGGTGTTAGTGGAGTTCATAAGTGACTCTCGATGCTCAAAAATGGCTGAAATGAGCGTCGCAATAGAGAGTCCACATCGTGGTTGGGAGAGGAAGGTATGTAGGGAGAGCTCATGGCTGAATATATGGGGAAAAGAGGACCTAATGTGGTCAAAAGCTGAGCACTCAAGTAGTGTGTGGTACTCACTCTCTCGCACTTGACGAGGGCATAAGGTGCAAAGTCGATGACACTCCTCGCCAGTGCCCCAACGTCCTGTCTCGCAGCGTAGAGAATGGGAGCTAAGACGAATGGAGGCAATGGAGAGAGAGAGAGAGAGAGAGAGAGAGAGAGAGAGAGAGAGAGAGAGAGAGAGAGAGAGAGTTGAAGACACATGCTTGCTATTTTTGATTGATGGATTGTGTAAATAACCTTATATATACATATAACTTTGTCCATGCAAAGCAGAAGTGATTTGCGTGCCTTTAGGAGGCATTTCCCACGGGTATACCAACAACTGAATGACTAGGGCTGAACCCAACAATCCCCCCCTCAAGCCCGAACTAGACATACCCTCTCATGATACCTTGAGTTTTTGGTATACTCGACAACCGTGAGTTTTAGGTTCTCTCACAACGAAGGATTTCTTGTGTATCCATAACGTGGTGCTATGATAGTAGAGCCCCCCCTTGAACAGATAGGGTGTATGCAAAATATTTAGCTACCAAAAAATGGAATTTTTGGTTCGCTGCCAAACCTTGGGTTTAAGGTGTACCCAATAACCTCATGAAAGTGCAACAAAAATGGGCTAAGAACAAATATGTTTGGGAGGTCTTACCACTTGATTGTCGTGGCAGTGTCTATAACCTGTACAATTTTTGGCATGACAATAGTTGACAATTTATAGGCTAAAATAAGGCTTTGACTGAAAAAGATAATCTTGTGGACAAAAGACAAACCATAAGTTTATAACACTTAACAAGAAAAACAATTTTGGATTGTGTATACGAGTGCTCTGAGCAAACCGCTGAATGAGCTACCCTGGCATTGATGCTATCTTTCATGCAATTGGATGCTCGTATTATACAAGTATGATCTCTTGTGTCGATAGTACTTTGAATGAGAGTGTCAGCTTCGACGAGTGTCCTTGCAATTAGGATAGGTTCCATTCTCAAGATATCCTTGAGAATTCTTTTTAGCTCCAAAAATCTCTTACCAATGATCACACAGCTTTTTGAGATGCTTGAAGATCTTGTGAAGCACCAACTTTGGGTACTAGAGAAAACTGCCCACAATTGCAGCGTTTTGAAAGAGCTATATATCCAAAATTGGGCCGTCGATCGTCACCACCTTGGCCTATTTACACTGCACAGCTAGTAACATTTTGAAAGGCTTGCTTACAAGCTCGACAAGATTGCCTAGCACGTAGGAAACCCCAACTCAAGTTACACGCTTTGTGTGCATTTTGAAAGGCCAGCCAAAAACGTGCACCACTTGTAGCCAAAACCACCCGCCTAGGAGGAACCACACCTTGCCAAAGACTAGCTCCTGCACAGTGTTTTGAGAGGTTGTATCTACAGCGCTGCCTTATATCCTCACCCTGTGTTGAGCTGCAATGCCAAACTATCACACCACCGCCTAGGCTTGCTGCTGCGTTTTGAGACGCTGTGACTGTGTAGTGGACTGTGACTGCGTACCAAACCGGCAGCATCTTGAGATGCCGGCAGGCGCATGCTTGTCACTGCCGATTTCCTGCGTCTGCAAACCTCCTTGCGACTACGTTTGGATATGCAACTAGTGGCTGCAGAGGCACCGCCTGTGGGCGTCTTGAGAAGCCAGCGCTAAGAGCCTTGAGATGCTATTTGCAAAGCTTCCTGCCTCCGCCTGCCACTCTTAAACGGCATCTGAGTACTGGACAACGCCAAGGATCACCTGCTGCACCGAAGCTCTGATACCACGTGTTAGGTGCAGTGGAGGATATGGGGGGTGAAGGCGAGGTGGACAATCAGCCATGGCGAGAGTTCAGGCAGAACAGCGTGCAGAGATGAGAGAGAGAGAGAGTTCGACACCGTTGAAGACACACGCTTGCTATTTTTGATTGATGGATATTGTAAATAACCTTACATATACATATACATATACATATATATATATATATATATATATATATATATATATATATATATATATATATATATATAACTTTGGCCATGCAAATTAGAAGTGATTTGCATGCCTTTAGGAGGCATTTCCCACGGGTATACCAACAACTGAATGAGGGCTGAACCCAACAAGAGGCCTATGTAGTAGCTGCAATAAACGACATATCATTTTATCTTTGAATGGGACATTGTCCTATGTAGCTCGAGCGTACAAAATCATATCCTTTAAAAAACAATAAAGCTTGCTAGCTCTCAAAAGAAATTTATTCTCAAATAGTTAATCCTGTAAAAAAGTCTATCATAGGGACATTGCCCTATGTGGTACTGCATCGGTGTGGGAGCATAAATGGTAGGAAACAGGGAGCTACAATAGGAAATTTCAAGAAAACACATTTTACAAATGTGATTTTTTCTACAATGTCTAGGTGCTTTATGTCAATGTTGGTGGATGATCAAGTCAAAAAATATCTTTCATAGGGACGTTGCCCTATGTGGTACCACGTCGATGCAGGAGCATTTAAGGGCAAGAAACAGGGAGCTACAATAGAGAATTTTTAAGCACACACATTTTGAAAAATGGGATGTTTTCTACCATGTTTGGGTGCTTTATGTTGGCATTGGAAAATCAAATGCCAAAAACATCTTGTCAGTGGAGCTCATGATGTAAACTGTATGTCAAATGGGACATTGCCCTAGTCAATGCCGCATCGGCATGGAAGGGTTTAGGTAGAAAATATGTAGCCATTGGATCTTGCAAGTTACAAACTATGATCACTGAGGCATGAACATGTTTAGCACCAAGTGCATGTCTTCACTCTGTGCAGCTTTAGTCTTGAGTTGCTCACCCTACACTTTGTTTATGCTTATTTGAAGACTTGTGCTGAGACCAAGAATATGATAAGAGTCTCTAGAGAAAGGATTAGAGTTCTTTATCATGATGAGTATTAGAGTACTTTACATCTTGCATTTCTTAATGTTCCAATTTAATGATTATAAAACTTCCCGAAATGGTTCTTCACCGAAGTAGGATGCTTAAGGGCAATGTCCCCATGTAATGGAATTGCACGCTTTAGTCTTCCTCTTGGATATAAAAGTCATGTTATGGATAACTTGTTATGAGTATTATCATCCTTTTTTTTCTATACAATAATTGATTTTATCTATTGCAAAGCCTTCTAGGGCACTGTCCTAGCCTATCCTGCATTGACACGTGATAGTTAAGGGAATTGTCTGGGTGGGTAGCATGATTGAGAAAAATGGTTGGTATCATTGAATCTCAAGGAGAAATTTACATTTCCATGTTAAAAGTTAAGCAAATACTATGTGTTTATTCTTGCATGTTTTGTTTCAAATTACAAAATTAGTGATTATGAATTGTGTACACTTGATTGAAATTTTGTTGCGTATTAATTTTTTAATTTATTATTCTTTGTTGAATGGAACGTTTCTTTTGTTGTTTGAATGTAGTCCATCTTCTTCTAGGGGAGATCCTAGAGACATGGCAGGAGTGCATTCAGTCCAAAACTTGTTTATAGTGATCAAGTTAGCTTGGCTGCAGAAATGGAATTGCCAAAATATTGAGATAGACATGCCATTGGTTTAGGCTCTTTGCATGATGTAGACCAAGATATAGCTATTGTTGAAGCTGCTATGCAGAGATAGTACTATTTAAAATGAGACATGAAATATGTCAAAGTGTTGTGGATGAAGATCATGATAGCGCATTGCACAAGGACTGGGGAGAAGACATCCTTAGTAAAACAAGAGTTTTTAGCTGCTTTGAATGTCCTATTGTTCCACTTTGTAGGCTTATACCACATTCAAGAGTATGTGGGTTGAGGGAAAATGTAGTAGCTTGAAATCTGTATTTGGTAGAGAAGGATATGTCAAAGAGAAGGGTGTATTTATTGATTGTGTCATGGACTACATGTCAAAAGTAAGAAACTTTGGTCACAGGTATGCTTTCGAATTATTATTTCTCTTGATAATTAGTATTAAAAGTATGTTTAATGTCTGTACGAATGCAATTATGGATGGAAGGGATCTAATCTAGAAACAATTCAGTTTGGAATTTAAAGATGAGGCTGCTACTCATCCTCAATATAAATCCCTTGCACAAAAAATGTTTAAGCAACCATTAAAGAAATGTACTCTACAAACAAAGATAATCATTGTAGAGTTTTTTGTATGATCATTAATGTTAGGAAATATGACGTAGCTAAATAGATATTTGAGTAGATTACTTAATGGAGAGAGATAGATTTCACACACAAGAGATTAGAGAGAGAGAGAGAGAGAGAGAGAGAGAGAGAGAGAGAGAGAGAGAGAGAGAGAGAGAGAGAGAGAGAGAGAGAGAGAGAGTACACACGATATACGTGGTTCACCCAATGTGGGCTATATCCACGGGAAAGCAGCCACTCAATGGCTTTAGTACTTCAAAACAAGAAGTAGTTTACAAAGGGATTATACCCTTAATGGAGCTCCTGTCTTCCTTCACTCTCACCACCTCACACTCACCTTGTTGCATCAACTTCACACTATTAAATGTGTGTAGAAATGGCCTCCTTTCTAGGCCAAAAGGGTTGTCCTCTCTCATGAGAGGCAGCCATGTGTAGCCGCCCTTGTCTAGATAAGTCCAAATCGGACCCTCCAATCCACCCATGTGTGGATGCCCTTGAGAAGACAAGTCCGCTTTTGAATTCGGCCACTGGCCATTGACTTTCGACCACCGGCCATCGGCCATTGACTACCCGCCAGTGGCCAACCGACCGCTCGTTTTTTGGCCACTTTCCCGTCGCCGTTCGGCCATAATATGCCCCTGAATTTTGGCCGTGAAAATTTTGGTTTCTAGCGTGTGATTTTTATTTCTGATGAGTGATTTTCCTTCACGCATGATGGCTTCTCCTCATAATGGGGGCCTTACAAATGTGCGTTTTTACCACAAAAAATTACAAGGGGTATATCAGGCTCCATACTTAACAATCTCCCACTTGGAGGCTGATCTCCAAACCAAACCTGTGACTGATTTTCATCCTGGTTTCTTATCCTTGAATGCCGATTGAAGATGAGAAAAAGCTCAACTTCTCCTTGTTGACCACCTTTGTAAACATGTCTGCAGGATTTTCTCTTGTATGCACCTTTCCTAGCTTTAGCTGTCCCTCTTCCAAAAGAGTGCGTATGAAGTGATATCTCACCTCAATGTGCTTTGTCCTTGAATGAAAGGCTGAGTTCTTTGCAAGATGGATAGCGCTTTGGCTATCACTGTACAAGACACAATTGTCTTATTTGAATCCAAGCTCTTTTAAGAATCCATGAAGCCACATAATTTCTTTGCTTGCCTCCATCATTGCTACATACTCTGCTTTCGTGGTAGAAAGTGGGACCACTTTCTGCAGCTTTGAATCCCAGCTTACTGTTGTGCCTCCAACCGTGAACACATAGCCAGTAGTGCTCCTTCGAGTATCTTTGTCACCTTCCATATCTGCATCAGCATACCCTTCTAGAAAAATATTAGTTCCTCAAAAATACAAAGCATTTGTTGTTGTCCCTTTATATACCTAAGTATCCACTTCACAGCTTGCCAATGATCTTTACATGGGTTTTCCATGAACCTACTCACAACTCCCATTGCATGTGTAATGTATGGCCTTGTCCAGACCATAGCATACATTAGAGAACCTACCCCTACAACATATAGAACTTTAGACATATAGGATATCTCCTCTTGTGTCTTTGGACACATATCCTTCGTTAGTTTAAAGTCACTAGCCAAAGGTGTAGAAACTGGTTTTGCGTTTTGCATTGCAAACCTTTCTAGTACCTTCTTGGTGTAATCCTCTTGAGATAGCTTTATTGTCTTCTTCATCTTGTCCCTTGATATTTTCATACCAAGTATCCTCTTTGCAGCACCTAAATCTTTCATTGAAAAAGATTTAGACAGCTCCTCTTTTAGGTCTTTGATGTCCTGAATGTTAGTACTTGCAATCAACATGTCATCAACATACAACATTAGGATGATGAATTTCCCATCTCCCAAACTCTTCGTGTAGACGCAATGATCCGAGTTGCATCCTGTGAATCCATGATCCAATATCCATCGATCAAACTTCAAGTACCATTGTCTTGATGCTTGTTTTAAACCATACAAGCTCTTCTTTAATCTGCAAACCATTTTCTCCTTACCTTTTACTTCATACCCCTTTGGTTGAAGCATGTAGATTTCCTCCTCTAAGTCACCGTGAGGGAATGCCGTATTTACATCCATTTGCTCGAGATTTAGATCATGAGCAGCCACAAGGATTAAGACAAGCCTGATTGAGTTCATTTTTACAACAGGAGAAAATATTTCATTGAAGTCAATACCTTTCTTTTGAGAAAACCCTTTTACCACAAGCCTAGACTTGTACCTTTTCCTCCCAACTTCTTCTTCCTTCACCTTGTACACCCATTTGTTTTGAAGTGTCCACTTATCTTTAGGCAACTCAACCAACTCCCATGTTTGGTTGCGATGTAGTGAGTCCATCTCCACTTGCATGCTCTTCGTCCATTCTTCTTTGGATTCATGTTGCATATCTTGTTCGTATGATTCTGGCTCTCCAGAATCTGAGATCAAGAGATGGTTGAAGGACGGAACAAACCTTTCTGGAGGTCTACTTGCTCTTGTAGATCTTCAGGGAATAGGTTGAGGCTCCTCAATTGGTTGACGTTGCTGCACATTGTCCCCGTTTGCAGTCCTTGAGTCTTCATCGTCGTCAAGCTCCATGTACTCATCACCTGTTTCTTTTGTTTGTTTTTTTTCCAAGTAATCTTTGTACATATTTTGTTCGTTAAGAATTACATCCCTACTCCTTAAGATTTTACCATCTTCATGGTTCCATAGGTGATACCCAAAGTCACCTTCTCCATAGCCAATGAAGAAACACTTTTTGGACTTTGCATCTAGCTTTGATCTTAGGCTTCTATCTATGTGCATGAAAGCCTCACACCCAAACACTTTGAGAAATGCATAATTCACCGGTTTACCTGTCCATGCCTCTTCTGGAACTTCCCCATCCAATGCCATTGAGGGTGACCGATTGATTAAGTACACATACGTACTTACAGCTTTCGCCCAAAGCTCAAGCGGTAGGCTTGCATGTAGCCGGATGCTTCGTGCTCGTTCCATGATTGTCTTGTTCATCCTTTCCGAAATCCCATTTTGTTGAGGTGTCCTTGGGGTTGTCCTTTGCCTCTGAATGCCATTGCTAGCACAAAAGCTTTCAAAAGCTTGCCTGCAATATTCGCCTCCATTGTCGGATCTGAGGCATTTAATCTTGGTACCTGTTTTATTCTCCACAAAGGCTTTCCACCTTTGAAATATGACTTATTATTCATGACATAAACCCATGTTTTTCTAGTCGCATCGTCTATGAATGTTACATAGTACAGTGAGCCACCAAGTGATGGTGTACTTGCAGGACCCCAAACATCAGAATGAGCCAACTCAAGTTTTTTATTTTTTCTTTCATTTCTTGGTTTTTGAAATTTTACCCTCTTTTGTTTACCATAAACACAATCTTCACAGAACTCTAAGTCCACTTCTTTCAAACCTAGCAGAAGCTTCTTTGTTTGAAGGATTTGCATTCCTTTGGCACTCGTATGTCCAAGCCGGTAGTGCCACACCGCACTGTCAACTTCTGTAGTTGCTGCACAAGCTGAAGGTTGCATGCTCATAGTACACAAGTAAAGTGTACCGACCTTTTCTCCCTTGGCAACCACCAAAGATCCCTTTGAGATCTTCCACCGTTTGTTTCTGAATGCAATGTTGTGACCTTCATCGTGCCAATTGTCATGTAGAGATCAAATTTTTTCGAAGAGAAGGAACATGCCTAACATCCTTAAGCTTCCATTCATTTCCGTTAGCAGTTTTGACAAAAACTGTACCTTTACCGACAATCTCACAAGCTTCATCATCTCCCAAGTATACATACCCAAAATTACCTTTGGTGTAATCTTGGAAATGTTGCTTGTGTGGTGTCGCATGGAATGAAGCCCCATAATCTACTATCCACGAATTAGACACATTGTCTAATGAGAGAATTAGAGCATCTTGCTCTACTTTACCTGCCAATTGGCCTCCGATGTTGGCTTGTTGTTTTGACAAAAACTGTACCTTTACCGACAATCTCACAAGCTTCATCATCTCCCAAGTATACATACCCAAAATTACCTTTGGTGTAATCTTGGAAATGTTGCTTGTGTGGTGTCGCATGGAATGAAGCCCCAGAATCTACTATCCACGAATTAGACACATTGTCTAATGAGAGAATTAGAGCATCTTGCTCTACTTTACCTGCCAATTGGCCTCCGATGTTGGCTTGTTGTCTTGAGACTCAGTCTCCTTCTTCTTCTTGGACCAGCAATCCTTCTTGACGTGGCCCTTCTTGCCGCAGTTCCAGCATTCAAGAACCGACTTTGTGCGTGACTTGCTCCGTCTTGAGCGATTACGACCGATTTTTGAACCTCTCCTTAGGCCTTCCTCTTGTTTCCACTGACAATGTAGCACTTGATGATTCTCTTGTGTTTCTTCTTCGTATTTCCTTGCTTAGGAGAACAGCCAAAACATCATCAAACTTAAGAGTATATGTGCCAGAAATAGAATTACTTACAGCCATCACAAGGCTGTCCCAACTATCCCTTAGAGATGATAGTATAAGGAGAGCTCGCACTTCGTCATCGAAATTGATTTTCACCGATCGAAGTTGACTTATGTTTGTGTTAAAGTCATTTAGGTGTTCTACAACTGAACCATTCTTTGCCATCTTTAGATTGAACAAGCGCTTCATAAGAAATACCTTATTGGGTGCCGATGGTTTCTCGTAGAAGTCGTCAAGTGACTTCATCAAGTCCTTCGTGGTCTTCATCTCCAAAACATTGAAGGCCACCGTTGACGCCAAGCTTAACCAGATTGTTCCCAATGCCTTTCGATCAAGGACAATCCATGCTTCATCTGCCATTGTTGCGGGCTTCTTCGCAAGACCGCCTAGTGGCAAATAGAGGTCCTTCTGGTAGAGATAGTCTTCAATCTGCATCTTCCAATGTTGGTAGTTTTTGCCGTTGAACTTCTCAATATTGAGCTTCCGTTCCTCCGCCATAACTCCCACTCAATTCAAAGAATCCTTTCCTTGAGATAACTTAGCTACGAGCAAACCTTGCTCTGATACTAGTTGTTAGGAAATATGATGTAGCTAAATAGATATTTGAGTAGATTACTTAATGGGATAGATTTTACACACAAGAGATTAGAGAGAGAGAGAGAGAGAGAGAGAGAGAGAGAGAGAGAGAGAGAGAGAGAGAGAGAGAGTACACACGATATACGTGGTTCACCCAATGTGGGCTACGTTCATGGGAAAGCAACCACTCAATGGCTTTAGTACTTCAAAACAAGAAGCAGTTTACAAAGGGATTATACCCTTAATGGAGCTCCCGCCTTGCTTCACTCTCACCACCTCACACTCACCTTGTTGCATCAACTTCACACTATTAAATGTGTGTAGAAATGGCCTCCTTTTATAGGCCAAAAGGGCTGCCCTCTCTCATGAGAGGCAGCCATGTGTAGCCGCCCTTGTTTAGATAAGTCCAAATCGGACCCTCCAATCCGCCCATGTGTGGCTGCCCTTGAGAAGACAAGTCCGCTTTTGAATCCGGCCACCGGCCATCGGCTTTCCTTCACTCACAATGGCTTCTCCTCATAATGGGGGCCTTACAAATGTGCGTTTTTACCACAAAAAATTACAAGGGGTAAATCAGGCTCCATACTTAACAATTAAGGTATCAAAAATTGCTTTTTGACAAGTCTTCAAAGAATGAACTTGTGAGTGCAAATATATATATATATATATATATATATATATTACACACACATGTCACATACACACACACACACACACACGCATGTCCATGCTTTGACAGCGGCCTAGCCATGATCTTAGAAGATGATTCACACAATCAAATGCACTCTTGTCAAATTTAATAATGGGCTTTTCACAAACCTCCTCCTCCTCCTCCTCTCTCTCTCTCTCTCTCTCTCTCTCTCTCTCTCCTCCCCCTACACCCCACGAAAAACTTGAATTACATTTAGAGTTGGCATGTGGATGGATTAACTTTGCCATAAGCAAACCAATCCCCCTCTATTTGTAGAAACATACTCAACCTTCAAGGTTTCCTTAGTCTCTCTTTTGTGTATGCGTGCGTATACACACTCATCGCAACAATCAACAACTCGGTGGGGGAGGGGACGAGGGTAGCACAATTGCTCCTGACACGTGGAGGTGTCAATTTTTCAAAAACTTTAAGAAAGAGTATAAGAGTACCTCTTTAGAGTAATTTTTAAAATTTTTAAAATATAAAATTACACAATTTGTTAAAATAATAGTTAAACCAAGAGTGTTGAATCATATTATTTTTTCCACATGTTGAATCTTTTTTTGTATGTTTCTATAGTATGAACACACATGCTTTGGTTACTTCTCACTTGAGAGATGAGCTTGTCAGTTGCTCAGATGTTTGTGCTAGCGACCATGACATTTATCATCGGGCGCTACCAGAGGCTTATAAAAAACTCATTGATACTCTTCAAAAAGGGAAACAAAAGGGGAAGAGCCATGGAATCCTCTTACTCGGAGATATAATGCTCAACTATTATGTAAGTGCTCTAGATTCTTGGATTTGCATGTAGAATATTTGTAATTTTATTGTTTGATCTAAGTGCTCCAAATTCTTGGATTTGCATGTAGATAGTTTTGTTATATTGTTTGTGGAATCTCTATTGGAAGGATCAAATGTCAAAGGATCTTTTACGAAAGAAAGATAGCAAGAAGGATACTCTCTCCCCACAAAATCTAAAACAAGAAGAGGAACAAATCATTGGAAAATTGTACAAAAAATATGGGGATCATTTTGGAAAGCTTGGATTTTTTTGGTTTTATTGCACTGCAAATCTTTTTTGTACTTTTCATTATGTGAGTTATGTGGCAGGTTTTGAACATAGTTGATCCTTGACATGGGAAGGAGTGGTTTGATAAGGTTATGAGTTTGAAATGTGATCAAGAGAACTAGGCTACACTAGAGAAGCTTAATCTAATTTCCCTTCATGATGCAAAGATGAAAAATAGGATCCTATGGTTATCTTTGTTGGAGTTCAGTAAGATTACACGAGCTGCATTTGGCTTGTCTTGAGGTGACCATAGATTTTGTAGGTTAGTACCAAGCGGTTGGCTTTTAATCTTTAGGTGCTTTGTTTATGATTATTGTTTTTCTAAATTTTCTTGCACGTTTGTAATAGTTGGTTGAAGAGAGAGGGGACTATATAGAGAGTTCTTGATGGTGCTAAGACTCTTTTGGTTGACTATGTGGACGTGCCGGATGGAATCATGATTCACCCAACAACCGCATTAGAGCTCTAATGTGAAGAGATTACTGTAAATGTTGGTAAATTTATGTTTCCACTAGAGGTGTCTTTGGAGGGCAAAAATAGTGATGTAGAATTGCAAGCACTTAAGAAGGTTGACTACTATTGAATGGCATCGTAGAGACTACTATATTGGGTGGTGACCACTACTACTCATACAAATTTTATGTTGTTTGGGTTTCATTGTGACATTCTAAAAGGTTTCTATTAATTTTTTGGGATATTGTTGTTTAGATACTTCTCATTTGTTGGGGATACATCCTATTCTAGTCATTCCTTTGCTTGCATGATCATGGGCCCATGTTGGTGGACAAGAAGAGTACTGGTCATGCTTGCATGATCATGGGCCCATGTTGATGAACAAGAAGAGTATTGGTCATGGTTATTATGGTCAATGTTTTTGATTGACAGTACCTTGTCTTAAGTTTAAAGTATTCTGATTGCTAAAAGAATGCTTTTCAATATAGTGTGTTTTTTTAGCGAGCTTTGGATTTCGACCTTTTGTAATCAAAACAATTTTTGCGAGCTTTTTGAAATTTAGTCTAAGTTTTTTTAATGGCACAAAATACTAAACCAAAAAGCACACATTTTACATACGATAGACAACAAAAAACATACATAAGTTTCATAAAGTCTTAACTTTAAGCTTGAACATCTGGCAATGTATGAACCTCAAAGCATACATCTAACAAGAGGGGAATTTGAAGTTTAATGTCCATACAATATTCTCTTAAACTAAGCACCATATGTGCATGGCAATTTTCCACAAGCAACATGGAGAAACACTATACATGGAGGACGTTTTCAATCTATACACGTGTGACCCTTATCAGTGATTACCTGTCCCAATACACCGCAGTTTGCCTGTAACTTTTAATAACCTAGTAACTTGTGTGTAGCGGAAAATAGCATAAACACAGTAAGCATTCCATTAGAATAGATTCCTAATGAGCATAGCAAGAGTGCTTGGATGGAGAGAGCAACAAAAAGCATAACACCTAGTTAGATAGGCATGAAAATACTTCAAAAGAGAGATAAATTAAACTATTGATAACAGTTGAGGACTGGATTTTGGTCCCCCCTCCAAAAGGCTTTGTATTATAGGTTTTCCCCATCAAGGGAGACATTTTACAATACAATACTTTGTGTTCCTTCAATATCTTGCTAGTGCAATGAAGATGGAAGATTCAAGCACCATGCACACACTTACAAAATACAACATCAATTCCCTCATGGTCTCAGACCCAAGACCTCACACACCTTCAAAGATGGTGAAAGCTAGTGGGGTATGAGAGTAGATTGAGAGGAAGGAGTAATCTTACAAGAAAGAAGTATATCTCCTCACACAATCACTCATAATAGCTTAGTAATTAGCATGGTAGAGGAGATGAACATGCATTGAAGCTTGGCTCTTGGTTGGATTTGCATCACAAAGCCAAGAGTTGTTGGTGTAGGCCTGCCTTCTCACAAGCTTGGAGTAGATGATGAGCTTTCCATTAAAGCTTGAGAAGGAGAGAGAGCGTCTTCTTGCTTCACACATGAGATTGTGTGAGAGTGTGTGTGATAATGCCTTGCCAAAATCAGCCCCCCCTCTCTCTCTTGGCCGACCCCTCTTGCCAATTACTCTTGCTGGCACCCATTGGACCCTGCAAAGCTTAGCCAATCATAATTGAGAAGCATAAGTGATAGCCTTGTGACATGTGTCCCCCTTTCCCCTTTTGTGAGAGATTTAGGTAATTAAATAATGCAACTAAACTCTCATTAGACCCCTTTGTCTTCTGGCCAATAAGAAGCAAGCAAGCCATTGGGCTGCTGAATGCTCATTGGACCCCTTGGGAGACTGTCCAATAGTCTTCTAGAGAGCTTAATTCTTATTGGTTATTTTATCAAGTGTTTTTAAATGAATTAAACTAGATTTACTCTAGCCTAATTCTCATTGGTCCACCTCTATGGCCATCCTATAGGATTTGAGTGTACCTTGTGGGGAATTGGGCTAGGGAGCTGACATGTGTCCCCTATTCCCTTTGTGTAAAGGGAGCCTGTGAGTGTGTGAGTGTGTGTGTGTGTGTGTGTGTGTGTGTGTGTGTGTGTTTCTCTCTCATTCCCTATTTACAAGGCTTGCCCCCTCCTGTGTAGGAGTCTTGAAGACTTTTGTGCACACTCACAAAGCATCAAATTCCACTAAGCTTGACCATTTGGACTTAACCTTTGAATTTTTAAATCTTAGCATTTTGGAAGTCTTAATTGGGTTGAGCTTTAAGGTCTTTGGAGCCCATTGTTGCACATTGTTCTTTTGCAAATGTCCCCCCCCCCCCCCCCCCCCCTCGGCCCCCTGGACCCTATTTTTCCTCCTTTGGATCCCTACTATGGCCAGTGTGCCAGCTTAACCAATATTCTAGCTTTTTCTCCCCTGGTACTTCCCCATATTATATGATCAGTTTAACATGAGAAAATCATTAAGGGGAATTAGATATTAGTTATTATGATATTACCTCTCTCTTGAAATCATAGTTGTCCTCAACAATGGGGTAGAAAAGATAAAGCCTATTCATTAGTCCTTTTTCTAGCGGATAGAGGATCCCTATCTTACCCTACGACATTGTTCTAGAATGGATGACTAATCCATTTGGCGCTTGAGAGCCTAAGGATGCCGCAAGCATGTCTGCGCATTAGTCCTATCGATCTTCCATAGTAGAGTGACAAGCTCTACTTGATGTTTGTGGAAGACGTCGTCTCCACAAACTTGATTCTACGCATGGATACTACTTAACATTTGTGCACAATAAAGAAAAAGAGAGTCTTATAAGACAAAAACTTTGTTCATTTTAAACATTTGTACATTTGCTTACTCTAGGGAAGCATTGTAAGCATTGACAAGGTTTACGTTATCCTTTAATTGTATTCCTTGCATCCATCTAGCATCTTCAAAAGGAATAATTCTTAAACTTAATAAGATACCATCGGATAGTCGTACCGCCTCTTAAATTACCTTCTCTTCATATCGGAGAATAGACTTGGGCTGCAGCCCCTCTTCTTGGTCCTCGAT
Source organism: Adiantum capillus-veneris (assembly GCF_014529385.1). Lineage (NCBI taxonomy): Eukaryota > Viridiplantae > Streptophyta > Polypodiopsida > Polypodiales > Pteridaceae > Adiantum > Adiantum capillus-veneris. Next base: position 63,596,737 of record NC_140949.1, on the reverse strand, counting down.
CTCCGGTGGGTCTTCAATAGTTGGTTCTTGAGGTGGCTCTCCTTTGTAAGGCTTTAGTAGGCTCACATGGAAAGCATTGTGTATGATCCAATGGCTGGGCAACTCGAGTTGATAGGCCATCTCACTGATTGGTCTAAGAATCTAGAAGGGACCATATTACCTTTTTGCTAACTTAGCATAGTACTTTTGTCCCGTAGGATTCTTGCGCGTCGTGTGCCTTAATCGAGCCTTGGAAAATTTAAGCAAGACCCAATCATTTTCTTTAAAGGCTTCGACTCTTCTGTGCTTATCAGCAGTAGCCTTTTGCCTTTGCTGTGAGATAGAGATAGCATCCTTAATCTTCTGGAAAGATTCTTGTAGGTCTTGGCTATTCTCATCTGCACCAAAGATCTTTCCCTGTACCTTAAGTAGCAGGGGACTTTTTGATTTTCCCTCAATTACCTCAAAAGGTGCTTTTCCCGTGGAAGTATGTACAATGTTATTGTAGGCATACTCCACTAAGGGTAAGTACTTCTCCCATTGGGACCTTTGTTCTACTTCCGTTACATAGGCTTTTAGTAGATCAAGAATTCTTAGGTTAGCTATTTCACTTTGGCCATCCGTTTGGGGGTGATAGGCCAAAGAGAAGTTTAGCCTTGTCCCTAAATTCTCAAAGAGACCCTTCCAGAAATTACTGGTCATTCTAGGATCTCTATCCGACACTATGGACATTGGCAAGCCATGGTACTTGAAGATTTGTGATATGAAGAGTGTTGCCATTTGATGGGCTTTGATAGTCTTTTTGACATATATAAAATGAGCTTTGTTTGCTGAACCTGTCTACTATCATCCATATTCCCGTATTTCCATGGACAGACTTAGGCAATCTGAAGATAAAATCCATGGATATGCTCTACCATGGTGAATAAGGGATTGGGAAAGGTTGAAGCAATCCAGGTTTCTTCCCTCTATCAAACTCTGTCTTTTGGCATACCACACATTTAGAAACATACTCTTGTATGTTTGCTTTCATGGTAGGCCAATAGAAATATGTTTCAATTGTTTTTACGGTAGACTGAATCCCTCTATGCCCCGCATAAGGAGGAGCATGATATTTATGCATCACTTTCTCACGTAGTGCTCACGTAGTGAGTTGGTAACACATAGTCTATTGCCTTAGAGAAGATAACCATCTTGTAAAGTAAATGGTTCCTCTTTCTTCCCTAGTGCAAGGGCTGAAATCACATCTCTAAAATCGGGATCAATAGCGTACTCATCTATCATAGAAGATAGATCATTGTGAGTTGCTATGGAAATCGCATTCACTCTCGGTCCTCTTGAGAGTGCACTGGCTACTTGATTATGCTTGGCAGCAATGTGAGCAATATGAAAATGAAATTGCGAAAGGAAATTTCCCACCTCATTTGATTGTCGGAGAGCTTGGTTGGCATTATGAAGTACTTAAGGCTTTGGTGATCCGTCCGCAGAGTGAAAGGAGTCCCCAGTAAATAGTGCTTCCATGAGTCTAAGGCATGTAGAATTGTGAGGAGTTCCTTTTCATATATGCCTAGAGCTTGCTCAACAGGGTCGAGCCTTCGACTTTCATAGGCTATGGCCTAACTTTTTTCTTTGTTAGGTCATGTAATGGTCCTGCTATTAGTGAGAACTTTTCTATGAAGCATCTATAGTATGCACACATACATATAAAGCTTCTTAGTTCATGAAGATTCCTTGGATTAGGCCATGCTTTTATTACCTCTAGCTTGGATGGATCCATTTGGATGCCATCTTGAGAGATAATGTGACCTAAACACTAAATCTCTTGTAAGAAAACTCACTTTTCTTTCGATTAATATAAAGTTTATTCTCTCATAAGACTTGAAATATTACCTGGAGATGTTGCTTGTGTTTGTCTAGTGAATTAGAGTAGATGATAATATCATCAAAGAACACTCCAGTAAAGCTTCGGTGAGGCCTGAATAGCTTCTCCATCAAGCGGTTGAATGTGGCTGGTGCATTGGTCAAACCAAAAGGCATGACAATGTATTCGTAAAGACCAAACATAGTGCAAAATGCATTCTTTACAATGTCTTGATCAACTATCCTTATTTGATGGTAGCCACTTTTTAGGTCAATTCTACTAAAGTAGGTCAACCCTTGCAGCTTATCAAATAGGTCTTCTACCCATGGATCCTATTTAGTGCTCTATAGTCGACACACATACGATATGTGCCATATTTCTTTTGTACTAATAGCACGGGTGAACAAAATGGAGATGAGCTAGGCCTAACCATGCCCTTCTCAACTAACTCATGCACTTTCCGCATAATCTCCTCTTGTTGAGCTTGAGAAACTCTATAAGGATGTTTATTAGGTGGTGAACTTCCTGAAAGAAGTTCAATTGCATGGTCATCATTGCCTCGTTTAGGAGGTAGTTCACAAGGGATGTCGTCAATAAAAACATCTTGAAATCCCTTGAGAAAATTGGATAACTCTAACTGTTTGTGATTGTTTATATTTTCTTTTGCTAAAGCATTACATTCATTTTGAGAATCTTTAACAAAAATCATGTACACGGAAATAGAGCTCTTTATTGACTTATTGAAAGCTTGCGTATGTACAATGGGTATGGTGTTACCCATATCTTTGGCATCTATGTACATATCTTTTTCCTTGTACCTAACGGACTGTTTGCTTTCAGGGGATTTAACATTGGCAACCATCCTTGTGCTTGAGAGGAGAAATAAAGAAGTCCTCTTTGTCCACATAGATTTTGACATGGAGCCTCAATTTCTCGATTAAGGGAGTGACTGAAGATTCTTGCCCCTTGAAAGCACCATCTGCGGGTAGGACATCTCCCATTTCATAGGATTGGATGCCTAGCTTGGTGGCCAACTCTATGGATATGAAATTGTGAGTAGAACCAGGGTCAAAGAGAATAAAAGCATCATGTTCTCTTACCTTTCCCCAAGCATGGCATAGAGGAGATCCTTTGTGGTGAGCTTCCTCTTCTTGGATTTCAACCAAGGTAGCTCTAGGAGGCTCATGGCGGGTGTTCTTTTGGGGGCAAGCACGGTACACATGTCCTTGCTTCCACATTTGAAACAACGGCTATCCTTGCAATAATGCTCAAGCTCTTCAGGAGAGAGTTTGTTTTTGCCTTTCTAAACTCCCGTCTCCTTAGCTTTGTTGTTATTGGAATTGCCCTTAGGAGACTTTTGGACATTTTCCTTCCCCTTAGGCTCATTGGAACCCTTGTTTTTCATGGGCTTAAGATTTCTCTTAGCCCCTGTTTGGAAATTGATTTGTGAAGCCACCATATTATGGTGTATGACCACAGATATGGTGCATGGCCTTTGGGAGTTCACATACTCCGCCATATCTTCAGTTAAGCCCACCCAAAACTGTTGTTTTTGCTCTCCAAAATCTACCTTTGAAGACAGTGGGTTTGGAATGTAAGTCCCAAAACTTGTCTACATATTTGTGAATGGATTTGTAGAGAGAGAGCTTCAAGCCTCGCCATTCGATGAGTACTTTTTCTTTGGCATCGGTGGCCAAAAAGTACTTCATAATGGAAGCTCTTAAAGCTTTCCATGTTCAGGGAGCTTCACCGTTGGCCCGTAGGCTATACCACCATTGCCTGGCGGACATTTGAAAGTGCATGGCTACATGGTGTAGCTTAGAGGACTCTATGAAACCCTCATCTCCAAACGCCGCTTCGAATTGTTGGATGAAAGCCAAGACTTTGTCCGTAGCACCAAAGGTGCCATCGTAGGTAAGGAAAGAGATGCTCTTTCCTCCCTCTTTGAACTTCTTGAGCTTGGACGGCCTCTTCCATGCGGCATAGGATTTCCTATGGCCTCTTCTTTTTGGTGGTTCAAAAGTTGCACCATCGCTTTCTTCAGAAGATGAAGAATTTGAGGAAGATGGAGAAGAGGGTGACCTCTTTCTCACCTTTTTCTTGCCTTGTTCTTCTTTGTCTGCACCATCACTTTCTTCATAAAAGGAAGAGAATGAAGAAGATGGAGAAGAGGGTGACCTCTTTCTCTCCTTTTTCTTCTCTTGCTTTTTACCATCCCTCTTTGAATTATGGTGTGGAGAGGTGTGCGATGGTCTTCTCCGTTTAGGAGGTGATGGAGAGAGTTTTGCCCGCCGACTTTGTGGAGCCATCTCTGTTAAGGTGGCAGGAGACTCACTTCTTTCTCGTTCTTCTAGTGGGGGCTCTTGAGTTTTCCTTTGGGAAGGAGATGCATCATCAAGAAGCAAATTTTTGAGCCCTTCGTATGGATCCTCTTCTTCTTCCCGAATCGGAGAGAAGCCTCTTTTGGAAGTCTTGCAAGGAGGCTTCCTAGGTATTCTTTCGTCATGATGGGGAGCTTGGAGAATCCCATGAGCACGAAGCTGCCGTTGCACTTCACTTTGGAGGGATGGATTGCCCATGGCTTTTTGAAGCCTAGAAACAAGGTAGTTAACAAGCATAGGGGCATCATTAGTAGCCTGCTCATTAACAAAATCAAAGCTATCAACATTAATTTCACTCTCTTTAGTATTGTCAGCCATTCTAACAATTTTCAGGTGTACTTTGGCACTTCAAGCCCTAGTTGCTGCTCCTCTTTACCCCTTTAGAAAAGCACTCAAGCTACTGTACCCGTGGCTCGAATATCATTAATAGAAGCGAGGGTCTTTGAACACCAAAACAGTACCGGCTCTTGTCAAGCTTTTAACAGCTCAATAGTGGTTAAGCCGTAGGCAAGCCCAGTAGGACTCCCTTATTAAGACCATAGCTCTCGACAGTGATGCCCCGTTATTTGCACGAAGGCATATGCATTGCAAGGCTGAAAAATCCCTATTCTAATTACTCAATTAATAATACCAACCATTTATAGCTAGCTTGAGGACCTCCCTTCTTCAGCAAGAAAAGATGAACCTTGTGCTCTAATACCAATGTAACTATTAATGGCCTAGTAACTTGTGTGTAGCGGAAAATAGCATAAACATAGTGAGCATTCCATTAGAATAGATTCCTAATGAGCATAGCAATAGTGCTTGGATGGAGAGAGCAACAAAAAGCATAACACCTAGTTAGATAGGCATGAACAATACTTCAAAAGAGAGAGAAATTAAACTATTGACAACATTTGAGGATTGGATATACATGGAGCTTGTCCCCCCTCCACAAGGCTTTGTACTATAGGTTTTTCCCCATCAAGGGAGACATTTTACAATACAAAACTTTGTGTTCCTTCAATATCTTGCTGGTGAAATGAAGATGGAAGCTTCAAGAACCATGCACACACTTATAAAACACAACATGAATTTCCTCACGGTCTCAGACCCAAGACCTCACACACCTTTGAAGATGGTCAGAGCTAGCGGGGTATGAGAGTAGATTGAGAGGAAGAAGTTATAATCTTACAAGAAAGAAGTATATCTCCTCACTTAATCACTCATAATAGCTTAGCATAGCGTAGTAATTAGCATGGTAGAGGAGATGAGCATGCATTGAAGCTTGGCTCTTTGTTGGATTTGCATCACAAAGCCAAGAGTTGTTGGTGTAGGCCTTCCTTCTCACAAGCTTGGAGTAGATAATGAGCTTTCCATTAAAGCTTGAGAAAGAGAGAGAGAGAGAGTATTCTTGCTTCACACATGAGATTGTGTGAGAGTGTGTGTGATAATGCCTTGCCAAAATCAACCCCTTCTCTCTCTTGGTCAACCCCTCTTGCCAATTACTCTTGCTGGCACCCCATTGGACCCTGCAAAGCTTAGCCAATCATAATTGAGAAGCATAAGTGATAGCCTTGTGACATGTGTCCCCCTTTCCCCTTTTGTGAGAGCTTTAGGTAATTAAATAATGCAACTAAACTCTCATTGGACCCCTTTGTCTTCTTGCCAATAGGAAGCAGGCAAGCCCTTGCGCTGCTGAATGCTCGTTGGACCCCTTGGGAGACTGTCCAATAGTCTTCTAGAGAGCTTAATTCTTATTGGTTATTTTATCAAGTGTTTTTAAATGAATTAAACTAGATTTACTCTAGCCTAATTCTCATTGGTCCACCTCTATGGCCATCCAATAGGATTTGAGTGCACCTTGTGGGCAACTGGGCTAGGGAGCTGACATGTGTCCCCTATTCCCTTTGTGTAAAGGGAGCCTGTGAGAGTGTGTGTGTGTGTGTGTGTGTGTGTGTTTCTCTCTCATCCCCTACTTACAGGGCTCGCCCCCTCCTATGTAGGAGTCTTGAAGACTTTTGTGCACACTCACAAAGCATCCAATTCAACTAAGCTTGACCATTTGGACTTACCTTTGAATTTTGGAACCTTAGCATTTTGGAAGTCTTAATGGGCTGAACCCCAAGGTCTTTGGAGCCCATTGTTGCACAATGCTCTTCTGCAGATGCCCCCCCCCCCCCCCTTGGATCCCTATTTTTCCTCCTTTGGATCCCTAGTGTGGCCGGTTTGCCATCTTAACCAATATTCTAGCTTTTTCTCCCCTGGTACTTCTCCATATTAAATGATCAGTTTAACATGAGAAAATCATTTAGGAGAATTAGATATTAGTTATTATGACATTGCCCATCCATTCAATATTGTACTTGTGCTTCTCCGTGAATGTAACAAGAAACCACCTTTTCATTGTACATGACACAAAATATTCAAGTATTGATAATACTATCTCTCTAAGTTTAACAGTTCACATGCATACAAGGTAGACATGCAAGAGCTATGCATCTCACTTAATGAACCATGACTGCATTTTATTTGTGATCTTTTTACCACTACTACATTGTGATCAAATTTACACATTGATATAGGGCTTGGGTCACAACAAATAACACTTACTAAAACATGGATGGTAAACCATGTGGATGGCATACAAGTAAAGATAATGAAGTAGATAGTGGGAAAAAATGCATAATACCATAGTGTAGAGAAACTTACCGACAACCAATAAAATATCCAAAAAAAAGGTACATAGAGGGCACTGACAAGAGAACAACCTCAAAACAAAACCATCATGATCTTGTGATAGCCCTAGGAGATAAATTTTTGAAGCTAAATTCAGGTAATGTTGTGGGCGACCAAACGACAAACAAAGCATAGGTGGTTGACTAATCAAAAGGGTAATAATTATTGTCTCCAAAAACATTACATAAACAACATTGATAAAATAGCTAACATCAAGAATTGCGTCCTCGGTTTGTAGTTGAAAGTTTCCATAGTAAGTGATGTTAAAATAACAAAACTACATGCATTATAAGGTAAATAACAAAACTACATGCATTATAAGGTAAATATAAAAAGGGACTAGTTGAAAGTTTCCATAGTAAGTGATGTTAAAATAACAAAACTACATGCATTATAAGGTAAATATAAAAAGGGACTGTTAATTCAAAGGGACTCTTGTTCTAGGGCGTTTGAACTAAATCAAACACAATGGGAGGCAAGATTAGACCTCTACATGAATTGAAGAAAAAGAGTTGCATCTAGCCAAAGGTTCTGGTGTCGAGTTTTACCAAACACCGAGCAAGGTTTTTCGAGCAAGCAAAAAACCGAGCGTATTTTGTCTAGTACCCTTCTCTCTCTACAAACAAGTACATGAAGTTGAGGCATAGTTGGATGTTAATAAACTAGTAATTTCCTTAGAAAGGACTCGTCATTAATAGAGATTTTTAGTAGCCTTGCAAAATAGGAGGTATGGTATGCATGCATGATTTTACATAAACCCTAGAATCTCTTGAGGATGACGATATTTTTCAGGAAAAATTACAAAAATACGCGTCTAATTATTATATATACATGAACTCTCCACCACAAACATCATTTTTAGCACCTTTCTTTTCCTCCTCAAACTCCTTCTCCCGCTCTTTTTTACTTTCATAATCATGATCATCCGTGTGAAGCTCGAATCGGTATATCGGACATGAATTGCATTAATCCAACCATGGTTTCAAACAGTCTGGATAGTATAGGTGTTTACAAGGCATTTCGGTCTCCTATAGCTAGTTGTTCTCTACACACAGTGTTAGGAAATATGACGTAGCTAAATAGATATTTGAGTAGATTACTTAATGGAGAGAGATAGATTTCACACACAAGAGATTATAGAGTAGAGAGAGAGAGAGAGAGAGAGAGAGAGAGAACACACGATATACGTGGTTCACCCAATGTGGGCTACGTCCACGGGAAAGCAACCACTCAATGGCTTTAGTAATTCGAAATAAGAAGTAGTTTACAAAGGGATTATACCTTTAATAGAGCTCCCGCCTTGCTTCACTCTCACCACCTCACACCCACCTTGTTGCATCAACTGCACACTATGAAATGTATGTAGAAATGGCCTCCTTTTATAGGCCAAAAGGGCTGCCCTCTCTCATGAGAGGCAGCCATGTGTAGTTGCCCTTGTGTAGATAAGTCCAAATCGGATGAGAGAGGGCAGCCATGTGTAGCCGCCCTTGTGTAGATAAGTCCAAATCGGACCCTCCAATCTGTCCATGTGTGGCCGCCCTTGAGAAGACAAGTCCGCTTTTGAATTCGGCCACCGGCCACTGGCCATTGACTTCCGGCCACCGGCCAACCGACCAACCAGCCACTGGCCATTGACTTCCGGCCACCGGCCAACTGGCCAACCGACTGGTCGTTTTCCGACCACTTTCCGGCTGCCGTCCGGCCATAATATTCCGGCGAAGGAAAAAAAAAGTCTCGGGGGCTTCCGTCCTCGAGGCCCCTAAAGTCCCTTGAATTTTGGCCGTGAAAATTTTGGTTTCCGGTGAGTGATTTTCCTTCACGCACGATGGCTTCTCCTCATAATGGGGCCTTACAAATGTGCATTTTTATAACAGAAAATTACAAGGGGTAAATCAGGCTCCAGACTTAACACACACAACATTCTACTTCTTCACCAAGCTGCTTAAGCAAAGACTCTGTCACATCGTGTAGAAGTAACTTTTCAACCTCTTCTTTCGATGTAGTGTTTGGGAAAAGTCAATATCACATAAAAAATCAATATCGTTGCATCTTATAGGCATGTTACAATGTAGTGTTTGGAAAAAGTCAATATCACATAAAAAATTCCCTTTTGGTTAGATTTAACGAGGAAAGCTTGCAAAATAAACGACATTTTTTGCAATTTAACTCTATATTCTTAATATTTGCAAGCAGATTTTCTCCTTATCCCCCTCCCTTCAATTGACTAATTTGGTTTTACAACCGGCTCAAGGCTAAGTTGAGGCACACTTTTTTCGAAGACTGTTGCAATGCTGACGTTAAAGTTGTTGTACTGCTTGGATCAACATGTATGCCAAATGTGGTGTTCTTGAGGAGGTTCTTCTCAGGGATTGCCTCCCCTTGGTATGTACTGATTGCAGGATATTCCCTAAAGGGCCAAGAATCCCTACGATGTTTTCAACGATGACAAGGGATGGCGTCTCTCCAAATGCAATCACCTATGCGTGCATCTTGATGGCATGTGGCATTAGACAAGATGCTGATATGGGCATACGAATTTAGAATGCTGTGGTTGAGTTTGGGTTGTTGAAAAGAAACCATGTGTTGTGCAATGGCTTTGACAAGTTGTATGCCAAATATGGTGTACATCAGAAAGCGCACAATGTGATTGAGGAGGTTCATCTTTGGGATGCCATCTCCTTAAACACACTCATTGGAGGTCTGTTGGAGAAACAAATTGATCTTTGAAATGCTTTGGCTATGGCAAGGAAGCTCTCGGATGTCCTATTCAGATGCAAAGAGAGGGCCTTTCTCCAAATGCAATCACATGTGCTTACACAACATGGCTTCACAAGGAAGGTTTGGGCTATTATCAACAAAAGAAAACTAGAAGTTTTTCTCTAGATGTAGCCACCCAGGTATGCAACCTGAAGCATGAGGGATTGCGTAAACTAGTCGACATGGAGAGAGGACGAGTATAGGTCTATCTAATTTTTTGTGAGTGCTTAATTAGTTGGAATCTTGGGTGATTCCTTTGGGTTTAGGTGAGTGAAAAGGATTTAAGTGAGGAAAAGGATGGTCTAAGCTCGCGTGATTGGAGATGAATCATCTTCAATAAGATCTTCCATTTGAATTGTGCTTAAGGACTTTGAGCTATCATCTGCAGGTGACCAGTCTTGGTCTTTCATTCTTGGCTGTCAAGGGCCAAGTGGTAGTGGAGGAGTAGCTGGCCAAGGTGGCACTGGGCAGTTGGACACGAGCAAATAGGGCCACGCAGTTGGTGCACGGAGCCCGATAGCGCAATGGGCAGGTGTAGAGCTCGCCAGGATAGGATGCAATAGTTGTGAGCTTGTGGCAAGGTCGAGTGAAACATGAGGCAGGTCATCATCTAAGGGCAAATACAATCGCGTGGAGGTGGAGGAGGAGGAGGAGGGGGAGGGAGGAGGGGGACGGGGGGAGTGGCGGGGGTTTGAGGACACCGCCTTCACTAAGATGTATGCTGCCAAGTAAAAACACAGGGAGAAAGACAAGGGCCAATTCCAGCATTTGACAAGGTCGTTGCCACTCTGACAAATGAGAAAGAAGTTGATGCCTATCCCATTAGGGCCATGAAGCTCTCTGTCTCGCCTGTCATGCGTGTTGTCGTCCAATGTAAAGTTGCCTAATCTTGTTGAAGGTTTGAAACGCTGATCGTGTGGTGGTTTGCACAAGTCAGGAAAACACATCGTCGCTCGAGCTGCAGGAGAACTTCACCTTGAGATTTGTTTGAAGGAATACTTTATGGGGGCTGCTAAAATTGTGGTTTCAGATCCTGTGATGTCATTCAAGGAGACTGTACTTGAAAAATCCAATCATACAATTATGAGTAAGTCTCCTAACAAGCACAATCGATTGCACTTTGAGGCAAGACATATAGAAGAGGGACTTGCAGAGGCAATAGGTGAAGGGCGCGCATTGATCCTAGAGATGCCCCAAAGGCTCGCAGTAAGATTCTGTCAGAGGAGTTTCGGTGGGATAAGGACTTGGCTAAGAAAATTTGGTGCTTTGGTCCAAATTTGGTTTTGGACATGTATAAAGGAGTGTAGTACTCGAATGGAATCAAGGATTCTGTTGTTGCTGCCTTCCAGTGGGCCACGCAGGAGGGTGCCCTTGCCGAGGACAATATCTTTTGAGATATGTGATATCGTGCGTGCTAATTCCATCCACAGAGGAGGTGGTTAGGATATCCCTACAGCGTGACGTGTTACGTAGGCATCTCAACTCATAGCAAAACCAACACTTTTGGAACTTGTGTATCTTGTGGAATTCAAGCCCCTGAGAAGAGACGACATGTGCTTGAAGAGATACATTGTACTGGGAGTGAAAGAATCTTGAAAGCATGTGTCACTTCGTGGGAGCAATGATCATGTATGTGAGATGTGGTGTTCCTGAAAAAGCACCAAAAGTTGCTTGAGAAGCTTTTTCTGTGGAATGTGTCCCTTGGAACGCACTGATTGCGGGATATGCCCAAAATAGACATCTATGGGCTGTTTTCACCGAATGCGAAGCAATTTGGAAGATGCTGAAATGTTCTATCAAAATTAAAATGTTATGCTTGCACAACCTTGGTCGACATGTATGCCTTGGGCTGTTTTCAGCCAATGCGAAGCGAGGACATCTCTTCATATGCCATCACCTATATTTTTTTTCTTGAAGGTAGGTGGCACTACGCAAGATGCTGATATGGGAAACACAATTCACGATGATATTGTTAGTCAGGGGCTGTTGAAAACAGTCCAAACCTTCTTGGCCCCTCAATGCCAAGATTCCTAACGAGTTTTGTGTCCCGAATGTTGTCACTTGGAACACATTGATTGTTGGACATTCCCAACAAGTGCGTGGCCACGAATCTCTCTACATGTGCAATCACCTATGCTTGCAACTTGAAGGCATGTGGCAATTTGGAAGACGCTAGGATGGACAAAAGATCTCACGATGATATTGTTAGTCAAGGGCCGTTGAAAAAAAAATGTTATGATTGGCACTGTCTTGGTCGACATGTAAGAAAAATGTGGTAGGGCCAAGAAGCCTGCAGCAGATGCGAAGCGACAACATCTCTCCAGATGCAACCACCTATGCTTTCATCTTGAAGGCATGTGACACTACACAAGACATTAATATAGACAACAAAATTCACAATGATATTGTTAGTCAAGGGTTGTTGAGAAAAGTTGTGCTTGGCATTGCCTTGAGTGCATTTCTCTCCAAGCTTTTCTCTTCTAGGTTCTTGTTTTCTCTTATCCTCGTACTCACTTCAATTCAATACAAATGTGGCTAATGAAGCACTCTAGATTTGCTTAAAATAACTTTGGAGATGTTCTTATTTGATCCTTCTCTAGGGTGTGTCTAATTGTGTTGAAGTCTAGGAACTGTTGGGTGCCGTTTTGTTCGAATGCATAAGGTTATTGATTCAAACCCCACACACACACACAGAGTTGTTAGTTGACAAATGTGATGGAGAAGATGGGTGAGAAGCTACACATGTCGGAGTCGAACCTATATATACAATTTCTTTTGTGAAAAAAAGGGGAGGACCAAGATCCCTCTCATCGTCCGCACACGTGGATGACAGGGGGCTCTTGGTTTCCCCTCTTTTGTTACCATATACATGTGGTACGGATGTATGGGAACACATTAGGACCACCGGGGCATTTTTTTCCTCTTTAGGAGGTTTTCCCCCCCGAGCATTGTATATACGCCCATCACTCTAGGGCTATCTATCTTTCCATTGCACACTAAGTAACACACTCTCTATTGTGTGCCTTGAGCTTCCTTCATCTTCTCCAAGATGTGTGTGTTTCTCTGCAACCCTAATTCCAACAATTAGTGTTAGAGCAGGTTACGTCCTCCCGGGCTTAGTTGCCAGCAACTCCAGTATACGCCTGCTCACTTTCTTCGATTTCAGTGAGCTTCGGCGAGCGCTTGCAGGTCGACAAATATTTTGGGCGAGCTCGCAGAGCACAGTCTGCTGAGATTTTTGATTCAGGCTCATGTCGGCCTCCGTTTCCACTATAGGTAGGTCTGCACAGGTAATTTCGTCATTTTGTGAAGAAATTCTGTCAGTGCCATTTTTTGCATAACAGGTGCCTTATAGTCTTCTACGGTTTGTGCTATATAGCACGTGTTGTTTCCATTCCGTTTCTCTTATTTTTGGGCAGTTTTCACATCAGGTGCAACATTTACCATGGCTGACAACAACAACACAAAGGTGTTCAAGATGTTTGCTCTGAGGATAGGTTGGATGGAGATAATTATCCTATGGGGGCTTATATGATGCAACACGTTCTGTGTCAAAGGGCGTCTGGAATATTGTGGAGGGCATTGATGTACGTCCTGGTTCTGAGGATGTAGGCGATGTTGAGGATATCTCAGGTCTTACTGTAAGGATTGCTGCTATTAGAGTTGTTTTGCCTATGGCAGAACAAGCTCGTTGGGATGTAAAGGATGCGCAGTCTCATGCATTTATTGCATTGTCTGTGAAGCGCACCATTGTTCCTCACATCCGTTTAACAAAATCTGCAAAACAGGCTTGGGATATTTTGGCTGGTCTTTATGCAAATTGCAATGAGGCTAAAATTACTTTGCTGCGTAAAGAGCTGGAGTCGAAGATTATGCATGAGGAAGATGATATGGAAACTTTCCTTGCTAGTGTCAAGGATATCAATGAGCAACTTATTTCTGCAGGTGAAGTCATTTCAGACAGTTCCCTTGTGCAGACTGTTCTTGATGCCTTACCAGATTTCTACCCAGACTTTTGCTAGTACTTGGAGACTGACGACCCAAGGAAATCCTGAAGTTGTCAAGTTTGATGCATTATGCACATTGCTGTTGCAAGAGTCACATTCCAAAAAAAATAAAACTAGGCAGCGTGTAGTTGAACAGGCTTTTATTGCCTCTCAAAGAAAGGGTGGTAACAGCAACGCGACCACTTCTTATGGTTTCGTTGCGAGTGGCAAAACTTCTGTTCCTAATGCTTCTGCTGACAGAAATTCGTCTGAAAATTTTGGTGATAAGGGCAAAAAGAAGACGCGTTGCCATTATTGTAAAGCTAATGATCACTTGATCAAGTCGTATTTTAAGTTGAAGGCCAAAGAGGTTAAGAAGAAAGAGGGTGGTTCCACTGCAAATGCTGGTTCCACTACAAATGCAACCAATGTTGAGTCTTCTGTGAAAGGAGACTGTGTTGCTGATGTTGATGCAGAATGGGCTTTTAGCGTAGAGTGCACTTACAATCCTGCTGTTCATGATGCATGCTTGTCAGTTGCTGTAGATTCACATGTGTGGTATTTCGACAGTGGTGCTACAAAGCACGTTACCTCACATCGTGAATTGTTTACCTCTCTTGAGTCTGTCCCTCATGGGAATTCAGTCACTTGTGCCAACAATGCCTCTTATCCGATTCAGGGAGTTGGAAAGATTGTGTTTACTGCTGCAAATGGAAGTTCATTCCGTCCTTGGGCAATTACCTTTACTTCGTGACTTTCATTGATGATTACTCCAGGCATGCATGGGTATTTCCGCTTAAAGCGAAGTCCGAAGTTTTTATGTGCTTCAAACAATTTGTGCCTATGGCTGAAAATGTCTCGAAATGTACTATGGACACCCCTCGTTCCGATTGAGGGGGGGAGTATATGTCTCATGAATCTAATGTATTTCTGGCTAGTTGTGGGATAAAACACCAATGTACAGTGACTTATGCACCTCAACAAAATGGTGTTGCTGAGAGGAAAATCAGGTCACTTACGAAAATGACACGATGTATGGTCAAAAGTCAAGCTTTGCCGCATTCTTTTTGGCTTGAGGCCATCATGTGTGTCACTTATGTACTTAACATGTGTCCTACGAAAGCTTTGCAGTCTATTACTCCATATGAAACATGGCATGATAGAAAGCCTTCTATTGAGCACATGCGTGTTTTTGGCTGTTTGGCATATGCTTTGGTGCCACAAACACATCACCAAAAATTGGATGATAAGGTTGTCAAATGTATTTTTGTTGGTTATAGTGTTGAAAGAAAAGGTTACAGGTTATATCATCCACAAACAAAGCGTATTCGGGTTTCACGGGATGTAGTGTTTGTGGAAGATTATGTTCAGCACTTGCTGTCATGTACTAGAAACAATAATGTAAGATCAGAGGACATTTATGACACTTTGTTGCCTCTTTTCAGTGGTGGAAATACGAATGTAAGTTCCAATGAGGCAAATGTACAGCCTATGGGGTTTTTGAAAATGTTACAGATCAGCCTATTACTGATGCTGATGTACATGATGTACTTGATGAGGAAAGGGCTAAAAATGAGCATGCTAGAGGTATGCCAAAATGGTTGGTGCACACTTTGCGTGACAGTAAATTGGATGCACCTTTGTCTAGTCGTAGTTGTTCAGGCTCTCGCCATGCATCTTATGCATCACATTGTTATGCTTTGGCTGTGTCTAGCTTACATGATGTAGAGGAGCCTCTGTCTTTTGATGAAGCACAAAGTTCAGAAAATTGGATGGCTGCCATGCAATCAGAATATGGATGGCTGCCATGCAATCAGAATATGATGCACTTATAGAAAATGACACATGGAATTTATGTGATTTGCCTCCTGGGAAAAAGGCCATTGATACAAAGTGGGTTTACAAGTTGAAACGCAAGCCGGATGGTGAGATCGATCTCCATAAGGCTCATCTTGTTGCAAAGGGTTATGCACAGCAAAAAGGCATAGATTATGAAGAGACTTTTGCTCCCACTTGTATGACTACTGTGCGTTTTCTATGTGCATTGGCAGCTCATTTTGGTTGGGATGTACATCAATCAGACATTGTTACTGCTTTCTTGAATGGTGACATATTTGAGGAAGTTTATGTAACGCAGCCTCGCGGTTTTGTCATAAAAGGACAAGAGGACAAAGTGTGCAGATGCAAGAAGGATTTTTATGGGTTGAAGCAATCTCCTCGTGCTTGGTATGAGAAAGCTGACACTCATTTGGTCAAACAAGGCTTTCGTAACAGTCCAATAGAAAGCACATTGTATGTAAAGCGTGAGGATGATGTATTTCTCATTGTGGTTCTTTATGTCGATGATTTGCTGATCACTGGACCAAATGAGAGACATATTGCTGAATTTAAGGCTGATTTGAATGCTACTTTCAAGATGAAAGATTTGGGGCTGTTGCATTATTACTTGGGTATACAGTTTAAGCAGTGTGATGGTGGTATTGCCTTGTGTTAGAAAAGTTACATAGAGACATTGCTATGTAAGTTTGGACTTGAGGATTGCAAACCTATTGCCACTCCCATGGAAACAGGTTTGAAGTTGAGTCTACATGATGCTGGCGATCCTGCTGATGTCACTCTTTACCAAAATGTTGTTGGCTGCCTCATTTATGTATGCAACATGAGGCCGGATATTCAGTTTGTAGTCTTAGAGGTCAACAGATTTATGCATAGCCCAAGGTCTAAGCATTGGCAGGCTGTCAACCAGCTATGAACCTTTCCTTCTTTAGGAACTCTGCACCATCACCAGGGTTAGCAACATTTCTCACCCATACAACCAAAAGACGTAGAAATTCTTGTTTATACATATAGTAGTCATCTAAGTCCTTTTGTTTGTGAGAAACAATGTCTCGCCATAGCTTTTGAGTGTTTTGGGGATCAAAGAAGTATCTCTTGAAATGATTCACAACTTCTGTGTAATTCCCTTTAACTTCCTCAGGCAAAGAGTCAAACCAAGTGCTAGCATCTTTCCTAAGGACCACTTCAAACATTTCTACACGTTTTTGATCAGTTACTATCCTCTTGGTATGGCAAGACATCTTGAAATTTGCTAAAAATAATTCTGTATCCTCTCCAGGCTCTCCAAAGAAAAGAGGATATCCGGACATTTGGCGTTGGGCCTCCATTGAATCAGTTTCAAAGTGGGAACACGTTTTTGTTTTTTCTTTCTTTAAAAGATTTACACAAAATATTTTTCTAAATTGCAATCTATTCTACAACAAAATAAATATATTCACATCAAATGACCTATGATAATCAATAAGAAGTAGGATGACAAGGTTTGGTGATGTGAGAATTTCTCCTACTCTGTGGGCACCAAACATGAACACCATACGTTGTTGAAAATGGATTTTTCTACTAATTGCAATGTTTATTCTAATGTGTGGAGTGAAATGGAAGGGAAAAACCTCTATTCCTGGGCCATTATCCATGGTCTATGCATGACCTAGTGCTTTAAAACAAAACAAAAATATAAATGTCCAAACTAAGGTTGTACCTAATGAGAGAAAAATAAAAGGATTTAATGAAGCGTTTATCTCGGCCAACCTAAGAGGGCCCAAAGTTCTACGATTACTCGCTGAAATTGTAATTTTGTGCTTACAATGATATGCACCTTTTGCCTTGCAATAGGAACAAATGGGTCATACAAATCTTCATGATTCATGCAAGCTACTTGATTCTGCTAAAGGTTGAGCTTACACAAAACATACACAAGCCGTCCTCCGTGGGGGCACCAAAATTGAGGCGGTCCGGGGCAGGCAACAAGAGAGGCGACCTCTAAATACCCCTCAAGGCTCTCGTGCTGCTCAATTGGGCCTGGGCAACCACAAGCACAACAAAACAACAAACCCACAGCCAAACCCAAACAAGATAGGGGCACCACCTTGTTATGGTATGCGAACTAGGACGCAAGAGATTTTTTCACAACCAAGAAGATACACCACAATTTTCACAACTTAGAAGATACACCACAAAACACACACACAAGCAACCTCACACGAAGACACACACAAAATGGACTAGAGAGAGCTAGAGCAAAGGGAAGAGAGAGAGGAATGGATCTTGCGTAATACCTTATTTGTGACTTGCAAATGGAAATGGTTTGTTATGACGCTATCGTAGAGCTTGTACAAGACTCCCTCAATGCTTAGTGATTACTAAACATTGCCAAAACACACACACTATCTTAGGGTGTGGGAGACCTCTCACCACAATACCCTCTTACAATGGACACAAGATTGGCAATGAAAAACACACTAAAACACTTTCTAAAATAAAGATCAACCGATAGAAACTAAAAATACACAAGTCACCTTGAATTCACCGAACCATATTGCACAAATGGAAGGACGAAGATTTGAACGTCAAATCACGCCTTTGATGCAACAAACCTCAATTTATTGATGATGGAGGAGCATATACAATAGTGGTTTTGGAATTCTTGAACTCACTCTCTCTAACTTGCAATGTGTAGCTTGAAAGCTTCTCTCACACCAAGAGTGAAGCTCACAAAGTGGTTGCTACGCCTAAGTCTCTCCTCACGCATAGAGTGCTGGGGTGTTGTGTAAGATATTGCAGGTTGTTTTACAAGAAGGAGAGGGGCCTATTTATAGGTTGGAGACCCCTCATTAAAATTGTTGAAAATCCTAATTTACAAGCTAACAAATCAGGATTATGATTTTTTTTGAATATCAAAACATTGTGGGCCTTCTTTGTCTGCTTGAGTCATGGATGTGGGCTCAAAAGAGAGCATTATTGATGGTAGATAAGGTGAAAGTAGAGTTTTAATGAAAGAGAGAGAGAGAGAGAGAGAGAGAGAGAGAGAGAGAGAGAGAGAGAGAGAGAGTTACTATGCACATATCTTGAGGTGAGGTGCCTTTTATGGTTAGGTCAATGACTATTTTGTGTTAGTATGTTAGTGGTTAGTGTTAGTAATCACTAGAAAGTTAATGATGTATTTACAATGGGTAGAATGAGGTGGATGGTTGAAGTAAGATGGTTGAATGAAGTGAGGAAATCCTTGTGATGGTGAAGCTTGAAGAAGGACTTATTTGTGTAGGTTCCCAAAATGACTATTGATCCTCTTCTTCGTCTTCTCTTCTTTACGCCATTGCCGCCAAGGTTGATTATCGCGATGAAAATGGAAATTCCGTTGATGAGATATCTCAATTTGTAGCGGTTAAGCATGGTTTACATATAGAGAAGGGATAAGATGGAATTGTACTTTGGAAGTAATAGAGAGAAGCATAGAGATGGTGTATGTACATGTAGAGCTCATATGAGAGCTATGGAAGTAAGAAGGGAGTTATGGTGAAGAAGGTGAGAGAAACCATGAAAGGTCCAGGTTTGAGTGAGGGATGGAGAGGAATGAGTGTGTGTGTGTGTGGAAGTGGGAAAGGAGGTGAGAGAAGACTATGGGTTACTTTGTGAGAGAAGTGGGTAGACTAGGGTCCATTCAAAAAATCCTAGCTCACCGGTGGTTGCTTCAAAAATCACCAACATTTTTGAGGTGATTATTCAGCTTTTGGTCCACGTTTTCTCTTTTGACCACCGCTCCAAATTCGGAGTGGAGATGGGTGCCAAAAATCTCACCAAAAGCCTGTTTTTTATGCCTGCAAAAGTCTTTTAGTGGCCCCCTCCTTTGTTGAATTTGTATAATGCATCCAAGAGTGAGCGCTTCCTTTGTCATATCATAATACAAGGCATCCAAGTTGCCCTTTACACATGCATGGAGGAGGATTATTGGTGAATAAAGCAATATATATATGGTGGGACTAGTGTATGGACTATTCATGGATTTTAGCTCAATGAGCACATGGTGTTAGAATAATGAGTAAAAATAAAAATAAAAATATGGAGGAATTATGGATATGGAAAGATATTGGAATCATATGGTATGGTCCCTCTTTGTATTATTTTGGGTGAAAGAGAAAAAGGTATGCAAGTAAATAATATAATAAACGTGCCTAAGGGAGTAGAAATCAATTTTTTGTTTTCACGAGGGTGAGGGTAAAAATGTGGGAGTGATTTGTATAAAAGAAAAATATGAGGTTAGAGTATGTACACATTGGCAAATAGATAATTATGGTGTAAGAGGATGAAAGAAGGCATACACAGGTTTAATAAAACACACACCTAAGTATAAATATTTAAATAAAATACCAAAATAATTATAAAAATCCCTATATTTAGGCCATATATGCAATGCAATATTTACACACAAATGGGCCATAATATATTTTATTTTTTTGATTTTATATTTATTTGACTCAACTAGCCCAAATTACTAGCTAGCTGAGGATTTTAAGGAGATATTGAAAAAATTCCCTAACTCACACACGCCTATGTACAGTGAAATGGTAGGGATAGCCACAATGTTTAGGTGATTTTGGTAGGGTGGGGTAACTCACTATGGCAATTACGGAGAGCTGAAAAATGGCTATCACCGGCTTGGCTCCAGAACAAAGCTCACCAATGGACAGCAGAAGCTTCGGATTGTGGAAGTCTAAAAAAGGAAGACTGCATTTTTCATAGGACTCCACAAGACGAAGCATATATACCAGAGCCTTTTCCAGAAGAGATGTTCGAACCGTTTGGATGGCAATAAATATTATCTACTCTTGATGTTTGTGTAAACGAGGTGACCCTCACCAAATTCTATGATGAGGAAGGGTATGATATCATTTCATTTTAGATGATGAATGTCCGCCTAGCTCCGAAGATAGAGGAAGATGTACCTGACAAGGAAGGGGTGGCCGAGTGCTGACGCATAGTGGAAAAAATCTCTGTAAGAGACCTTTTCCAAACAGATGAAGAAGAAGATTTTCAAGACTCGACTAATAAGACGCTAGAGGATAACGCGGACGATGAGCTGTCTAGTAGCTCGAGTCAGAGCATCAAACGGAAGGATCGACGAGTGATCTACTATGATTTCCCAAACCAAAACCCTCGAAGATAATGCAGGTATCGAGATAAATGCAAAAACAACCACAATAAGCACAACGAGAACTCAATACCTCTATTAACTGACAAGACGCAGTACTTGAGATTAGTTGAAGTGACTGACTGCCTCAAGGACAGGATATCAAAGCGATACATGAAACCTGACTCAACCAAAACAACATAAAACAAAAACCAAAAAAAGAGAAAAATACCAAAAAATCGTTTATGTTGTTCAAGATGGAGCGCAAAGTCAAATACAATGATTTGAAACGAGCTTTGAAGGAAGTTTGAACGAAACTGACGAGGAATCAAATGGTGATAAATTCGATGCACCTTCCCACTATAAGAAGTACATCATTCAGGATAGAAAGATAGTGGTGCAAAAACCCAGCCGAGATCCCAAAGAACCAGGAATTTCATATGATGGGCCTGAAAACACAAAAAGCATCAACTTAGCAGAACCAGGTGAGGAGCCTAAACTGACATATATTTCCACGGACCTTACTGAAGAGGAAGAGCAACTTCTAGTCGATACACTCAGGCAATATAAAGATGTCTTTGCATGGTCATACAAAGATCTAAAGGGGATAGATCTTGAGATATGTCAGCACACGTTTTCCCTTAAGAGTGATGCCAGACCATGCAGACAACGTCCTTACTCATACAATGGAAATTTTGCAAAGAAAATCAAGGAGAAAATAGACAAACTGAAGGACGCTGAGTTTATCTACGAGATTGAGCACACCGAGTGGGTGTCCCCGATTGTGGTGGTACCCAAAAATAATAGAAAACTGCGTGTCTGTGTAAACCTCAAACAAGTAAATGCAGCCACTATCAGGGATAACTACCCACAACTATGAGAAATCGTGGTGTTTATCGCGGACCATTACCGCAAAACAAGAGAGAGGAATTCAAAATGAGGAGAGAGAAACCTTTTTGTTGTTCATGCGGTATTTTACTGCCTGTATTACCGTGCGTATTTCCGCGATTATTGCGGTGCCCATTACCGCTAAGGCCATAGACCCCCTTCCCCCTCCCTCACCCGTGGGTTACCATTTAAATCCAGTACAACTCAAAATGTATTTACACACTACAACTCCTACACTCTCCAGAATGCTCACTTCACTTAATCTCTCTTTCACTCTAAAAATTCTATACATAAACCATAATACTCACAACAAAACCATTACAAATACTATTCATAAGCACATAACGAAACATTTGCGAATTAATCATATACTACACCAAAAAAAAGAATGGAGAGTTTTATTAATGCTCATCTTGTATAAGATCTCTACAAGCACTAGGATCCATATTTAGACCCATAGTATTCAAATCAATAAACAAGTTTAGAGATTCTTCCTCCTCTCCATCACCTCTTGTAGAATCATCATAGCTCTCTCCCTCTTCCTCCTCCTCAAGATGACTAGTTGCAAGTCTTGGCTGACCTTCTTCAACTTCAACTACATCTTCCTCTGCATCTTGTGGTGATGGTATGATGGGATCAATTACTCGCTCAATGTCCGTCTCTGCAAAGATAGATCTACCCCGCGACGTGACTGGAATGACATACCAAAGTCTTCTTTGATATATACATGGCACATAAAAGACCTGTACGTCACACACAAAGAATAAGCTGATATACATATATTAAATTTTTAATTTAAGTTAATTGCACATAGCCTAAATTACCTGCTCGCAACTACTAGGATACACCAAGTTGTCAGTTTTTCCTCGATGGAATTGGGTGGAATCCACCATAATGAGCCCATTTTCATGTCTTTTTGACCTCACCCGCATACCATCGGCACTCAAAGAGGAATTTGTGAAAAGATCTGAAATCCACTTTGATTATTCTCTCTACAGTACCACAATATCTGACCTCATCTGTTGTTGTGTCAAAGTTTCCCATCACGCCACAATCATTAGTGGTCCGACGCTCATCTATCTTGCGGGTGCAGAAATGTCGGCCTTTGGACCAAATGGAGTTGAAAGTGAGACCCTACAATCACAATGCATAAGAGGTTACATCGCATTTCATTCAGTGATTTGTATACATGCATACATAACATATACACACACTCACCTTGCGCAAGCATCCTCGTGCATACTCCCATTCTTTAGGGCTTATTTGTTCTCCTTGTGCTTTGGCATTGGTCATGGAATTATGGATCCACTCTACTTGAATCAAATCAGGATATTTTGCAAGATCTTTAGGAAAAGGAGGTGCGCGACTACCTCCATGGGACCTCTTCCATGCATCTCTATCCCTTTCTCTAGCTGCGCGGGCTTCCAAGTACATATTGACCCATTTGGTCATGATAGTGGCATTGAGTAAACAGTAGTTGTTGACTATGGCATGAAACTCTCTATCCATGACCAAGAGTGACCCTTTTCCACTGGGAATGGTTGAGTGCTTCCTAGGATCCTCTTCCTCACTAAAGAGACGAGGCAATGATGGATCCACTGTGATGAGATACTGTGAGACATACACGAATGCCTCTTGCACCACCCAACCTTCTTCCATACTCGCATGAAAACATTAAAACCACATATTTTTATTAGTAACTCCATAGCGTATAAATGCTATCTATATTGTATTGATTTTGCATACCTCCGATTGTGACCTCAATCTAACAAAATCCTTTAAAGTCTTCAAGAATCTCTCCAAGAAGAACATCCATCTAGAGTGAACCACCCCACAAATGGCAATCTCCTCAACAAGGTGAAGCAATAGGTGTACTTGGCTAACAAGGATTGTACGTGGAAATGCATCCTCAATAGCACACACTGCCTCTACTGCTAGCTGATGGGCTACTGGTATGGCTTCCACTTCTATCTCCTTGGAGCTCACAAATCTACAGGGCACAAATAATATAGTAGATGAAAAAAAATTCCATTGTACATGGCACAACATGATATAGTACTCGAAAAAAAACCCATTACCTCACAATCTCACCCACTTGGAATATTGCAGCCATCACCTTAGTGTCTCCATAACCACTAATAGTTATGGGAAGTACAAACTACAAACAATAAAACATCTTAGTGAATGTCAACTTATATATAAGGACACATAGACACCACAAACTGTTCTACTCTTACCTGAAGGATTTTATGCCAATCATGGGATTTCAATCCATACAATTAAGTGGAGCCACCCTTTTTGGTTTTTGTGAAAGCACCTTTGAGTGACCGCATATATCCCGTTGGAGTTCGGATGGATGCCATAACTTGCTTTGCCCGCTCTTGGTCTGCCTTTGACAGTATCCATGGTGCTTTTGGGAGAATCATCTTTCCCCGCTCCCCCATGCGGGGCATGGCTGAAGGGGGGAGACGTCTCATGGCTCTTAAATCTTCCCTAGCAGCCAATGAATCCTTCTTGCCAATTATGTGATCCCATATAGCTTGCCCAACATTTTTGAACACATGCATAGGGTCCAACAAGTGCTGAATTTTCAACGAATCCCAATAGGGAGTGACAAGAAGATCGAGTACCTCGACATACCCCTTGGAAGCCCATTGGGAGGGGGTGACTCTACCATGATGCTCCTCCCAATGCTTCGCCCAATCAGCCATGTTCGAATGGAACGGCTACACTCCATTGATAAGGGGAGCATATCTACGATGTGAAGGAGGCAGGAAGCGATGGTTGTTGGGATAGATCACCTTCCCAAGAAGAGGAGGTCTCTTTGTCACAAGGGAAGGGCCAGAAGTGGGACACGCACTATGTCCAGATGTTGCCAATCCTGCCAAGAGGTAAACAAACGTTACACATGAGATGATAAACCTAAAGCAAAGAGTACAATTAACATGTGCATACTTACCAGATACCTCTCCAAATATTGGGTAATCACGCATGGTCCACATGAGGATGCACTTGATGACGGCTTTGCGGTCTCGTGGTGGCCGTGAAATGTCAATGACATCTATGCCTCTCCATAGTTCTTGAAGCTCTTCAATAAGAGGCTGCAGATATACATCCATGTTTTTTACCTTGTGCTTTCCTAGAATGAGAAGTGATAGTAAAATGTTTCCCTTTTTTGTTGCCTCCCAAGGAGGAATATTGTAGTTCACAACCAACACCGGCCAAGTGCTCCACGAAGTAGAGCGGTGCCCAAATGGATCCACTCCATCACTAGCTAACCCAATCCTCAAGTGACGAGGCTCATCCCTAAACTTTGGCCATGTGTCCTCTATGTGCTTCCACGTCGGTGAGTCAGCTGGCACTCTCATAATACCATTTGTGGAGCGATTTTTTGCATGCCAATTCAAAAGCTTGCTCGTACCCTTCGATCTAAACATGTGTTGGATGCGAGGGATGAGTGGAAAATGCCTAAAAAATTTGCGTGGAATTCTGTTTCTCTGCATTCCTTCTTTGAATCTAGGCTCCCCGCAGATGGACATGTGTCACAATCGGCATGCTCATTACAAAAGAGCACACAATCGTTCACGCAAGCATGAATGCGATCATAATCCATCCCTAATCCTGTCACCACTTTGCGTGCTTTTCGTCTATTCTCTGGCATGTGATTGCCAGCTGGCAGCATCTTTCCTAGCAACCTATCACAAGAAGAAAGTACATTAAAAGCTAATTTATGCACTCCACAAGCATCCTTCACAATCTGTATACATACCTCAAAAGTGCGTCGACACTACCATTGCTCCATCCAAACATCGCCTGAAGATTAAGGACTCCGAGAGATGCCCTTAAAATGGAGTAAGAGCATCTCTTATATAGTGCAGTGTGTGCCGAATCGATTAGCTCACTCCTCGTTCTTTCGGAAGCTTCTTTGCATGCACACTCTGGTTCATGCTCCTCCTCTCGTGCAAAGAGATACTCAACCATTCTATGCAAATGGTCGTCTTTTGCATCCACGTAAGGAGATGGGATGTGGTCACTCGTAGAGGGAGCAGCAATTGGCTGATTTGATGTGCTTCCTCCCTCTCTAATGGATTCCTAGCGCATGCGCTCTTCCACCCTTATTTCCCCTCCTCCACCAACCACACGCCAATGAGGGGTGACACCAATAGCCGCTACAATTCGCGGATCGTTTGTTTCCATCCGTGCACGCTTGCGAGGATCATCCCATAGTCCATAATCTTCTACATGACTCAAGCATATCCGTCGAAGTCGAGCAATGGTGCATTTGCACCGCACGCATGGGCATGGTAATCGCCTTGCCAACCACCGTGATCTATCCGGTTCAGTGGACGGGCCAAAATCATCCCAAGCAACCTACATTAATAAATTACATACACTAATTAAAATCAAATTACAAAAAAAGGTTAATAAAATATCAGTAAAAAGTAAAAAATAAATTTAACATGCATGGTAATCAAAACTTTAAGGTAGAAATGTCATTTTCAAAGTACTAGGAATACTTTCATTTTATATACATTTTATCAAAAACATAGTACCAATAGATTTTGGAAATCAAAAGTAATAATGTCAGAACGTGGCCTTCTCTGTGGATGGGCCGAAATTGCACTACAGCAATAGTTGCAGTAATGCATGCGGTAAAGTACGCGGTAATGCACGCGATAATAGGTGCAGAAAAACATTTTTTAAATTTTTTTTATAAATAGGGGCACCTGCGTGCCCCGCGAAGTTCAAAACCCTAAATTTTGAATTTCATCGTCTTCTTCATAGAAGCCGAGAGCGCGAACCTCACAACCTTGAGCTCTTCCTCCATCTCTACTCTTCTACTCTCCACCATCTCTGCTCTTCTATCTATACTCTCCTACCCTCTCCCAACAAGCTCTTCAATTCCATGTAAGTTTTCTTGTTATGTTTCTTGATTTTTTTAACATGCATACATACGAATACACACACATGCATACACTCATACACATGCATACACACGCACAAGTTAACACGCGTGCAAATACACATACACATGATGCACAAGTTAACAAGCATGCAAATACCATACGCACACACATGCATATGTTAGTTTAAGTTATGCATTAGTATGTGCATACACTAATTAATGTGTGATTAAACACACTAATTAGTGCATGTGTTCTTTACACGCACTAATTAGTGTGTGCATTATTCTAATGCACACACTAATTAGTGTAAGTAAAGACACACCAAAACCTAAATTTGTTAATTATTCTAATGCCCATGTTAAACTTAACACTTACTTGCAAAACCTAAACTTAATACACACTAATTAGTGTGTGCATTGGCCAATGTGATTGGCCAATACGCACACTAATTAGTGTGTTTTAAAACACACTAATTAGTGTGTGCATTGGCCAATGTGATTGGTCAATGCACACACTAATTAGTGTGTGTTTAGTGTGTGCATAGGTCAATGGGATTGGCCAATGCGCACACTAATTAGTGTGTGATTAGTGTGTGCATTGGTCAATGGGATTGGCCAATGCACACACTAATTAGTGTGTGTTAACACACACTAATTAATGTGTGCATTGGCTAATGCGCACACTAATTAGTGTCTGATTAGTGTGTGAATTGGCCAATCCCATTGATCAAGGCACACACTAATTAGTGTGTGAATTGGTCAATCCCATTAACCAATGCACACACTAATTAGTGTGTGCATTGGTCAATGGGATTGGCCAATGCATACACTAATTAGTGTGTGTTAACACACACTATTTAGTGTGTCATTAGTGTGTGCATTGACCAATGGGATTGGCCAATGCACACACTAATTAGTGTGTGTTAACACACACTATTTAATGTGTGATTAGTGTGTGCATTGACCAGTGATTGGCCAATGCGCACACTAATTAGTGTGTGATTAGTCCAATCACACAAGCCAATGCACACACTAATTAGTGTATGTTAACACACACTAATTAGTGTGTGCACAAGCCAATTACACAAGCCAATGCGCACACTAATTAGTGTATGTTAACACACACTTATTAGTGTGTGCACAAGCCAATTACACAAGCCAATGCGCACACTAATTAGTGTATGTTAATACAGACTAATTAGTGTGTGCACAAGTCAATCACACAAGCCAATGCACACACTAATTAGTGTGTGATTGGCCAATGCACACACTACTTAGTGTGTGTTCATGTCAATTACACACTAATTAGTGTGCGTACATGTCAATTACACACACTAATTATGTTAAATGAAACAATAATCAACACAAAAACATAAACATACCTCCATGATTAAGTCGTAGGTGACGTATTAGGCCCCAATGGCCGTCCAAGTGATCGCGCAATCGGTCACACTAATCATAAACACAATAATCTCTTATTAGCCGATACACACACTAATATCTTATTAGCACTCAAGGATTTGCAAGGTTCTTTTATAGGTTGTAGACACACCTTGGATTCTTTCCACATTGGATTCTTTCAACATTGGATACTATAGAGAATCCAATGTTAAAAAATCCAATGTTTGAAAAAAATCGATGTGTAAATTTTTAATCATATATTTCGATTTTTATTACCTAGTTTAATATTTCTCATAATAAATGCAGACCATGTCTTCTTCTTCCACACCACGCTTTCACAAGGATTTCATGGCGGACAGGATGTCATATCCCGACGCTCTCTCTGCCTATCATTCACAGCCGTCGCCTTAGCAGTCATCATCAGGGTTCGACTGGTTTCGGGACGCTCTTGGTGGGTCCATTGCCGTAAGTGACCGATCCAGATGTGGAGAGGGCATTGCGTCTTCGGGCTGAGTGGTTAGGTTCGTAGCAGAACCTTACGCAGCGCTATTCACCGGCGCAGCTAGCAGCTTTTGGATTATCTGAGGTCTCTACTCCGACTGGTGGCACTCCATACCTGCAGAGTTTTCCACCTACAGCTCCAGGTTCATCTTTTCCTTCACAGGGTCTGACGCCCCAGGGTCCGACGCCGTTGGGTGCGACACCCTTGGGTGCGACGCCATAGGGTGTGACGCCACGGGCGTCCACCTATCCATCACCTATCCCACCTTCTGCCCCAGATTCACGTCGGCGCTCTTCTGGCAGTCAACGCCAGGGCAGCTCGCACGCTAGCGTCAGTCGATCTCGATGAGGAAGCGGAGCTAGTTGTTGTTTTGGAGGGGGGGAGTACTACAGATTCTCCTCCAAAGTCACCGCTCCCTGCTCCAACAGAAGATGAGGACCATGACATGCCTGCACCAGATGCTCGCGGGTTATACTACCATGTTCATAGAGGAGGTATGGTGGATCTCGGGATAGCGCAGGGCAGGAGATTCCGCACGCACGTCAACCAACTAATCCACTCCACATATATCAATTGTTTTCTCAAATATGATCAACATCATCCCTACAACCTCACATATATAGAGACAACCATGCACATGCGTTTCCCCAACCCTGAGGGGCAACAATTCTCAAGGCAATGGTTGCAAGAGCATGTCAAAACATTTCTCAAGAACAAAAAATCTAGTGTGAGGATAGCTGCAAAGAAGACAATGGAGTCTCCTGAGCACAGCTATCGGCCAGGAAATGTCCATGATGTGGAGTGGGAGACAACTATGGAAGAGAAAGAGGACGAAAGGGCAACGGGCGCGAGGATGTATACGCGCCAAGTTGAGGCTAGATCCCATCAGACTCCTATGCATTATGGTTCGGGAGGAAAAACGGCTTGGAAAGACAAATATGTAAGTAAAAATATTAGTTTTATTGTAAAAAACCTAATGTTTTTCATTTAATTAATTGGTTGCTATTTTTTTTGTCAGTATAATATTACCATGAGTCGTCGTGACTAGAGATGTGCAGAGATATAGAGAGAACCATACCGAGTATCAAACTTGGTGTTGGTTGTTTGAAAATCAAATGGTCTCTCAAGAGGAGTTCGAAAATGCGTGCAAAAGTCTGCAACATGTAAGTTTAATCTTATTTAAATTATCAAATTGTTGATTTTATATCAAATATCAAATAACAAAGTGTTAATTGTTTCTTTTTCTGGTTTTGCAGAGTCAAGGAGTTCCATGCGAAATGCCACCCTCTCCCCCATGAGCATCCTCTATTTTGTATACCCGGGCTTTTTTTGGCCTCTCCCCCATGACCATCCTCTATTTTGTATACACGGGCTTTTTTTTCCCTTTATGTAAATGCAATACTATCATTTTTTGGCTCAATACCTCCTCCAATTGTAATTCCATTTCTGTAAATGAAATTATCAATCTTTTTTTAGCTCAATGTATTGTCCAATTGTGATATTTTGTTGTAATTAATAATAACTTTGTAAAATATTTTAAATAAATAAAAAAATAGATGACCTTTTGGATGGTCCTGCAAAGGATCATCCAAACGGTCATCTAGTTTTTTATAATAAACCCGTTTGCGATAATGCTCACGATAACACCTGCACGGTAACAGTGGCGGATATGCTTGCAGTAACACACGCGGTAATACTCACGGAAATGTAGCCGCATGCATTACCGCGGATTTTACCGCTAGACCATTACCACAATGTTTGCTGCACTCTTTTTCGCATACGGGAAATTTCATATTACAAATTTTTTTGTTTTTTTGCGGTAATGCAGGCGATAATACCGCGCATATGTTATAGTGCACTGCCAATAACCGATCATGTTATTGAGAGGGTAGTAGGGAAAGAGGCCTATATTTTCTTGGATGGGTTCTCGGGCTACAACCAGTCCATGATTAAAGCGAAAGATCAACATAAGACAACCTTTGCGACAGAGTGGGGTATATTTGCATACAGGGTAATGCCTTCCGGCTTGACCAATGCCCCGACCACATTTCAAAGAATAATGGCCCACGCATTCAAAGAATATCTCAGACAATTTTTGGAGATCTACATGGACGATCTTTGTGTTCATTCCCATCGATGAAGTGACCATATTACTCATCTGGGAAAAGTCTTTGAAAAATGTAGAACGTATCGTATTTTCTTAAACACAAAAAAATGTGTCTTCATGGTAAGATAGGGTAGAATTTTGGGCCACATTGTGTCCAAAAACGGCATTTCAACTGATCAAGAAAAGGTGCAGACAATTGCTGCACTACCGAGACCATCGAAGATGTAAGAAGTGCAAGCATTTATGGGACGTTGCGGATACTACAGGCGTTTCATATATATATGTATGCTGTAATAGCTAAGCCATTGTACGCCCTCATAACTAAGTTCAAATGGACAAAGGAATGTGAGCAGGCTTTCCAAAAATTGAAGTGACATTTAATTTCAGCTCCAATTTTGCAAGCCCCTGACTGGAGCAAAATATTTCATGTCCATGTGCCTATGCCATCGGGTGCATATTAGCCCAACCAGGAGAGAAGAAAATGGATTTCCCCATGTGCTACTCTAGTCGGCAACTAAACAACTCAGAGAGAAATTATACCACTACGAAAAGAGAAGGTCTGGGAATGATCTATGCTGTCAAGAAATTTAGATACTACCTTCTAGCAAACAAGTTTGTCTTCTTCGTGGATCATCAAGCACTGCTGTATCTAGTAAACAAACCTTGCAACACTGGAAGAATTGTTCGTTGGTTTATACAGTTGCTTGAGTTTGACTTCACGGTGGTCGTTAAAAAGGGGACCACACACCAAAGAGCAGATCATCTTTTATGACTATTTCATGGGGAAGCACTTGAGGGTGTTGATGATGACCTTCCTGATTCATATCTGTTTAACATAGAAATGGTGCCGAGATGGAGCGAAGAGGTCATTCCTCTACTCACAATCGGCTCATTGCAGATAGAAAGACAACTATCAATTATCCAACAAACACAAAATCTCCAACTTTTAACAGGACGACTGTACAAACACGGTAAGGATGGGATACTGAGACTATGTGTATAGCCTGAAGATACCACCTACTACCTCAAACAAGCTCATATACAAAATACGGGATTTCACACTGGTGAAACACAGATAGGCCAACGGTGACAAAGACTGGGCGTATACTGGCCAAACATGGAATATAGTGTCCATAAATATGTAAAATACTATGATAGTTGTATAATACAGCCCCCAATGGAACATGCCACCATGTTTCATGTAGTACTAGCACCTAAATGGAGTGCTCACATAGTTGAGTACTTAAAAAACAAAACCTTTCCAGCGGAATGGGGAAAAGCAAGAATGAAAACTGTTGAAGAAGAGGCCAAACACTATCTGCTCATTGCCAACCAACTGTATAGGCGGGGAAAGGACAAACAATTACGGTTGTGTGCTACAGAAAGAGAATATTGCGTCATCCTAGATCAAGCACACTCAGGACAACCCGAGGGACACTTCTCTGCTGATAAAACGGCAAAGCTCGTGCTACACTCAGGCATATGGTGGCCAACCCTGTTCATGGATGCAACGACATATGTTAAACTATGTGATGAATGTCAACGCACAAAACCACCCCAAAGGAGAGATGAAATGCCACTGAGGCCAATGATGGGTGTACGTGCTTTTGCCAAATGGGGCATTGACTTCATTGGTCCCATCATCCCTCCAGGATACAGGACACACGCACAATACATCATCGTAGCAATAGACTACATGACAAAATGGACGGAAGCAAAAGCAACCCAAAAAAATGATGCAAGGACTACAGGTCAGTTCCTTTTCAAAAACGTCTTTACGCGGTATGGAGTACCAATCGAAACAGTGAGCGATAGAGGAACACACTTTGTGAACAACGCCATCGAGGGCCTCCTTGACGAATTCATGGTGGTCCATCACAAGTTAGCACCCTATCATCCGCAAGCCAACGGACAGGTAGAGAGTACCAACAAAATCCTATGCACAGTGCTAACCAAGATAGTCAATGACTCATGAAATGATTGGGATCAAAAGCTACACACCACCTTATGGGCTTACCACGTAGCTTTTAAAACTTCCATTGGAACGACTCCCTTTAACCTGGTATTCGGGATTAATGTGATACTACCATTGGAATTCCTAATCTAATCCCTTAGAGTGGCAACACTAAACACCCTAGAACAATTAGATGAAACTAGACTTAAAGCGATAGCTGGGATATATGCTCAGAAAAAGCAAATGAAAGCTTTCCATGATCAACACGTGATTGGTAAGGAGTTCTAAAAAGGGGATTACCTTCTC
Organism: Adiantum capillus-veneris; assembly: GCF_014529385.1. Taxonomy (NCBI): domain Eukaryota; kingdom Viridiplantae; phylum Streptophyta; class Polypodiopsida; order Polypodiales; family Pteridaceae; genus Adiantum; species Adiantum capillus-veneris. The sequence goes on along the minus strand of NC_140949.1, from coordinate 63,564,030 downwards.
ATGTATACACTAAAACAACACTCGAAAAAACTCAAAAAGCGAGGAATGGGACCTTTTGTGATCCATGATATATCGCAAAGTGGCGCCATCAAACTTGCAACATTTTCAGGAGAGGAGATGCCTAATTGGACGTGTGGTTGCGGGTTAAAGAAATATCTTCTTCCACTGACACCAGAAGAACTCGCAACACTCCATGCAGCAGCTCAGCGCAGACATGAAGCGCAAGACATTCGAGAACAAGCACAAGAGGAAGCCAAACTCAGAATATTAAAATGCAGGGAACAAGCAAACTTCCAGAGGAAAGAACAACAGGACGTGGCTATTAAGAATGCTCCGATAGCATCCATACAAACGGCGGCTACATGGTTTGGAGGAATGGATCTACACATTCAACTACAACTTGCCAACGGCACCACCGAAAGAGCGTTACTAGACACAGGGGCCAGAGCTAATATGGTTAACTACTCCACTTTCAAAAAAATCACACAGGAACTTCTAATGCTAAACACTATGGGGTTCAAGGTTGCAAACAAAGGTACTATGGATAGTCTAGGCCACATAAATTTGCCAATCAACATTGATGGGACATTTTATCCACATCAATTTCATGTGGTTGAAGATCAATATCTTAACGAAGTAGTTATTCTGGGAGTGCCGTGGATGTGCACTTATCAAGCCACACCAAACTGATAGGACAACACTTTACTCATAAAAAACGAGGGCCAATCTTTAGCCACGCCATTTGTACAAACTAACTATGTATGGGAACCTCTACCATTGCCACATGCAGCAGCTCAGCGATCATCCACCACCATGGTCACAAAAATATGGGTTAAGAAATCAATCATGGAAACCAAGCCTAGGCAATTGTGGATACCTAAACGACAAACCAATACACGTATACCTACATTGCCTACATAGAAATTAAACCACCACAATTTGCCCACCGATGTTGTCAAACGGCCTAACCCAATGGACCACTCTCTTTGACATCCAACCACACTCAAATGGGTATGGTGACCAAAACAACCTCGCCTTCACGATGCCGCTTCTAGCGGATCCATACCTAAGCAATTTTGATGGAAACCCAAAAAATGCCAAAAAGCAACCCCACGGGCAACATCAAAACTTTTGCAGGTCACATTCAAACACAGAGCGCGTCTTCTACAATTACTATTGTTCGGACCACGCAACTTCCAAGGAACCTCGCCACCAACAACCACTGAACATATTGTTCATCACCTATCTCTTGCACAACATTTTGTTTTCCCATGCATATCCTCCATTGGCATCATAGAGCCACACTATACGGCTATGCATAGATACACGCTTTATTCCCACGCACTCTGACACATGTTCGTCACGGATGACTCACTCTAGGAAAGGAGGAAATGCGTCTGGATTATCATTTGTATATACCATTATTATCATCTTACTTCTTTTCTTTTCTTTTCGTTTCCTTTCCTTTCCTTTTCTTTAAAAAACACAAGTTTTTCAGAGCCTGACAGACTCTTAGTTGGCATAATCATGAGCCATACCGTCACCATCTAATACCAGAATAAGAGTATGTATATAAGGGAGGCGACACTAATTTTGGCTAATTTTTGGCCGACTAATAATCATTGTAAATAATTTTTTTTAAACAAAAAAGCAAAAAATGACAGGTAATCAACAAAAAATATATAAGTCGACCTAGGAAAGTCAGAATTGACTTTTGAAAGCAAACGCCAAAACTTCAAAGCGAGGACTTCAAACATGGCAAATATGGAAAAATTCAACACAAGATAAATTTTGAGCCAACTTCTGAAGGATCAAAACTACAGATCGAATGCCATTTGTAAACCGAAAGTCAAAATGACAAACGGTTCGAACCGCAGGTGATATGAACAACAAGATATGAGCAATGAAGGTAAGTATAAATGGGGCATTCCGGGTAGACTGGGATCATATAGTCAAAAAGGGCAACAGAAGCTCCTTTGCATTCAGAGAGAGAGAGAGAGCGCCACAGGAGAATAGAGTTTTCGGAGTTGCTTCTGCCCACTGCGACCACCTCGGTGGATCTCACTACACCAGATTTGAGAGCTATGATCATTAACCTTGCAAGAGTATGTGTGTGTGACCCATACTGCATCAACAGTACCAAAACAACAAATCGAAGTAGTACAAGGTCACAAAATCGGCAAACTAACAGGGCCAATGAGGAAGTCCAAAACTCATCAAAAATAAGAAAAAGTTTATCAGTAGATCCCAACTAACTGACAGAATCATCCAAGCTAAAAACAACAGGAAAAGGTGCTGGAACATGGATCACGATCCATGTTCCCAAAACCCTAAAATCATGGAAACTTCTACAGGAGCAACAATGGAGGGTCAGGAACAAACCCCTATGACTGGTTTTTCAAAAAGCATCCCAACATGGATCACGAACCATGTTCCTTTTTGCCAAAATCAGGATAAAAGTGGCTCACTAGCTGGACAATGTACAAATAGTAATGGTGTTGCAAAATGATAACAAAAAGTGTTCTAAAGATCATCAAACCCACCTGGATTGCTACTTTCAGTTTGTAAATGGTCTTTTGGTCAAAATTACTACTAAAGGAATTTGGGAAACTTCACACTCTCCTCGAAGCCTATCAACAAGCAAATGTAACCTAAGAATGGTGATGGGATCAAAACTAAGCAAAAGTTTACTTGCAAAATGGTGAAACTTGCAGGATTCAGTTTGCCTTCTCAGAAGAATTCAATGTCTGGGGGAAATTGCAAGGAACCAAGCAAAGCTATGAACTACAGACCTAAATCATCAGAAATCAAAGCAAGGGGGAGATCTTAGGCAAAACATGACTCCAAAAGTGGTTGCCAGAAACAGATTTGGTCAAAACGGAAAAAATATGGCCATAAACTAAAAAATGGGGAAAACTATGGAAAAAAATGTCCAAAGTTGAAAAAAATTCACCAGTGTACTAGGAAAACCTATAGGAACAAATGTGCATAAGAATTGTATCAAAATTCTTCCCAACATGGATCGCGATCCATGTACCTTTTTGGCCAATATAAGTAAAACCCATGCCATCTGATTCAGTATGATCAAGAAAGCCAAGCCATGGAGTTTCAAGCCATTTGAATCCCAAAATCCACTTCAAAAAGCCAAAATCTCTAAATCTGTACATGATTTCTAAAATTCAGCCCAAGTGTCAAACCATTGATCCAAATCCCAATTTTTTTTCGACCAAGTCATAATCAAGATAAACCTTACTAGATGGTATCATCAGATTTCCAAAATATTGCCCAACATGGATCGCGATCCATGTACCTTCAACCCTAAATCCAAAGAAAATTGCTCAGTAGCATCCCCTTATGCCCACGAGCAACTTCCTAAAGTTAGAATTTTCAAATGCTTCCCAACATGGATTGCGATCCATGTTCCTTTTTCCCAAAATCAATCTGTTACATTACAGCCTTGTGCCTATAGTAATCCTAGGTGCACTGGTGAAATTTGGTCAAATTTGGAGTAGTTTTGACAAAGTTAAGCTCACTTTTTCATTTTATGGTCAAGTTTACACTTTCCGACAATTTTGATCAATGGCTAAAACCTAATTTCACTTGAAAAAATTGGCAACAAGATGCCTCGAAGGAAAGCACAGAGGGAGTGGAATGTGGCACCCTATGAGATAACCAATATCTCCTCAAATGAGAAAGCTCACCTCACCGAACAAGTACTTGAATCAATTCCGGCAAACATCTTCATCGGAAGGTTTCAAGCAGCAGACGGAGAAATTGTAAAGACCACCATCTTTCCACAGGAAATATGGACTTTACACTAGAAACCAGAAGTGCAAGCAGGGGTCAGGTGCCTACAACTCGACAGCTTCTTACGACTGCCTCCTTGGGGAACAGATTTCAGACGAGCTCAGGAGCTCATAAGTTCAATTCAATACAATGGGAAAGCAACTCTGACAGACAAGGATGGGACAGTTGTTAAGGTAAAAATTACAACAGAAATTATGAATGAAGCCCTCTACCTGCCGCAAGGGACGCACAATCTATTGCAAAAAACAAAGGCAATAGACAATGATAAAGCCTTTTTGAAGCAACGAGGCCACAAGCTGACATATCAAGACTTGATCTACTCAGAAATGGAACTGCCATTGCGTCTTATATCACATCATTTCAAGGTGCAGAAGCCGCCTAGATATACCGAACCTTTGTTGCATATGGCTGTGGTAATGGCGATGGGCTTGGCTGACAGCAGGGTGGTCAGTTGCGACTTTGGCAACTATCTTCTTGACACGATTGTGGAAGCAAACCTGAAGGGCGGTCAAAGAAGTAAAGCTTACATGAACGGGGGACCAATGCTCACACAGATAGCCTATCAAGCACTGGGCATGATCGATGATCTACCACCTGCCAAAGCGCAGATAGATCTAATCCATAGATCCAAAAGAGCTGTAAGACCAGTGGTAGGACCTTCTACAAGGCCAAACCCAGGAGTCAAACAGACAAGGCAAAGTACACCTCTAAGGGATTCTGACAATGAGAAAACCGAGTCAGATGCTCGAAATAGGTAGGAAGAGGGGTCCCACCCAAGAGATACTCCTTCGGAGTACCAATCTTTAGAGGAGGAGTAGGATAGCCCATACACCCTGGGATATACCCGACTGAAGGAAAAGGCTGCACATTTGGCAGAAGGAATCCCCATTACTCATGCCAAGAGGACAATGGAATAGGCTCAGGCATTGAGGGAAAAGCTCCACCAACAAAAGAAAGATCAGTATCAAACCCAAGAAACAAAAGCGGATGATGAGAATGTTATGCTCAAAATTAAGTTTGGAGTGCAAAATCACACATATAACATCCTACGCGTAGGATGTCTTTTTGGCCTGTTTGACCCCAGACTTGACCCAAAGCTTCCCCTTGATGTTAGCAACCCAGTGGTATGCTCATATTTGAATTTGGATGTCAAAAGACCCCAAAACTAGCTATCCTTGCTTTTTCAGTCAAAAGTGCTAGAGTCTGTTCAATCTTCCTTTCACTAATCCAAATGAGATGAAATTTATCACATGCACTCAATACAACATTTAGATCATGCTCCTATAGCCATCCTATGGTTTTGGTCTTGGAATAATGCCTTGGCACAATTTGGGTAGGATGTCTGGCAATTTCAGTCTATCTGGCCTTATCCTGTCAAGATATGGTCAAGTTCCCCCTTCCATGTGAAAATAGGGTAAAACCTACCTTCTGAACACACTGGTCAACTCAGAATTTCAAAATTTCCACCAGATCACACTGTAGACATCCTACGCGTAGGATGTCTACTGCTGATTTTTTGAGACTAAAGTGTCCTTGATGCTTCCTTATGCTCTCAGCAAGTGCAAGTATGCTTCACAATTGCAAAAACATGCAAAAAACACTCAATTTAAGCCTTTTCTGAAATTTTACGTTTTTTGACTCTGCCTTTTGGCTTTTGGTCAACAAAAATAGGGAAAAACGCTCAAGTCAATATGTTACTAGGGTAAAACCTACCCTCTGAACCCACTAGTGTAGTCAGAATTTTCAAATTTGGTTTCCAGAACCCCCTTGAGACATCCTACGCGTAGGATGTCTATGTTTACAGAATTGCAGGTTTTCTTCACAGAACCCTTGCAAATGTTGTTTTATATACACAGCATCAGTCAGTCATACAAAAATGTCCACAAAAGCTTGTTTATTGCATTTTTACCCTCAAAAGCACACTTTTTCGTGATTTCAAATGCAATCAAGTACTTTAGCAAATAATTCAGTGATGAATAGCTCTAGATTAGAATTGGATCACTTACCTAAAGCTACTCCTACAAATCATATGGGGTTTTGCATCTATGAGTAGAAAAACGCTTCACTGCTACACACGGACTAGTAAACGCTTTTATCATCTCACAAATCACTCAACCACCAACAACTACTCTAATCCACATATCCTAACTAAACCTATCTAGTCGCAGACCCTCGGCAAGACACACGCTTCCTGGCTATCCACTTGATCGTGGAATTCCTCTTTCGGATCCACTTAAGAAAAATGCTTTCTTTAGCCGAAACTAAATCAAGCAACCATCACACGAGTGTTAGTAGGAAACCTACTTAGATCCTTGTGTCCCCGGCAACGGCGCCAATGTTGGACGGGAAGTCTCACACACCCATGAAGTGCATGCAAACACTACCTAGATCAACATAATGTCAATCGAGGACACAGATGACACGATAGGCACACAGAGGAAATCTCTTAAGCTTGTCAGGCTGAGACCATCCTACACATACAACACTCTGGAAGGCCAACTAAACCACAATCAAGAACCTCACTGCCCTCAACTACACCACCTAGCCACATACACACAGACGGAAGGTAACTCACCTAATCATGCCAGATTCCTACGAAACTTAAGGAACACCATCCCCTCACTAGGATACACCTGTCCCTAAGCTTCTACACTCAAAACCCTCACTCTAAACCCATCTGCGAAAAACGCGTAGGATGACAGAGCCGAATTTCGAAAGTGCCCGAAACTGAAATTTATGAGTACCTATGCGTAGCTTATGTCGCCATGATTCTATAGACTACTAGCACGCAGAAAACAGACATCGTTTGATACACTTACGGCCACAAATAGCTCGTAGATGCGTCGGTGTGTGTGCTTCGTCTCGCGTGGAATGCTTGGCGTTGTCGTGTAGCTCTCCTCGAGCCTACAGAATGGTGCAGTCGGATCTCCAATGTGTTGAGCGAGCCGGGCGTAGCGGGAGGATGAAGCTCACACTCACTCTCTTTCTCTCTCACACACAGTAGACGGCAGCGCTAAGTTTGATTATGATAAAAAGTCTTCTTTACAAAATGACCTAGGTACCTTATATACTAAGGCTACCTTAGGTTTAACCAAAAATGGGGTTGAAAGGGTCAAATGGCTTTGTATTTACAATCTGGAAGTGCCATTGCACCCCGGCTTCTGAAACTAGAATAACTACTCATTACAAATGAAGTTTATAGCCATAATCCGCAGCATTTCATAACTCACAAAAGATAAGACTTTGGTACGAAACTTGAGTTATGTTGTGTTGTTGACCCAGCGGTCAACACACACAATTCAAAGACTTCTTACCCATATGATTAGGACTATTAACACTACTAACATCTTGAATGAAAAAACAATTATGTGAGATGATATTTGAATAATTGTCTAAATCTCACCCCTAGACTAGATTTGGACAACCGTCTAAACCTCAAACCCAAGATTTGAAGACCATCTTTCCAATATGTTGGTTGCATATATGCCACCAAGTTCTACATTTTGTACTCTCTACTTGAGAACGGATCCATGCTTATCTCTAAAACAAACCTAGGGCATCCAATTTGGACTTGCCTTAATCTCAACCCAAAAACGAAACAAGTGAACAAGCACACATCTTCGTACTTGGCTAGTGATTTAAACGACCATCCAAATTTCGAACCCAAACAAGATTTGGACAATTATCAAGATGTCAAACCAAACCTTTAAACATCGTCATCTTCTCCATAGATTTGATGCACCCACACTATCAATTCTACTTTGGTTAACTCTTAACCCCAAATCGGATCCATGCTTGGACATGAGATTTGGACTATTGTTTAAATCTCAGAGAATTTTTACCCATAAAAATTACCGATATATTTACGACTGTTAATACTATTAATATCTCTAAGGAATACAAACATATATGGTATGATGAGATTCAAATGATTATATAAATGGCAACCCCAAAACAAATTTGGACAACTGTCCATACCTCAAACACAAGCTTCAAAGACCATCTTTCAAATTTGTTTGGTGCATCCATGATACCAAACTCTACTCTTATTAACTCTCAACCCGGACTCGACGGAGTGCTTGATTATGAGATCTGGTCAAATGTCCAAATCTTAGAGACTTTTATCATATCCAAACCTAGGGCATCAAATTTGGACGATCATCTCTAGATCTCAACCCCAAAAGTGAACGAGCAAACAAGTGTGCACCAAGCTTCAAAGACCATCATAGTTTGCATGGCTTTTTTGCACTAATGCTACCAATTTCACTCTTGTTATCTCTCAATCCTAGATTGGATTTATGCTTGGAGATGGGATTTGGATGGTTGTCCAGAATCTTAAATACATATCTCACACACAACCTAGGACATAAGATAGCATGCCTTATTTCGCACAATTCAAAGATTTCTTACCCATATATTTAGGACTATTAACACTACTAGCATCTAATGAATACAAAAATATATGATATGATGATAATTAAATAATCTTCTAGATCTCACCCCTAGACCGTATTTGGACAACCTTCTAGACCTCCAACCCAAGCTTAACTTCCATATGTTCGATGCATATGTTCAATGCATCTAGGGCACCAAGATCTAAGTTTTTTAACTCTCTACCCAAGACTAGATCCATGCTTATCTTAGACACAATCCTAGGGCATCAAATTTGGACAATTGTCTAAATCTCAATCCCAAAAGTAAACAAGTGAACAAGCATGCACCTTGGTACTTGGCTAGTGATTCAAACAACCATCCAAATTTCAAACCTAAACCAAATTTAGACAACCATCAAGATGGTCATCCTTTCCATAGATTTGTTGCACCCAAGGTACCAATTTTAAATCTCTTTCTTTATGTATCTCCTTCTCTCTTGAATGCATGTGCATAATACTATTATTATCGTAGCTAACCATCATAATTATTGTTATCCATCATAGATTTGGATGATGGCATCAAACACTTTGAACATCACTTTGGCTTTGGCAACAATGCAATGAAAATTCACCGACTAAAATTCAATGCGGTTAGTACATAAACTCTCATTTAATGTACTTAATCACATGATTTTTTCATTTACTTAAACTAAGTTTAGTATCTTCAAAAAGCTACTACAAAATACCCAATTCAGCACATGCAAAGCATTTTACAGTTTGTAAATCCTAAAAAATGTTGTAGATAGAGGATAGTAATTGTACTTACTTGTAAAGAATCTTGGTTGACTTGCTCTCCCAAAAGATATCACCAAGGTTGTCAGTCTCTTGTCTGAACACATCACATTCCTCTTTGAAACTCGATGTGCATTCTATCTATTAGGAAGTCCTTTTCCAACTACAATCACCTATGCTTGCATCATGAAGGTCTGTGGTCTTATGCAAGATGTTCACATGGGTGAGAGAATTCACAATGAGATTTCTAGCTAAGGGCTATTGGAGGAACATGTGATACTTAATAATGGTTGATATGTATATCAAATGTAGTGCCCTTACAGAAGCACATAAAATTCTTGGATGCAATTTTTGTCCAAAATCCCATCTCTTGGAACCATGTTGATGGCAAGATATGCCGTGCATTGTTGTGGCAAGAAAACTTGGGCTATATAAAATAGATGTTAAGGAAGGCATTTCTCTAGATTCAATCACCAATGTTAGCACCTTGAGGGGCTATTGGAGAAACACATTGAGATTGGAAATTCTTATGTCGATATATAGGTGAAGAGAAGGCCTTTCTAGAAGATACAATCATGTATACTTGTACCATGAAGACCTATGGCCTTATGTAAGAACTTTCATCATATGGTGAGAGAATTCACAATGAGAGCCTTACCAAGCACACACAAAAACCAAGAAAATATAGGGTGTGTGTGTGTGTGTGTGTGCGTGTGTGTGTGTGTGTGTGTGTGTGTGTTTATGTTTGAAAACCCACCAATAGATTGAAATGTACAATCTTTTGAGCTTTACAATGGATAAAACCAGAGATTATATAACTACACTATAAATGATACATTATACTAAATCATAAATTCATACATCAGCTCTATGGTTACAAACTAGATTTTAAAATTAGTCATTGAGTATGGCTAACTTTGTGAATCTTTAAAAAATTGTGCATAAATATGTTATCATCCATATGGTTATGATGTTACATCTATCGTCTCTGTAGTAATCCCAAGGAAGAGACCTGTTACCTGCCGCCATCCACACAAAACCATTAAGTTAGTACTTAGCATGCTTCATATGGAAAGACAGGTGTCGATGACCCCTTCCCCTTGTTATCGGTTTCAAGAATTACCCAACAAGCCTAACCTATGAGAGAAGTAGACTAGCAAGCTAGTACAAGGGAGAATTTGTTAAGAGAGAAAAAAAGAAAGAGGGGGGAGGACAACAAGTATAAAGAAGAGCATAGTATGGGGGGAAGAGAGAGAAAGATAGAGAGATGGCAATAACTAGAGAGAAGAAATGCAAAGAGCAGCATATCCTTGCATGTACAGTGTTTTGCATACATATTCACAAAAAGGTCACAATGACAACATAATTAGCGCAAATTGTTAGCGGATCGCCATGACGGACGTCTACAGGATAGCTCTTTTGTACTAACATAATGTCAATATGCAAGGAAGCGACTTGGGATGGGGCACGGAGACTTAATGAGAGTGTCAATCTCACCAAAATAAACTCAAGGGCAACTCGTTCTATGACAAGAGCAAATCAACCACTTCTTAGTCAAACAATTAGTATGCGTCCAATCTCACCACTTAACATCATCACGCCTTTTCGGTATTCAAACGAATCCGGAATGCCACGAAACTTAAGGAGAGGTATCACAACACTTATGGGCTCAATCCTACCAAGTTCTGTCACCATCTGGGAAGGTACATAAATCACGATCCATCACAAAAAATGTGCGGAAAACTGAAACAGAAGTACTTGGAAAGATCTTCCGTAAGCATAGAAACACTTATCCATGGTCAAAACATCAAAAAACAACCATTTTAACCCCCAAATCAATGCATTTAGCTCACAAACAATACATTGCAAACCATAGCAGGATTGGAAATGATTACACTTAGATTGTAGAGCAAGAGACAAGGAACGCAATGTGCTATTCGGAATAGAATTCTGATTACGAGCTCAGGAGAAAAGAAGATTACAAGTTGTAGTCACAAGAAGCCTCCACAGTGCACGTTTTTACTTTCTGCAACTAATAATACTTCTCCTTTCAAAACTAAGGGTTTTGACTTTAAAAGTTAGGGGGCTTTCCCATGGCCATCCTGCCTCTTACAAGGGTGTAGACTCAGAGAAATAAAAGGGCATGGTCTAATCTCATCATGATTACAACTCATCTTAGGCTGATTTACATGGTTTTTTTCAAAAAAATAGAGTGTCCACAGGGTTTGGTGTGCATACGCCTGTATGCATCTGTATCCACCAAACATTCCCCCCTTCCTATTCATTGCACGTCCTCGTGCAAGCTGTTTTCGAGTGAGTTTACTTTAGTGTCTTCTTTCGAGCGTTGCAGTGAGATTTTTGAATTGCTTAGCTCTTGCTTCAATCCTTAATTTGGTTGCCAGCTCTCTGAAGGGATTATTTTTTATGGTACTTTGGTAGGCGATGTGGCGAGCTGGCAGATCTTTCGTCATTGGATTGAATATAGAAGAGTCCACTTCGAAGTAACCTATTGAGGTGGTCTGGGGCGGGCAACAAGAAGAGTGGCCTCCAAGCACTCTTCTAGGCTCCCATGCTGCTCAATTGGGTTGGGGTTGGAAAAAACAACAAACACACACTCAAACCCGCAACCTAACCCTACACAAATTTGGGGCACCACCTAGTTTTGGATGCGAACTAGGACGTAGAGAGAGAGAGAGAGAGAGAGAGAGAGAGAGAGAGAGAGAGAGAGAGAGAGAGAGAGAGAGAGAGAGAGAGAGAGAGAGAGAGAGAGAGAGAGAGAGAGAGAGAGCTCGGGCTGCTTTGAAACGTATCGGCAATGATCAAGCAAACACAACTATATATTTAAGAAAGAGAGAGAAAGGGGGAGGGGGTGCTTGTTGCATTAATACCTTCTTACAAATCTGTCATGACAAATCAAAGTGAGATTAGTATTTGTTCAACATAGCTTGCGTAAATTTCACCACAACACATCACAAGAAAAGCCACCCCAATCACGGTCTTAAGGCCAGGGGAGTCCTCTCCACCCTGTCGCCCTCTTACAGTATGTGGGATTTATGGCTAGATTGATTACAACACCAGAGACAAACTATCAAGAACTTAACAAAAAACACCAAGACACTTACGCATCATTTTTGTCCATTACTTCACGTTGGAAGGGAGACAAAGTATCCAAGCTTAGTCCAAATCCACCCTCCTTGATTCAGCAAATGTTGGGCTTACACTAGTAGGAGAAATGATAGATTTCCTACTCTCAATTGAATGATCACTCTCTCTCTTACAATGGCATAGAGTTCCTTTGCTAATCCCCTATTACAACACATGCACATGCATAAGACAATGAGCTTCCACTCAAGAGCTCCTTCTAGAGAGGTTGAGCTTGGCTTCTCAAGCTATAGCATAGTGCTCTTGCTTATGGCTCCCCCTTTTTTGTGCTAGCTACACCCTCCTTTTATAGCAATTTTGAAGGCTAGGGTTACTCCTCTAACCATGGTTGGGTTAGATTTTCCGCAATTTATCTAATTTCTTTTGCTTGGAATTATCAAGAAGTTGGTGGGGAAAGAGAGAGGAGAGAAATGGAGGTGATAGGACTTTTCATAGTGGGTTAGTGTTAGTAGAGTTAGTATTAATTTACAAATGGAATTGGATATTTACAATGGGAGTATCCATGTAGGATACAAATAAGGAAGAAAAACTCTTAAGAGGTAAGAAAAGGTGGATTTCTTACAAGGTTGATGCTCCAAGTGTCTTGAGTAGGGCCAATTTTTGACGCTTGTTGACGGTCCACTAGCTTTGACGGTACATTTTTTCTCCACTCTTGACCTTCCTTGAGAGACAAGGTAATTGAAGCTGAGTAATCAACCACCATGATGCTGTCTTTTAAGAGAAGAGGCTGAATTTTGTGGTTTTTTTGATAGATATGGGTAAATTGGAGGAGGAAAAATGAGACTAGGTGGTCAATTTTGGAATGGAATTGTGTGTGGGAGGTATGAGTTCACCATGGTTTCTCTTATTCTTCAAGGTTGAGGAGAAGGTGAGTAGGGTGCAGAGAGGAGTGGTGAGAGGTGGGGATGATGAGTGGAGAAGTGTGTGTGAAAGAGGAAAATGATAAAGTGGAAGAGAGAGTGTGGCTGCATAGCATGGGAAAACTGGGGTCCACTAATAAAATCATAGCTCACAGCTCGTAGCTCAAAAAAATATGAAAAAATTTGAGGCAAAAGTTCAGCCCACAAGCTACAACTTTTGTTTGTATCACCTTTTCAAATTCGGAGAGCAAGTGAATTTTAAAAATTCAGCAAAATCGACCGTTTTTTTCCACTGCACAAGGTCCTTGTGGGGTCCTTTGGATGATTCTTTTGAATACCTCCAAGAGTGAGCCCTCCATAGTGCATGTATGCATGCCACCTACCCTTGACCTTATTTGGTAGGTCTATAATTGAAGATATTGTTGAGCTTATGATATAAGTGAATAGTACAACTAAGAAAATCAAATATTGAGGGGTCTAAAAAATATGTACATGTCAAATATAAATAATATAAGTGGAAAAAATATAAAGGGGTCAAAAGAAATCTCTCTCATTATGAGGCTACCATAAAAAGATAAATATTTTTGGTGTTCTCATTTTTTAGAAGAAAAACAAAATAGATGTAGGAAGGGAAAAATCACAATAGTGAAAAAATATACACATAAATAAAACTAGTTTTTTTGGATTTTTGTTGGGGTGGAGTTACACCAAATATAAGAGAAGCTTACATGAAAATATTTCTATATGGAATAAAGAGTATGAAAAATGGTAAGAAAAAATTGTGGTAATGGTGAGGCAATGTACAAAGCATAAATAACACACACCTAGGTAGAAATATTTAAATAAATACCAAAATAATTATGAAAAAACTTTTATTTAGGCCCTATATACAAAGAAATATTTACATACGCATGGGCCATAATATACTTATATTTTTTATTTTATTTTTATTTTTTTGGCTCAACTAGCCCAATGACTAGCTAATTGAGGGTTTTTTAAGAAGATATGGGAAAAGTCCCGTGACTCACGCACGCCTATGTACAGTGAAATGGTAGGGATAGCCACAGTGTTTGGGTGATTTTGGTAGGGTGAGGTAACTCACTGTGGCAATTACAAAGAGCCGAAAAACGGCTATCATTAGCCCTCCCCCTGGATGATGGTATATTCATGTACCATCATAGAGCATCTTTTCCAAAGAGAGTGCTTCAGAGTCCTTGACGAGATTTTTATTGTTTGGCCCCTCAGAATTTTGGGTAGAGTTACACTCATGCTTCATGTAACAATACTTACATGAGACAGTGGCCTTTTGACAGATCTTTGGTAGATCCTTTGGTAGAAGGCGACTCAAATAGGGCTTCAAGCGATACCCGTTTACTTTCCTGGAGTGCTCTTTACCATTCAAGTCCATAAGCTGATAGTAACTTGAATTGAAAGCCTTCTTGACTATGTATGGCCCTTGCCATCTTGTTTCAAATTTGGCATCAAAACGATTATCGAGTCGATTGTCATACCTTAGCACAAGATCTTCTTCATTGATGCCTTTGTCCTTCAGTTTCTTGTCAAGCTTCTCCTTTGTCTGTGTGGCTTTCCTCTTATAGCACTCGTATGCTGCTTCTCTTTTCCACTCAAGCTCAGCTAAGGTAAGAAGTCGATCCATCCATGCTTCTTGATCATCTTGTGTTGATTTGCCATGAAGTCGCATTGTTGGAATGTTTAGCTCAATTGGCTGTAAAGCCTCTTGACCATAGACCAAGTGAAATGGTGTGAACTCCGTGGCTTCCCTATATGTGGTTCGATACGCCCACAAGGCACCATCCAAGAAGTCATCCCACAACTTTGTCTTGTTTTTCACCATCTTTCTAATGATGCCTGCAATGACACCATTAGCTTTTTCTACCAAACCATTTGATTGGGGATAGTAGGGTGTACTGTGACGATGTAGAATGTGAAGTTCTTCACAGACTTCTGTGAGCAATCCCTTTCTAAACCCTGGACCATTATCAGAAACAATCTCCAAAGGTGTGCCAAATCTACAACAAATGTGAGTGTAGACGAATTTGCTCACTGTCTTCTCATTTACCTTTGCCACACTTTGTGCTTCCACCCACCTAGTCATATAGTCTACAGCCACTAGAATGTAGAGTTTACCATTTTTTGTCCTAGGCAGAGGACCCATAGCATCAATGCCCCACTTTTCAAACGGTCCATTTGCAAGAACGATTTGCCTTGGACCATAAACCAATCTTCTATTCCCATTTACCTGACAATTGTGACAACTTTTACACCAATGTTGGACATCCACATGCAGACTTGGCCAAACATACCCCGCAAGCAAAATCTTCTTCACAGTTAATTCTTGGGCAAAATGACCACCACATGCTTCTTCATGCAAACCTTTTAGAATGGCTGGAATTTCCTCAATAGTTGGTACTCTTCTGCATACTTGATCCCTCCCTCTTTGATAGAGGGAGCCTTCTAGGAAGAGATATGCGCTTGCCTTCTTCATGAGTCTCCTCTTCTGAGCCTTCGTGAAGTCTTGTGGAAACTCGCCCTCCAAAATGTAGCTAATAATGGGAGTCAATGACTCCAATCCCTGGTATCTCGGTTGCTTGACAGTTGCTGCCACCATGATGACCTGCACTTCTTTCTCAACACATGTAACTACTTGTTGTGCAAGTAAATCGGCATCTTCATTCTGTTTCCTAGGAATATGATATAGTTGCACTTCTTCAAATTGATTAAACAATCTACGAATGGCATGAACTTTTGTCCGTAAGATTTCATTCTTGCATGCCCAAATGCCTAAAATCTGTTTAACAATGAGAAGTGCATCTCCCTTTACCATGAGGCGTTGTATCCCTTGGCCAATGCACATCTTCAAACCATGAATTAGTGTGTCGTATTCTGCTTCATTGTTGCTAGCTGAACTTGGTAGATTGAACTTCTCTTTCATGACCACCTCTCCACTTGGGTTGAGCAACACTAGCCCTCCCCCTGCTTTTCCTGTGGCTCGATGAAAAGCTCCATCAAAGAACAAGGTAAAAGCATTAGGAATACTTTTTGGTGGTGGCAATGGTAGGGTCTTTACTTCAGGCACCTTAATCTCCTTTTCATGCACCCTATAAGTGAGAATCCCTGCCAATTGTGCACGCACACTATCTTCTACCTTGAAAGAGTATTGAAACTCTTGCAACTCCATAATCCACTTTGAGATCCTAGTACTAAGATTCATTTGAGATGACACCCAAGGGAACAAATTCTCTGCAGTGAGAATTACAAAAGGTTTTGGTAGTAGGTAGGATCTAAACTTTTTCACCGCAAACATGAGAGAAAGCATCATGAGTTCTGCTCCTGTGTAGTGTCTCTCCAAAGCATTCATGACCCTACTAGCAAAATAGATGGGTCGCATCCTTGTACTGTGGGGATCTTGTTGTAGCAACACAGCACCAATTGTTTCCCTTCCAACACTAGAGCTAACAAAGAATGTGTACTCCCAACAAGGAGGCATGAGTGTTGGTAGCTTTGACAAAATGACTTTAATGTTACAAAAATACTCTTCAATCTCATCAGACCATGCAAATTCTACTTGTTGTGTTAACTTTTGCAAAGGATGAAGCAACTCCGAGGCTAAGTGAATGAAGCGTGACATATACTTCACCTTCTGAATGAAAGAGATGACCTCATTAAGACTCTTCGGTGATGGGAGCTCAATAAGAGCCTTTGCCTTTGAAGGATCCACCTCAATGCCTTTATAGGAAACCTTGTGACCGAGCAAGATCACTTCATCCTCACCTATGTGGCACTTGTCGGGGTTGAGTTGACCTCCCATGTCGTAGAGCTTCTTTAAACCTTCTTCTACCCTTTGTAGATGCAATGATTTTGAGCTATAAATGCAGAAATCATCAATGAACACCCTAATTGACTTTCCAAAGAATGCTTGAAACACCATGTTCATGAAATGTTGGAATGTTGCAGGAGCATTTGTTAGACCAAATGGCATGACTCTAAAAGCATAACAACCCCAAGGAGTGATAAAGGTTGTTTTCAATTGATCTTCCAATGCGATACCTATTTGAAAGTAGCCTGAGTAGCCATCACACACAGTGTACTTCTCATGACCAGCTACCTCATTTAGTATCTCATCCTGAAATGGGAGGGGAAAGTGATCTCTTTTTGTTGCCTCATTGAGTGGACGTTAATCCACACACACCCTCCACTTTCCGTTTTTCTTAGGAGTGACAACAACGGGAGAGACCCACTCTGAATTCTCCACTGGATAAATGAAACCTACTGCTAGAAGCTTTCTTACCTCCTTGAGTAAAGCCTGCTCCTTGATGACTCCTAGCCTTCGTAGCTTCTGAGCTTTAGGTGTGGCCTCAGGCTTTAACTCAATCTTGTGTTGAACAACATCTACCCCACGCAGGTCGGTGTAGTCTTTAGCAAAAAGCCTAGGAAACTTCCTTAGCACACATTTGAACTCCTCTCTTTCATCCTTTGTAAGTGTTGTAGACAACATACCTTCTAACATTCCTTCATCTTCCACCTTTTGGTTCTCTTGGGAACCTACCTCTTCCAAACCTCGACAAGAGGTCTCTTGGTTGCTTGGCTTAAACCTTACCCCCATGACTTCGATGGAAGACTCCTCTTCAGTAATGCTGCTGCTACTTTCTTCTTTTGAAGTGCTATCGGTCCAACCTTCTTCCGTCTCACTTTGAGATGATTCTTCATGGAGCTCCTCTTGGCGTTGCTCCTTCATGTCAAAGACAACCTTCTTATGATTGTCATTCCTACAAATTAATTTCCCACTCTCCCAATCCTGCAAAGCTTGCATTTTCATTAGCCATGGTCTTCCTAGGATAAATAGATAACCACTTCCCTTGGTCGACATAACATAAAAATCCACTGCCTTCTTAATGCCAAAGGCCTCCACAAAAACATTTTTACAAATGCCTACGCACCTAGCCTTGCTATTGTTTGCCATTTTCACTTTGATTTCAGGTGTCTCATGGATGTGCATGCTTAGTCTTTGCATGAGCCCTTCTGTCATGATGCAAATTTGTGCACCCCCATCCACTAGACCTTTCCTAACCAATCTTCCTTTTATGTAACAATCTAGCACAGGTGTAATATCCTCGTTCATTTCAGCATGTGCAATTTTTACGACATGAAAAATCTCTTTTACCTTTCTCCTAGTGCTAACTGCCTTTGTTAAATCCCTCCTAACTTGTGGGCATAATGCAAGAAACTGAGGCCATGAGATATCAGGACCCTTACCTCGCATGTCTTCCAACAGGTTGTATGGAGCCATACCATGTCCAAGAGGGAAGTCTTGGAGATTGATACGACGTCGAGTCCTCTTAGCTTCCTTGGTCTCCTTTGCCTTCTTGCCTTGTCCATGGTCACTCTGTGATGGGACACCCTCTTTCTCTTTACCTTTTCCTCGGCCACGCTTAATGCCATTGGCTTCCATGTCAAAGTCATTTGAATTTGTCACCTCTACCACATGCACATTTGGATCTGGCAAAGGTGGAACTCCTTCTACCCCTTGTGGAGGTGGTCTTGGTCCATTTGGCCTTTGTAGAAGCCTTGGTTGTTGACCAGCTCCTTCTCCTGCATTCATCACTGGGTAATTCAAGTTAGGTCTCCTTGGCTCTCCACGGGGCCAAGGACAATTATACATCCCATGTCCAGACTCTCCGCAATTCCAACATTGCAAGACTCTCCTAGTTCGCGGCTCTCTCTCTTCTGACTTCTTTGCTTGTCCCTTTGGACCTACATCTTGTGCAAGGTGAATTGACAGGTTGCTTAAAGATTCATTTAACTTCTCAATCAATTCAGCCGTTACCTCAAGAAGCTCCCTAGATGTTGATGCTTGTGACTTACCTTTGGGTCTAAGACCTTCTATTGGAACCTCTCCCCTTAAGCACTTGAGTTTCCTATACTTCTCAGCAGCCCTAGTTTCAGCTGCATCAAAAGTAGTAGGTGCACCCACCTCAACTTTTACCTTAAGGTCAGGAAAGAGTCCGGCTATGAACCTCTCCTTCTTTAAAAATTCTGCACCATCACCAGGGTTAGCAACATTTCGTATCCATAGAGCCCAAAGACGTAGAAACTCTTGCTTGTACAAGTAGTAGTCATCTAAGTCTTTTTGCTTATGAGAAACAATGTCTTGCCATAGTTTTTGTTTGTTTTGGGGATCAAAGAAGTATCTCTTAAAACGATTCAAAACTTCTGTGTAATTCCCCTTAACTTCCTCAGGCAAAGAGTCAAACCAAGTACTAGCATCTTTCCTAAGGACCACCTCAAACATTTCTACACGTTCTTGATCGGTTACTATCCTCTTGATACGGCAAGACATCTTGAAATTTGCTAAAAATAATTCTGCATCCTCTCCAGGCTCTCCAAAGAAAAGAGGATATCCAGACATTTGGCGTTGGCTCTCCATTATTATGAAAGATTACAACACGAGTTACAATAAGGGATACAATAGAGATTTAGAACCACTCGCCTGCAAATGAAGAAGTAAGAAAATACCACTCTAGGTTTTCTTCTTCAGCTATCCAAGCTTCAATGAGGTCTCGATTTGTTTGATCAAAACAAAAAGGTAGACTATTGATGAGCTCTAAGAAGGGTTGAAATTCTTCAAAGCTAAGGCGATAAACAGAAATCTCTAGAACTTCATTTTCTGGATCCAAAAGAGCAACCACGTCCCAAGTGATAAATTGCACTTGTTCTACAATTCCCAACGCACAAGCGGTTTGTATAAAAACTAGATCTTCATGCTCGTCGAAGGCCGTGAGAAAGTAGCAATTGACTAGGAGCTCCTTTCCTTCGAGTTCCACACAATCGGAGTGAGGCAACCTTCTCACAATTTCATAAAGAACATCCTCATCAAGTCCAATCAAGTTTGCAAGATTTAAAGACTCCACTTGTGCTACAAAATTCCTGGACAAAAACTCCTTAGGATTATGGTTAAATCATTCAAAAGCATAAAGAGATTTACAATGTCTCCCTGAACAAAGTGTCATAGAAAGTAGAGAAGGATGAGAATTTATACAAATTTGCAATCTTCTCTATGCTCTCTTTATTAAGACAAGCTCTGAATAGCTCCCTATCTCCTTTGTTGAAAGCGAAAGGAAGACTATTAATAAGACGCAAATGAGGGAAAAATTCACCAAATGTGAGTCTATGAAGCATGAACTCTGGCCGCAAGTTTCCTGAAGAGTCTTCCTCAATGGTGAAATGCACTCGCCAAACGCCAAATTTCACTCTATTTACCAATCTTAGGGCACACACTAGTTGGATGAATGCGCGGTCTTCCTTAGTGCCCAACAACAAGAGGAAAATGGAATCCACGCGTAGGACCTTCCGTCTTAACTTCACCACTTGTTATGAGGGAGACACCTTACTACTTGCTCCTGCAACTCAATTGGTAATAGAGCTAGATCTCTAAGGATTGAACTTTCACTGTACACACATTCCCAGTTAGAACAAATGATCGTTTTTTGTTTCTTGTAACAACTTGGACAAAGAAAAAACAAACATACACACTATTTTGCCAGGCTGCACTTCATTTTAAAATAAAATGAACACATGTACATCAAAAGAAGTGTGGTAGTTGATGAGAGGTAGAATGACAGGGTTTGGTGATGCAAGAATTTCTCCTACTCTTTGGGCACCAAACATGAACACCATACGTTGTTGAAAATGGATTTTCCTACTAATTGCAATGTTTATTCTAATGTGTGGAGTGAAATGGAAGGGAAAAACCTCTATTCCTGGGCCATTATCCATGGTCTATGCATGACCTAATGCTAAAAACAAAACAAAAATATAGACGTCCAAACTAAGGTCGTACCTAATGAGAGGCAAAATAAAAGGATTTACTGAAGCGTTTATCTCGGCCAACCTAAGAGGACCTAAAATTCTACGAATGACACGTTGAAATTGCAACTTAGTACTAACAATTATGTGTACCTTTTGCCTTGCAATGGGAATGAAGGGATCATACAAATTTTCGTGATTCATGCAAACTACTTGACTATGCTAAAGGTTGATTCTACACAAAAATACACAAGCCGTTCCTCAGTGGGGGCACCAATTTGAGGCGGTCTGGGGTGGGCAACAAGAAGAGTGGCCTCCAAGCACTCTTCTAGGCTCCCATGCTGCTCAATTGGGTTCGGGTTGGAAAAAACAACAAACACACACACAAACCCGCAACCTAACCCTACACAAATTTGGGGCACCACCTAGTTTTGGATGCGAACTAGGACGTATAGAGAGAGAGAGAGAGAGAGAGAGAGAGAGAGAGAGAGAGAGAGAGAGAGAGAGAGCTCGGGCTGCTTTGAAATGTATCGGCAATGATCAAGCAAACACAACTATATATTTAAGAAAGAGAGAGAAAGGGGGAGGGGGTGCTTGTTGCATTAATACCTTCTTACAAATCTGTCATGACAAATCAAAGTGAGATTAGTATTTGTTCAACATAGCTTGCGTAAATTTCACCACAACACATCACAAGAAAAGCCACCCCAATCACTGTCTTAAGGCTAGGGGAGTCCTCTCCACCCTGTCGCCCTCTTACAGTATGTGGGATTTATGGCTAGATTGATTACAACACCAGAGACAAACTATCAAGAACTTAACAAAAAACACCAAGACACTTATGCATCATTGTTGTCCATTACTTCACGTTGGAAGGGAGACAAAGTATCCAAGCTTAGTCCAAATCCACCCTCTTTGATTCAGCAAATGTTGGGCTTACACTAGTAGGAGAAATGATAGATTTCCTACTCTCAATTGAATGATCACTCTCTCTCTTACAATGGCATAGAGTTCCTTTGCTAATCCCCTATTACAACACATGCACATGCATAAGACAATGAGCTTCCACTCAAGAGCTCCTTCTAGAGAGGTTGAGCTTGGCTTCTCAAGCTATAGCATAGTGCTCTTGCTTATGGCTCCCCCTTTTTTGTGCTAGCTACACCCTCCTTTTATAGCAATTTTGAAGGCTAGGGTTACTCCTCTAACCATGGTTGGGTTAGATTTTTCGCAATTTATCTAATTTCTTTTGCTTGGAATTATCAAGAAGTTGGTGGGGAAAGAGAGAGGAGAGAAATGGAGGTGATAGGACTTTTCATAGTGGGTTAGTGTTAGTAGAGTTAGTATTAATTTACAAATGGAATTGGATATTTACAATGGGAGTATCCATGTAGGATACAAATAAGGAAGAAAAACTCTTAAGAGGTAAGAAAAGGTGGATTTCTTACAAGGTTGATGCTCCAAGTGTCTTGAGTAGGGCCAATTTTTGACGCTTGTTAACGGTCCACTAGCTTTGACGGTACATTTTTTCTCCACTCTTGACCTTCCTTGAGAGACAAGGTAATTGAAGCTGAGTAATCAACCACCATGATGCTGTCTTTTAAGAGAAGAGGCTGAATTTTGTGGTTTTTTTGATAGATATGGGTAAATTGGAGGAGGAAAAATGAGACTAGGTGGTCAATTTTGGAATGGAATTGTGTGGGGGAGGTATGAGTTCACCATGGTTTCTCTTATTCTTCAAGGTTGAGGAGAAGGTGAGTAGGGTGCATAGAGGAGTGGTGAGAGAGGTGGGGATGATGAGTGGAGAAGTGTGTGTGAAAGAGGAAAATGATAAAGTGGAAGAGAGAGTGTGGCTGCATAGCATGGGAAAACTGGGGTCCACTAATAAAATCATAGCTCACAGCTCGTAGCTCAAAAAAATATGAAACAATTTGAGGCAAAAGTTCAGCCCACGAGCTACAACTTTTGTTTGTATCACCTTTTCAAATTCGGAGAGCAAGTGAATTTTTAAAATTCAGCAAAATCGACCGTTTTTTTCCACTGCACAAGGTCCTTGTGGGGTCCTTCTTTGGATGATTCTTTTGAATACCTCCAAGAGTGAGCCCTCCATAGTGCATGTATGCATGCCACCTACCCTTGACCTTATTTGGTAGGTCTATACTTGAAGATATTGTTGAGATTATGATATAAGTGAATAGTACAACTAAGAAAATCAAATATTGAGGGGTCTAAAAAATATGTACATGTCAAATATAAATAATATAAGTGGAAAAAATATAAAGGGGTCAAAAGAAATCTCTCTCATTATGAGGCTACCATAAAAAGATAAATATTTTTGGTGTTCTCATTTTTTAGAAAAAAAACAAAATAGATGTAGGAAGGGAAAAATCACAATAGTGAAAAAATATACACATAAATAAAACTAGTTTTTTTGGATTTTTGTTGGGGTGGAGTTACACCAAATATAAGAGAAGCTTACATGAAAATATTTCTATATGGAATAAAGAGTATGAAAAATGGTAAGAAAAAATTGTGGTAATGGTGAGGCAATGTACAGAGCATAAATAACACACACCTAGGTAGAAATATTTAAATAAATACCAAAATAATTATGAAAAAACTTTTATTTAGGTCCTATATACAAAGAAATATTTACATACGCATGGGCCATAATATACTTATATTTTTTATTTTATTTTTATTTTTTTGGCTCAACTAGCCCAATGACTAGCTAATTGAGGGTTTTTTAAGAAGATATGGGAAAAGTCCCGTGACTCACGCACGCCTATGTACAGTGAAATGGTAGGAATAGCCACAGTGTTTGGGTGATTTTGGTAGGGTGAGGTAACTCACTGTGGCAATTACAAAGAGCCAAAAAACGGCTATCACTATCATGAAAGCTTCCTCGAAGGCCTGCATGTAATGAGAGGGTAGAAACATGACTCTTGCATATAATCCCATGATAACATTTCTGCTGGGGATTTCTGTCTCCATATTCCAGCAAATACCCCTCGTACCCTCGACAAAAACTTTCCATGGATGCTTGCTGCTTCAATGTCTCTGAAAGCTGTAATGCACGTGATCAACATTTTGGAAATCTTTACAAGCATCTGACAAGCAAGATCTGGGATCTCTTTCATCATATTGATTACTCATTTTAGAGTTTGCACCATGTAATGCTCGGGTGGGGGGTTGTTATTAAGCAGTTTTGTGATTATCGGGTAGTTCAGCACTGCCTGTCTTTCGCTTTGCCAACTATAAAAACTGTCCCAAGATCACCATCTGTTGATTGGACGGTAAGTGGGGTCGATCATGAGATGCTGGGGGGCGTTCCTGTAACATGTTTCATCATTTAGTCTCTAATCGAACCATTTTTTCTGCCAGAGTGGTTGATTGTCGAGGATGGCTTCAATCTGAAGGGCCGTAATCGAAACCTCTCTGTAGCCCCTCTGCTGTTTGGTTCAAGTTTGGGGAGCATCTTTTGCTTCCATAATCAAACTTCTTGCTGCATCAATGGTAGTGCGATAATCTCGTGCCCATGATTTTTTGCTACCTCATCTGGAGTGATCATGAGGAGGGCAGCCGATTCCAGCACTTTTAGTTCATATTGCATATACGCCTTGTGTAAAGGGTCCTTTACTTCTGAGATCCATCATTGAATTTCATCTTTTGCCGACTTTGAGGTGGATGTTGTGGCTAGATTTGCAGATTCCTACGTGCCTTTTTCAGTGCTCGTAGTGGGCATCTCTGTTTGATGAGTTCCGAACGCTGATTTTTCAAATCCTTCTCCCTGCTCAAATTTCCATGGGTCCTGCTGCTTTGTTTGATTGGCTTTTAGAGATGCTACTTCCACTCTTGCCTCAGCCAGTTGCCTCTTTAACTCATCGATTTCCTCATCCTTGTCCTGTTGTAGGGCCCTATGACCTGCCGTCATGATCTATCTGTCATATTTCTCTTGTTTTAGGGCCTCTTTCAACTCTTTGATTTCTTGGCTCAAGGAAGTAGATCCTGTAGTCATTGTTGAAGAGGAGGGTGTCCCTTGTATGGCCAGGAGCTGAGTTAGAGACCTGCTCACCACTACATACGAGCCTTTTAGCTTCTCATTTTGTTCCTTTTCTCTGGTTAGCTCCTCCTCGAGGCGTTGCTGTTCGATCTGCAATGCAGAGTTCACCTCGTTGAATTGTTACACTTCTTTCTAATAGTATTTTGCATTTTCTCGTTCTCTCTGCAACTCCAATTATGCCTGGACTTGTGCGTTCTTTAGTGCTTTGATCTGTTGCTTTAACTGTAAGGATTCTGTTGCTGCTCTAGATGCTTCTTTTTTGTTGTTTTCTAACTCCAGCTCCTTTAGGTTGTAAAGAGCTCTTTGACATTGGAACTGCAATTTGATATGCTCTAAATGATCGTCAATGTCAAATGACTTAATTATCTCTGCTCCTTCTTTTATGGCCGCTTGTGTACGTGGCGATCTTGGCCCATGTTGGTCCTTTTGGCTCTGATCCGATTGCTCAGCCTCCTCAGGTTGCTTTTCCTTTTGTTTCAAATATTTCAAGGCATCAGAGGTAGTGGCGGGCTTTGTTTGTGACTGTTTTTTGATTCGTTTGTTGTTCCGTTTGCTTTTCTTCGATCCCTTGCTCCGATCGTGCTGTACTTTCTCCTTTCTCTTTTTCTGACACCTCTGAAAGTGTCTCAGCATCCTTGGGAGAACCAAGGTCTTGACCTTGTTGGTCCTGTATGTCATGTTGTTCCTCTTCTTGCGACTGACTTTCCTCTTTTTTACTCTTACCAGATTTGCCAGATGATTCTAGCTCATCGACATGTGGCTTCTTTGATTCTTCTTGCTGCCTCTACTCCATCTTTCGCTTGAGCTCATTATGAATGCGTTGCCGCATGGTGCTGGCAATTTCTCATTTTTCTTCAGCTTCCTTCCTCTTTTTTTGCTTGATCCTTTCCAAAGCCTCTGTTTGCCTGCATATCAATGGAGCATTCTCGACTTCATTGTCTTCAGAGTGATCAGCACCTTAAGGAGAGTCTGTAGTTCAAATTTGGGTTCATTCTGAGCAAAAAGACATCATACGCGTAGGATGTCTCCTGCATGATTTTGAGACCAAAATTCTACTTTGACCATACCATGCTGTCATATAGCCTTAGGCAAGCCTCCTAGTCAATTTTGGTCCAATTTGGAGTTGAGTTGACTTGGGAATTCATCAGAACAGACATCAAGCTTTTGGAACAGATTCTTGATCATTTGACCAATCTATAGGTGTCAGAATCAAAAAGTACAAATAGCTGTGAGTTAAGCACATCAAGGGGAAGCTACAGTGCAAGTTTGAGCTGAAACAGAGCTCCAAACCAACCTATGAGCACACCACTGTGATCAACACATCAAGGAGAAGCTGGGGTGAAAATTTCAAGTCATTCTGAGCAAAAAGACATCGTACGCGTAGGATGTCTCAAGGCCATTTTTAGGTCCAATTGAAATTCTGAGAATACCAATGTGTTGTTGGACTCAAGGGGAGTCTCTGGACCAAATTTTGTTAAATTCTGAGCATATAGACATACTACGCGTAGGATGTCTCTAGGCCAGTTTTAGGGTCCAACTGTACTTTTGACCATACAGAAGTGTTCACAGTGTCACAGAGATCCCAAGTCTTCTTCCATTCTAAACTACATTTCACTGTTTTGGCCATAACTTTCACAAACGGTATCGGATCGGAAAAGTTTTTATATCAAAACGTAGCCTGAGAGCGGCCCTACAGATTTCAGAGCAAAACTTGAACTAAATGATGCCAACGAAAACCATTTAGTTCAACTTTGAAAAAAACATCGTTTGAGGCCTCAAAATTCATCCGGAAGTCAGGGGTGTCTGAAAGCGACAATTTGCAAGAATTGTGACGAAACGGTTGCGGTTTTGGACATAGTTTCGACTTTTCCCTAACCAAAGAACTTGAACACAGTGGACTAAGTCTACTTGAACCAAGCAAAAGCTCTTAAGCCCAGAAATCATGTCTACCCTAGATTCAAACGCAGCTTACACAAGCTTGGAGATCCCGACGATAGAGGAATATCCTCCCACAATGGATCTTCCAAACTTGCAATTGATAAAGACCCATCTTGTTGAGAGAGTTTGAATGATTGGTCATGAGAGTGAAGGACTATATAGATACATTGACGACAATGAGGTCAATCTTTATAGGTGCTCAGATCCATACCTAGAAGAGATAACGGATTACAAGTTCTTATATGTCTACACATATGAAGTCGACTGTCAATGGAGATCTATAGTTGTCGACAAGTATGGACGAAAATACAGAGTTGTAGAAAGCACAAATCCATAGACTGTACTAGAAAGAGGTGGATATTTGGTCAATGAAGAACCACAAATGTCTCCACCAAACACGAGAATTCCTATAGGAATTCCAAGAAGAGAGCCACCAGGATTCCCTTCAAGAGCGATAACGAGAGAAGGATTGGGAGAGTCTCTGGTTAGACTTGCAGACAATCCACGAGTTAGACCATCCCAAGTCCAGAAATGGGTAAACAGAAAATACTCCGGAGATGAAGATCCGAGAGATCACGTAGCGGCTTTTAGAAGAGTGATTAGAGTAGAGGAAGTTTCAGATTTTGCGACACAGTTTGCGGGATTTGGATTGACTCTAGAAGATGATGCAGCTACATGGTTCGACTCGGTGGAAAAATGGGAATTTGAGACCCTAGATGAGCTGTTTGAGGAGTTTATTGAAGAATTCTTGCCAAAAGGCATTGCTCACAACACGGTCTCGCAAATCCATAGATTCAAACAGAAAGAGAATGAATTAGTACGCAAAGCATCATTACGACTCAAGAGATATGTTAAGCTCTTTCCGAGAACGGAATTACCTACGCAAGCACGACTGATGCTGATCTTTATCCAGGGAATGAGACATGCGGGCCTTCAAAAGGATCTGCATATGATAAGGAGGATGACGCTAAACAAGTTGATCAAAGAAGCTCTTTATCTAGTGGATAACTGTGAGGCATACAAAGAAAAGGACTTAAAGAGTCAAGGAGATGACACATCCTCTCAGCACAGTGTTTCACAGATAAGTGAGTCCATTGCCAAGCAAACGGCCCCTATTGATCAAGAAAAGCTTATCGACGACTTGGTCAAGAGGTTGATTCCTCTTGTAAGGTCTGATTCTGGAGAGCCAAAGTGGTGTGAAATTGAGAGAAAATGGACGAACCATACGGAGGAAGAGTGCTATTATAGCATAGAAAATGCTAGGGAGAGGTATGTACAACCTGTTCCAGAAGCACCTACTCCACCTAGATACATTACGGGGAATGCGCCAAGACCAATAGGAGTTTTAAGGCCACATCTTGTCTTAGGACAACAACCTCCGCTGCCAGGTGCTAGAATGCAGGTAGACATGAGATACATGCCAATGATGAAAGCATCAAATAAACCAACGCCAGTACCAGCTACAATGTGGTATAGCAACCAAAGTGGGTACTACCCTTCGGAGAAACAAAATGTGAGAGAAACACATGGAGTGGTGAGGCCGGTACAACCTCCACCTCCTGGGTTTCAATCGAAAGAAAGAAGGTATGAAATGGACGAAAGAACATTGCGATTCATTGCAAATAGCGGCTTATCTAGGTCAAAGCTTGCTTATAGCCAAGAGGAAATGCTAAAAGAATCTCCTCAACCAGAGACAGATTGTCACAAAAGTCGTGACAACCACTTGGTCAAACAATGTCCTCATACGGAGATCATTTAAGTAAATGCCTATTGTCTTGAGTATGGCATCACTCACTTGATCCCCGATTGCCCAAAAAAACCAAACCAAATCAGGAAAATCACGACAAATGTATCAGGGATTGTTCAGCTCCCTAGTAGCTCAGAAAATGAAAATGTCATACCAGTTCAAGTGGTTACGAGAGCACAAGCTCAAAAGAAAGCTGATGAGAATCTAGAGACAAAGAACACAGAAAGTGACACGAGTCCAAAGACAGATGATGGACCAAAGACAGACGCACCTAGTCAAAAAACCAAGAGCAAACGAAATAGTTGGAAAGCTAGAAAGGCTAGGATGAAATCACGCAAGGAACGAGAGCAAAAATCCCTAGCTGAGAAGCTTATCGAAGCTGAGGAGAAGATAAAACAACATGAGGAAAAGGAGGCACCTTCTCTTACAAAGATGGTTAAACCTCTAGAAGAACCATCCACAGATGAGAAACGAAGTGCTAGTTCAGGAGGATCTGTGTTGGCAGAGAAGGTTAATGAGACATTAGATGCCCTCTTGAAAGCCTATGATGCGAGGCTCAAAAACAACCAAACCCAAGAGCAAAGGTGGATGACATATCCCTATACGGAACTAGAAAAGCAAAGGTTTGAAATGTGCCATAAAATGATTCAAACAACCCAAGCTTTACTAGAACCACTAGGTGCAAAACCTAAGGATGTGATCCGTGTCATGCCTACACAAGTAATTCCACCAAACCAGGAACTAAAAGAGCGAGATTCTAGTCATGAGCACAGACCAAAATGATAGTACTGAATACCACGGATAACTTTTCCGAGAGATTTCACCAAGATATACCTGAGGATTGTAAAGAGGTAGATGGTCTTGACAAATTGTGGAAACAAGTCAAAGAGGCCAATGAAGCCGATGACCCAAGAAGACGAGTAGACAAGACTGGTGATGAACGAGGAGTGTTTCTACCACCAATAGAGGAATTTGAGACTGGATCTCAAATGAATCTAGACGTGCAATCGTGTCGGGGCGACAAAGGATCTGTACAATCTATGGATAGTCAACCCCATTCGCTAAGAACACTACCGTCCTACATGGGAGAGTACGAAACCAAGTCATATGTGGTTGCAGTCCCATCACAGAGACTGTCTCCCAACAAGGCCATCGATTCAAAGGGGCTAGTAGATATTCTATCTACCCCAGTCACCTGTACAATAATGTTAGCCGAGTTGCTCAGAATAAGACCAAACATGTGGGCTAATGTGGGTAAATGTCTAGAGAAATTTGGTGTAAAAACCCCAATGACTCAAATCGAGGAAGGCATCAAAGAGCTTGAAATGCCTCAACTAAATACTAGGCCAGTTCCATTAAACAAGGTAGGCGAGTATTACGAGGGAGAAGATGGAAACACCACCCTTCCTGTGGAATTCAATGGTGTAAAAACCATGGCAATCCTTGACAGTGGAGCTGGTGTGGCCATTGCAACCAAAGAGGTTTGGAAAAAATGGGGACAACCTGCCTTGATATCCACACGTATGACCCTGCAGCTTGCAGACGGACACAAGGAAAAGCCCATAGGATTGCTAGAAAAAGTACTTGTTACTTCTTGTGGCATTGAATATGAACACACTTTTGCTGTTGTCGACTTTGGCAAGAAGAACAACTATGAAATCATTCTGGGAAGACCATTCATGCGACAATTGAAAATGGTCCAAGATTGGGGTTATGACCATATATACCTGAGACATATGGAAACCATAACAAAGGTAAACTTGAGGGACCATAGCTACAGGGATGTGACGAGAACACCGGTTGAGGAGTTTGATTCCGCCACAGTTGCAGGATCAGAACTGCCAGCTTGGTTAGGTAAGCCTAAAGAACTGTGGATGTGTGGAGCTTCACAATGTGGTAGCTTAAAACATGAGGAATGTATCCTAGAGCGGGTTATAGAGGATATGGACTATATCCCAGAACCATTTCCTGAAGAAGAGTTAGAGCCTTTTGGATGGGAACACATCTTGGCTACTTTGGACGTGTGCGTCGTGGAGGATGCTCCCACAACAAAGTTTTGTGATGAAAATGGCTATGATGTCGTTCCTTATTTTGCAGTGAGTGTAATCCAGGAAAACGAAGAGAACCACACATCAACAAGCTCTCGAAATAAGGAGCAAACAAAGAAATGTGGAGAATCAAAAGATGAAGAAGACGACGAGTTCTATGACTCTGTAGAACACTTCAAGCTTCAAGAAGATCAACGACCCGGGAATCAATGTCATCGCTACATGAATAAAGTGCATCAAAAGTGGATTCCAAAGTCCTCCAAGAAACTACCACCCACGAGCAAACAGACAGTAACTTTCCACTACCAGCCAAAAAATCAAGGGAAAGTACAAGAAGTCAACCGTGCTGAGGATAGTAGCGATAGTGATGAATCTTACGACATCCCCTATCATCAACTTAGACCATCACTATCACCAACCCCTTCAGCAACAACCATGATAGGTCAAAAGAACAGGACAACAACTCAAAGCCAAAAAGCTCGACAAATCTGGATACCAAAAAGCCAGATCGGCCAAAAACAGATATGGATCAAGAAGACAAAGATCTCTAATGACAAATCACAAGAGCCAACACCAAAACAAAAGCAAGGAAAGCGTGCACGAACGGGTAAGAATATCACAAAGTCGGAAGCTTTCACAACTCAGGTTTGGGCTCCAAAGAAGTTGATTCAAGCACAAAAAAGTCAGGAATTCATTTGGATTCCAAAACAACCACAGTATCAACTTTCAAAGCCTGAATCCCGTCACCAACCAAGCGTACAAGGGCTGAAGCAAAGACCACTGTCGACTCACACAACAAAAAGGTGGATCCCAAAGAAGTCTCTTCAAACACAAACAAAGCATGGGCAAGTATGGGTTCCCAAACGAGAGCCAGCAACAAAACAACCAATAATCGCAAAGAAATGGGTCCCAAAGAAGAACAACAAAACTGCTGTTAGTGCATCGCCGCTTGAATTCTTACAATTCTTCCTACGATTACAGTACAGTTAGAAGAGAGCAAGTCGCTTCAATCAAGCAATGATACAGGAGCTTCAAAGACCATTACATTGCTTAGAATAGGAAGCCTCGCCAACAAATGCCAATAAGCAAATTGCTTATACCCACATCTTGCACAACATAAATCTTTTCCATGCATTGACTGTGTATGCATAATAGGGCTACATTACAAGGCCTGCATAGGCACAACTTTTTGCCCAAGCATAACACATACCCTTTGCGATACCTTGTCGTAAAGGATGACTCCAAATAGGAAGGGGGGAGGCATTCTGAATGCGGACCTAACATTATGACTATTAGAGGGCAATGTTTTGTGAGATGCATTGAATTTTTGCGTTTTATTGTGATAATTTTTTGACAAAATTTAGAGTATATGCCCTTATAGTAATGTTACAGAGGAGTATGGGGACAAAATCCATATATGAGCCCCTAGGGACATGTGTATAGTTTACATAGCATTTAGATTTCTATTTGAATGATTTTTCTTTTGTTGAGTTGTTTTAAGATTTTCCTTGTTTATTATTAAGAAAAAATTAAAAAAATCCATAAACCACATGAAGAAAAGACTGACGAGAGGCCTGAGCACTACAAAGAGAAGAAGGTACAGGAAAACGATGAAACTTCACGAAGTATGTCTCAGCATCCACTACAACAGCCAAAGAACTTGTCACAAAGCAGTGTCAACATGCAACCGACAAGTCAGAGTCGAGTAGCTACGCCACAAAATGAGTGAGGTGCTAGTCCCAAAACTTCAAGTAATATTCTCTGTGGTCTAAGCGTCTTAGCTATTCTAGGTACTGCTCAAGCTGGAAGAGTTGAGCATATTTACGTTGTGTCGCTCATGCTGGTATAGGTGAGCAAAAGAGTCAAAGTCTAAGTACTTAAGTCTGGTGAAGTGAAGGA
Source organism: Adiantum capillus-veneris (assembly GCF_014529385.1). Lineage (NCBI taxonomy): Eukaryota > Viridiplantae > Streptophyta > Polypodiopsida > Polypodiales > Pteridaceae > Adiantum > Adiantum capillus-veneris. The sequence continues at coordinate 63,531,520 of NC_140949.1, read as the reverse complement.
GAAGGTCCAAAAGACACTCACGTACCTAGCACAGTGAGATACGAGTGGAGAAACTTCTACATCGAAAACCCTTCTTGGAAAGGTGGAAGCTATTGAGACATCTTTTGATGTCACATGTGCTACATTTATTCCTAGAAACACCCATCATCTCCTTCTTTCACATTGCATGCTTTTGTTGACAAATTTCTCATATGCATATAGAGTGTCCCATAATTGGCACTTGCATCAGGCACTCTTTCCGTGTTTCACCCAAGCACTCACCTTTCATGAACATGTACTTCACGTTCAACTACTCGACTCCAATAAGAGCGTATACCAAAGGCATTTTGTTTTCCCACTAGGTTTTTTCCCTTTGGTCATCCAGGTTTTAGACCCTAATCTAAAGACACCAATGACCATCCTCTTGTACATATTACTTCTACATCAACAATAAGGAAATCCTACTCAAATCAATTGACAAATGAATTGGAGCACCAATTTCAGATCATAGCATACTTCTCCTCAATGGCAAGTCGAAGAATGGCCTACACTGACAAAGCTGCAGACAACAGTAACAACAAAATAACTCAGGAACAAAGAAGTCCCCAATGAAGAAGAGCAGAATTAAAAGTAATCAGAGGATCTCAAAAGATGAATGGTTATGATGATAGACGTCCGCTCTAATGGATCATAGTTCTTGTTGTGGTTCGACAAAGATACAAGCAGTGCAATAGATGAAGCCAAAACAACAGCAAAGTGTTGACCGCTGGGTCAACATCACAACATAAATCATACAAGTTGTCATTGCCTCACCAGATCAGAAAGCCAATCACTCAATTCTACAGATTGTAGAAGTTGTTTATGAGAATCACAAATACTCCGAATTGACAGATTTGCTGGAGCAAGTGATGGATGGAACTTTCTCTATCCATGATGATAAGAGTCAAGTTAAACGACATTGGGTTCTTTTGAATTTAGATCTGGCAGTAGACCTATAATGACAGAAACAGATGTTGCAGCTCGGAGCGTGGATGTGCAAGACATAAAGTTCGTCATCAATTATGATTTTTGAGAAGACTATGTACATTGGATTGGACGAACAAGACAAGCTACTGCAAAGGATATAGTCTATACTTTCTTTACAACAACAAAACGACAACAAAGACCACATCGCCATCGACAATCAGGTCATATCGGGGACGACATGAACACGGAAGGGGGGAATGTTGACCGCTGGGTCAACAACACAACATAACTCAAGTTTCGTACCAAAGTCTTATCTTTTGCGAGTTATGAAATGCTGCGGATTATGGCTATAAACGTCATTTGTAATGAGTAGTTATTCTAGTTTCAGAAGCCGGGGTGCAATGGCACTTCCAGATTGTAAATACAAAGCCATTTGACCCTTTCAACCCCATTTTTGGTTAAACCTAAGGTAGCATTAGTATATAAGGTACCTAGGTCATTTTGTAAAGAAGACTTTTTATCATAATCAAACTTAGCGCTGCTGTCTACTGTGTGTGAGAGAGAAAGAGAGTGAGTGTGAGCTTCATCCTCCCGCTACGCCCGGCTCGCTCAACACATTGGAGATCCGACTGCACCATTGCTGTAGGCTCGAGGAGAGCTACGCGACAACGCCAAGCATTCCACGCGAGACGAAGCACACACGCCGACGCATCTACGAGCTATTTGTGGCCGTAAGTGTATCAAACGATGTCTGTTTTCTGCCTGCTAGTAGTCTATAGAATCGTGGCGACATAAGCTACGCATAGGTACTCATAAACTTCAGTTTCGGGCACTTTCGAAATTCGGCTCTGTCATCCTATGCATTTTCTGCAGATGGGTTTAGAGTGAGGGTTTTGAGTGTAGAAGCTTAGGGACAAGTGTATCCTAGTGAGGGGATGGTGTTCCTTAAGTTTCGTAGGAATCTGGCATGATTAGGTGAGTTACCTTCCGTCTGTGTGTATGTGGCTAGGTGGTGTAGTTGAGGGCAGTGAGGTTCTTGATTGTGGTTTAGTTGGCCTTCCAGAGTGTTGTATGTGTAGGATGGTCTCAGCCTGACAAGCTTAAGAGATTTCCTCCGTGTGCCTATCGTGTCATCTGTGTCCTCGATTGACATTATGTTGATCTAGGTAGTGTTTGCATGCACTTCATGGGTGTGTGAGACTTCCCGTCCAACAGTGTGGCATAAGGCTTGGTATTATGTCTGAGATAAGTAAGATTTGGACAAAACCCATCTCCAAGCATGGATCCGATTTGGGATTAAGAGATAAAAAAGGTGAAATTGGTAGCATATGTGCAAAAAATCCATGAAAACAATGATGGTATTTGAAGCTTGGTACATACTTGTTTGCATGTTCACTTTTGAGTTGAGATCCAGATGATTGCCCAAATTTGATGCTTTAGGTCTAGGTCTAATGGACAACCATAAGCTTTTGTGCATCCTCTAAAGTGTCTGTTAGAAGCACTACATTATCCACATACAACAAAAGCATGATTACCACATTGCAAAGAGTGACCCCTTCAATGCCTTCTTCTTGCATAACATCAAGTACCATTTGTTCCAATCGATCAATGCATAGAACAAAGAGAGTCAGTGACAACAGATATCCATGTTTAACCCCAATCGTGCTTGCAAAAATTTCTAAGATTCCTTCTCATGTGCAATGGACACATCACCTTCTCATAGATTTGAGAAACACAAACATAAACTCACTTGGCACTTGGAGTTCTTCCATGCTTCTCCAGGAATTGTTACGTGGAATCATATCAAAGGATTTTCTAAAGTCCACAAAGAACAATATAATCACTTGCCTTTCCTCCATGAAAACACAAAGAGTGACAAGATGATCAATGGTGCTATGGTGTTGACAAAAACTCGCTTGTACTTTTGCACACTTGCCATTCTCTTCAACCCAATCACTCAATTTCATCTCCATTATGCACCCAAATAACTTTTCCTTTAGAGACCTAATCATTATAGCCCGGTAGTTATTTACATTCTTTACATCCCCTCCTTTATGCAAAGGCTTGACCAAATTACTGTTCCAATCATATGACATACCATCATGAAGTGCAAGATTGAGCATATCACACATCCACTCATGTGTAAAATATCCCGTCTATTTAATTATTTTTGGATTGATACCTTGAAGATCTCTCGCTTTGCGTCGCTTTGCGAGTGACCAACTTTTTGAGCCTGCCGCACACATCCTCAATAGTCAAAAAGGGCATATATGGGAGTGAACCATATAATTGTATCTTTCCAAAATATAGTGCTCATATAGTTACCTACAATAGGTGTACATATACACAAGACTCAAGTTACCAAAACTCTCACCCCTCAAGTTTCTCCAAAATCTTCCACATACGCATGCCTTTTCTTGGACTTGAAAAAAATGATGCTTGACTTCCCATCTTCTTCTCTTATTTTGAATCAACACCTTTCTTGAAAGATTCCCATTTAGTTTCCAATGGTGCGTCATATTGAAGCTTTGTCATCCATAACCTTTTCTCAACCATTTCAATTTATATTGGTGCCCATTTGAAATCCATATAAAGTGATAAATTCTCTTCCCTTTGGTTGATGTTATCATGCTTATTTGTTTCCACATATGCAAGGTCAATACTTAAGGTCCAACGGTCTGATTTTGGGGTCCATTGACAAGCATAAGACTCTTCATGAGATACATGATGTATTCTGAGAGTAGCGTATAGTCAATCACACTATCTCTATTGTGTTTTTAACATATAGATGTTAGGAAATATGACGTAGCTAAGTAGATAATTGAGTAGATTACTTAATGGAGAGAGATAAATTTCACACACAAGAGATTATAGAGTAGTAGAGAAAGAGAGAGAGAGAGAGAGAGAGAGAGAGAGAGAGAGAGAGAGAGAGAGAGAGAGAGAGAGAGAGAGAGAGAGAGAATACACATGATATACGTGGTTCACATGTGGGCTACATCCCATGGGAAAACAACCACTCAATGGATTTAGTACTTAAAAACAAGAAGTAGGTTACAAAGGGATTATATCCTTTTGGAGCTCCCACCTTGCTTCACTCTCACCACCTCACACCCACCTTGTTGCATCAACTTCACACTGTGTGTGTAGAAATGGCCTCCTTTTATAGACCAAAAGGGAGAGAGGGCAGCCATGTGTAGCCACCTGGGACCGGTCATTTTACGACCACTTTCCGGCCGCCGTCCGGTCATAATATTCCGACGAAGCCAATCTCGAGCTTGGGCTCGAGATTGGCAGTGAAAATTTTGATTTTCGGCGAGTGATTTTATTTTCCAGCGCATTATTTTTCTTCACGCATGATGGCTTCTCCTCATATGAGGGCCTTAGAAATGTGCGTTTTTAACACAAAAAATTTCAAGGGGTAAGTTAGGCTCCATACTTAAAATTCTCCCACTTGGAGACTAATCTCCAAACCAAAGCTGTGATTGCTTTCCATCCTGGCTTCTTATCCTTGAATGCCGATTGAAGATGAGCAAAAGTTCAACTTCTCCTTGTTGACCACCTTTGTAAACAGGTATGCAGGATTTTCACTTGTATGCACCTTTCCTAGCTTTAGCTGTCCCTCTTCCCAAAGAGTGCATATGAAGCGATATCTCACCTCAATGTGCTTTGTCCTTGAATGAAAGGCTGAGTTCTTTGCAAGATGGATAGCGCTTTGGCTATCACTGTACAAGACACAATTGTATTGTTTGAATCCAAGCTCTTTTAAGAATCTGTGAAGCCACATAATTTCTTTGCTTGCCTCCGTCATTGCTACATACTTTGCTTTCGTGGTAGAAAGTGAGACCACTTTCCGCAGCTTTGAAGTGCAGCTTATTGCTGTGCCTCCAACCGTGAAGACATAGCCAGTAGTGCTCCTTCAAGTATCTTTGTCACCTGCCATATCTGTGTTAGCATACCCTTCTAGAAAAATATCAATTCCTCCAAAATACAAAGCATTTGTTGTTGTCCCTTTTAGATACCTAAGTATCCACTTCACAGCTTTCCAATGCTCTTTACCTGAGTTGTCCATGAACCTACTTACAACTCCCACTACACGTGCAATGTCTGGCCTTGTCCAGACCATAGCATACATAAGAGAACCTACCACTGCAGCATATGGAGCTTTAAAAACCATTTTCTCCTTACCTTTTACTTCATACCCCTTTGGTTGAAGCATGTAAATTTCCTCCTCTAAGTCACCGTGAGGGAATGCCATATTTACATCCATTCACTCAAGATTTAGATCATGAGCAGCCACAAGGTTTAAGACAAGCCTAATTGAGTTCATTTTTACAACATGAGAAAATATTTCATTGAAGTCAATACCTTTCTTTTGAGAAAACCCTTTTATCACAAGCCTAGACTTGTACCTTTTCTTCCCACCTTCTTTCTTGCTTGTACACCCATTTGTTTTGAAGTGCCCGCTTACCTTTAGGCAACTCAACCAACTCCCATGTTTGGTTGCGATGTAGTGAGTCCATCTCCACTTGCATGGTCTTCATACATTCTTCTTTGGATTCGTGATGCATAGCTTCTTTGTATGATTCTGGCTCTCCAGAATCTGAGATCAAGAGATGATTGGAGGATGGAACAAACCTTTTTGGAGGTCTACTTGCTCTTGTAGATCTTTGGGGAATAGGTTGAGGCTCCTCGTTTGGTTGATGTTGTTGCACATTGTCACCGTTTGCCGTCCTTGAGTCTTCACCGTCCTCAAGCTCCATGTACTCATCACCTGTTTCTTTTGTTTGTTTTCTTTCCGAGTAATCTTTGTACATATTTTGTTCATTAAAAATTACATCCCTACGCCTAAAGATTTGACCATCTTCAGGATTCCATAGGCGATACCCAAAGTCACCTTCTCCATAGCCAATGAAGAAACACATTTTGGACTTTGCATCTAGCTTTGATCTTAGGCTTCTATCTATGTGCATGAAAGCCTCACACTCAAACACTTTGAGAAATGCATAATTCATCGGTTTACCTGTCCATGCCTCTTCTAGAACTCCCCTATCCAATGCCGTTGAGGGTGACCGGTTGATTAAGTACACAAATGTACTTACACGGTAGGCCTGCATGTAGCCGCATGCTTTGTGCTTGCTCTATGATTTTTTTGTTCATCCTTTTGGAAATGCCATTTTGCTGAGGTGTCCTTGGGGTTGTTCTTTGCTTCCAAATGCCATTGCTAGCACAAAAGCTTTCAAAAGCTTGGCTACAATATTTGCCTCCATTGTCGGATCTGAGGCATTTAACCTTAGTACTTGTTTCATTCTCCACAAAGGCTTTCCACCTTTGAAATATGGAAAACACATTGGATTTATTCTTCATTACATAAAACCATGTTTTCCTAGTCGCATAGTCTATGATTGTTACATAGTACAATGAGTCACCGAGTGATGGTGTACTTGCAGGACCCCAAACGTCAGAATGAACCAACTCAATTTTTTTAATTTTTCTTTCATTTCTAGAGTTTTGAAATTATACCCTCTTTTTTTTACCATAAAGACAATCTTCATAGAACTCTAAGTCCACTTCTTTCAAATTTGGTAGAGGCTTCTTTGTTTGGAGGATTTTCATTACTTTGGCACTCATATGTCCAAGCCGGTAGTGACACACCGCACTATCAACTTCTATAGTTGTTGCACAAGCTGAAGGTTGCGTGCTAACAGTACACAAGTAAAGTGTACCAACCTTTTCTCCCTTGGAAACCACCAAAGATCCCTTTGAGATCTTCCACCGTTTGCTTCCGAATGCAATGTTGTGACCTTTATCGTCCAATTGTCCTGTAGAGATCAATTTTTTGCGAAGAGAAGGAATATGCCTAACATATTTAGGCTTCCATTTGTTTTCGCTAGCAGTTTTGACACAAATTGTACCTCTACCGACAATTTCACAAGCTTCATCATCTCCTAAGTATACATACCCAAAATTACCTTTGATGTAATCTTGGAAATGTTGCTTGTGTGGTGTCGCATGGAATGAAGCCTCGGAATCTACTATCTAGGAATTAGACACATTGTCTGATGAGAGAATTAGAGCAGCTTCCTCTACTTTACCTGCCACATTGGCCTCCGATGTTGGCTTGTTGTCTTGAGACTTCGACTCCTTCTTCTTGGACCAGCAATCCTTCTTGACGTGGCCCTTCTTGCCGCAATTTCAACATTCAAGAACTGACTTTTTGCGTGACTTGCTTCGTCTTGAGCGATCACGATGACCCTTTTGGTTTTTGAACCTCTCCTTAGGTCTTCCTCTTGTTTCCACTGACAGTGCAACACTTGATGATTCTCTTGTGCTTCTCCTTTGCATTTCTTCGCTTAGGAGAACACCCACAACATCATTAAACTTAAGAGTATTTGTGTCAGAAATAGAATTACTTACAACCACCATAAGGCTGTCCCAACTATCCAGTGAGACGATAGTATAAGGAGAGCTCGCACTTCGTCATCAAAATTTATTTTCACCGATTGAAGTTGAATTATATTGGTGTTAAAGTCATTTAGGTGTTTTGCAACTGAACCATTCTCTGCCATCTTTAGATTGAACAAGTGCTTCATGAGAAATACCTTATTGCATGTCGATGGTTTCTCGTAGAAATCGTCAAGTGACTTCATCAAGTCCTTCGTGGTCTTCATCTTCGAAACATTGAAGGCCATCATTGACACCAAGCTTAACCGGATTGTTCCGAGTGGCTTTCGATAAAGGACAATCCATGCTTCATTTTCCATCGTTGCGGGCTTCTTTGAAGACCGCCTAGTGGCAAATAGAGGTCCTTCTAGTAGAGATAGTCTTCAATCTGCATCTTCCAATGTTGGTAGTTTTTTCCATTGAACTTCTCGATCTTGAGCTTCCTTTCCTCCACCATTACTCCCACTCAATTCAAGGAAACCTCCTTGAGAGAATTTAGCTACGAGAAAACCTTGCTCTAATACCAGTTGTTAGGAAATATGACGTAGCTAAGTAGATAATTGAGTAGATTACTTAATGGAGAGAGATAATTTTCACACACAAGAGATTATAGAGTAGAGACAGAGTTAGAGAGTACATACAATATATGTGGTTCACCCAATGTGGGCTACGTCCATCCACAAGAAAGTAGCCACTCAATGGCTTTAGTACTTAAAAACAAGAAGTAGGTTACAAAGGGATTATACCCTTTTGGAGCTCCCACCTTGCTTCACTCTCACCACCTCATACCCACCTTGTTGCATCAACTTCACACTACGAATGTGTGTAGAAATGGCGTCCTTTTATAGGCCAAAAGGGCTGCCCTCTCTCATGAGAGGCAGCCATGTGTAGCCGCCCTTGTGTAGATAGGTCCAAATCGGACCCTCAATCCACCCATGTGTGGCCGCCCTTGAGAAGACAAGTCCTCTTTTGAATTTGTCCGCCGGCCACTAGTCATTGACTTTCGACCACCGGCCACCGGCCAATGGCTACCGGCCATCGGCCAACCGGCCAACTGATCGGTCGTTTTTTCGATCACTTTTCGATCGCCGTCCGGTCATAATATTCCAACGAAAAGGAATATTCCGGCGAGTGATTTTAATTTTCGACGAGTTATTTTTTTTCACACACGATGGCTTCTCCTCATAATGAGAGCCTTATAAATGTGCGTTTTTAATGCAAAAAATTATAAGGGGTAAATTAGGCTCCATACTTAGTAGTAGGTTCATTGGTTCCACTCCACAAAGATACACTATTGACAATGAGCATACACGTGCTATTGCACATGTGTAAAATTAACTTTCCATAGTATCCGACTCTTTCTCATCCATTGAAGTACAGTCATATAAGTGAACTTCCTCCAACTCCCTTGAAATATATGGCATATCAAATTGTTGAGTATCATGTTATGGTTTCACAAGCATTATCTTTGTTTTGGATTCATTCACAAATCACCCCACTATGCAAGCAAAAGTTCTCAAGAACAACGATAAGCTTTTGTGCATCTTCCAAAGTATGTGCTAGAAGCACATGCAACAAAAGTATGATTACCACATTGCAAATAGTAACCTCTTCAATGCCTACTTGCTGCATAAAATCAAGTACCATTTGCTCCAATTGATCAATACATAGCCCAAAGAGAGTTGATGATAATAGACATCCTTGTTTAATCCCAATAGTGCTTGCGAAAAATCCTAAAATTCCTCTTCCCATGTGCAATTGACATATCACCTTCTCATAAACGCAATAAACCACTCGCTTGGTACTTGGAGTGTTTTCCCATCCTCCTCCACAAATTACTACATGGAAGTCCACCAAGCAACAATGTTATTGCTTACCTTTCAACCTACATTTCTCCATGAGAACACAAATAGTGACAAGACGACCAATGGTGCTATGATGTTGACAAAAACAAGGTTGTTCTTTTGCATGCTTGCCATACTTTTCATTCTATTCACTCAATTTAAATTCCATTAAGCACCCAAATAACTTTGTCGTAAGAGATCCAATCATTATAGGTTGGTAGTTATTTACATTCTTTGCATCCCCTCATTTTGGCAAGGGTTGCCCAATTAGTGATCCAATCACAAGGCATACCATGTTGAAGTGCAAGGTTGAACATATCACACATCCAATGATGTGAGGCATTTTGACATGTGTACACACACTCTCTCTCTCTCTCTCTCTCTCACACACACACACACACACACACACACACACACACACACACACACACACACACACACACACACACACACATGAAGCATGAAAGAGCTTGGTTTTCTCTACCTGAATGTCATCGATGTTCTATGGCAATAGGCAACAGGAAACGGTTCATGTATGGTGAGGCTTGTCATGACCGAAAAGACACACGAGCGGCTGCTAGCACACACCAAGCCACGCTCATGACCTGCACAAAACCATGCCAATGTCTGTCTTGTTAGCTGCGCATAGGGCTGATGAGGAGAATACTTTTCATGCTCGTTCTCAATTGAGCAGTGCACCCGATGAACTTCTTTTGAACCAACACCTTTCTTGAAAGCTTCCCATTTAGTTTCCAATGGTGCGTCATATTGAAGCTTAATCATCCATAAATTTTTCTCAACCATTTCAATTTATATTGGTGCCCATTTGAAACCCATACAAAGTGATAACTTCTCTTCCCTTTGGTTGATGTTATCATGCCTATTTGTTTCTCCACATGCAAGGTCATCAATTCACAAACAAGCCTGGGGATGATGTATGTGGTAACAATGTGGTTCCTAATTTCTCCATCATGCAAGCTATGGATCAAACAAATAATGTTGAGAATGTGGATGCAGAGGACTTGCATGTTGGGGTCAGCCCAACTTGGGCAACCAACCCTCATGTGAACACATTGTAATTGATTTTTATAAAGGCCTAAATCTAATGGAAAAACTCCTCTTTTCATTGTGTGAATCATGCAATCTTATCCTCTAACTCTCTCTTCTCTGCACACGGTTCTTTCCACTATCATCTCCATCCGTGATGCTATTGGCTTCAGTGCCTGGATTCAACAAGTGGTATCAGAGCAAAGGGCTTGTTCTTTGGATTGCAGTAGAGAGAAGGTCTTGGAATTGTGTAGTTGTTAAGATCTTGAAGCTCAGGAGAAGTTGAGAAGAAGGAAGCCTAGGTCTGTAGCATTCAAGCAGTAAGAGGTGCTCTCAGCCGAGAGCTCAACCGACCAAGGGCCGACTATAGCAGCTCAAGGGGCATATACTAATAAAGCTTAAGGTGGTGCATTTTACAAAGACCTAAATTTTTTTGGGGGCGTGTTAACAACGGGAACACTAAGGACTCGCGGATCATGATATTAGAGACACACCAAGGCAACAAGATAATTGGGTGGCTTTAATTGGTTCGACCTGGTTTTTTGCAGTTATCGAGGGTTTAGAGTGTCTGATGCTACACCGAATGGGCTCTTGCCTATGGCGCAAGAGGGAATCACCAAGTAATAAGCTGCATAGGACCATGCTCTGTGGTAATCAAACGTAGACCTATCAATTGACGAATGAAAGCTTCTTCTACAGCAGGCCAAAAAGGGTGCAGATCGTAGGAAATCACATGAGATGATAATAGCGTGAGCCTCTGCTATAGTAGTCAAAGAGGGTGAGTGCAAGCTTCTTAGTTTGCAAGGTCTTGGAGGCTATGGCTTTCTTCACTTCTTGGCTTGATGAGAAGTGTGCACAATAGAAGACAAAAGGTAACCACACCAAGAAATGGAAGAGAGCACCAATGGCGGGTAGAGCAAAGGCGGAAAAACACACACACACACACACACACACACACACACACACACACAGACGTAATCAATGAAGTGATCCCACACAGTACACGTCTGCATGCTCGTTAGAGTTCTTTTCCTTTTAAATTTTTATTGAAATTTGTTGGCCTTATCTTATCTTACAGCATGTTCACATGACTGCAATGATGAAAATGATTATATGAATGATAATGACTCAAACCTTTGAAGCCTCTTATGCTTGTAATGATGACAGTTTGAAACGAGATTAGACACTACCTCGATGAGAATGAATGACACCGAAGGTAAGACCTTCCCAATGACCTAGGGTTAGAACTACCCATGAGCCTAGGGTGTAACATTTAATGGCCTAAAATCTTTTGTGTAGCGGAATTTAGCATGAACCTAGTGGGCATTTCATTAGAGTTGATTCCTAATGAGAATTACAAGAGTGCTTGGGTGGAGAGAGCAACAAAAAGCATAACACCTAGTTAGATAGCATCGACAATACTTTCAAAAGAGAGAGCAATTAAGCTATTGACAACAGTTGAGGACCGGATTTGCATGGAGCCGGTCCCCCCTCCAAAAGGCTTTGTATTATGGTTTCTCCCATCAAGAGAGACATTGTACAATACAATTCTTTGTGTTCCTTCAAGACTAGCTAGTGCAATGAAGATGGAAGCTTCATACACCAAGCAAAACACTTAATCAAACACAACTTGAATTATCCCCGTTCTCAGACCCAAGACCTCACACACCTTCGAAGATGGTGAGAGCTAGCAGGGTATGAGAGTAGATTGAGAGGAAAAAGAAGTATCTTACGAGAAAGAAGTACATCTCCTCACATAATCACTCATATTAGCATAGCTTAGCTTAGTAATTAGCTTGGTAGAGAAGATGAGCATGCATTGAAGCTTGGCTCTTGGTTGGATTTGCATCCACATGCCAAGAGAGTGTTGATGTAGGCTTCTATCTCACAAGCTTGGAGTAGGTGATGAGCTCTCCATTAAAGCTTGGGAGGAGATAGAGGATTTTCCCTTCACACATGATCAAGTGTGAGAGTGTGTGTGTCAATGCCAAGCAAAAATCAGCCCCCCCCCTCTCTTGGGCGAGCCCTAGCTGCTAAATAAGTCTGGCTTTTGCCTCATTGGACCTCCCCAGGTCAAGCCAATAGGGATTAAGCAGCATAAGTGATAGCCTTCTGACATGTGTCCCCCTTTCCCCTTTTGTGAGAGCTTTAGGTAATTAAATAATTAAACTAAACTCTCATTGGACCCCTTTGCCTCCTGGCCAATAGGAATCAGGCAAGCCATGGGGCTCCTGAATGCTCATTGGACCCTTTGGGAGACTGCCCAATAGTCTTCTAGGACACTTAATTCTTATTGGTTTCTTTTATTAAATGTTTTTAAATTAATTAAACTAGATTTACTCTAGCTTAATTCTCATTGGTCCACTTCAAGGGTCTTCCAATAGGAATTGGGCACACCTTGTGGGCATCTGGCCTAGGGAGCTGACATGTGTCCCTCATTGCCTTTGTGTAAAGGGAGCCTGTGTGTGTGTGTGTGTGGCTTTCTCTCTCATCCCCTAGCTTTGGGGCTCGCCCCCTCCCATGTAGGGATGTAGAAAGACTTTTAGGGCACACACAAAGCATCCAATTTTTCCTAGGGTTGACCTTTGGACACAACCTTTGAATTTTGGAACCTTAGCATTTTGGAAGTCTTAATGGGCTGAACCTTAGGGTCTTTTTGGCCCATTGTTTCACATGGCTCTTTTGCAGATGGCCCCCCCTTTGGATCCCTATTTTCCCTCCTTTGGATCCCTACTGTGGCCGGTCTGCTAACTTAACCAATATTCTAGCTTTTTCTCCCTTGGCACTTCCCCACATTAAATGATCAGTTTAATATGAGAAAATCATTTAGGAGAATTAGATATTGATTATTATGACATTACCTCTCTCTTGAAATCATAGTCGTCCTCGACTATGGTGTAGAGAAGATAAAGCATATGCATGAGTCCTTTTCTTAGCGGGTAGAGGATCCCTATGTTACCCTACGACATCATTCCATAATGGATGACTAGTCCATTTGGTGCTTGAGAGCCTGAGGCTGCCGCAAGCATGTCTGCACATTAGTCCTATCAGTCTTCCATAGTAGAGTGACAAGCTCTACTTGGTGTTCGGGAGACGTCGTCTCCGCAAACTTGATCTAAGCATGCATACTACTTCATTTTTGTGCACAAATAAAGAAAAAGAGAGTCTTATAAGACAAAATTTTTTTTGTTCATTTTTAACATTTTGTACATTTGCTTACTCTTGGGAAGCATTGTAAGCATTGACAAGGTTTAGGTTATCCTTTAATTGTATGCCTTGCATCCATCTAGCATCTTCAAAAGGATAATTCTTAAACTTAATAAGATATCGTCTGATAGTCTTACCGCCTCTTAATACCTTGTCTTCATGTCGGAGAATGGACTCGGGCTGCAGCACCTCCTCGTGGTCCTCGATCTCCGGTGGGTCTTCAATAATTGGTTCTTGAGGTGGCTCTCCTTTGTAAGGCTTTAAGAGGCTCACATGAAAAGCATTGTGTATGAGCCAATGATTGGGCAACTTAAGTTGATAGGCCATCTCATTGATTGGCCTAAGAATCTGGAAAGGACCATAGTACCTTTTTGCTAGTTTAGCATATTACTTTTGGTGGCCCGTAGGATTCTTGCCCGAAGTGTGCCTTAATCGAGCCTTGGGAAACTTTAACAAGACCCAATCGTTTTCTTTAAAGGCTTGGGCTCTTCTGTGCTTGTCAGCAGCAGCCTTTTGCCTTTGCTGTGAGATAGAGATAGCATCTTTAATCTTTTGGAAAGATTCTTGTAGGTCTCGGCTATACTCATCTGCAACGAAGATCTTCCCATGTACCTTAAGTAGCAAGGGACTTTTTGATCTTCCCTCAATTACCTCGAAAGGTGCTTTTCCTGTAGAAGTATGTACAGTGTTATTGTAAGCATACTCTACTAAGGGTAAGTACTTCTCCCATTGGGATCTTTGATCTACTTCCGTTACATAGGCTTTTAGTAGATCGAGAATGGTTAGGTTAGCTATTTCACTTTGGCCATCAGTTTGTGGATGATAGGCCGAAGAGAAGTTTAGCCTTGTTCCTAAATTCTCAAAGAGACCCTTCCAGAAATTACTGGTCATTCTAGGATCTCTATCCGACACTATGAACATTGGCAAGCCAGGGTACTTGAAAATTTGTGAAATGAAGAGGGTTGCCATTTGATGGGCTTTGATAGTCTTTTTGACAGGTATAAAATGAGCTTGTTTACTGAACCTGTCTACTATCGTCCATATTCCCGTATTCCCATGGATAGACTTAGGCAATCCAAAGATAAAATCCATGGATATCTCCCACGGTGAATTAGGGATTGGCAAGGGTTGAAGCAATCCAAGTTGCTTTCCTCTATCAAATTTTGTCTTTTGACATACCACACATTTGGAAACATACTCATGTATGTTCACTTTCATGGTAGGCCAATAGAAATATGTTTCAATTCCCTTTAGGGTAGATTGAATCCCTCTCTGCCCCGCATATGGGGGAGCATGAGATTCATACATTACTTTCTCACGTAGTGAGTTAGTAACGCATAGTCTATTGCCATAGAGAAGATAACCATCTTGTAAAGTAAATGGTTCTTCTTTCTTCCCTAATGCAAGGGCTGAAATCACATCTCTAAAATCGGGATCAATAGCATACTCATCTATCATTAAAGATAGATCATTGTGAGTTGCTATGGAAACCGCATTCACTCTCGGGCGTCTTGAGAGTGCATCGGCTACTTGATTATGCTTGCCAGCAATGTGAGCAATATGAAAATGAAATTGCGAAAAGAAATTTGCCCACCTCATTTGTTTGTCGGAGAGCTTGGTCTGCGTCATGAAGTACTTAAGACTTTGGTGATCCGTTCGCAGAATGAAAGGAGTCCCCAATAAATAGTGCTTCCATGAGTCTAAGGCATGTAGAACTGCAAGGAGTTCTTTTTCGTATATGCCTAGAGCTTGCTCAACAGGATCGAGCCTTCGACTCTCATAGCCTATGGCGTGCCCTTCTTGGAGTAGAACAGCCCCAAGGCAATCACCACAAGCATCACATTGGACCTCAAATGGTTTTGAGAGATCCGGTAGTGTAAGCACAGGTTGAGAGATAAGCTTTTCTTTAAGCTTTTCAAAAGCATTGTTCTCCTTAGCAGACCACGTATACCTAACATTTTTCTTTGTTAGGTCATGTAATGGTCCCGCAATTTGTGAGAACTTTTCTATGAAGCGTCTATAGTATGCACACATACCTATAAAGCTTCTTAGTTCATGAAGATTCCTTGGTTTAGGCCATCCTTTTATTACCTCTAACTTGGATGGATCCATTTGGATTCCATCTCAAGAGATAATGTGACCTAAATATTGAATCTCTTGCAAGAAAAATTCACTTTTCTTTCGATTAACATAAAGTTTATTCTCTCTTAAAACTTGAAATATTACCTGGAGGTGTTGCTTGTGTTCCTCTAATGAATTAGAGTAGATGATAATATCATCAAAGAACACTCCAGTGAAGGTTCGATGAGGTCTGAACAGCTTCTCCATCAAGCGGTTAAATGTGGCTGGTGCATTAGTCAAGCCAAAAGGCATGACAATGTATTCGTAAAGACCAAATGTAGTACGCAATGCGGTCTTTACAATGTCTTGATCAACTATCCTTATTTGATGATAGCCACTTTTTAGGTCAATCCTACTGAAGTAGGTCGATCCTTGTAGCTTATCAAATAGGTCTTCTACCCGTGGAACGGGAAACCTATTCTTGATAGTGATCCTATTTAGTGCTCTATAGTCGACACACATACGATATGTGCCGTCTTTCTTTTGCACTAATAGCACAGGTGAGCAAAATGGAGATGAGCTAGGCCTAACCATGCCCTTCTCAATTAACTCATGCACTTGCCGCATAATCTCCTCTTGTTGAGCTTGAGAAACTCTATAAGGAGGTTTGTTAGGCAGTGAACTTCCTGGAAGAAGTTCAATTGCATGGTCCTCATTACCTCGTTTAGGAGGTAGCTCACAAGGGATGTCGTCAATAAAGACATCTTGAAACCCCTTGAGAAAATTGGATAACTCTAATTCCTTTTGGTTGCTTTTATTTTCTTTTGCTAAAGCATTAGGTTCATTTTGAGAATCTTTAACAAAAATCATGTACACGGGAATAGAGCTCTTTATTGACTTGTTGAAAGCTGGTGTATGTACAATGGGGATGGTGTTACCCATCTCCCTAGCATCTATATACATGTCCTTTTCCCTGAACTTAAAGGAGATTCTCCTTTCAGGTAATTTAACATGGGCAGCCAGGCGGTCAAACCATGGTGCCCCTAGGATTACATCCTCATGCTTGAGAGGAGAGATAAAGAAGTCCTCTTTGTCCACATAGCCTTGGACATGAAGCCTCAATTTCCCGATTAAGGGAGTGACTGAAGCTTCTTGCCCCTTAAAGGCACTGTCTGCAGGTAGGATATCTCCCATCTCGTAGGATTGTATGCCTAGCTTGGTGGCTAACTCCATAGATATAAAATTGTGAGTAGAACCAGGGTCAAAGAGAATAAAAGCATCATGTTCTCTTACCTTTCCCCAAGCATGGCATAGAGGAGATCCTTTGTGGTGAGTTTGGTGAATCTCCTCCTCTTGGATTTCAACCAAAGAAGCTCTAGGAGGATCTTGGCGGTTGTTCTTTTGGGGACAAGCGCGGTACGCATGCCCTTGTTCGCCGCACTTGAAACACCGGTTATCTTTACGATAACGCTCAAGCTCTTCAGGAGAGAGTTTATTCTTTCCTTTGTAAACTCCCTTCTCTTTAGCTTTGTTGGAATTGCCCTTAGGAGACTTTTGGACATTGTCCTTCCCCTTAGGCTCATTGGAACCCTTGTTTTCCGGGGGCTTATTATTTCTTTTACCCCCCGTTTGGAAATTGATTCGCGAGGCCACCATAGTATGGTGTATTACCGCCGATATGGTACGTGGCCTTTGGGAGTTGACATACTCCGCCATTTCTTCGGTTAAGCCCGCACAAAATTGTTGCTTTTGCTCTCCAAAATCCAACTTTTTGAAGACAGTGGCTTTGAGTTGTAGGTCCCAAAACTTGTCTACATATTTGTGGATGGATTCATTGGGAGAGAGCTTTAAGCTTCGCCATTCGGTGAGTACTTTGTCTTTGGCATCGGTGGCCAAAAACTGCTTCATAATGGAAGCTCTTAAAGCCTTCCATGTTCGTGGAGCTTCACCGTTGGCTCGTAGGCTAGACCACCATTGTCTGGCGGACTTTTGAAAGTGCATAGCTACATGGCGTAGCTTAGAGGACTCCGTGAAGCCCTCATCTCCAAACGCCGCATCGAATTGCTGGATAAAGGCCAAAACTTTGTCTGTAGCACCGAAGGTGCCATCATAGGTAAGGAAAGAGATGCTCTTCCCTCCCTCTTTGAATTTCTTTAGCTTGGACGACCTCTTCCATGCGGCATAGGATTTCCTATGGCCTCTTCTTTTTGATGGTTCAAAAGTTGCACCATCACTTTCTTCAGAAGATGAAGAATTTGAAGAAGGTGGAGAAGAGGGTGACCTCTTTCTCGCCTTTTTCTTCTCTTGCTTTTTATCATCCCTCTTTGAATTATGGCGTGGAGAAGAGTGTGATGGTCTTCTCCGCTTTGGTGGTGATGGAGAGCGTTTAGCCCGCCGTCTTCGTGGAGCCATCTCCGTCGAGGTGGCGGGAGACTCGCTTCTTTCTCGTTCCTTCGGTGGAGGCTCTTGAGTTCTCCTTTGGGAAGGAGATGCATCATCAAGAAGTAAGTTCTTGAGCCCTTCATATGGATTCTCTTCTTCTTCCCGAATCGGAGAGAGACCTCTTTTGGTAGTCTCACAAGGAGGCTTCCTAGGTGTTCTCTCGTCATGGTAATGAGCTTGGAGAATCCCGTGAGCACGGAGCTGCCGTTGCACTTCACTTTGGAGAGATGGATTGCCCATGTCTTGTTGAAGCCTAGAAACAAGATAATTAACAAGCATTGAAGCATCATTAGTAGCTTGCTCATGAGCAAAATCAAAGTTATCAACATTAATTTCACTCTCTTTAATATTGTCAGCCATTCTAACAACTTTTAGGTGTAAACTTTTTAGGTGTACTTTGGCACTTCAAGCCCTAGTTGCTACTCCTCTTTACCCCTTTAGAAAAAGCACTCAAGCTACTGTACCCGCGGCTCGAATACCATTAATTGCAAGGAATAGAAGAGAGGGTCTTTCGACACCAAAACAGCACCGGCTCCTGTCAAGCTTCTAATAGCTCAATAGTGGTTAAGCCGTAGGCAAGCCCCGTAGGACTCCACTATTAAGACCATAGCTCTCGACGGTGATGCCCCGTTAACTGCACAAAGGCAGGCGCACTGAAAGGCTGAAAAATCCCTATTCTACTTACTCACAGGCAATTAATAATACCAACCATTTGTAGCTAGCTTGAGGACCTCCCTTCTTGAGCAAGAAAAGAGAAACCTTGAGCTCTGATACCAATGTAACATTTAATGGCCTAAAATCTTTTGTGTAGCGGAATTTAGCATGAACCTAGTGGGCATTTCATTAGAGTTGATTCCTAATGAGAATTACAAGAGTGCTTGGGTGGAGAGAGCAACAAAAAGCATAACACCTAGTTAGATAGCATCGACAATACTTTCAAAAGAGAGAGCAATTAAGCTATTGACAACAGTTGAGGACCGGATTTGCATGGAGCCGGTCCCCCCTCCAAAAGGCTTTGTATTATGGTTTCTCTCATCAAGAGAGACATTGTACAATACAATTCTTTGTGTTCCTTCAAGACTAGCTAGTGCAATGAAGATGGAAGCTTCATACACCAAGCAAAACACTTAATCAAACACAACTTGAATTATCCCCGTTCTCAGACCCAAGACCTCACACACCTTCGAAGATGGTGAGAGCTAGCAGGGTATGAGAGTAGATTGAGAGGAAAAAGAAGTATCTTACGAGAAAGAAGTACATCTCCTCACATAATCACTCATATTAGCATAGCTTAGCTTAGTAATTAGCTTGGTAGAGAAGATGAGCATGCATTGAAGCTTGGCTCTTGGTTGGATTTGCATCCACATGCCAAGAGAGTGTTGATGTAGGCTTCTATCTCACAAGCTTGGAGTAGGTGATGAGCTCTCCATTAAAGCTTGGGAGGAGATAGAGGATTTTCCCTTCACACATGATCAAGTGTGAGAGTGTGTGTGTCAATGCCAAGCAAAAATCAGCCCTCCCCCTCTCTTGGGCGAGCCCTAGCTGCTAAATAAGTCTGGCTTTTGCCTCATTGGACCTCCCCAGGTCAAGCCAATAGGGATTAAGCAGCATAAGTGATAGCCTTCTGACATGTGTCTCCCTTTCCCCTTTTGTGAGAGCTTTAGGTAATTAAATAATCAAACTAAACTCTCATTGGACCCCTTTGCCTCCTGGCCAATAGGAATCAGGCAAGCCATGGGGCTCCTGAATGCTCATTGGACCCTTTGGGAGACTGCCCAATAGTCTTCTAGGACACTTAATTCTTATTGGTTTCTTTTATTAAATGTTTTTAAATTAATTAAACTAGATTTACTCTAGCTTAATTCTCATTGGTCCACTTCAAGGGTCTTCCAATAGGAATTGGGCACACCTTGTGGGCATCTGGCCTAGGGAACTGACATGTGTCCCTCATTCCCTTTGTGTAAAGGGAGCCTGTGTGTGTGTGTGTGTGTGTGGCTTTCTCTCTCATCCCCTAGCTTTGGGGCTCGCCCCCTCCCATGTAGGGATGTAGAAAGACTTTTAGGGCACACACAAAGCATCCAATTTTTCCTAGGGTTGACCTTTGGACACAACCTTTGAATTTTGGAACCTTAGCATTTTGGAAGTCTTAATGGGCTGAACCTTAGGGTCTTTTTGGCCCATTGTTTCACATGGCTCTTTTGCAGATGGCCCCCCCTTTGGATCCCTATTTTCCCTCCTTTGGATCCCTACTGTGGCCGGTCTGCTAACTTAACCAATATTCTAGCTTTTTCTCCCTTGGCACTTCCCCACATTAAATGATCAGTTTAATATGAGAAAATCATTTAGGAGAATTAGATATTGATTATTATGACATAGGATGAGTGCCCTTGTGAACCTTGATGATGCATCCACTATTAGAACTACCATGATGTATCAGGCACTACGTTTAGATGTATCAGTAGTTTCTAGGATCACTTATATGCCAAGTTTAGCTGAAGGGGGCGGTTGTTGGGGTCAGCCCAGCTTGGGCAACCAGCCCTCATATGAACACATTGTAATTGATTTTATAAATGCCTAATTATAAGGAAAAAACTCCTCTTTTCATTGTGTGAATCGTGCAATCTTATTCTCTAACTCTCTCTTCTTTGCACATGCTCATTCCACTATCATGTCCATCGACGATGCTATTGGCTTATGTGCCTGGATTCAACATTGAAGGAACGGGAGAGACGTTCCAAGAAAATTGTTGTGCATGGAATTCCTGAAGAGAAGTTAGAGACACCTCCTTTTCTTGCCATTTTTATTGAAGAATTCTTCAAAATCCACATTGGCATGTCCGGAGTTACGTTTTACAGAGCACATAGAGTGGGTAAGCAAGGAGCTCCTTGCTCACAAGAACGGCCAATTGTATGCACCATGTTGGATGATTTAAAAAAAAAGATTATCATGGATAATAGTAGGATTTATTTGAGGGATACATGCCCAAGGACGAGGCAAGTCCCTCGACAAAATAGGAATACGCGATCTATGAGGTCGAGTTACAAATGGAAGTATTCTTTTGAAATTGCAATGGATACCCATGGAATTTGGGTCTTGGCATAGATGAACTAACAAGAAAAACCAATTTTGTACTTCTGGTTGAAAATTGGGAGCATGATACACAAAGGATTAACAGGTTGGAGGATTGCAATGTACATTCATTGATGTGGTCAAGTAATCTCAAGCAACGAAGAGGGCAAGTAGGGGTAGCATGTATGGTTAAGAAAGGATTGGAAGATTTTGTATCAATTATGAAAGATGACAAGCACAAATGGTATGTATGGCTGAAAATTATGACACCAAAAAGAGAAACCATTTTTATAGCTGATTGCTACATTCCTCATCATGATTCCCCCTTTTATGCGTCAATGGATAGAGACCAACTATTTTTTAAATTAGAGGAGAACATTGCTTATTTTAAAGGCAAAGGTGATGTTATGGATTACCTTTGTTTTGGATTCATTCACAAATCATCCCACTATGCAAGCAAAAGATGGCAACATGATACTCAACAATTTGATATGCCATATATTTCAAGGGAGTTGGAGGAAGTTCACTTGTATGACTGTATTTCAATGGATGAGAAAGAGTCGGATACTATGGAAAGTTAATTTGACACATGTGCAATAGCACGCATATGTTCATTGTCAATGGTGTATCTTCGTGGAGTGGAACCAATGAATCTACATGTTAAAAACACAATAGACATAGTGTGATTGACTATACGCTACTCTCAGAAGACATCATGTATCTCATAAAAAGTTTTATGCTTGTCAATGGACCCCAAAATCAAACTGTCAGACCTTAAGTATTTTTTCATGTCGCATATATCCCGGCTCATGGTGTCAAATTTCTCCTCTTTCAATGCATGGTCATGCTCCACTTTTCTCATGCGCTCCTTCAAAGCATTCAAGTCCATAACAGAGCACTTACATTCCTTGACTTCCTCTTCAAGTTGCACCAAACATATTTTTTGCATCTCAATTGTCCTCTTGAGATTATCATTCTCAATCGCAAGAGCCCTTAGCATTCCATTCTCCATTGCAAGTGCCTGTAAGTCTTCACCTTGCTTGCTTACGACCAAGTATGCCATGATCATGGTTTCCAATGTTGTTGGTCGAGTGGTTGTGTTGGTATCTGCACACTTAGGAGATTTTGGATCATTTTTAACAATTGATTTTGTGGATCTTGTTGAGTAAGAAGAACCATTTCTAGTGCTGGAAGACATTGGGGCAAAAGGAGGCATGTTCCCAGCATTCTAGCTCAGCAAAGAGACACAGGGATCCAGCTAGGGATCATGCTAGGTAGGATGACGGGGAGAGCAAGAAGGAGCAAGGCAGGTGAGGGGGGGGATCTCTTTGCTAGAGTTGTACAGGGAACACCATTTTCTAAATTTCAATTTTTGCTCTCTTTCTCTCTCTTGATGCAGGTCTCGCTTCTCTTTCACTCTCTCTCACTCTTGGCTATGTGTTTTTTGATAAAGTGCCTCTCATTAACCCGCTCGATTTTATCATCGCTCAAAAAAATTTCTTGGAGTTTGGGATTCCTCTCATAGATGTACATGGATCCAATCCATGTTCCTCCACCTATCAGGAGCTTTGAAACTTTCTATTTTTCTTTTTGTGAGTTTGTTAATTCCCTTTTGCACCAAATTTTTGAGTTTTGATCAACTCTAATCATCAAATTTCACAATTTTTAGAGTTATGGTTTCTTTTACCAAATTATAATTTGCACGAGTTTTGGCCTTGAACTTTTTAGCCAAATTTGATGGTGATATTTGCTACTTAGCCTACTCCTATGTAGTAAAATGAATCTATGAACAAAAACAAACAAACCAATGCAAGCTTGAAGGTGAATGTATGGTGGAATAGTATTTTCAAAGCATCAAGGAAAATAAAACATGAAATGATTTTAGTATCTCACTCACAACTCTCTTTGCCTATC
This sequence comes from Adiantum capillus-veneris, assembly GCF_014529385.1. NCBI lineage: Eukaryota > Viridiplantae > Streptophyta > Polypodiopsida > Polypodiales > Pteridaceae > Adiantum > Adiantum capillus-veneris. The sequence goes on along the minus strand of NC_140949.1, from coordinate 63,508,550 downwards.
TAGAGTAGATCTAGCAGGTCCCCGACTTCTAGCCTCTACCAAGCACTAAACCCCACATATAGCTGCTTGACGGCTAAGGTGTAAATGGAATGGGTATCAATATCTAAAGAAAATAAGGCTACTACTACGACTAGGTCACTCACCATCTAAGGATCACTCTTCGGCAACAACGCCAATGTTAGTACGTCGTCACGATCAAATGTCTACAACATAGCTATCTGGCACTAACATAATTTCAATACTCAAGGAAGCCACTCTAATGGGGCATGTAGACTCTTTGAACGTGTCAATCTCAAAAAGTGAACATATGTAACTAAGCTATCATCAACACTAGGAAATATATCACTCTCTACATCGTGAAGAATCTACCTATGTCGTGACTCATCACTCTAGATACCCAATGAGCTTGAAATGCAACAAAACTTTAGGAAGAGGTATAATAGGCCTAGGAACACTATTCTACAAAGTCTGGTTGCAATTTGAAAAGGTAAAAAATCATAATCCACCATGATCAAGGTCCTAAAAACCACAAGAGAATCATCTAGAAAGATCACCATATGGTCCAAGAACACTTTCCTATGGTCAAAATATTTTAAAAAATCAATTTTGCATCCAAAATTATAGATTTAGCTCACAAACAGATAGTTACGTGAACCACATTAAAATTAAGAATGATTATACTTAACTTAAAGAACAAGAGACAAGGAACACAATGTACTTTTTGGAATCAAATTCTGATTACCAGAGGTTGAGAAAAATGGATTACAATGTGCTTCGGAGTAGCCTCTCTCAGTCGCATGCTCAGATCTTTTCAAAATTTAGATAATGATACAAAGGTGTGTTCAAACTTTAGAATTTGAACCTTATACCTAGGGCTTATCATTTGGCTAGTGGCTAGCCTACAAGGTTTTTAGCTTAAAACAAAAATATTACAACCCAGAGTATACAACAAAGTGGATCAATAGTTACAACTCCTCTCTTGTACAAAGCTTTTTGAAAACATAGTTTGTTTGATTACAAAGATTCAGGGCTCTATGATGGTGTAGCCGACCAGGGGGGCTCCGATTGGGTAAGCCTGCTAACAAAAGGATATGACTCAAATAATGCTTGAGCTGGTATCCATTCACCTTCATAAGGTGCTCCTTTCCATCTAAGTTCATCTATTGACAGTAGTCACTTGTATAATCCTTCATCAGAGTGAAAAGTCCCTTCCATGTATTTTCAAATTTAAGATTAGATCTATTGTTGAGCGTGTTGTTGTAGAGAAGGACCGATATCTTTTCTTGAATACCTTTGCCTTTGAGACCTTGCCAAGCTTCTCTTTGAGTTGCAAGGACCGATATCTTTTCTTGAATACCTTTGCCTTTGAGACCTTGCCAAGCTTCTCTTTGAGTTGCAAATATTTTTCCTAAAGACTTGTAAGTTTACTCCCATTAGAAAATTTTGGAGGTCTTTTGGAGAGACTTTTAGAAAAGAGAGAAAAAAGAGCTCCCCCAATGAAAGAAAATCCAACAACGTTACATAGAAACATAGGCCAATATTAGTGAAAATATGAAAATGTGTCACCCACTCATTCAATGAACCAATGATCCTTGAAAGTGGTCACCTTTTCATTAATTGTGTGTGTCTTTTCCATGAGGTAGGTGTCACTCATTTAACACACACAAATCCATTTCACACACACACACACACACACACACACACACACACACACATACACAGTGCATTCACAGACACACAAACTGACACATGGATACATGTCCACACACTCATTAATACATTTTGTGTATGTGTGTGTGTGTGTGTGTGAGAGAGAGAGAGAGAGAGAGAGGGAGAGAGGGAGGGGGGCCGGGGGAGCTTGAACTCTCGGGGGGTTCATTGTGTGTAAAACTACCATATCACGTGCGTTCAAGACATGTTTGTAAAACCCCTTGTCTATGAATTTTGTTAGGAATATAATGTACCCTTTTCTTTTAAAATCTGTAAGTTTTTTTCAAAATTTTAAAAATAATTCCCTTTTGTATATAAATTTTTGTAAGTTTCAAGAACTTTAAATACCCTTCTGTTGAACTCACGTGATAGGTTACATTTTTATTAGGTGACCTCCCCAGGCTTGAACTACAAGACAAATTAAATACATATGTGGTGTCCTTTTTCAAGAGCAAGATATGGAGAGAGAGAGAGAGAGAGAGAGAGAGAGAGAGAGAGAGAGAGAGAGAGAGAGAGAGAGAGAGAGAGAGAGAGATAAATGAAATGCAATGTTTTTTTATCAGATGTTCAAGGCCAAAGTGACCTATGATACAAAGTCGGAATGTGCTGATGATGATGAAGAGACAAGGTCAAGTTTTTGGAAGACAAGCAAGGAGGATAGAGCAGATGAGTCCACATCCTATGGTGAAGAAATAGATTTTGATGATCCTGTGATGGTAAGGTTAAAGCTACATTGTTATGTGTTTGATAGTAAGGTGATCGGTATTGTGATTGAAGGGGTCACTCTACATAAATTGTATATATCACATTCGTTCAAGGACTTTTTGAAAATTCATTATCTATGAATTTTCAACAAATAAAATACACCCTTTTTTCTATTCAATTTGTAAAAAAAGATTCCAATTACATTTCACGGTACCCTTCTTTTGTATGTAAAAATGTGAGAAAAAAAATTAATAATCTCTTCTGCTGCACTCATGTGATAGTCACATAATTAGTAAGTGACCCACTTGAGGCAATGGGAAAGAAGAGCAGGCTGAAGTATCAAAGCTGGTGGAGGAGGATAAGTAGATGAATAAGGCATGTAGTGCTATGTTGATGGCCATGCTGGTGCAAGTTGTGGTGGCAAGTGCTATGCAATGCAATTGGTTCATAGCTTTGTAGAGAAGGATAAGGCTACGTCTATGGATAGCCAAGCCATTCTACAAATTCAACAAGAGGATGATGTTAAAGAAAAACCCAAGGGGGTAGGGATTTTTTTGTGTGCTCATGATGTGTTGGATGGACCAAAGGGAGGAGTAGCTGGAGTTGCCTATGGCTTGCATGAGTGGTGGTGCAGATAGAGATTATTTGGACCAATATGCATTAAGGATGAGTCTAATTAGGGATCTGATGACCCTATGGTTGATATAGATGAAGCAACACATGTGCTTGTGGATAGAGATTTGACCAAGATACAAGAGATGTGAGGGTTAGCCCCTCCAAAATTGGAAATTTCTTTAGGTGAGGAGTGATATGCTATGGTTATACAACAAAGGCTAATGTGGAGAAGTATTTATGTCAATCACATGTTGTTTTTTGAGAAGGTTTCTTGCATGGAGAACCTCACATTATATGGTTGGGTGGGAGGGTCAAGTATGTCTGTTGTGTTTGTTGAGGAGGGTGGTGAGCATGATGGTACTCTATTTGAAGATGCTTGGATGTAGGTGGATGCTTCGAGTGGTGAAGGTAGGCCATGGGCGGCTTATGACCTTGATGGGCTATGTGCTGGGGGACAACACTATGGGAGTCTACTATAGGTGGATGGAAGGAACCAGTACCACATTTTGGATTCAGGTGGTATTTATGATGTGATGCAAGGGGTGGGGCAACCTACTTGAGGTTTGGTAGATAAGAAATAAAATGTATATATTGTTTGGTTTAGTCACACAGGCTATGAAACTTTTAGAGACACAAAGTAGATTTGTGGTTGAACATTAATGTTCAACAAGAGGGTTGGGCAATGATGGTGCAACCAAAGTGTGTCGACCATAGCAGAGGGCACAAGCAGGTATGGATAGGCTAACAAGTACATGGCAAAGGACTTGAGCAAGTGCGAATACTCTGGGTAGGCACGTTGTGACGTGTTTTTATGGAATGGTGTGGGCCACCCCAAAGTCTTTGAGAGATGTTTTTAGTGCTTTTGGGATCCTTGGATATAAATAAAGCATTCTTGTACAAAGTGTACAAATGCGGTGTGTGCCAGCTGTCTCTACACATGCGGGGCCAATTATGCGGGGTACATAGTTTTGCTATTTTTGTACATAGAAGTGTCAAGAGTACAAAGAGTGAGTAAGTGCTTTAAAAATATGAAGAAAAACTGAACTTTTATCAGCTTGGGGTTGTGAGTGAGTGGGAGATTTTAGATGTGAAGAAGAAAGCGTCTGTTGTTACATCCTGCGGTGGTGTGTTGGGGTTGTGTGCGGAGGTGCCCATGTGTGTGTGCGACGGGGCTGGAGCCTTGGATGAAGAGTGTTTCTCTCATCACGAAGGCCATGAACATGGTTTGTGACCTCTGCACTTTCTCCCCTCTTCTCTCTTTTTGGTAATGGAAGCTGCGTTGTCGTGTTGTGACACGTACATGTGGGAATGAATGCTGCAAGATCTATCTTGCAACTTTTTAGATACATAAGTAAATTTCTTATAATGTACATATGCATATCTAAGTATAATAATACGCTTTGTATCTCATCCTATTATTTATCTCAAGGGTAACATATTCTTACTTTACCATTAGAAAGTACCATGGAAAAAAGCGTCAATAGCTCTGCCTCTTTAATTTGGGAAAAAAATCATTGGTTCTTTCTTTCTACCTTCTCATTATCATCTCACACCATAGCTAGATCCTATATCTGGAGTAACTTCCAATATATATGTATATTCATTATATTTTTCATATATTTCTTTTTAATAGCTACTAGGAAGGAATCAAATCCTAGTGGGACACGTATTGCAAGGATTATAGAAAAACTTTGTCAAGAGCAATCTCATGCTTTCATATTGCATGAGTTTTTCATTGGAATCAAATGAAAGTCAATGCTAAGGGGACCACAAGAAGACTTTTGCTGCCAGAAATGTACCCTATTTTGATGAATTTTTTACACAAGGTTGCAATCCGATTTCGAAAAAGTATATAAAATGGGGATCGTAGCTTATAATCTGGATTGTTTTATCCTATTTTTACTTTTTTATTTGAAGCCACGATTAAGAAGATATGATCAAAATGTAGGCCCACATCATGTAGGGACATCCCATTTCAAACTTTGCCAGTTTATGTTCACACTGACTCTTCTCTTTCTTGTGCGACACTTGGGGGTTCCCTTCACCTATAAAAGGGAACCTCTTCTTCCTTGAAAACCATTCACGAGGGAGTGAGAGTATTGATGCCTAATTGTACTTAGCCATAAACATAAGGCTAAGCCTACACTTGCTCCTAGAGGAAGACTAGCCAATCTTGTAAGCTATCCTTGGAAGATCAACTCTAATCAAATAAGGTCTTGAACTTGGTGCATCAATCAAAGCTAAAATCTTCCCTCTTCTTCTCTCTCCATCATAATGGTGAATAACTTTTGAAGAGTTTGCCAAGTAAGATGTGTTTTACTTTAATATTTTGTTGGTTTCTTGTTGTTTTCTTTTTCATCTCTAATCCAACCTATATCTTTAATTTCATCTCCCTCCCTAACCAAATTTTATCTCTCTCACTCTTATAAAGTCATTCTCCCTATAAATTCTAGGTTCTCCTTGCTACAGATACATCTCTCTCAGCAATATCATTATTGCCTACGGGCAAGAATAGGGCTTGGGAGGGAAATTATCTTTCCTTCACTTCTCTCATATCTACATTTTGCACATACTAGAGTTATCCTAGATGAATAATCCACATGATGTGAGTTTCTATCGCTTCCGCTCTGTGCGATCTATCACAATTAACATATGGGCTAGCCGTAAAGTGTTTCTTTTTGGCCCAGAAAGGCTGAATGAAATAATTCTTTCACCGGATCCCAACATACTATCCCTTATAGACTATAATTTTTTTTTTTTGACATAAGTGTAGTTTTCTTGCTATTAACCAAGAGGATTTGTACACACAATTAATTCCAATCACTAGACAAAACATATATATTATGGTAAGCGCAAAATTACAATTTCAAAGCACAATTTGTAGCCTGTTTGGTCGGCAAAGATATAACGCCATCAACTCATCTATTAACCCTTTCATATTACCCATGATATGATACAACCATAGCCTTTATGTTTTCACATTTGTGTTGTTTTGATGCTCTCTTTTGTGTTCTTTCTTTGTGTGTGTGAGTGAAAGAGAGAAAGAGTGGGGTTTCTTTGATTCCACTTCCTTCCAAAACCTAGACTTCATGTCATCTATGGTATAACTCCTTCATATAGTTTTTGAAGTTCTGTCACAAACTCTCACAGCCAAAAGCCCAGTGCTTTCTTGGGGCAAGACCGAAAATTTTTCAACATATTTTTGGTGAACCCACGTGAATCTTCCAGGGTGAGAGTTTGTGGGTAACCATAGGTGATCACGTTGAGCAACAAGGTATGCATTTTGACCCAACAACCATGCCAATATTTCAAGCATTTGCAATGTTCATGAAGCAACAACATGCCACTGAAAGAAGGGAGATTTCAACAACCAAAGCCATACAAGAGGTCGTCAACGAAATGGATCAGCTCAATGGAAAATATGTAACCAAGTACTTGTGCAAGTATGTGAAGGAGATGGAGTTGCATCGTGTGTTAGAAGGTGAGATGATTCAAAGCTTTGAGCTAGTTGTTGCTCCAGAAATTAGGGAACGTGTTAGGGCAATTAAAGATGGACATGGGAGAAACTGGGAAGAACTCAAAGTATCTTTAAAGGAGGAATATATCATGGAGGACTTTGAGAAAGTGACCAAAAGAACATTCTTAGAATGGGTAGTCAAGCCAAAGTAAGGACTATTAATAATAGAGCTACTTAGGGAATTTGAGCGGCGCTATGCACAACTAACAAGGATAGAGATGGCCACACTAGATGTAGAGAAGACGTATCTTTTCTTACAAGCTATAGGTAAAGAGTCTCAAGAAAAATTGGAGCTTCTTCTTGAAGATAAAGATGCTTAACAAGGACTAAAGACTGACTAGAATGAGGTCGAAGGTGATGTGTTACTGCTTGCCAAACGTCAAAGAAGAAGGGACAAGATGGTAGTAAACACTACAAGTCCTTCCACCTCAACTTCTGACAAAATGGTAAAGCCTACTTTTATAGATCCTAAGTTTGATGAGTCTATGCTAGATGAGCTTGTGAAGGGAATGCGTGAATTGAAGGTGAAGCTTGCAAAGCTTGAAGAAAAAGGTCAACCATCAGGCCCACTTCCGAGGCAAAGACAATAGCCCAAAGAAGGTTTTGTTAATAGATGTATTTGCCGTGATAGTACAGACCATGTAAGAAGGGATTGTGACAAAAGATGTTGTATTTTTTAAGGATGGTAAAATACACTTAAGAGAGACAGGTCTACCCTTGAGAACTAACTTTGGAAGTGGGAGAATGCAAACCTTAGTTGAAGATATGGCAACTAACCATGCCACCTCTTCAGTTGAGGTAGCTGCTTATGAAGTAAATAATTGAGCATCTTAGTGATGAAGAGGTGAGTGACCGTCATGGTTGGCTTTGGCCAAATGTCATGCAATTAGCTAAAAAGGAAAAGATTACAAAAGAGATTCTACATGAAGCAGGTGATTGCATATGTCTAAAAACAGGGTGGAGTGATCCAATGGATTGAATGTCTGTCCATGCCTACATTACAAACTACCAAATCCGTGAACCCATTGTAGAAGAAAAGCGTAGGCGTCAAAATGGTGATGAAGGGCCTTCAAAAATATCTACAATAAGTGGAGGGAGGAATGATGCAACACCTTTGCAAGCACCACCAACACATGAGGCACCTTCACCAAAAGTGACCATGGAGGAATCTACAACACGGAAGAAAAAGGAGCCAACAAAAGGTAAGCCCAAAGGACCAGCTTACAAACTACAATCTAACATTGAGCTTGCTACAGACTTGAAGAAAGTTCTAGAGGAGAGGATTTTGAATAGCAAGGTTGAGTTTACTTTGAGGGAGGTGCTTGGCATAGACAAGCATGAATTCCATGAAGAAATTATTGAAATCATCAAGAGAAAGAAGCAAACACTTGGAGAGCAAACACTTAATCAAGGTAGGTGATCTTGAAGAACCGTTTGTTGCATTAATTGACCATGGTTTTGAAATAAATATAATGTAAAAAAGTCTTTACAACAAATGAAAATGGCCAATGGACACAAAACATGGTTGGATGGTCAAAGTGGCAAACAATTCATCAAGTGAATTGTATGCAGCATGTGCAAGTGTAAAGGTGACAATAGGTGATGTAAAGGTTGAGCAAAACTTCTCTATACAAGAAAAATCTTCATACCATCTTATCCTTGGACAACCCTACATTTTGGGCTTTCAAATGGAAACAAAGGTAATTGATGATGGTTCAGATTATGCGAGGAAACAAAGCAAAGATGGTAAACGTGATGTTCAATTTCTCACAGCTTGTGTGAACCATGAAAGAAACCGTGAAAACCTCAAAGATCATCCTCTACCAAAGGTGAGAAAAGAGTTTCATGACCATAAGATAAAGATGGGTTTTGGCCAAGTACCATTATAAAGCAGGATTGCATTGGTAGAGAAAGAAAAAGGGTCTCGCTTGATTCAAAAATAAGTGAAACTTTCTCAACGAGCTCCTTGGTAACAAGGAATGGATCAGTATGTTTTACAAAACTTAAAGATTTGAAGAGATTTGAGAGGCAATATGTACATAATGTACAAATAGGCATGAAAGAGAGTGGGTTGCTAGAGCCTACTAAAAATATTTTGGGTTTTGCGTGAGCAAGTTTCTTTTGTACATACTATGGGTGAGCTTGATGCTATAATGGACTCTAGTTTGCATCTTGAAAATGAAGTTGTGGAATTATGGTCTATGGAAATGTATCAAGTCATAGAAGCCTTTAAAGAAAACCAATGTTTTAAGCAAATAGTTGGCCCAGAAGTCCATGTTGAGATTAAATATAAGAGTGTAGCAAAGAAGGTAAAACTAGTAGCTTCACCCTTACCACCCAACAACAAGGAAAAGATTGAGGAGGCTTCTTTGCAACCAAGTTAGAGGAATCCTAAAACGGTTGGGCATATCTTCACAAAGGAGTCTTTTCAAGAGTTGCAGATTGGTTGCAAAGAGTTTCTAACACAGGAGGAGAGGAAGTGCTTTAACACTAGGTTGGTAACCTAACAGGACATAAACGTGTCCTTTCAAGGTTTTGAAAAAAACCTCCAAAACCATAGTAGATCCACTCATTTTGTAAAATCCTTTCATGAGGTTATAGTTCAAGGCCTACTACACATGGAAAAAATAAGAAACTTGTAAAATTTCTCATCTTTTGTTCAGAGCAAGCCTCCAAAGTTGATGGACCAGTACATTTTCATCAAAACAATCATTTCTTACATTTTGTTGCATAAAAATAAGATTAGGGATTTTCGTAGGACTTGAGATAAATTCCCTGGTTAACTTCAATGGTTGGTGATCAGAACATATGATTTATTCTCTTTAACTATTTTTTGTTTTGCCAAAAGAAATAGGTACAAAAAAGTTGAATTTTTTCAATTCTGCAAACCTATCATTAGAGTTTCTATAGCCACGCTCAATACAAATAATATATGCATGTTTTCTTAGTTCCCTGTTGTCCTTTAGGTTCATAAGAAGCCATGGAGCATGTCAAAAGAATAATACATCTCTTACCAAGGGGAATCTTGGGGACAAAGATGAAGTGCTAAATACAGCAAACATGAAAAAACTGGGTTCAACATTATGAGTTGTAGAATCCCATAGAAATTATTCAATATCCAGCCAAATTTGATGCTTATGACTAGATATGGTTACTACCTACAAAATGCATATAGTTCTCACAAGAAACTAGTAATATTGAAAAAGCTATACTTGATATACTAAATGTTTTGTTTTCTTTTATAATTGAAAAAATCAATCATCGTTGTGTACTATGCAAAATAGGGTATTAGGTGCCCCAAAACTCAAGGAATGTTAGTTTTATGCTACAATATGAGACATACAAAATCAAAACTGCATTTGGATATCATGAAAGCCACCAAAAAAATCATAGAAGACCTAAAAATGGCTAAAAAACAAGATTTGACAATTTTTGTAATTTGGTCATAACTTACAACTTTAATATTTATTTCTCCCTAGAAGCACCAGGACATGTTGAGGACTACTAAAGATAGTTTTCTAGCATTATAGAACTCACAAACATGAATTCTAGAGTGGTATATTTGCAAAAAGTTGAAAAAAGCCAAAAACAGGACCCGTTTTTTCACACAGTTTAGGTTGTGAAATGTTGTGCAAGGACAAGGTTAAAGATGGAATTGATATTTCAAAAAAATGTTAAGTTTTTTTCAGCTCATGAGACAACTTTCTAGATAGATCGCACCTCAAAATCCATTTTGAAACTCTTGACATAATTCAAGGAAAATGGTCACTTAACAGGACATAAAAGTGTCCCACGACATAAAAGCGTCCCATTACCAACCTAGTGTTAAAGAAATGCTTTCAAAGCATGGTAAGGCTTTTGCATTTGAGCCACATGAAATAGGATGTGCTGATCCTTCTATTGTAGCTCCTATGGTAATTTTAACAATACCTCATGTGCCTTGGAATTTGCAAGGCTCATGTGCTCAAGTTAGTAGAAGTATTTAATGAAAATATCAAAATGGGGATTTTGGAGCCTTCTTGTGCTCCATACTCAAACAGGTGGTTCACACTTCCAAAGAAGAATGGTGCTCTATGCTTCATCCAAGATATGCAACCAATGAACAAGGTGACAATTAGAAATGTAGGTACATGTCCAATTGTGGATGAGTTTGCAGAGGTGTTTGCAAGGAGGGCGATTTACTTGATGGGGGATCTCTACTCAAGGTATAATCAATTTCAGCTTGCAATTGAAATCAGAGACTTGACAACCATAAGGAAACCTTTGGGTTTAGTAAGGATGTGTACCTTGTTGCAGGGAGCAACCAACTTGGTTGCACATATGATGAATGTGATGAATACAATCTTATGTGACTTTATTCCTCAAATCACAATGCCTTTCATTGATGATTTTCCTATCAAAGGATGTGAAGAAGGTGGGAAAGATGAAACTTTGGATAGTAATGGGTGTCACAGGTTTGTGAAAAATCACATAAATGATTGTGATAAAATTCTATCTAGGTTGGAGGAAGTGAATCTTACTGTGTCAGGGAGAAAGTCTATGTTTGGTGTCCATGAAGTTCTCATTGTGGGACACATGTGCGGGCCATATGGTAGGAAACCTTGTCCAACAAAGGTAGATGCCATTCAAAGAATGAAAGAAACATATACTAGCATCACTGAGGTAGAAGGTTTCTGGGAGCATGTGTGTTTTATGTTATTTGGATTCCACATTTTGCACATGTAGTTGATCCTCTTTATCAATTTCTTAGAGAGAATCAAAAGTTTAAATGGACAGAAGAACATGTAAAAGCCATGAAAAACCTAAAGGAGTTTCTCCAATCAGCACCAACTCTGAGAAAGGTAGACTATGCGTGTCAAAGGCTATTAATTGTGATAGTAGACACCAGTCCTAGAGGGATTGGATCGGCAATAGGGCAAGATGATGAAGAAGGACACAGGTATGTGGTGAGATTTGGAGCAAAGGTACTAAGTGCTTGCCAAAGAAACTATCCACAGATAAAGAGAGACTTATGGGGTATGGTTACAACCTTGAAAAATAGAAAAGAGTACCTAATTGGTGCATGTGTGGTTGTAGAAACAGATTGTCTACCACTTCTTGGGATGATTACAAGCTGCTCAATGCCAGACATTTCTATGTTGCAGTGGATTGCCTACATTAAGCCCTTAAATCCCAAGTTTAAGCAATTGCAGGTAAAGACAATACATTGGCAGATATGCTATCAAGGACAAGGTATGAAGATGTGTCACATATGATTTATGAGGGAGATGATGTAGGCACAAAGTTCGATTCTATCTCTCATGTCAAAGATAACAATGTTTGCATGACTAATCCACTTGAATTATTCTTGAAAGAGCTTTATGAAGGTGACTGGCTTCTTATAGAAAGCTACTTGAGTACTCTAGCAAAACAGGATGATTGATCTGAACAAAAATTCAAGAGGATACGCAGGAAAGCATATGGGTACTTTTTGAGGGATGGTTACTTGTGAAAGCATCCTAAACAAAAGGGTTCTACACCACAAAGGGTTATATGTAAAAATCAAACTCAAGTAAAGCTCATGCAAGTGTTTCATGAGAGTCTATGGGCTAGACATATGGGTGTGTGCACAACCTTCTCCACATTGAAAGAAAAATAATGGTGGAAGGGTATGTATAAAGACGTATTTCAATTTGTAGAGTCGTGTGTAACTTGTCAAATGTATTCAAATATCCAGGATCCTGCTGGATTGCACCCTACATATCCACTAGCCATGCATTATAAATGGGTTGTGGATCTAGTCACAATGCTTTTAGGACTTTGGCAGATGAGATACTTAGCTCTTTCACGAGAGGACCTAACTAACCAGGTTGAAGGGTGAGGATTAAGAGCTAAACCACAAAAGTTGTATGCAAATTCCTTCTTGATGAGGTGATTTGCTGTTATGGTTGTGTGAGAAAGATCACTTCAAAAAGAGGTGAACTAGATGCCAAGGAAGAAAGGGAGTTATTTTCCAGATTAGGAATCAAGCTTTCTCTTACTATAGCTTACAACCCTGAAGGCAATGGAAAGAGTGAAAGAGGGTATTCTCCTATCATCAAATCTTTGGCCAAGGATTGAGGAGGAAGAGTTGGTGAGTGGCCAAAATTGTTGCAATATGCTTTATGGACTAATTGTACAACACATAGCTCAGGCTATATGCATGTGGAGCTAATATATGGTCAAAAGCGAGTGATGCCAATAGAAGATACAATTCCCACATGGAATGTACTACCTTAGCAAGAGGGGCTTAGCAGAGAAGGTCTCCTTGCATTGCAAATAAGGAAACTAGAGAGAAGACCTAGAGACATTGAGGCTCCAAAAGAACTTCTCAAGAACGCAAGGTTGAAAACAGAGACTACTTTGATAAGGGACATCGGCTCAGAAACAAAGAAATTAACAAAGGTGACTTGGTTTTAGTGTATGATAGTAGCCTTGATAACCAGCACACAGTCATTCGTAAGTTCTCAAAGATGGTGTGGACCATATGTTGTAAATCATGTGCATGAAAATGCTACTTATAACTGTCTGAGTCAGATGGTACAGAAGTAAGGGTTCCCATTGGAGGAAAAAGGATCAAAATGTTTAAGAGAAGAGAAGACAATGATCCATAAGATATTGAGGAAGGGAAAGAGCAAGACACAAGTGAAGATGAAGCATTGGAAGCTATTAGCAAAGATGAAATCATGGAAGATCTACAAGAAAATCATATGTGGCACATACCAGAGAATGTGCAGGTTTAGAGGGAGTGAATGTCGTGTTGTGACACGTATGATAGTGGGAACGAATGCTATAAGATCTATCTTGCAACTTTTTAAATACATAAGTATATTTCCTATAATATACATATGCATATCTAAGTATAATATTAAGCTTTCTATCTCATCCTATTATTTATCTCAAGGATAACATATTCTGAAGGATCCCTAACTCCGAGCAAGATTTTCCGAGCAATCTCTAAACCGAGCAAAAGAGCAAGCTACAATAACAAAAAAGCAAGGAGCTCTCTTAATTTTTAGCACACAAACCAAGGGAGCGGGTAGAGGTGTTATTTTTCATGTGATTTCAATATTCTGTTGTAGCTTATATATTACAAAATCACTAATAAGTAGATATGAAGCTAGCAATGCCCAAAATTGAAATTTTGTGACATGTCAATAGAAAGATATATAGTGCTATTACAATGTATGCAACTTTAGGTCGATTGTCTATGAGTTGCAAGTCCTCTAATATGCAGGTCTAATGAGCTAGTGATGGCTGTAAAATAGAAATCTTTGCTATGAACTATAATAGCATAAGGACTAAAATAACAATTATAAAGATACTAGCAATTTTGCACAAGCATGAGTCTTACAAACACTTTTAATTGTGTCCATTCCAGAAACCTCTTCATCAGGAAAAGTTGGACTAAAAAATGGGCCTTGTAAGAATTGTTGATGTGGCATAGCTTTCAAAAAGTGGGGATCGGTAATTTTTTTGCAAATAAGATCCAAACTTGTTGGAGGTTGGGTATTTAGAATCTACTCTTCAAATGCTATCTATTGATATATATCATGCATGTATCGGACATTGCCTTCATGTAGATCTAGAAAAAGGTGATTTTAGATTACCGTAACGGTAACAAACCCTGGCTGATTGAAAAAAAATGGCATAACTTTCATAGAAGTCATCCATACTTTTCGGACCTTGGCTCTTTAGAATCCGTTTTTCAAGAACTTTCCAATGATAGGTCATATCATGGGGTTCTAAGAAATATTTAGAGGGGTCTACCGGGTTGCTTTCTTTTGTACAACTTTGATGATGTGGCACTCTTAAAAGGCCCAAAAGTGAGTTCAAAATTTTCCTAATGTTTCAATTCTAGACCAATTTGAATTGTGTAAAGCTAGAAACCTCTTTCTTAGAGTAGTGGTAGAACGCTCCCATAAAAAAGAATAACTTTTCCTATTTTAGGTGTAGTCACAAATGTACGGCCCATGGAAAATAGCTATAAAGAAAAAACTTAGTATTGAAACACAAGGCTAGATCCACACTAACAAAAACAAAACAGTTTTGACAAATTTTTCTATAAAAAAGAGCTCCTCATTCATTAGTTTTTCTATTTTTTTCAACATCATAACTTTCTAATGGATTGGCACAACTAGGTTTGGTATGGGCGCAAGATTGCTGCCTCTACTAATAGGGTGAGTAATTTTGTCACAAGAAGCCATTATTCCTTCCCCTACTATTCCCACATTATGAAGTATGGCAACATCATGTGCTTTATTGTCTTGTCTTTGCTTAGCTAGCTAGGTTTGACATTGGAGGTAGGCGGAACATTGGCCTTTGTAGCCCTCGTACACAAAAGCTAGATGTTTGCAAACTTAGCTAGGTGCATTTGTGTGCGAGGGCTAGAAAGGCTGATAGTCCTCCTACCTCCAATGTCAGGCCTCAATTGGGTCCATGTTTGGGAAGAAGGGAGAAATTCCGCCCCAAAATAGAGAAAAATAGAGTAAAAACCAGCAAGATAAGCCCAATTTTCTAAAATTTCCTCTTGGCAAATTCAAGGAAAGGAATTTTGGATGTTTGGGAAGTTGATTTTTGCCGAACACTGTACGTAGGTCTGCCAAGTTTTTGGAAAAAAGGTTTTTTCGAGCACTGCCGCTGCACTGCCTTGAACTGCCGCAAAGTGCGCGCGCCGACGCGGTGCTATGAAGAGAGAGAGAAAGAGACCACACGTGAAAGAGAGGTCTTGCTGATAGCGGCGGTGCAGAGCCCCGTCAGAAGCAATTCTAAAGTAGTTAGAGCGCCGTCCCATTGAGCGGTGAAAAGCCCCGCCATTGGCTGTGGCACCTGCAACGACCTAGACGCGGGCAGCTACTACAAATTCAGATGGAAGAAATCCCAACCACATTCATTCAGAAAGGAGCTCCACTTGGAGAGGTATCAATTTCCGGATAGCAGAGAATCTGACCCCTGCCCACTCGCAGAAAAGAAAACCCAAGTGGCGCAAGCATTCACAAACCCCCCTCTTCTCTTGACTCCTGAGCATGCCTGCACCTCTTTGGGTGGCTCCCTCTCGCCATTGTTTGTGTCTATGTGCACAAAACTCATGCACCTACATCTCTCCTTCCTTGAAGATCACTCACCTGCATCAACTGCCTTTTCTGTGTGCCCAAAACTCTACTACCCTACATCTCCCTTTCCTTCAACATCCTACAATTATTACCTCCCGCTATTCTTCTCTTTGCAGATCTAAGCGCCTTTTCTGGCCGGATGCATGTGGCAGTACGCTGCCCCATACTGAACACACCTTGGCCACATCGTGACTTTCATCCAAGCCAGCTATAATGCATGAACCTATAACTGTCAGCACCTTGGGTGACACTCGTGGAAGTGAACCTAGCACTACATCATTGGCTTTCTACACGGAATTCCATCCTCTTTTCCTTGCAGTAATTAAGCCATGAAGCAATTGACTTAATGGAGGAGGATCTAGCATCTGTGGCAATGCATTGCATTAATTGCATCACAGCTTGTGTCCATGGCATGCGATGTTGAAAGAACACATCGGCTGGAATATGGCATGCGAAGCCACGTAGCAACCACTTTTGGCGCACATTCTTCCGCTTCACAGAGGGGGATGACCTAAGGTTTGAGGAGCCCCTAAGAGTTCCGAGAGCTTGCTTCTAGAATGTTTGTGCTCTAGCATCGAAGGAGTTGCAGCAAGGAGCAATCACTCAACAAATTCAAGAAGCTGTTCCAACACGTTCCCTTTCCATGTGCAAGAAGGTGGCAATATCGCTACATTTGTTGGGTGTAGGGGGTCCACTGCACAACGTGGCAAACCATTATAGTGTTGGGCAATCCACGGTGTGTCAAGTGCTACGTCAGTTTGTTTCTGCAGTATTGGAACACAAACACTCAATCATATGTGGGCCTAGGACTCCACAAGGTTGGCAAGCTCTCAAGGACGACTTTGAGGAGAAACATGGGCCACAATCCTTTAGCAGGCCCAAAACGTCCGAATTTTGTGGCCTTTGTTGCCGCAACCACCTACTGTCATCAGACATTCCTAAGTTGAGGAAGCTGCCTTTGACAGATCACGGCCTCTTGGTGTTGGAAATTGGAATCATGGGTGACTTTGTACTTTGATTGTTCAGGAAGTTTTTGTCTTTCTTATATAATTATTGGTGCGATTTGTTTTTATAAAAAGAGATGTAGAGAGAGGGAGGGTTAAATTGAGTGTGTGTACGCGTGTGCATGTGTTTTCTCATGTGCCTTGAGCTTATTTTAAGGGCGCACACCGACACATGGTGCTCTAGAGAGAGAGAGAGAGAGAGAGAGAGAGAGAGAGAGAGAGAGAGAGAGAGAGAGAGAGAGAGAGAGAGAGAGAGAGAGAGAGAGAGAGAGAGAGAGAGAGAGAGAGAGACCAACATGACACTCAAAGAAGCGCAACAATATGCCGGTGACTTGCCAAGATGTATGCCACATGCGGATCCACCAAGAACATTTTAAAAGATTTACACTATCATGCAGATTATTCATTTCCATAGAGATCATGATAACACAATCTCAACAACGGTGAGCTTTGAAGGAAGGAGGTGTTATGATTTTGGAATGATATCAAGATTCATGAAGAATATGCACTAGCTTCATGAAGGTGGTGCAAGTGGTGAATCCTAAGGGGAACATGGCAAAGAATAAACAATCCAAAGGGGCAAAATTGGCACAAAGGGTGAAGAATCCTAAGGGGCATAGGTCGTAAGAGAGGGAAGAATCCAGAGGGATACAAATTGAGTCCACAGCTATATCTCCTAGCAAATGGTGTCTCTTGCTAGTGTTAGCAGATGGGAAAGCACTATGTGCATGGCTACATCACAACAAATAAGGGGGGTGCCCCACAATCACTGTGATGGTCCCCTCTCTTTGCAACCAGCCTACAGATAACCTACTCCTGCAAATATGATGAAGGCATCAAACAAAAGCTCGATGCAAATCAAAGATTGTTTACCTACTCTACACACATGGTCAAGTTGTGCATCTTGATTCCTTGATCAACCTCCAAATTGGAGGAAAGTTCAAGCTAAAAGTAGACACCTACGAGTTGGAATTATAACATTCTAGCTAGATTTTGAGCATGGTTTGAAGAATGAGAAAACTAAGAAATGCTTCAAATTTTGACCTAGGAGTCGATTAGTTTTTATTATATCCTTATTTTCTTCAATTACAAAAGTGTGTTTTTAGCAAGCCTTGGCTGGGACACCATCTGAAAACACTGTAATCGGTATGTGTCCATGCAATTTTTTGTTGAGAGGGTCATGTTCAAGAAAGTCGGTTGTTCTCTTTCGGTTAAACCATTGAGCTTCCTCCTTATAAACATGCAAACCAGAAGTACAAGTAAAAATTTACAAATTTATAGGATTTTTGAGCTATTTTATATATATTTTATCGATTTTTATTCCCTTTTCAAATGTTTGTAGTCTAGTAATCTTGATTTTCAATCAGCTCAAGGTTAAGCTGGTTTACACCGAATTACACTCAAAATTTTGTAGGTTTTCTCATATTCAAATATAAAATTTAGATGTAAATTTCAAAATTTGTAGGTGGGATTACACTAAACCTAGGTTTTTTTTAGCACTGGTTCAAGGCAGGTTCTCTCTCTCTCTCTCTCTCTCTCTCTCTCTCTCTCTCTCTCTCTCTCTCTCTCTCTCTCTCTCTCTCTTATTGGCACTTTACGACAGTTCAAGGGCAGGTTCAACTCTCCTCGTCGGATAGATCTTTAAGGTCTCTTGGGATAGTTTCCTACGACGTTAAACTTCTTGCGGGGGGGGGCTAATAAATATAGGAAAATGGTATAACTTTTCAATCACCCAACTGTGGTAGATTGGTTATGCCATTTCCCACTTGAATAACAAGTATTGAGTTCAACTCTCCTCATCGGATAGATATTTAAGGTCTCTTGGGATAGTTTCCTGCGATGTTGAATTTCTCTTCTTCTTCTCTCTCTTTTTAGGCAAAACCATCTCCATTCAAAATTCGAGAAAATTCCGCCAGTAACCTTTGCCTCTCAAAACTGACAAAGTTAGAATCTCCATAGAGAAACTAGTAAAATTTTGTTAATTTGCATGAGCAGCAATGTTTCAAAAAAATGTGTCTCAGCTTACTATCGTGCCGTTTTCAATTTCAAAAATGCCCGTTGAGAGCAAGAGGAAAAGGAGATGTTCCGCCCCAAAATAGAGAAAAATAGTGCAAAAAACCAAAAAGATAACCTGATTTGTTAAAATTTCCTTTTGACAAATTCAAGGAAAGGAACTTTGTATGTTTGGAGAAATGTTTTTTTCATGAATACTGATGAGCAGCTATAAGCCTAAATATGGTGCTTATGGCCATTAATTCCCTAATAGCTTTGCGAGAAAGTGACCCATTCATCCTTAATCGATCTGAGAGGATGGATGGAGTAATAATTTTGTACTTTGGAACCTCAAAAAGAAGCTTATCATAAGTAACCTCATGAAAAAAACCATAATATTGTGGATCTTCTCCTTCTGCTTTCCCTTGCTCCATTTCTTCTTCTTCTGCTTGCCCAATGCCGCCTCGTCCGTTCTTTCTCTCTCTCTACCACTGCGTGTCGTCGTGCATCCTTGGATACTTTAGATGGTAGTCAGGTCTTGTGGCAAAAAGTTTTCGAATACAAACCGCCACGAGAGCCTCTCTCTCTCTCTCTCTCTCTCTCTCTCTAGCATGACACGCTAGCGTGCACCCTTGAAGGCAGTTAGATGGCAGCTAGGTGTCACAATAGAAACACTGCCGAATACAACCATGGGGACGAGAGCCCCCCCCTCTCTCTCTCTCTCTCTCTCTCTCTCTCTCAATGCGTCGACGTGCACCCTTGAAGGCAATTTAGATGGAATCCATGTGTCATGACAGAAACGCTACCGAATACAAACCGCTGGGGAAGATGAGTTGCAATATGGGTGTGCTGGGAAGTTGGCAACACATGTGGAGGCCGCCAAAAGGCGTGCATGGAAGGAGAGTCAATTTCAGATGAGATTCCCTATCCTTGCATTCCACCTGTGTTCGAGTAAATCCATTGAGGAAATTTAACCTACATTTTTTGAAACTTAACTACATTTTCTTAAACTTTTCAGGTGGATTTTCTCCTTCTCTATTATAAGGCTAAGCTGAGGCACACTTTTCTCGAGCACTACATTCCACCCTCCTGTTCACACTACTCGCTCGGACAATAGGTTGCTCGGAAAACTTTGCTCGGTGTTTGGTAAAACTCATATATTCTTACTTTATCGTTAGAAAGTACCTTGGAAAAAAGCGTCAATAGCTTTGCCTCTAAAACTTGCGACAGAATTCATTAGTTATTTCTTTCTACTATCTCATTATCATCTCACACCATAGCTAGATCCTATAACTAGAGTAACTTCCAATATATATATACTCTATATATTTTACATACATTTCTTATATTTCTTTTTGTTTTTTTTTTAATAGCTACTAGGAAGGAATCAAATCCTAGTGGGACACTAGCTTGCATGATTTTAAAAAATAATACATTATTGCAAGGATTCTTACAAAACTTTGTCAAGGATCAATCTCATGCTTTCATATTGCATGAGGTGTCCAATGGAATCAAATAAAAGTCTATGCTAAGGGGACCGCAAGAAGACTTTTTCTTCCAAAAATGTACCCTATTTTGAATTTTTTTTAACACAAGGTTCCAATCCGAATTGAAAAAAGTATATAAAATGGGGATCATAGCTTATGAGATGAATTGTTTTCTCTTATTTTTACTTTTTTATATGGAGCCACATTTGAGGAGATATGATCAAAATGGCGGACCCTAGTCTGCCCACATCATGCAGGGACAACCCATTTCAAACTTTGCCAGTTCATGTTCACACTGGCTCTTCTCTTTCTTGTGTAACCCTTGGGGGTTCCCTTCACCTATAAAAGGGGACCTCTTCTTCCTTGAAAAACATTCACAAGGGAGTGAGAGTATTGATGCCTAATTGTACTTAGACATAAACATAAGGCTAAGCCTACACTTGCTCCTAGAGGAAGACTAGCCAATCTTGTAAGCTATCCTTGGAAGATCAACTCTAATCAAATAAGGTCTTGAGCTTGGTGCATCAATCAAAGCTAAACTCTTCCCTCTTCTTCTCTCTTCATCATAATGGTGAATAACTTTTGAAGAGTTTGCCAAGTAAGATGTGTTTTACTTTAATATTTTGTTGGTTTCTTGTTGTTTTGTTTTTCATCTCTAATCCAACATATACCTCTAATTTCATCTCCCTTCCTAACCAAATCTATCTCTCTCACTCTTATAAAGTCATTCTCCCTACAAATTCTAGGTTCTCCTTGCTACAGGTACATCTCTCCCTGCATTATCCTTTTTACCTATGGACAAGAATAGGGCTTGGGAGGAAAATTCTCTTTCCTTCACTTCTCTCATATCTACATTTTACACATACTAGAGTTATCCTAGATGAGTCATCCGCATGATGTGAATTTCTATCGCTTCCACTATGTGCGATCTATTATAATTTAAAATATGGATTAGCCATAAAATACACTTTCAACAATATATAGTGTTTCTCTTTGGCCCAGAAAGGCTCAATGAAATAATTCTTCCACCGATCCCATCATACTACCCCTTATAGACTATAACTTTTCTTTTGACATAAGTATAGTTATCTTGCTATGAACCAAGAGGATTTGTATACACAATTATTTCCAATCACTAGACAAAATATATATATTATGGTAAAAAAAATTACAATTTCAAAGAGAAATTTGTAGCCTGTTTGGTCGGCAACAAAGATTGGACGCCATTAACTCATCTATTAACCCTTTCATATTACCCATGATACGATATAACCATAGCCTTGATGTGTTCATCTTTGTGTATTTTTTGCTCTTTTGTGTTCTTTCTTTGTGTGTGTGAGTGCAAGAGAGAAAGAGTGGGGCTTCTTTGATTGCACTTCCTTCTAAACCCTAGACTTCATGGCATCTATGGTATAACTCCTTTATATAGTTTTTGGAGCTCTCTCACAAACTCTCACAGCCAAAAGCCCGGGGCTTTCCTAGCAAGACCACAAATTGCTTGACAGTGTAAAGTGGAGCTCTCTTGTACATGTGTGCCTGCTACTCAGATTTGGCAATGAAAGCCCCTTGTTATTGTTGTGATTGGGAGGGTGTTTCCCCATGTTTTCCATGGTTTTTTATGATTTTTTGGGCTGAACATCATTATCTTTTGTATAACTCATGATTGGTATGGTTTTTGATGGTTTATGTGCATGGTTGCAAGAAAGTATGGAGACTTATCTCGCATATGCAAGGGCTATCAAGATGGTGTGAGGGTATGTTGTTTATGAACAAAAGTGAAAATCTTTTTCTTGGTTTTTATTGGTTTTTTTTCTCAAAATTTAGTGTTTTTTTGCTTCCCTGAGTGCAACTGATTATAGCTGGGGCTATGGCAATGTAGAGGGAAGCTAGTCGAGTGTAGGCGGGGTTTTGTGTGTGCAAGGATGAGTGAGTTTGTGATTTGAGATCGGATCCCATCCTCTTCTAAGAGATAATTTACTATTCCTCATATATCTTGTGAAAATGGAGGTGTTATAGAGGCCATCCCCAAATGCTTCACAAGGTGATAGCATAAGTGTATGTTGTGGTTTCATAGGCCAAAATGGCTTCAAATGGGCCATATGGGATGGCAAGAAGTACTGGTTTGCACTTGGGGATGTAATGCTTGAAGTGATTTAGGAGCTAGTCCAAATGTCTCATCAAACAAAGCTACAAGGTGCAAGATATTGAAGATTAAAGTTGGAGTGGTTTGCAAATCCTAGATGGATAGGGCATGGGATGACAAGTGGTTGGAGTTGGTTTCACCGGATAGATGTGAAGGGCTTGGACTGTGGATCATGTTGGTCCTTACATATTGACAATCGGGGTCTTTGTTGTAAAGATTTCGAGCTTTGAAGTTTTGCCAGGGGGGCGACCTCATCCTCTTGATTCTCCACAAAAGCTTAATCATCACCTTGGCTTTGTACACTTTCTCCATCTACCTCCAAGCTTTTGGTATTTTCAACTTGGCTACACTCTGCTACCTCTTTATGAACTGGCTTCAAAAAAATAGGCTTTACCTCTTCAAGCTGCTCTTGAGACTTGACATATAGGCTCACCATACAGGTTAGCTTGAACAAGAGGCTTATCCTTGTTGACAAGCTCATCCACCACCAACATAGGCATAATACAAACTAGAAACCTCCAAGAAGCATAATTGATCACATGCCTTACCTCAATAGGTTCTACAATTTGAACAATTGACACCACCTTTGGTTGAACCATAGAGCACTCTGCCGTCGCAATAGGCACATAATTTGCAGGCTTTAGCAAGCCCACCTCTAGCTTTTGATCCACTTTTATGCTCTTCACCTTGGCCAAATAAACCATTTCTTCATAGGTATTAGCACAGAACTCAATCTTCTCTCAAATCTTTGGCTCGGGGGATTCACTCTATATACGAAATGGGACGCCACCTGCGAGCGGACAACTTTGATAAGACCCCTATATACGACTCATATTAGGGAATATGACCCCCCTTTCTATGCTTATACGACAATCCATGCAAAAAACTATCATACCCCTATCTTACATATAAAATATAGGTCCTACATGATCTAAATGAGTAAAACTAGTCAAAGATCATGTAGCATAGTGACTGGCAATGTACTAAGGAGCCACTTCTATTGATAAGTAGATGTACCCTCAATGTGTCTTAGTTTGACTTTGAAACTATGTGCGGATCAGCCTGCACTCTACCTACTCGTCCAATTCAGGTCCAGTTTTGAACCATCTAAATTACTCAAAAACCATGGTTATAAAGTTTTTCTAGGTTCTCCATGTAAATTTGCATCTATACAAAATCAACAAATGAACTATATACAAAGCAGTGTTAGTTCTTGCATGTATCTTTGTAGCTATTGACTCACAAGTTCAAGGGAAGAATATTTTGGGAAGCCATGATTTCGAAACACAAAAACTTCCTCTCATGTTTCCCTTTTCTCACTTCCCCCCCTCCCCCCCCCACATAAATATGATACCCCTTCCCTTATTTTAAGCTTGGGAGACTACTGGGGGCCTACCCCTAACTTATACACTTATGTAACTTGTACAAAACCCCCCCTCCCCTGCACTTACGTGGTGCAGTAAGTTTTCCATGGTGAGTCCCCCGAGATCTTTGGATGCAAGCACTCAAGAAACTTTGACAACTTTAAGTATTGTTTTCCTTTAACTCCCATAGAAATCTACAACTACTTCCAAAAGGCTTCAAACTGCAAGAAAAACTGAAAATTCTTTACTTACATATTGGCATAGCACCCTCAGCTTTTCACTAGCTTCCGTCGGAGAAATCACCTTTTTTTGCATCTATCACCATATGCGTTGACAACATCCATAACTCAAAATCCGTTACCCAATCTTCAGTGTCTTCAACACCTGTAAATATGGGGCCAAAGCTCGGCTCCATCATCTCTGCCAACTTCAGATCCGACCATCGAACATTTTTTGACCATCCACTAACCATATGTTGGCTTTAAACACCATTTTCAATCTTCAAACCGAAGCATGAGTGTGATCCTCCATGGGGGCACCAGAAGATGGAAAGGGGAACACACCTCGAACACAGACAAATGCCTATCTATAGCCCAAGGTATACACAACACCCCAATCCACTAGATTTCCAAACACAACACCATTTCTAGGCGAACCGTCGTTTTCTCCGCTATGTTTAATTCACTGCCTTCCATACACACACAACCTCTCTGTATCCCTCTTTGCACAACCAATATTGGGGAGGCTCACCTGCCAACACACGCCCAAAAACACACGCACACAAGCAGAGAAAAGAAGGGGGAAGGGAAAACCGGCACAATAAAACACGACAATGATGGCTTCACTTCTCAACAAACAACAATATACAATACTGCTCCAAGCATCACACCTCAAATTGACAGCCCTCTTGTCTCCGCATCGACTCCATCCAAGTAAATAGTCCAATCCGCAAGACACGCCAGCCCAAATGGCCAAAAGAAATGGCCTCCACAAAATCGGAAAAAAAAGCCCCTTACAAATTTGGGAAACCTCCTCGTATAGAAGTTGACAAAAGCTTAAAATACAAAAAAATTGGTTCATCATGGCTTGTCTAGTCCCAACTTGAGCTCAATTTGGCATTTTCTTGCACTACATACACTTAGCAATCTACATGGTTGCCACACCGACCACTTCCCACTTTCTCTCTCCCACACTCTGCATGTGATCCACCTCTTGGGCCCGCCATCTTGACCACTTTCTTTTGCTGTCTCTCTCACTTAATGCAGGTGAACCACCTCTTGCTACTACTATCCTCGACCAGCTTCTCTCCTCAAAATCCGTGGGAGGCTCCCCGTTGTTGTCACAACGCCGTGACAAGGGTGGAACCCCCCTGTCCTCAACAAAAATATTGGTGCCTTTTTGGGCTACGGGAACCTTTCCTCTACAAGTGCCACATCATCACAACCTTGCTTGCCACCAAATGTTAAACCAACAAGGCACCACCCCCACACGCCCCGAGAGAACCCAACGCTCAGTTTTCCATGGACAAGCTCCTACTTTCCTCCATGTTACCCCAAATGAGGCGCTAGTCTAGGTATTTTACGCTGCATTTGGCCCCCCAAGCCCTGCATGTGGGATTTATCGCATGGACATGTGGCAGCTTGCAGGTGATTAGCCCTCCAAGATCCTCAAAAACCACATGAAATTCTTGAAAAAGAAACAATTACCAATCTATTGCATGGCCATTTAGTGCCCCGGATGAAATGATACTTCACATCCACATGCTTTGTCTTTGAGTGATAAACTGGATTGCGAGCCAATTGTATAGCACTCTGACTATCACAATATAACACAGGCATCTCTTCTTTGATTCCCAAATCTGTTACTAGTCGATTAAGCCAAATTGATTCTTTGCATGCCGTTGATGCTGCAACATATTCAGCCTTCTGTAGTAGACTGAGTAACACAATCTTGTAATCTAGAACGCCATGATACTGCTCCTCCAGCCAATGTAAAGACATACCCTGACATGGACCTTCGGTTGTCTAAGTCACCTGCATAGTTTGAGTTTGTAAAACCCTTTACACTTAGCTCCTGACTCCCATAGCATATACACATACTCTTTGTAGCTTTTAGGTATCTCAATATTCCTTTCACTGTCTCCCAATGTTTCTTTCCTGGGTTTGACATGTATCGACTTACTACTCCCACTGCAAATGCAATGTATGAGCGAGTAGCAATCATTGCATACATCAAACTACCCACTGCAGACGCATATGGAATCTTATCCATCTCAGCCTGTTCTTCCTCAAACACAGGACAATCATGTTTGCTAAGTTTCACATATGGTGGCAATGGAACACTCAATGCCTTTCCCTTCTCCATATTGAAACGTTGCAAAACCTTGTCAATATACTCTGTTTGAGATAACCAAATTAACTTCTTTGACCTGTCTCTCTCAATGCGCATACCAAGTATATGACTTGCCTCACCCATGTCTTTCATGTCAAACGATTTTTCCATCTTTGACTTCAAAGCTGAAATTTCTTCCAAGTGCTTGCCAGCAATCAACATGTCATCCACATACAAAATAAGGATCAGCCAACTGCCATCCTTAGCCTTCTTTGTATATAGATAGTGTTAGGAAATAAGACGTAGCTAAATAGATAATTGAGTAGATTACTTAATGGAGAGAGACAGATTTATATACACGAGATTATAAAGTAGAGAGAGAGAGAGAGTACACACGATATACGTGGTTCACCCAATGTGGGCTACGTCCACGGGAAAGCAGCCACTCAATGGCTTTAGTACTTCAAAACAAGAAGTAGTTTACAAAGGGATTATACCCTTAATGGAGCTCCCGCCTTGCTTCACTCTCACCACCTCACACTCACCTTGTTGCATCAACTTCACACTATGAAATGTGTGTAGAAATGGCCTCCTTTTATAGGCCAAAAGGGCTGCCCTCTCTTATGAGAGACAGCCATGTGTGGCTAGCCGCCCTTGTGCGAATAAGTCCAAATCGGACCCTCCAATCCGCCCATGTGTGGCCGCCCTTGAGAAGACAAGTCCGCTTTTGAATTCGACCACCGGCCACAGGCCATTGACTTCCGACCACCGGCCACCGGCCATTGACTTCCGACCACCGGCCATCGGCCATTGACTACCGGCCACCGGCCAACCGACCGGTTGTTTTCCGACCACTTTTCGGCCGCCGTCCGGCCATAATATTCCAGCGAAAAAGAATATTCTGAAAAAAAAAGTCTCGGGGGCCTCCGCCCCCGAGGCCTTTAAAGTTGCCCCTGATTCTTGTCCGTGAAAATTTTGGTTTCCGGTGAGTGATTTTCCTTCACGCACGAAGGATTCTCCTCATAATGGGGGCCTTACAAATGTACGCTTTTACCACAGAAAATTACAAGGGTAAATCAGGCTCCATACTTAACAGACAGTGATCGAACTCACTACGTTTGTAGCCTTGAGAAAGCATAAACTTGTGGAACTTATGGTACCATGCCCTCGGTGATTGTTTTAAGCCATAAAGACTCTTTAACAACTGGCATACCAAATCTTCCTTGCCTTTCTCAACAAACCCTTCTGGCTGTTGCATGTAAATTTCCACATCTAAATCACCATGCAAGAACGCTGTCTTGACATCCATTTGGTGCAATACCAAATCTAATATGGCAACCAATGCAAGAAAGCATCTCAATGTAGTCATCTTGACCACCGGAGAGAAGACTTCATCAAAGTCAATGCCTTGTTCTTGCTTAAAGCCCTTGGCAACAAGCCTTGCTTTGTACTTTGGCTGACTATCATGAGCGGTGATCTTATACCTATAAACCCATTTACAAGGTAGAGCCTTTTTCCCCTGTGGTAATTTAACTAGCTTCCATGTCTGGTTTTTATGCAGAGCTGTCATCTCTGAATGCATGGCCAATTTCCAATTCCCAAAGTCCTTCATTTGGACTGCTTCCTTGTAACATGAAGGCTCATTGCAATCAGTCAACATGACATAGTTCATAGATGGAACAAACCGATCAGGAGGTCGCGTGATACGTCCAGATTTATGCAAAATAGGTGTCTCAGGCTCAGCCACAACCGGTGGTTCCACTCTATCCTGTCCTTGCTCCTCTTGAGCCCTGACATTTTGTCTTGCACGTGCAGGTCCATCTTCTTGGAAGACAACTCTTCTAATCTCCTCAACCCTCTCTGGTTTAGAATGATATTTGGCTTCATTAAAGTGAACATCATTGCTGCGGATAACCTTTCTGGATTTGGGATCCCAAAGTGTGTACCCCATCTCACCAGAATTACCATAGCCTAGAAAGATGCACTTTCTACTCTTTGGCTCAAGTTTGTTCCTAAATTCTTTTGGAACGTGAATATACACCTCACAGCCAAAGACTCTGAGATGCTTGTATGAGGGCACCTTGCCTGACCATACCATCTCTACTACCACTGAATCCTTCTGCAAAACCTTGCTAGGAGATCTATTTATAAGATGAACAACTGTTGATACAGCTTCAGCCCAAAACCCATTTGGCAGCTGTGCATTAGAAAACATACTTCTGACCTTCTCTTGTATGGTCCTATTCATCCTCTCAGCAACACCATTTTGAGGAGGATTGTAAGGAGCAGTAAGTTCACGTTTTATACCTTTTGACTCACAAAAGTCCTGAAAGGCCTTTGAAACATACTCTCCACCATTGTCAGTGCGTAAGCATTTAAGCTTCTTGCCACTCTGATTCTCCACAAGTGTCACAAACGTTTTGAAAACACTAAACGCTTCATCCTTGTGCTTGAGGAAGTAAACCCATACTTTCCTCGAGTAATCATCTATAAATGTCATAAAGTAAGAAGCTAATCCTAGAGATAGGTTAGGCATAGGTCCAGACAAATCACTATGAACAAGTGCCAACTGTGTATCTCTTCTACTGCTTCTATGATTATGTGGATGCTGTGTTTGCTTACCATACAGACAATGTTCACAGAATTCAAAATAATTAAATGAAAAGCCAGGCAAATAACCAGAACGAGACAAGATTTCCATTCCCTTCTTGGAAATATGTCCTAACCGGCTATGCCACAAAGAAACGTTCGGCTGCTCGGTTACATTGATTACATTTTTAGAGACATTTGATACATAAATCATGTAAAGTCCTCCAGACTTTACTCCATGTGCTACTGTCATAGAACCCTTGGATATCTTCCACATGTTCTGTCCAAAAGTGGTGACGTAGCCAGCATCATCAAGTAAACCTGTGCTGATCAAGCTCTTTGTAATTGCAGGAACATGTCTCACATTCTTCAGCATGAAAGAAGAGCCATTCTGAAACTTCAATTGAACATCTCCAACACCTAAGATCTCACATGTCTGCCCATTTCCTAGCCAAACATGATCTTTAGTGGTCACATAAGAGGTAAACCACTCCTTGTTTGGAGACACATGAAGTGATGCCCCTGAGTCTGTAAGAAGAGCCGAGTCCATTGTATTATTCAAGAAGTAGATGTCTCCTGACACTAGACTGTCATCCTCTGCAACAGTGTTTGGCACATTTATTTCTTGAATCTTCACTGAGGACTTGTTCTTCTCACCATGGTCTTCAGCTTTCTCTTTTCCTTTTTCTGCTTTCCATTCTCTGCAGTCTCTTTTCATGTGACCCTTCTTGCCACAATGGTACATCTTGTCTGCTACATCGAAGTAAACGCTTTCTGCCAAAGTCAGCATAATGGTAGAAAGTGCCAATTCATCCATTTCGCTCCATTCATCTTCGTCCATATCTTCTGGTTTTATCCCCTTGAGCTTTATAGGTTTTATCTGCTTCTTTTGTACCAACACGTGCCAAATCTGCTTCTTCCACAATGGGAAATTGGTTCCATCCAGCTTCTTGATATTGTAAAGAGCAGTGTCCTGTAATCCAGCCATAGCTATGCTCCACAGTAGTTTACTTTTGCTGGGAAAAATTTGGCAGAGTTTCCTCTGTAAACTGACCTCTGAACCAATATCAACCTGTCAAATGAACCAAGAAAGCTTCAGATTCTGTAGAAATTTTGGCAGAGTCTCCTTTGTAAAATGGCTCTGGTGTACTAAAAAACAGAACAAAAACAACTCAAAAACCACTGTCTCTCTAACACTGTAAGCTGTGGGTAAACCTATCCTGCACCTGTACTGTCTCTCACTGTCTTGTCACTGTCCTGCAAGCATACACTACGACAATGCCTCAACGGCAGTAAAGCAAATATGCAATCCCAACTGTCTAACTCACAGTCAATACATCCTAGCTGCCTATCTAAGGGTGCTCGAGGGATCACTCCAAGACCTGTATCACCGAAAGGATCTCAACATTCGAGAATCCCCCAGCTCAATAAAACCTCACTTGAACCTCAACAAAGGCTGCAATAAATCTGGCAGTACATAGACTTCCCACAAAGTCATACATCCACAAATTTCCCACTGTATACTCTAATCGCTGCGGCGGTTGTTTGCTGCGTGACTCACAGCCAGCAAACCCTCAACAAACATACATCATCTCTGACAATACATCCCATGTGGAAGTACCTACAATGTGAGGATGAAATCTGAAATATCAAGCAGCAAACACAAGCTACCTGATGAACTAGTGGATGTCGCCTACAGTCTGTGTGTAGATGCGCCCGTGTCGTATGTGACACGCCTCCAAGAACTGTGAGCCATCCTTCGATGTGTAGACAACCACAAATTAGCACTCTGGGAGTGCCGATATCCTCAGCACCTGCAGTCGTAGGCCGAAACCCCAAATTTGCAGAGTTGGATCTGCACTCGCCGAGACCACGTAGTCGAAAATAGCCTGCACAGAACTTTGTCGAAGCCGAACGGTGGCCGAGATGACCTCAGAATGAAATTCTGAGAACACCATGGCCTTCGGGCTCTCTCACAGGATTTGGGGCCATGTCTTTGCCTGTCGAATCTCACTAAATTTGAGTAGGTGACTCTAGCTTCCTGCAATGCTGCCCCGAGCCTTGATCTGAGCTCTGATACCAGTTGAAGGAGTACGAGCGGAAGTGCGACGCGAGAGAGAGTGCGAGAAGAAGAGCACGACGATATGGTGAACTCGCTCTGTTGTAATGTGTAGAGCATAGTGAGTTCTTATTAGCTTTTTACAAAAGAATATGTGTACATACCTGGCGGCCCGCCCACTTACCTGGGCGACCACATTGGGCTTTATACCCCAACACAAATTGCACTCCAATACTAAGTTTTTCTGTCAGGCCAAATTTGGGAGATAATTTTTTTGATTTGAGGGTCAAAACCCATGTCCAACATTCGATCTGCCTCATCAAGGACACGATATGTAACCGTGGGAAGGTCGGTTTGTCTACCATTTGTGTATGCTCTTCTTTATTGGTGACTTCGTTGTTCCTGCATCAAGGTGATCAAAGTTGCATGTGCCACTATTAGCTTTTGTGTGCTGTATAAATCACTATACTGCTTCTACTTGATACATGACTTAGTTAAAGCCCGACAAACCCCAATTAATTCCCCAAGTTAGTCACTTGCTTCAGCCTTATCCGACATCATTTGGGATAGATGACCATCTATGAGCTATCATTGTCCACTTTTCCCAAGGCTCATATACATGATGTATAGGGTATGTTGGTGGCTATCATCACTTCAGCTTTGAAAGAATTGCCTCTTTGTATAGCTAGGGTTAGTTTTTTAAAAAAATTACCCTTAGCTTGTATTCGCTATTTGTAGTCTACTAACAATGTTTAGCTTGATTTGGACTTGCATTGGGCTTTACAAGCTAACTTTTTGGATTTCAGTCTCGAGAACGGCTGATGGGCATCTTTGGAACCTTCTGGCTACCAAACACATGTAGAACCAATGATGATGACCAAAATTTGGCTTGACGCTTGTTGATCCTATAGAAATCTATCACGATAGATGATTGAATTGTCATTTTTGTCCCTTATGTTCTTGTCAGTATTGTTAGTCCCTTTTTTTTGTTATGCTTCATTAAGTCACATACAAGATAGAAGTTTTAAAGTATAAAGATCTACTTCATGTCTACGGCCTTGTAGTCACATGAAATTTTTGATGGCAGCTTTACACTTGATGGGTGCTTATGTTTAGTCGCATCACCAACTTTCTTTGTCCATATAGGCCACACCAAAGTTTGATGAACATTCTCAATCATTTTGGCCTCATTTTCTTATTGATGCAGGATGATCACCATTCTTTTCTTACCTGTGACACTATAGCCTTGTGCATATGTCTTTGAAACATTCCTCATGAAGTTTCATCATTTTTATGTACCTTTTTCTCTTTGTACTGCTCAACATATCTTCAGCCTTTTCTTCATCTAGATTATGGATTTTTCACCTTTCTTTTAATAAAAAAAGGCAAAAAATAACTGAACAAACCAAAAATCAACTCAACAAGAAACAAAATCATCAACTAAAGTTTTAAATGCAATGTACACTATACACATGTCCCTAGGGGCTCATATATGGCTTTTGTCCCCGTAATACTCCTGTAACGCTATTATGAGTATACTCTAAATTTTGTCAAAAAATCATCACAATCAAACACAAAAATTCAATACAACTCTTAAAACATTTCCCTCTAATATTCATAATACTAGGTCCTCGTTTAGAATGCCTCCCCCCCTCCTATTTGGAGTCCTCTTAGATGACAGGTTATTGCCAAGGGTATGTGATGTGCTAGGGCAATTAAAAATTGTGCCAATGCAGGCCTTGTATTGTAGCCCTATTCTGCATTTACAGTCAATGCATTGTAAAAAAATTATGATGTGCAAGATGTGGGTATAAGAAAGTTGATTATTGGCATTTTCTGGTGAGGCTTTCTATTCTAATCAATGTGATGGTCTTTGAATCTCCTGTGTCGTTTTCTTGTTTGAAGGTTGTAGAGAATTTTTTGAAGGCTTACTTATCTGATTGATGCTTATTTGGAGTCCATTTTAGCCTTGTTGTTGGTTGTTGTATTTGGAATTGTTCCGCAGTAGTGGATTCTGTCTTGAAGTGATCTCTCTTCTAAATGTACTATAACCATAGGAGGAATTGAAAGAATTCAAGCGGCGGTGCAATGATAATAGTTCTATTGGTTTCCTTTGGGACCCAGTTCTTGGTGATTACTAGCTGTCTCATTGATGATGCTCATTTGGGAACCCATACTTGTCCCTGCTTTGTTTGTGTTTCAAGAGAATTCTTTGGGATCCACCTTGTCTTTGTGTGAGTCAACAACAGTCTTTGCTTCGGCCCTTGTACGCTTGGTTGAGGATGGGATTCAAACTTTGGGAGGTGATAGTTCTTTGGAACCCAAAGCTGATTTATGAAAGCTATTGACTCTGTGATTTTCTTAGCCGTTCTTGCAGACTTTGATTGTTTTCCTTTTGGCATGGATCTTGTGACTTTTCATCCAAGATCTTTGTCTTCTTGATCCATACCTGATTTTGGCCAAGCTGGCTCTTTCATATTCAAATTTGTCGATCTTTTTGGCTCTGACTTGTTGTTCGAAGCTGCTGGTGATAATGATGACCTGAGTTTCTGGTAGGGGATGTCATAAGAATCATCATTGTCTCTACTATCCTTAGCAAGGTTGATATTGGGCACTTTTCCTTTGTGGTTTGGCTAGTTATGGAAACTTACTATTTGTTTACTACTGGAATGCAGTTTCTTGGAGGACTTCTCTAGTGAATTGATTAGCATGTTGTTAGCCCGTTGACATGGTTGTGTTTCTCTTGGTTGGGTCTTTTCTTCATGTATAGGAGCCATGTATGAGGATGCTTGTTGCAATTGTGTCACCACAGAGGATTTTGGAATCCACTTCTGAGGCACTTCATTCTTGTAGCAGTGACATTGGTTCCTGGGTCTTTGGTCTGGACAATCATAAAACCACACATTAGTTAAAGTGTCATTTATGTCACCTACTGGGTTGTTTGGATTTCCATAGTCGGTATCTTCTTGAAGCTCCAAGTGTTCTATAGAGTCATATCTTTGTCTTTGTTTCCTTGGATTACACTGACTACAAAGTAAGGAACGACATCATAGCCATCTTTATCACAAAACTTTGTTGTTGGAACGTCTTGAATAGCACACACATCCACAATAGCCAAGATGTTGATGGCCGGCTTTTGAAAATCCACGGCCAAGGGAACCAACCCAAACCGGGGGGGGGGCATAATACAAAAAAAATATTAGAAAACATTTTTTTTGCCCGTGCCACCACCCCTTCCATGGTCGCATGCAATAGGTTGCCCCCCCCCCCCCCCCCCCCCTCCTCTCTCCTCCATTATCGCCACCCCCCCTCTCTCTCTCATTTGTCTCTGTAGCCAAAGGCTCTCTCTCTCCCTCTCGTTCACCAACCTGAGGGGCCGCCATGAAGGATAAGCTCTCCCTCTCTCTATCTTGTTACGCAACCATGCCCACATGCACTCTCACACACTCACCCAACCTATTTCTCATTCTCACCCGCTCCCTCAGTCTCTCCCTCACCCGCTCTCTCAATCCCTCTCTCTCTCTCTCTCTGTGAATCTCTCTCTCTCTCTCCCTCGTCCCTGTGTCAGCAGCAGCCGACAGACCAGCAAAGCTCTCTCTCTCTCTCTCTCATTTTCTCACCCACACACACACACACTCTCTCACCTACTCCCTCAACCTCTCACTCTCTCTCCATCTCTCTCTCTCTCTCTCTCTCTCTCTCTCTCTCTCTCTCTCTCTCTCTCTCTCTGTGTCGGTGTCATGAAGAAGGTGTCACATTTAATGGCCTAGCACCTTGTGTGTAGTGGAAAATAGCATGAACATAGTGAGCATTTCATTAGAATAGATTCCTAATGAGAATAAGAAGAGTGCTTGGGTGGAGAGAGAGAGAGAGAAATAAAAAGTATAACACCTAGTTAGATAGCATGAACAATACTTCAAAGAGAGAGAAATTAAGCAATTGAAAACAGTTGAGGACCGGATTTTCATGGAGCCGGTCCCCCCTCCAAAAGGCTTTGTATTATGGTTTCTCCCATCAAGAGAGACATTTTACAATACAATTCTTTGTGTTCCTTCAATCTAGCTAGTGCTATGAAGTTGGAAAATCCAAGACCCAAGACCTCAGACCCAAGACCTCACACACCTTCGAAGATGGTGAGGGCTAGCGGGGTATGAGAGTAGATTGAGAGGAAGAAGGAGTATTCTTACGAGAAAGACGTACATCTCACTCATATTAGCATAGCTTAGCTTAGTAATTAGCATTGTAGAGGAGATGAGCATGCATTGAAGCTTGGCTCTTAGTTGGATTTGCATCACAAAGCCAAGAGTTGTTGGTGTAGACCTCCCTTCTCACTAGCTTGAAGTAGGTGGTAAGCTTTCCATTAAAGCTTGAGAAGGAGAGAGAGAGTCTT
Organism: Adiantum capillus-veneris; assembly: GCF_014529385.1. Lineage (NCBI taxonomy): Eukaryota > Viridiplantae > Streptophyta > Polypodiopsida > Polypodiales > Pteridaceae > Adiantum > Adiantum capillus-veneris. Next base: position 63,473,513 of record NC_140949.1, on the reverse strand, counting down.
CTTGCTTCAAACATAGATTGTGTCAGTGTGTAAGTCAATAATGCCTTTGAAAAATCACCCCCCTCTCTCTCTTGGTCGACCCCTCTTGCTATTTGCTCATGCTCACATTCTATTGGACCTCCCCAGCCTCAGCCAATGGAAATTAAGCAGCATAAGTGATAGACTTCTGACATGTGTCCCCATTTCCCCTTTTGTGAGAGATTTAGGTAATTAATAAATGCAACTAAACTCTCATTGGACCCGTTTGCCTCCTGGCCAATACGAATCAGGCAATCCATTGGGCTGTTGAATGCTCATTGGACCCCTTGGGAGACTGTCCAATAGTCTTCTAGAGAGCTTAATTCTTATTAGTTCTTTTATTAAGTGTTTTAAAATTGATTAAACTAGATTTACTCTGGCCTAATTCTCATTGTTCCACCTCGAAGGTCATCCAATAGGATTTGAGTACACCTTGTGGGCATCTAGGCTAGGGAGTTGACATGTGTCCCTCATTCTCCCTTTGTGTAAAGGGAGCTTGTGTTTGTGTGTGAGTTTCTGTCTCATCTCCGACAACTAGGGCTCGCCCCCTCCTATGTAGGGATGCATGAAGACTTTTGGGACACACACAAAGCATCCAATTTCCCTAATGTTTGACCTTTGGACACAACCTTTGAATTTTGGAACCTTAGCATTTTGGAAGTCTTAATGGGCTGAACCTTAGGGTCTTTTAAGCCCATTGTTGCACACTGCTCTTTTGCAGTTGCCCCCCCCCTTTGGATCCGTATTTTCCCTCCTTTGGATCCCTACTGTGGCCGGTCTACCAGCTTAACCAATATATTCTATCCTTTTCTCCCCTGGAACTTCCCCATATTAAATGATCAGTTTAACACGGGAAAATCATTTAGGAGAATTAGATATTAGTTTTTATGACATTACCTCTCTCTTGAAATCATAGTCTTCCTCCACCATGGGGTAGAGAAGATAAAGCATAATCATTAGTCATTTTTCTGTTACCATATACATGTGTAGTGATGTGTGTGAACACACTAGGAACACCGGGGCATTTTTTCCCTCTTTAGGAGGTTTTTTCCCCTGAGCATTGTATATACGCCCATCACTCTAGGGCTATCTATCTTTCCATTGCACACTAAGCAACACACACTCTCTCTCTAGTGTGTGCCTTGAGCTTCCTTCGTCTTCTCCAAGCTGTGTGCGTTTCGCTGCAACCCTTATTCCAACAATTGGTATCAGAGCAGGTTACATCCTCCCGGGCTTAGTCGCCAGCTGCTCCAGCACACGCCTGCTCACTTTCTTTGATTACAATGATATTTGGTGAGCGTTCGCACGCCAACAAATATTTGGGGTTCTTGTAGAGCTTAGTCTGCTAAGAATTCTAATTCGGGCTCATTTCGGCCTTTGTTTCCACTACAGGTAGGTCTGTGCAGGCAATTTCGTCATTTTGTGCAGATTTTTTGTCAGTGCCGTTTTTTCCATAACAGGTGCCTTACAGTCTTCTATGGTTTGTGCTATATAACACGTGTTGTTCCCACTCCGTTTCTCCTATTTTCGGGCAATTTTCACATCAGGTGCAACATTTAGCATAGCTGACAACAACAAAGATGTCTTTAAGATGTTTGCTGCTGAGGATAGGTTGGATGGGGACAATTACCCTATGTGGGCTTATATGATGCAACACGTTCTTGTGTCAAAGGGCGTCTAAAATATTGTGCAGGGCATTGATGTACGTCCTGGTTTTGAGGATGTAGGCAATGTTGAGGATGTTGCAGGTCTTGCTGCAAGGATTGCTGCTGTTAGAGTTGTTTTGCCTATGGTAGAACAAGCTTGTTGGGATGTAAAGGATGTGCACGATCATACATTGATTGCCTTGTCTCTGAAGTGCACCATTGCTCCTCACATCCGTTCAACAAAATTTGCAAAACAGGCTTGGGATATTTTGGTTGGTCTTTATGCAAGCCGCAATGAGGCTAAAATTGCTTTGCTGCGTAAAGAGCTGGAGTCGAAGATTATGCATGAGGAAGATGATATGGACACTTTCCTTGCTAGTGTTAAGGATATCAATGAGCAACTTATTTCTGCAGGTGAAGTCATTTTAGACAGTCCCCTTGTGCAGACTGTTCTTGATGCCTTATCAGATTCTTACCAGACTTTTGCTAGTACTTGGAGACTTATGACCCAAGGAAACCCAAAAGTTGTCAAGTTTGATGCATTATGCACATTGCTGTTGCAAGAGTCACTTTCCAGAAAAAACAAGACTAGGCAGTGTGCAGTTGAATAGGCTTTTATTGCTTCTCAAAGAAAGGGCGGTAACAGCAATGCAACGACTTCTTATGGTTCTGCTGCGAGTGACAAAACTTATGTTCCTAATTCTTTTGCTGGCATCAATTCGTCTTGAAATTCTGGTGATAAGGGCAAAAAGAAGATGTGTTGGCCAAAGAGGCTAAGAAGAAAGAGGGTGGTTCCACTGCAAATGCTGGTTCCACTACAAATGCAGCCATTGTTGATTCTTATGTAAAAGGAGACTGTAATGCTGATGTTGATGCAGAATGGGCTTTTAGCGCAGAGTGCACTTACAATCCTACTGTCCATGATGCATGCTTGTCAGTTGTTGCAGATTTAGATGTGTGGTATTTTAATAGTGGTGCTACAAAGCACATTACCTCACATTGTGAATTGGTCACCTCTCTAAAGTCTGTCCCTCATGAAAATCCAGTCACTTGTGCCAACAATGCCTCTTATCCGGTTCAGGGAGTTAGAAAGATTGTGCTTACTACTGCAAATGGCAGTTCTTTCACACTTGTTGATTCACTTTATGTACCTGGGATCAAGAAGAATCTCTTGTCTGTATCTGCACTTGCTAGACTTGGACTTGTAGTCAAATTTGTGGATAACAGGTGTACAGTTCATGATCTCAGTTTTGGAGGATGAAATTGTTGCATTTGGCCTTTTGTGCCGTGGGTTGTATAAGCTCACTTTGTATGACAAGTGTGGACAAAATTTTGCAAATGCTGTTGCAGATTCAAGGGCTATTTCAAATGCAAAACTTTGGCATGTACGTTTTGGTCATCTGAATTTTTCCGTATTGCTACGTTTGCAGAAATCTATATGGTTGCTTCTTTGCCGCCTCTTGAAGGACCTGTGGAACATTTTTGTGAAGGCTATATGTTGGGTAAGATGAAGCGTTCTAAGTTTCCAAAGGATGGTTCAGTTCGGGCCACATGCAGGTTGCAGTTTGTGCATAGTGATGTTTGTGGGCCCATGCAAACTCCATCCTTGGGAAATTACCTTTACTTCATGAATTTCATTGATGATTACTCCAGGCATGCATGGGTATTTCTGCTTAAAGCAAAGGCCGAATTTTTTATGTGCTTCAAATAATTTCTGGCTATGGCTGAAAATGTCTCGAAATGTACTATGGGCACCCTCCATTCCGATCAAGGGGGGGAGTATATGTCTCATGAATTCAATGCATTTCTGGCTAGTCGTGGGATAAAACACCAATGTACAGTGCCTTATACACCTCAGCAAAATGGTGTTGCTGAGAAGAAAAACATGTCACTTACGGAAATGGCACAATGTATGGTCAAAAGTCAAGCTTTGCCGCATTCTTTTTGGCTTGAGGCCATCATGTGTCCCACTTATGTACTAAACAGGTGTCCTAAGAAAGCTTTGTAGTCTATTACTCCATATGAATCAGTCTACTGCAATCTATTACTCCATATGAAGCATGGCATGATAGAAAGCCTTCTATTGAGCACATGCATGTTTTTGGCTGTTTGGCATATGCTTTGGTGCCACAAACACAGTGCAGAAAATTGGATGATAAGGCTGTCAAATGTATTTTTGCTGGTTATAGTGCTGAAAGTAAAGGTTACAGGTTATATCATCCGCAAACAAAATGTATTCTGGTTTCACGGGATGTGGTGTTTGTGGAAGATTCTGTTCAGCCCTTGCTGTCATGTACTAGAGACAGTAATGTAAGCTCACAGGACATTTATGACACTTTGTTGCCTCTTTTCAGTGGTGGAAATACGAATGTAAGTTCCAATGAGCCAAATGTACAGCCTATGGGGGTTTTTGAAAATGTTACAGAAGATTAGCCTATTACTGATGCAGATGTACATGATGTACTTGATGAGGAAAGGGCTGAAAATGAGCAAGCTAGAGGTATGCCAAAATGGCTGGTGCACACTTTGCGTGACAGTAAATTGGATGCACCTTTGTCTAGTCGTACTCGTTCATGCTCTTGCCATGCATCTTATGCATCAGATTGTTATGCTTTGGCTGTGTCTATCTTACATGATTTTGAGGAGCCTCTATCTTTTGATGAAGCACAGAATTCAGAACATTGGATGACTGCCATGCAATCAAAATATGATGCACTTATATAAAATGACACATGGACTTTATGTGATTTTCCTCCTGGCAAAAAGTCCATTGGTACGAAGTGGGTTTACAAGTTGAAATGCAAGCTGGATGGTGAGATCGATCACCATAAGGCTCGACTTGTTGCAAAGGGTTATGCACAGTAAAAAGGCATAGATTATGAAGAGACTTTTGCTCCCACTTGTCGTATGACTACTGTGCATTTTCTGTGTGCATTGGCAGCTCATCTTGGTTGGGATGTACATCAATCAAACATTGTTACTGCGTATATTTGAGAAAGTTTATGTAACGCAGCCTCGCGGTTTTGTCATACAAGGACAAGAGGAAAAAGTGTGCAGATGTAAGAAGGCTTTGTATGGGTTGAAGCAATCTCCTCGTGCTTGGTATGAGAAAGATGACACTCATTTGGTCAAACGAGGCTTTTGTAACAGTCCATTAGAAAGCACATTGTATGTAAAGCGTGAGGGTGATGTACTTCTCATTGTGGTTCTTTATGTCGATGATTTGCTGATCACTGAACCAAATGAGAGACATATTGCTGAATTTAAGGATGATTTTAATGCTACTTTCAAGATGAAAGATTTGGGGCTGTTGCATCATTACTTGGGTATACATTTTAAGCAGCGTGATGGCGGTATTTCCTTGTGTCAAAAAAGTTACATAGAGACATTGCTATGTAAGTTTGGACTTGAGGATTGCAAACCTATTGCCACTCCCATGGAAACAGGTTTGAAGTTGAGTCTATATGATGCTGGCGATCCTATTGATGTCACTCTTTACCAAACTACTGTTGGCTGCCTCATTTATGTATGCAACACGAGGCCGGATATTCAGTTTGCAGTCTCACAGGTCATCAGATTTATGCATAGCCTAGGGTCTAAGGATTGGCAGGCTATCAAGAGGATTTTTTGCTACCTTAGTGGCACTTTACATCTTGGCTTGTTTTATCCCAAGGGGGGATCATTGCCGCCAGACTTACATGCTTTTTTGGACTCAGATTTGGCTGGTTGTTTTGACACACGAGTGTCCACAAGTGGTTTTTGTTTCATGCTTGGCAGTTTATGTATATCATGATTGAGCAAGAAGCAATCTATTGTGGCCAGTTCAAGTTGTGAGGCTGAGTACAGGGCAGTCTTCACAGCTACGGTCGAGTGTGTATGGCTCAAACACCTTATGGCTGATTTGGATGTTGGACAGGACACTGCCAACACTATCTACACTGACAGTCAGAGCGCATTGGCTGTTGCAAGGAACCCAGTTTTTCATGCTCGCACAAAGCACATTGAGGTGCATTTCTACTATGTCAGGGATAGGCTCTCAGCAGAAGATACCAGCTTGGCTTATGTGCCAACATAGGACAACCTTGCATATCTTTTCACAAAGGCATTGTCTCGTGAGAAGCGTGAAGCTTTCCGCAAAGCTTTGGGCTTACTCCCCTTTGTGGACTGATCATGTCCTCAGGGCATGGCACTTCCCTTTACTCATGTGCCAACTCTCATTCACCGCATCACTCCAGGGGGGATTTGTTACCATATACATGTGGTAGTGATGTGTGTGAACACACTAGGACCATCGGGGCATTTTTTCACTCTTTAGGAGTTTTTTTCCCCTGAGCATTGTATATACGCCCATCACTCTAGGGCTATATATCTTTCCATTGCACACTAAGCAACACACTCTCTATTGTGTGCCTTGAGCTTCCTTTGTCTTCTCCAAGTTGTGTGTGTTTCTCTACAACCCTAATTCCAACATTTTCTAGTGGGTAGAAGATCCCTATGTTACCCTACGACATCATTCCAGAATGGATGACTAGTCCATTTGGTGCTTGAGAGCCTAAGTGCCGCAAGCACGTCTGCACATTAGTCCTATCAATCTTCCATAGTAGAGTGACAAGCTCTACTTGGTGTTTGGGAGACGTCGTTTCCGCAAACTTGATCTAAGCATGCATACTACTTCATTTTTGTGCACCATAAAGAAAAAGAGAGTCTTATAAGACAAAAACTTTGTTCATTTTTAACATTTTTACATTTGCTTACTCTAGGGAAGCATTGTAAGCATTGACAAGTTTTAGGTTATCCTTTAATTGTATGCCTTGCATCCATCTAGCATCTTCAAAAGGCTAATTCTTAAACTTAATAAGATATCGTCAGATAGTCTTACCGCCTCTTAGTACCTTGTCTTCATGTTGGAGAATGGACTCGGGTTGCAACGCCTCTTCTTGGTCCTCGATCTTCGGTGGGTCTTCAATAGTTGATTTTTGAGGTGTCTCTCCTTTGTAAGGCTTTAATAGGCTCACATGGAAAGCATTTTGTATGAACCAATGGTTGGGAAACTTGAGTTGATAAGCCATCTCATTGACTGGCCTAAGAATCTGGAAGGGACCATAGTACCTTTTTGCTAACTTAGCATACTACTTTTGGTGTCCCGTAGGTTCTTGCTCGTCATGTGTCTTAATCGAGCCTTGGGAAATTTTAATAAAGGCTTGGGCTCTTCTGTGCTTGTCAACAATAGCCTTTTGCCTTTGTTGTGAGATAGAGATAGCATCCTTAATCTTTTGGAAAGATTCTTGTAGGTCTCGACTATACTCATCTGCAGCGAAGATCTTCCCGTGTACCTTAAGTAGAAGGGGACTTTTTTATCTTCCCTCAATTACATCAAAAGTGCTTTTCCCATGGAGGTATGTACAGTATTATTGTAGGCATACTCCATTAAGGGTAAGTACTTCTCCCATTGGGATCTTTGATCTACTTCAGCTACATAGGCTTTTAGTAGATCAAGAATTTTTAGGTTAGCTATTTCACTTTGGCCATCCGTTTGCAGGTGATAGGCCGAAGAGAAATTTAACCTTGTCCCTAAATTCTCAAAGAGACCCTTCCAGAAATTACTGGTCATTCTAGGATCTCTATCTGACACTATGGACATTGGCAAGCCATGGTACTTGAAGATTTGTGAAATGAAGAGGGTTGCCATTTACTGGGCTTTGATAGTCTTTTTTATAGGTATAAAATGAGCTTGTTTACTGAACCTGTCTACTATCATCCATATTCACATATTCCCATGGATAGACTTAGGCAATCCAAAGATAAAATCCATGGATATGCTCTCCCATGGTGAATTATGGATTGGTAAAGGTTGAAGCAATCCAAGTTGCTTCCCTCTATCAAAGTTTGTCTTTTGGTATACCACACATTTAGAAACATATACTCTTGTATGTTTGCTTTCATGGTAAGACAATAGAAATATGTTTCAATCCCCTTTAGGGTAGACTGAATCCCTCTATGCCCCGATAAGGAGGAGCATGAGATTAATACATTACTTTCTCACGGAGTGAGTTAGTAATGCATAGTCTGTTGCCATAGAGAAGATAACCATCTTGTAAAGTAAATGGTTCCTCTTTCTTCCCTAGTGCAAGGGCTGAGATCACATCTCTAAAATTGGGATCAATAGCATACTCATCTATCATAGAAGATAGATCATTGTGAGTTGCTATGGAAACATCATTGAGTCTCGACCGTCTTGAGAGTGCATCGGCTACTCGATTATGCTTGCCAGAAATGTGAGCAATATGAAAATGATATTGTGAAAGAAAGTTTGCCCACCTCATTTGTTTGTCGGAGAGCTTGGTCTGCGTCATGAAGTACTTAAGACTTTGGTGATCCGTTCACAGAATGAAAGGAGTCCCCAATAAATAGTTCTTCCATGAGTCTAAGGCATGTAGAACTGCGAGGAGTTCCTTTTCATATATGCCTAGAGCGTGCTCAACAGGGTCGAGCCTTTGACTTCCATAGCCTATGGCGTGCCCTTCTTGAAGCAAAACAGCTCCAAGGCAATCACCACAAGCGTCACATTGGACCTCAAATGGCTTTGAGAGATCCGGTAGTGTAAGCACATGTTGAGAGATAAGATTTTCTTTAAGCTTTTTGAAAGCATTGTTCTCCTTGGTAGACCATGTATACCTACCGTTTTTCTTTGTTAGGTCATGTAATGGTCCTGCTATTAGTGAGCACTTTTCTATGAAGCCTCTATAGTATGCACACATACCTATAAAGCTTCTTAGGTCATGAAGATTCCTTGGTTTAGGCCATCCTTTTATTACCTCTAACTTTGATGGATCCATTTGAATGACATCTTGAGAGATAATGTGACCTAAATATTGAATCTCTTGCAAGAAAAATTCGCTTTCTTTTGATTAACATAAAGTTTATTCTCTCTTAAAACTTGAAATATTACCTAGAGGTGTTTCTTGTGTTCGTCTAATGAATTAGAGTAGATGATGATATCATCAAAGAACATTGCATTAAAGGTTTGGTGAGGCCTGAATAGCTTCTCCATCAAGCAGTTGAATGTGGCTGGTGCATTGGTCAAGCCAAAAGGCATGACAATGTATTCGTAAAGACCAAACGTAGTGCAAAATGCAATCTTTACAATGTATTGATCAACTATCCTTATTTGATGATAGCCACTTTTTAGGTCAATCCAACTGAAGTAGGTTGATCCTTGTAGCTTATCAAATAGGTCTTCTACCCATGGAACGGGAAACCTATTCTTGATAGTGATCCTATTTAGTGCTCTATAGTCGACACACATACGATATGTGCCGTCTTTCTTTTGCATTAATAGCACATGTGAGCACTGAAATGGAGATGAGCTAGGCCTAACCATGCCCTTCTCAACTAAATCATTCATTTGCCGCATAATCTTCTCTTGTTGAGCTTGAGAAACTCTATAAGGAGGTTTGTTAGGCAGTGAACTTCCTGGAAGAAGTTCAATTGCATGGTCATCATTACCTCGTTTAGGAGGTAGCTCACAAGGGATGTCCTCAATAAAGACATCTTGAAACCCCTTGATAAAATTGGGTAACTCTTATTCCTTTTGATTGTGTATATTTTCTTTTGCTAAAACATAAGGTTCATTTTGAGAATCTTTAACAAAAATCATGTACATGGAAACAGAGCTCTTTATTGACTTGTTGAAAGCTTGTGTATGTACAATGGGTATGTGTTATCCATTTCCTTAGCATCTATGTACATATCTTTTTGCCTGAACCTAAACCAAATTCTCCTTTCAGGGAATTTAACATTGGTAGCCATGCGATCAAACCATGGTGCCCCTAGGATTACATCCTCATGCTTGAGAGGAGAGATAAAGAAGTCCTCTTTGTCCACATAGCTTTGGACATGGAGCCTCAATTTCCGATTAGGGGAGTGAGTGAAGCTTCTTGCCCCTTGAAAGCACCATCTGCGGGTAGGACATCTCCCATCTCGTAAGCTTGTATGCCTAGCTTGGTGGCCAACTCTGTGGATATGTAATTGTGAGTAGAACCAGGGTCACAGAGAATAAAAGCATCATGTTCTCTTACCTTTCCGCAAGCATGCATAGAGGAGATCCTTTGTGGTGATTTTCCTCCTCTTGTATTTCGACCAAGGTAGCTTTAGGAGTCTCATGGTGGGTGTTTGTTTGGGGACAAGCGCGGTAAACATGTCCTTGCTCACCGCACTTGAAACAACGGTTATCCTTGCGATAACGCTCAAGCTCTTCAGGAGAGAGTTTATTTTTGGCTTTGTAAACTCCCTTCTCTTTAGCTTTGTTGGAGTTTCCCTTAGGAGACTTTTGGACATTGTCCTTCCCCTTAGGCTCATTGGAATCCTTGTTTTCCATGGGCTTAGAATTTCTTTTTGCCCCCTTTTGGAAATTGATTCAAGAAGCCACCATAGTATAGTGTATAACCGCCGATATGGTGCGTGGCCTTTGGGAGTTGACATACTCCACCATTTCTTCAGTTAAGCCCGCACAAAACTGTTGCTTTTGCTCTCCAAAATCCAACTTTTTGAAGACAGTGGCTTTGAGTTGTAGGTCCCAAAACTTGTCTACATATTTGTGAATGGATTCATAGGGAGAGAGCTTCAAGCTTCACCATTCGTTGAGTACTTTGTCTTTGGCATTGGTGGCCAAAAACTACTTCATAATGGAAGCTCTTAAAGCTTTCCATGTTCGTGGAGCTTCACCGTTAGCCCGTAGGCTAGACCACCATTGTCTGGCGGACTTTTGAAACTGCATAGCTACATGGCATAGCTTAGAGGACACCGTGAAGCCCTCATCTCCAAACGCCGCATCGAACTATTGGATAAAGGCCAAGACATTGTCCGTAGCACCAAAGGTGCCATTGTAGGTAAGGAAAGAGATGCTCTTCCCTCCCTCTTTGAACTTCTTGAGTTTGGACAACCTCTTCCACGCGGCATAGGATTTCCTATGGCGTCTTCTTTTTGATGGTTCAAAGGTTGCACCATCATTTTCTTCAGAAGATGAAGAATTTGAGGACGATGGAGAAGAGGGTGACCTCTTTCTTGCCTTTTTCTTGCCTTGATCTTCATTGCCTTCACCATCACTTTCATAAGAGGAAGAGGATGAAGAAGATGGAGAAGAGGGTGTCCTCTTTCTTGCCTTTTCCTTCTCTTGCTTTTTGTCATCCCTCTTTGAATTATGGTGTGGAGAAGTATGCGATGGTCTTCTCCGTTTTGGAGGTGATGGAGAGCATTTAGACTGTTGTCTTCGTGGAGCCATCTCTACCGAGGTGGCAGGAGACTCACTTCTTTCTCATTCCTTCAGTGGAGGCTCTTGAATTCTCCTTTGAGAAGGAGATGCGTCATCAAGGAGCAAATTTTTGAGCCCTTCATATGCATCCTCTTCTTCTTCCCGAATCGGAGAGAGGCATCTTTTGGAAGTCTCGCAAGGAGGCTTCCTAGGTGCTCTCTCATCATGGTGGGAAGCTTGGAGAATCCCATGAGCACGAAGTTGCCATTGCACTTGACTTTGGAGGGATGGATTGCCCATGGCTTGTTGAAGCCTAGAAACAAGATAGTTAACACACATCGGGGCATCATTAGTAGCTTGCTCATTAGCAAAATCAAAGTTATCAACATTAATTTCACTCTCTTTACTATTGTCAGCCATTCTAACAACTTTTAGGTGTACTTTGGCACTTCAAGCCCTAGTTGCTACTCCTCTTTAAGCCTTTAGAAAAAGCACTCAAGCTACTGTTCTCGTGGCTTGAATACCATTAATTGCAAGGAATATAAGAGAGGGTCGTTCAACACAAAAACAACACTGGCTCCTGTCAAGCTTCTAATAGATCAATAGTGGTTAAGCCCCATAGGACTCCATTATTAAGACCATAGCTCTCGTCGGTGATGCCCCGTTAACTGCACAAAGGCAGGCTCACTACAAGGCTGAAAATCCCCTATTCTACTTACTCACATGCAATTAATAATACCAACCATTTATAGCTAGCTTGAGGACCTCCCTTTTCTTGAGCAAGAAAAGAGAAATCTTGTGCTCTGATACCAATGTAACATTTAATGGCCTAGCAACTTGTGTGTAGAGGAAAATAGCATGAACATAGTGAGCATTTCATTAGAATAGATTCCTAATGAGAATAACAAGAGTGCTTGGGTGGAGAGAGAGAGAGAGAGAGAGAGAGAGAGAGAGAGAGAGAGAGAGAGAGAGAGAGAGAGAGCAACAAAAAGTATAACACCTAGTTAGATACCATGAACAATATTTCAAAAGAGAGAGAAATTAAGCAATTGACAATAGTTGAGGACCGGATTTTCATGGAACCGGTCCCCCCTCCAAAAGGCTTTGTATTATGGTTTCTCCGATCAAGAGAGACATTTTACAATACAATTCTTTATGTTCCTTCAATTCTAGCTAGTGCAATGAAGATGGAAACTTCAAGCACTAAGCACAACACTTATTAAACACAACATCAATTCCCTCATGGTCTCAGACCCAAGACCTCACACACCTTCAAAGATGGTGAGAGCTAGCGGGGTATGAGAGTAGATTGAGAGGAAGAAGGAGTATTCTTACGAGAAAGATGTACATCTCCTCACATAATCACTCATATTAGCATAGGCTTAGTAATTTGCATGGTAGGGAGATGATCATGCATTGAAGCTTGGCTCTTGGTTTGGATTTGCATCACAAAGCCAAGAGTTATTGGTGTAGGCCTCCCTTGTCACCAGCTTGGAGTAGGTGGTAAGCTTTCCATTAAAGCTTGAGAAGGAGAGAGAGAGTTTTCTTGCTTCACACATAGATTGTGTCAATGTGTAAGTCAATAATGCCTTTAAAAAACTAGCCCCCCCCCCCTCTCTCTCTCTCTCTCTCTCTCTCTCTCTCTCTCTCTCTCTCTCTCTCTCTCTCTCTCTCTCTCTCTCTCTCTCTCTGGTTGACCCCTCTTGCTATTTGCTCATGATCACATTCTACTGGACCTCCCCAACCTCAGCCAATGGAAATTAAGCAGCATAAGAGATAGCCTTCTGATGTGTGTCCCCCTTTCCCCTTTTATGAGAGCTTTAGGTAATTAATAAATGCAACTAAACTCTCATTGGACCCTTTGCCTCCTGGCCAATTAGGAATCAGGCAAGCCATTGGGCTGTTGAATGCTCATTGGACCCCTTGGGAGACTGTCTTATAGTCTTCTAGAGAGCTTAATTCTTATTAGTTCTTTTATTAAGTGTTTTTAAATTGATTAAACTAGATTCACTCTAGCCTAATTCTCATTGGTCCACCTCCAAGGTCATCCAATAGGATTTGAGTACACCTTGTGGGCATCTAGGCTAGGGAGCTGACATGTGTCCCTCATTCCCTTTGTGTAAAGGGAGCTTGTGTGTATGTGTGTGAGTTTCTCTCTCATCTCCTACAAAGGGATGCATGAAGACTTTTGGGACACACACAAAGCATCCAGTTTTCCTAATGTTTGACCTTTGGACACAACCTTTGAATTTTGGAACCTTAGCATTTTGGAAGTCTTAATGCGCTGAGCCTTAGGATCTTTTAAGCCCATTGTTGCACATGGCTCTTTTGTAGATGGCCCCCCCTTTGGATCCCTATTTTCCTTCCTTTGGATCCCTACTGTGGCCGGCGGTCTGCAAGCTTGACCAATATTCTAGCTTTTTCTCCCCTGGAACTTTCCCATATTAAATGATCAGTTTAACATGAGAAAATCATTTAGGAGAATTAGATATTAGTTTTTATGATCTCTCTCTCTCTCTCTCTCGTTATTCACACACACAAACACCCCCCCCCACACACACACACACTCTCACCCTCTCCCTCCCCCCCCCCCCCTCTCTCTCTCTCTCTCTCTCTCTCTCTCTCTGTCTTTCAGCACCCCCCTCTCTCCCTCTCTTGTTCTCTGTGTAATAAATCACTCTCTCTCTCTCTCTCTCTCTCTCTCTCTCAACACACACACACACATATACACATACACATACACATACACACTCACACACTTACAAACTCTTACCATACACTCACAAACACACACACACACACATTTACGATACACACTCACAAGCTCATACGTATACGCGCACGCACACATTCAAACAAGCACACGCACGCCATATGCACGCACAAGAAGAAAAAACCAAAGGAACTCGACATCGACGCCCAGAACAACAAAAAAGGATGACCAAATCACGTGATGGCAATGATGAATCAAGAAAACCTTGTATAAAAAACATTGCCACCTCTCTCTAGGTGATGGTCACAAAGGCCCACCTAGAAGATATCATTTTAAAGTTCTAAAACAAATCAAGGGTCAACCATCACCTGCTTTGTCTCTCCTGATTAGGGCCCTAACCTAATCAGATTATCCTAAAATAATGCAGCTTGCAACTATAAAAGAACCCTGAGAGGTCAGTATCATGGGTAACACTTGGGGGTGAGCATTTGAGAAGGAAGCCATGCACACACATTGACTCTAAGGATTGCCACACACAAGAGTAGGATCTCCGTGCATATGGAATTTTTCCTAGAGAATGCACTATAGGCTCTCTCTCTCTCTCTCTCTCTCTCTCTCTCTCTCTCTCTCTCTCTCTCTCTCTCTCTCTCTCTCTCTCTCTCTCTATGGTGTGCTATATTAGTGTTATTTTCATCACTATCGCCTGCGTCCTAGTCCCTCAAAGCTAGGTGATGTCCCTTGTTTACTCTCCGTGACAAGTTCGGCGTGCACGATCTTGGCATAGAGGTTGCTGGGATCCGTTTTGCGCTTGCGCTTGCCATTTTGTGCCCCCACTGAGGAGGGTTTCTCAAAAATCTCCGGTTTACAACGTTGAAAAGGATGCACATTGTCGACCATGGACGAGTGGCTACGGGAATTCTCCAATTGGAGAACAGAGGAGGAAGAAATTGAAGAAGCACCAACCGCCTTCATTGAAGTGCTGCTTCCAGAATACACCGTTGTCAACATCGAGGAAGTAAGTCCTCCGTCTCGCATCTCTCAGTCTAACCGCAAATCAAGAGCCACCCGAGGGAGGGCTGCAGGCTGCTCTCATTACCGCCACCCACCGCACTCTATCAATGAGTGCCGTCAATGGAGGTAAAGGAGAAGTGGAAATCCTCTACATCGACATCCATCGTGAAGAGATCGTCCATATTAAGGAAGGAAAGAGGTTGGTAAAGCCTCTCGTCCTCAAGGAATCTAAAAGTAAAGGTATAGTCTCTGCACCTAAGTGGCCCAACGGGGCTGCTCATGCCAAAGGAAAAGGAGGGCTAGGTCAATCCTAAATCACATGACCCCCAAGGAAGAAGAAAAACCTGGCCATGCGAGTGCTTTGAGTTTGAAAAGCAGATTCATCCCTAGGCTGCCAAAAAGAAGGTCATCCGAAGCAAAGTGGTGGAAGATCACCTATCGATTCGTGGCGCGCATGCAAGTGCTGCTAGTTCACTTCGACAACCCCAAAGTAGAGGTGGTAAGGAGGTTCCCATTCCCTAGAGAGGAGTGGTTTGGCTACTATCCTTGTTGTTTTGGAGGACGGGTGGAGGCCTTCCTCCTTTCCCCGTACAAATCATCCTAAAGAAACTGTCTACCATGAGTGAAACCCAGGGGGCCGGAGATGATCTACAGTTAAATTGTGTGAAATTTATGTAGTGAGATGATTACGATAATTACTTGCAAGTACTGCTAGCTAAAAGGATAGGAGTGGTCAAACGCGTTGCCATCACTCCATACGTACTGAGCAATGAGGGGAAGGTGGAGCGTATGAAGGGTGATGACCTCCTATGGATGTACCAACTTGTCAACACCGACATGGTAAGGGTATAAGTGAGTACTCTACACTTTGTGCATCATGGATAATGTAAGGTCTCCACCTTTCTCCAAAAACAATCCCACATGTAAATGATTGAACCCAGTTTTCATACTATAAAAAGTTACTATTTTTGGTAGTTTTTCTAAATATATCGGTGCCAAGATGTTTAGAATGTTATAGAGCTTTCAAAAATGAATAAAAACAATTTTTGTGAAAATTTTCCTAAAATAGTAAGTTTTTGGTCACCCGACCCGTCTAGTTTTGATCAGCTCCTCAAACTGCACCCGTATCCAGAATTTGAAAAAAATGCAATTCCGAACACTGGGAGCTGCTAAATATGGTAGGTACTTGGGATGATGCACCTTAGCTCCGTCTTAGTATAGCAAGTTTCGGAATTAAAATCCAAGCTGTAACGACCGTCTAAGGATAAAAATAAAAAATTTCCTAAGGCTAGAAGGGGCACCGGCACTGGGGGATTGGTGTGTGCACAGGCTCTAGGACAATGCGAGCTTGCTTTAGAAGTTAGAATTCGCCCCACTCATCTAGGAGCTTGTGGGAGAGTTTCCAAGCAAGAGAGACAGTGTGAGACTCAGTTAAAGCAAGCAAATTGGACACTTGCAAGCTATGCACTCAAGCTGCCATGCATGACCAAAGTGCTCATCCAGATGCAATTAGCAGCATACTTTGACCTCTTGAGGTTGGGAGACTATTTAAGGACCTGTTCCCACACACACACACACACACACACACAGATACTCAATACACACACACACACACACACTCCCTCATGCACATACCTTGGGCGAGGTGCGTCCAGCATACAAAATCTCTAGGAGAGGATTAAGGGAAGGAGGTGCTGCCAAATTCTTGTCGGATTAGGCTTCTTGGATCAGCAATTAAGGTCTTAATCAACTCGGATTACGGTAATCTCGAGTTAAATTTATGCTTACATCTTAATCTCTCTATGAATCCCTTATTTTCCGCTAATACTATGCATAATCTAACTATTCTACCTAGTAGCAACTCTCTAAATCACCTATGTGATTAGTCTATTTCGCTTTCTTAATCCTATTAGCTACTTATGCATTAAGTCAACCTCCTAATCACAAATTAATCCATGGTTAGTAAGAAGGAATTACCAGTTAGTCAATTCAATGATTGAGTGGTGGAGATTGACCCAATTTCTAGCAATGTAACTAATTAAACAACTCCAATCTGTCATTTTCTTAGTAAATAGTTTAATTAAAGGGCTAAACTCATATTGCAAGAGATTAATGTGTGATTAGAAGAGTTAATTCCCCCCCTCAAAATTAATTGTCACTAAAGAACGGAATTTGTTCCGCATATGCATAAGACATAATTGCATCTTTTCGTTCATTTTTGAAAAGGAATTAGTACACTAAAATCATCATTCAACCACTCTAATTAAGCAAGTAACTACAATAACTGAATTCTCCAATTGCCTAAGCTAAGAACCTTAATTCAGAGTCAAATTCCATAAGTACAGGAGAAGATGCTATCCTAAATTGATGTAATTATGACTTGGATCACCTAATATTACCCCAAATTTACCCAAAAATAGATAGATGAGTAATAACCGTACTTGAAGTTAATCTACTCCTTCCGTATAAGAGTAATTGCTTGATAAGGCTACCCATGTTGGATCCGGACCGTTTGTGGTTGTTATGGTAATATTGGATACTAGTTCTTTTCCAAATTCATCATCTTTAGTAGTGAGTATAATGGCCCCAAAGAGGACCCGTTTTGGTGGATCTCACGACCATGAGGCCGAAACAAGCAACACCAACGGAAAGGGCAAGGCTCCTATCGTCGAGCAAGCACCGGCCATCTCACGAAGCAGTCAACAGGAGATTATTGAGGTAGGTCTAATTTTAATTCAAGTACAGTTTAATAATATTGCATTCGGTAAGGTACGAAAGTAACATTAACTCAAAAACATGTTGGAAGACCCAATGGAGACCACGGCATTTTAATTGATGCATTTAAATTCAAGTAGGAAAGAATGTTTTCGGGATATACTGTCTGGTGTAGGAAAGACTATTTGCTAGGGAAAATTTACTCGGCCAGTTCATTTTTAATTCCAATGTTGATTTAGTCCTGATTCCTCTATTGATCTCACAGGGGGAAGCTCGCGAGGTTCTCGCAGTAGCTAGGATTACCTAGCTTAGGGCTTTGATCCACATCTTGCGTTCTTTGCGGTGGGATTTCCATGTCGTGCTTTTTATGCGATGGACAAATCTAGTTGTATGGGCAACTAGGTGATAGCGGGTGGAATTAACACTCGTTGGGGGATTTCGTGCCTCCAGGACATTGGAAGTTTAAATGAAATAAGTTATTGAGTTTTTTACTAAAAAGATTGTTTTGGTGCCTCTTTGAAAAATTGTTTGAAGGGCTGTCTTAACACAACTTGTGAATCGGAATTAATTAATGAATATATATGTTGAACAAAAAATGTGTTAGTAATAAGGACACACAAGTCAAAGTGTGAGTATGGGGGTGGAAAGTGGAGGCTTGGCTCGGGTTGCCAATGCCTATGAGAAGGGTGGTCCCGATTGATCGGGAACTCTCTGTCCCCATAGTACGGAAAATGACATTAGAATTTCTCATTACACCAAAACCATTGAAGTCCCAAGTGTACGTGCCTCTGAAAGCAATGGGGAAAAAGGCACGCGAGACTTATCTCCTTCTGGAAGGTGAGTCTTAGGACCGATAATTGGTCAGACACGCTTTTCCCTACGGGGTGGAAATAGGTCTTGTTGCTAGTAGGCTCGACTCAATTCACTTAGTGATGAGAGCTCGTCTGCTAGTTGATCCCTTAAACCACTTTGTTTGCTTCAGCTATAGATCTAGTGGCCACCAGGTTTACCATCAGAACCGTCGTTTGAGATGACGGGGTGGGGACCTCACACCTGGTATCAGAGCCTAGGTTTATGAACTGGAAAATAATGTTGTTTGAAACTTTTAAAATAATAAAGGTTAGCAAGGTAAACGTACTCAAGGACTGAGCATTGATGTTTTAGGAAGATGCCAAGATTGCTTACTGCAAGTTTAGAACATTTGAGATAATGTTTATGGAGGTGTGTCGTTCTCCAAATTACAATTTCCACCGAAGCATGATGGAAATTTTGATGAAGGCCTTTGTTCCTCCATCAACGGGAATCCATCAAGGTTGGGAGATTACATGGAATAGTAAGGGTGGTATCTTCTACATCAATGTTATAAAATTTGAGTATTTGTCCAATGAATTGAAGAAGCTTCGTTGGGCGCATGAATTGGGTGGGTTATCCAAGTTTTCTACTTCCTTGGAACTTTTGGAGAAGTTAAGATCACTGTAGATGGTCTCAAGACAACCTTGAACCGATGGGTCTTCGATCAAGCAAAGAATGTGATCCCTAGTGATAGAATTAAGCCTAATGCGATTCTGGATGTGTTTTCTCCAAACAAGAATCTTGTAATATTTGAGCCTATTAGCAATGTGTACAAGAAATACTACTCTGATGAGATAGTAGACTATAAGCATTTGTCTTCAAACACTTATCACTTGTACTATCGTGCTCCTGAACAACCAGCAATTAGAATCCTTTAACTGTTGAACCAAGCTAGATTTGTAAATACTTGGCATAAATAAACTATGGAACTCGACTTGGATAAGGAAATTTTGTCTTGAGTCTTTTGTCTTGTGCTGTTAAAGTTTTAAGTTGCTGTCCTAGAACGGCCTCAACCCTCTACCATCAGTCAAGTGTGAAAATTTCTTGAGATTACGGGTTGGTGTATGATTTGTCATAGATTATGCTCTTATCGTAGCTCTTATAACAGAATTACGAAAGAAGGTAATAAGGATTGAGTGGAAGACTGAGCATGATTCTAGTTTTTCCAAGCTAAGAGGATTCCTAGTTTTGCACCTACTCCAAGGTTTCTAGATTTTGCTAAAGGATTCAAAGTAGTACTGATGCCAATAAATTGCCTTAGGAGGAGTTCTTACGCAAGAAGTAAAGACCTGCAGTTTGTACTACATGGAAGCTGAGAGATCATGAAAAGAATTAATCAACTCATGATTTAGAACTTTTAGCAATTATTCATGCCCTTAAGCTATGAAAACATTATCTATTCGGGCAAATGATTTCATTGATAACGGATCACAAGAGTCTTAATTGGATATTCAACCAACCTACTCTCAGCATGTGACAGAGAAGATAGATTGAGAATTTAAGAATTTGATCTTTAAGATTTTCTTAGACCAGCAAATGATAATGTAGTAGCTAATTCCCTGAGACAAAAAGCATTCTTAAATGCTATTTCAATTGATGACAACCCAATTCTTAATAAGTGAGATTAGCTGTAAGGAACGATTCCAAGTATGAGAAACTTTTGTCAGATGCTCAAAATGGAACAACATAAGAAGAAACATGTTGTTAAGAAATTTTCTTATAATAATAGATACCTTGCCACAAAAGGAGCCTAAGAATTCCAAAAGATCTTTCACTCAAGAAGAGCATCCAAACAGAAGCTCATGATAATTCAATTGCGAGACATCCAAGGTACGTAAAGGACCTCAATGCTATAAGGAAGAGCTATCACTAAACAAACTTAAGGGTGATGTGCTGCGACACATGCACCAATATCTTTCAAGATAGCACATCAAAGTCAAGAGGATTAAGATGCCGTAATGAGAAATACAATAATTAGACATTCCTCCAATGAAGTGAGAGTATCTAAGTATGGAATTTGTTGCAAGATTATCTCTACTCAAGGAGAACATGATTCAATCATGGTTGTAGTTGGTATACTCACTAAAGTGACACATATTATCCCAGTACAAGTCAATTATACAGCCTCCAAGATAGCTCGTCTGTTTATTAAGAAAGTACTCAAGTTTCATGGATTGCCAAAGAGAATAATAAGTGATAGGGATGCTAAGTTTACATCTAAGTTTTGGGCATCATTGTTCCAAGCTGTTGGGACACAATTAAGATTTAGTACAGCTTATTATCCTCAAGCCAAAAGACAAACAAAGAAAGTCAATCAAGTTATTAAAAGATATGACACAACAAACTAAGACTCTAAGGAAATATACTCAAGTTGCCCAAGATAGGCAAAAACTTTACATAAACAAGAAAAGATATGCCAGACAATTCAAATTCAAAGTCAAGATATTTCTTCAAGAAAGACCCAAGAAAAGAAATTTATCCTTGAGAAAGTACAAGAAGCTAAGCCCAAGATATTGTGGACCGATGGAGTTATCAAGGAAGTAAGTGATCAAGATTTCTATTTAAAAAAGTGCCTACCATTCTCAAGATTCAAGATGTATTATGTTCCTAATCTTGATCAAGCTAAGAGAAAGACGATCATCGAACATTTGGACAAATAGAAAAAAAAATTACCCCAAAGAAGACGCTACATGGGAAGATCATGACTCTTCAAAAGAACTATCCTGACTTACCTTTGAGATGAGGACATCTAAATTCTTTTAAGTTGGGTAGAATGTAAGGTCTCCACCTTTCTCCAAAACCAATCCCACATGTAAATAATTGAACCCAGTTTCCATACTGTAAAAAGTTACTATTTTTAGCAGTTTTTCTAAATCTGTTAGTGCCAAGATTTTTAGAATGTTATAGAGCTTTCAAAAATGAATAAAAACATTTTTTGTGAAAATTTTCCTGAAATAGTAAGTTTTTGGTCACTCGACCGTCTAGTTTTGACCGGCTTGTCGTATCCAGAATTTGAAAAAATGCAATTCCCGACACCGGGAGCTGCTAAATATGGTAGGTAATCGGGATGATGCACCTTAGCTCCGTCTTAGCACATCAAGTTTTGGAATTAAAATCCAAGCTATAACGACCGTCTAAGGATAAAAATAATTTTTTTCCTAAGGCTAGCAGGGGCACCAGCACTCCGAGATTGGTGTGTGCACAGGCTCTAGGCCACAGGGAGCTTTCTTTAGCAGTTAGAGGGTGCCCCCACTCATCTAGGAGCTCGTGGGAGATTTTCCAAGCAAGAGAGAGAGAGTGAGACTCAGCTAAAGCAAGCAAATTTCACAGTTGCAAGCTATGCACTCAAGCTGCCATGCATGACCAAACTGCTCATCCAGATGCAATTACCAGCATAATTTGACCTCTTGAGGTTGGGAGCCTACTTAGGGAACTGTTCCCACACACACACACACTCCCTCACGCACATACCTTGGGCGAGGTGCTGCCAGCATACACAATCTCTAGGAGAGGATTAAGGGAAGGAGGTGCTGCCAAATTCTTGTCGGATTAGGCTTCTTGGATCAGCAATTAAGGTCTTAATCAACTCGAATTACGGTAATCTCGAGTTAAATTTATGCTGACATCTTAATCTCTCTATGAATCCCTTATTTTCCGCTAATACTATGCATAATCTAACTACTCTACCTAGTAGCAACTCTCTAAATCACCTATGTGATTATTCTATTTTGCTTTTTTAATCCCATTAGCTACTTATGCATTAAGTCAACCTCCTAATCACAAATTAATCCATGGTTAGTAAGAAGGAATTACCAGTTAGTCAATTCAATGATTGAGTGGTGGAGATTGACCCAATTTCTAGCAATGTAACTAATTAAACAACTCCAATCTGTCATTTTCTTAGTAAATAGTTTAATTAAAGGGCTAAACTCATATTGCAAGAGATTAATGTGTGATTAGAAGAGTTAATTCCCCCCCTCAAAATTAATTGTCACTAAAGAACGGAATTTGTTCCGCATATGCATAAGACATAATTGCATCTTTTCGTTCATTTTTGAAAAGGAATTAGTACACTAAAATCATCATTCAACCACTCTAATTAAGCAAGTAACTACAATAACTGAATTCTCCAATTGCCTAAGCTAAGAACCTTAATTCAGAGTCAAATTCCATAAGTACAGGAGAAGATGCTATCCTAAATTGATGTAATTATGACTTGGATCACCTAATATTACCCCAAATTTACCCAAAAATAGATAGATGAGTAATAACCGTACTTGAAGTTAATCTACTCCTTCCGTATAAGAGTAATTGCTTGATAAGGCTACCCATGTTGGATCCGGACCGTTTGTGGTTGTTATGGTAATATTGGATACTAGTTCTTTTCCAAATTCATCATCTTTAGTAGTGAGTATAATGGCCCCAAAGAGGACCCGTTTTGGTGGATCTCACGACCATGAGGCCGGAACAAGCAACACCAACGGAAAGGGCAAGGCTCCTATCGTCGAGCAAGCACCGGCCATCTCACGAAGCAGTCAACAGGAGATTATTGAGGTAGGTATAATTTTAATTCTACAGTTAATAAAAGCATTCGGTAAGGTACGAAAGTAACATTAACCCAAAAACATGTTGGAAGACCCAATGGAGACCACGGCATTTTAATTGCTGCATTTAAATTCAAGTAGGAAAGAATGTTTTCGGGATATATTGTCTGGTGTAGGAAAGACTGTTTGCTAGGGAAAACTTACTCTGCCAGTTCATTTTTAATTCCAATGTTGATTTAGTCATGATCACCCTATTGATCATAGGGAGCAGCTCGTGAGGGTCTCGCTGTAGCTAGGATTACCTAGCTTAGGGCTTTGACCCACGACTTGCGTTCTTTGCGGTGGGATGTCCATGTCGTGCTTTTTATGCGGTGGACAAATCTAGTTGTATGGGCAACTAGGTGACAACAGGTGGAGTTAACACTCGCTGGGGGATTTCGTGCCTCCAGGACATTGGAAGTTTAAATGAAATGAGTTTTTGAGTGAATTTTTACTAGAAAGATTGTTTTGGTGCCGCTTTGAAAAACTGTTTGAAGGGCTGTCTTAACACAACCTGTGAATCGGAATTAATCAATGAATATATATGTTGAACAACAAATGTGTTAGTAATAAGGACACACAAGTCAAAGTGTGAGTATGGGGGTGGAAAGTGGGGGCTTGGCTCGGGTTGCCAATGCCTATGAGAAGGGTGGTCTAGATTGGTTGGGAACTCTCTATCCCCATTGTACGGAAAATGACGTTAGAATTGCTCATTACACCAAAAGCAGTGAAGTCCCAAGTATACGTGCCTCTAAAAGCAATGGGGAAAAAGGCACTCGAGACTTCTCTCCTTCTGGAAGGTGAGTCTTAGGACCGATAATTGGTCAGATACGCTTTTCCCTGCGGGGTGGAAATATGTCTTGTTGCTAGTAGGCTTGACTCAATTCACTTGGTGATGAGAGCTCGTCCACTAGTTGATCCCTTAAACCACTTTGTTTGCTTCCGCTATAGATCTAGTGGCCACCAGGTTTACCATCAGAACCGTCGTTTGAGATGACGGGGTGGGGACTCATAGGTAACGGACCAACTGCTTTTTCATTTAGGTTTCTGCGATACATGAATGTAAATATATATGTAGATAGAAAAATCTTCTATCAACAGAAGATTGTGTATCTGTTTAGTGTTGCAATGCTAGAAGAGATCCTTAGCTCCCCTTACCCCATTATCCTCCCCATGTTGGATTACCATCACTCCTTCATTGTTTCCATTTTCATCTTGTTCTGATAGATCCATCCAACCTTGTAAGAAAGCAGCTATAAGCTGCCAAGTCATTTGTGTTCTTATAAAAAAAAATAAAAAATGAAAAAAACCTTGTTTTTTGCAATGGCAAACGTTTCCTTTCCAACCTTCATGGGTACGGTGGGGGAAGATGCTTGAGATTTCTTGGATAATCTTGAGTGGATAATCTTGAGATAGCATGTGTCGTCTCTTGAAGGGATGATGATGCTTTGCATCTGCGTATTTTTCTAATGTTAATGAAAGTGGAAGCAAGATCATGGTACAATGCCTTGGTGCCAGCCACCAAGGAGAGGTGGGATATGCTAAGAGCACCATTCCTAAGGTGCTTTGGAGAAGGCACCACATCCAAGAAGCTATGGCAATTGCTGAAGGAGTTGAAGCAAGGAAGTATGACTGAATATGCAGCATACAAATCAATTTTGTGGACCTATGGGGACGATGAGTTGCATCACTGAGGGGGGGTGAAGGGACATGTAATTTCCTAAAGAAAAACCGGTTTGTGACTGGTTTATGGCCAATTCTTAAAGAGAAGGTGAAGGGAAGGTTTCATACTACGTATGAGGTAGCAGTTAAAGTAGCCCGTCTTAAAGATAAAAAGTTGCATCTACAAGCCAAAACTATCAAGGAAGAGGAACCAAGAAGGGCCCAACCACACCTAGCTGCACCTCCAGTAGCCGTCCAGAGGAATCAGCCAACACAGGCCGGATCAAGATCAACAAGACCTGCTCAACCGAATCACCAGCCAGTTAGAGAATCTTTCAGTACATTTGGTGCATGCACTTGGTAGAAATCCAGAGCAAGGAAGAGGGTAGCAAAGATAGAATCAACACTACCATTGTTACAACTCTAGAGAGGAGGGCCATGGCATGTACTACTGTCCTCATCCAACAAGGCAGAACTTCAATAGAGGAGGATTGCAGAATTAGATCTCTCCACCAAGGGCAAGACCACCACCGCCCAGGCAACCAGGGCCGATTCCATCGGTCCAAATCCTTTGACCGCCAAGACAACCACCACCACCACCGCAACCTCTCATTCCACCGCTACCTCCACCACCTGCTGGAAATCAAGCCGTGTCATCAGTCTTGAAGCTGAAAGAAAGGCAAAGGTAGAAGAGCGTGTCAAAGAGAAGGACAAAGGAAAAGGAAAAGTAGAAGAAGTGGATACCATGGGAGTGAAGTGTGCTAGGCATGAAGAGGCCTCTCAAAAGGTGAAAAAGATAAAAGGAAAAGGAGAGTCTAGCAAGCATGCGTATAAGCCTCGACGGAAGATCGACATCATGGATTTTTCGCTGGGCAAGTATGCTAAACCATATGACCTAGTTCAAGATGTTTTTATGCAGGGTCCAAAAATAACCTGGCCCTAATTACTCCATCTTGTGGGCTATCTTTGGGAGGAATCTAGATGACATCCTACCTATCATGGATGCCACATCAAGGGGCAACATATCTCAAACATCTACATAGATGGTGGCACACAAATATGTGTCATGAGTGAAAAAATGATGCACCATATAGGCATAGAGGTAAGTAGGCCGGCACCCTGCCACAATGATCTAGATGAAGGATGCTAAAGGGAAGCCCATATTCTATGACATGAAGATTGGGAAGCAAAACAACATGATCTTCAAAGCATCAGAAGATGATTCACCGTGATTCTTCTACCAGCTCAAGAGAAGAGACAACAACAACTAAGGAGAGTGACAATAGCATCGAAGTGATGGGAGTCATCCTCAGAGATCCAAAGAGATTGACACAATCTGAAGCACCACCGGAGAACCAAGAGGGACCATCAGGTACAAAACCCTTGGTGGATACAAGTAAGTTATATCAGATGCTCTCTAGTGAGTTAGCTAGTGAAGAGAGATAAGAATACATCTCTATGATGTGGGTAACTTCATCACACTTTTCATTGATGGATATGATAAGATCATAGGCATCACAATGGTGCAACACCTCATAAGACTCAAGGAAGGAAGTAAGCTTGTAGTGCAAAAGCTCAGAAGGCTTGGGGTAGTTCAGCAAGAGGCATTTCTTAAAGAGGTAAGGAATTTTCTACAGGAAGGTTTCATTTACCTCGTAAAAGACTCAAAGTGGGTCTCTTCAGTGGTGGTCACGCCAAAGAAGAACGTTAAGTGGAGAGTTTGTATAGACTACAAACCTCTCAATGCAGCAACAAAGAGGGATCATTTTCCCTTCCCATTTCAAGACGAAATTCTCAACGAGGTAGCAGATCATGAGCGCTACATAGTATGTGATGGCTACTCAGGCTACTTCCAGACTAGCATTGCAGAAGAAGACCAAAAAAAGACAACTTTTGTAACACCATGGGGATGTTTTTCTTACAGGGTGATGCCTTTTGGCCTCACCAACGCTTCGGCCACATTCCAACGCTATGTAACTTTTGTCTTCCAGCCATACTTTGGTAAGTCATTACATGTTCTCATAGATGATTTTTGCATTTACAGCTCTCGCTCCCTCCATTTGAGTAAGGTCTATGATGGTCTAACCAGCAAACCCTAGGTGGCCATCTTAACGTAGATAAATGTCACATGGTGAAAGCAAGGTCACTCTTCTCGGCCATGTAATTTCAACCAAAGGAATTGAGGCTGACTCAAGCAAGGTTCAAGATTTAGTATCTTTGTCATCACCCACAACAGCTAAGCAATTGGTCTCTTTCCTTCAGAAGGTAAGGTATTTGAGCGGGTTCATCCACTTGCTCTCTCAAGTGGTTCTCCCTTTACAACAAGTCACCCATAGAGATGTCTTCCTATGGAGTGAAGAAAATGAGCAACAGTTCAGCGAAGTGAAACAGATTCTGGATACACTTCCCATCATTGCACCCCCTAGATGTTATGAGCCATTTTATGTTAACCCCAGTGTAGGAAATGATACACTTGGAGCCGTACTAATGCAGAAGGACCCCCAAACCTCTTTCATGTGTCCTATCTACTTCTCTAGTCGTGTCATGATCCCATCGGATAAAGGATTCACCACGATGGAGCACATGGTGCTTGCATTGATATTTTCCACTACAAAGTTCCGCTCCTATCTATTGCCTAGGCCCTTTGTAATTCTAGCAATGGAAGAAGTCTTTCCGTATATGATTGAACACATGGATGTCTCATCTAAAATCTCTAAGTGGCTTGCTAGATTACAAGAGCTTGATTACACTATGCAAGTGGAGAACTCCACCAGGGCTAGTCTAGCAAGTATTTTTACTCATCATCACTATGAGAAGAAGCTAAAATTCAACACAGAAAGCAAAGGAGTGACATCAATGGTGGAAATTCCTAAGCTAGAAGGAGCTCACTCTCTATTTTTTGTTGGAGCTTACAAAAGAACAGTGGACCAGGATGCAACTGGCATCATCATTGTCAATGAGCAAAAGGAAAAGGTATTCTCTATTGGGAAGCTACTACACTCCCACTCCAAACACAAAGCAAAGTAAGCGGCCCTAATTCTTGGATTAGAACAATGTGTTTTAAAAGGGATTCAATGCCTAAATGTGTTTGGCCAAGCCATGCTCTTAATTAAGCAAATAAATGGCACTTGGGTTTATAAAAATCAGGTTTTGCTTGGCCAATTATGCCAAGTTAAGGATCTTTAAAGAAATTTTTAAGCAGTGCAGTTATTTCATGTCCCTAGTGTAGAAAACCAAGAAGCAGATGCTCTAGCCAAGGAAAGAATACAAGATGTTCCCATAGGAGCAACCAAACTGACGCTACCCCTATTTCAGGGTAGTGATGCTATGCCTGATATCATCAGCTTCTTCGATACAAGATAATGTCCTGAAGGGTATACCAAGGGCCAAAAACAATGGCTTGTCCAAAAGGCAACAAGATACCACCTTATAAACAACACTTTGTACTGCAAGGGCAAAGACCAGATCGTCAGGCGAGTACCAATCTCCAATGAAATCACGGAGGTGATCTCAAGTTTCCATGATGGTGTTTGCGGTGGCCACTTTGCTCTAGATACTACTAGTAGGAAGATTCTAGAGGCAAGATTCTCTTAGCCTAATCTGAACAGGGATGTGCATCATTGGTGTAAAACATGCAGAGCTTGTCAAGTATCCAATGATAGAACACTAACTTATGAGCCACAGACTCCTATCATCTCATATGGCCCATTTGAGAAGTGTGGAATAGATGCAATTGGTCCTTTACCAAGGGCCAGTCATGAAAACTGTACATTCTAGTTGGTATAGACTACATGACCCGATGGGCAGAAGTAACAACCACCACACGCATTACAGCCCAAGTGGTGGCAAAGTTCATATTTGAGCACATTTGTTGCCGTTTCGGCACACCTCTGTAGATAATATCTAATAGAGGGCCAAGTTTTAGAGGCAACTTGGTGGGAGAAATGATGAAAAATCTAGGTATCATGCACTGACACTCCACTCCATACTATGCACAGTGCAATGGTCTAGTAGAAAAGGTAAACGGCATGATCTATAATATCATCACAAAGCAGGTGAATAACCACACAAGTGATTGGGATAAACATCTCATGGCCGCTCTTTGGGCCTACCATATGACATTCCAAACATCACTAGGTTTCATCCCTTTTCATCTGGTATATGGAAAAGATTCCATTCTACCCATCAAGGTACAGATAGCTAGCTTGTGAGTCATGGCTAGTCAATTACAGCGCCCAATTGCCCATCTCCGCAACCACATCTTGGATCTAGAAAGGCTTCAACTAGATAGGGAAGATGCGATCAACCACTATGCAACGCAAGCAGAACGACGATTCACATTCAATCAAGGGCTTAAGGAAAATGGTATGAAGAAAGGCATGTTAGTATTGAGATACAACAACAGATTCAACACTAGGAAAGATAAGAAGTTTCAGCCCTATGGGAAGGGTCATTCATTGTCAAAGGGCGATACGCCAATGGTAGCTACAAATTGATGGAAGCAGATGGTCAAATTCACAAGACTAGAGTCAATGCATGGAGGCTCAAAAGGTACTTCTGAAGGTTTGATCCGGAGTTCATGGTAGATATTCCAAAGGGGGGAGAACCCTCCAACTCCGCTACCAGAGAATCAGAAGCAGAGCTAGAGGCATGAATGCCTCTAGCCAGAAGGGGAGGGCTAACAATGGCCGGCTTTTGAAAATCCACGGCCACGGGAACCAACCCCAACCAGGGGGGAGATTAATATAAAAAATATAAAAAAACATTTTTTTTGCCTTTGCCACCACCCTTTCCATGCGTGCATGCAGTAGGGCCACCCCCCCCCCCCCCCCCCCCTCTCCTCCATTATCGCCACCCCCCTCTCCCTCTCGTTCACCTGCATGCATCCAAAGGCTCTCTCTCTCCCTCTCCTTTGTCAATCCGAGAGGCCGCTATGAAGGATAAGCTCTCCTTCTCTGTCTTGTTCCCCACCCATGCCCACAAGCACTCTCACACACTCACCCAACCTCTATCTCTCCCTCACCCACTCCCTCTCTCCCTCTCTCTCTCTCTCTCTCTCTCTCTCTCTCTCTCTCTCTCTCTCTCTCTCTCTCTCTCTCTCTCTCTCTCCCTCTGTCGTTCTCTGTGTAATAAATCACACACTCTCTCTCTCTCTCCACACACAGACACACACACACACATACACATACACACTTATACACTTACAAACTCTTACCATACACTCACACACACACACACATATTTACACTACACACTCACAAGCACATATGCATACGCACATGCAAACATTCAAACAAGCGCACGCATGCCATATGCACGCATAAGAAGAAATAACCAAAGGAACTCAATATCGATGCCCAGAACAACAAAAAAGGACGACCAAATCATACGATGGCAACGATGAATCAAGAAATGATGCAGAAGGCATGCCTTGGCCGGCCCCAAAAGTGACAAACGTGCTACACTAACGCACCAGCAAAGCCCGCCATTCATGGGCATCTTGACCACGATGCATCTCCGCAGTAAACATCCATAGGATAATCTATGTTTCTGTTTTCAAGCCAAAACCTTGTATAAAACACACATTTGTATATTGCCACCTCTCTCTAGGTGATGGTCACGAAGGCCCACCTAGGAGATATCATTTTAAATTTCTCCTAAAAAAAGCAAGGGTCAACCATCTGGGACCCGGATCTTTGCTTTGTCTCCTGATCAAGGCCCTAGCCTAATCCGATTATCATAAACTAATGCAGCCTGCCCCTATAAAAGAACACTGAGAGGTCACTATCATGGGCAACACTTGGGGGTCAGCACTTGAGAAGGAGGCCATGCACACACACTAACTCCAAGGGTCGCCGCACACAAGAGTAGGATCTCCGTGCATATGGAATTTTTCCTAGAGAATGCACTGTAGTCTCTCTCTCTCTCTAGTCTCTCTCTCTCTCTCTCTCTCTCTCTCTCTCTCTCTCTCTCTCTCTCTCTCTCTCTCTCTCTCTCTCTCTCTCTATCACCACGGTCTCCATCTCGCCAAAACTAGGTTTTCAGTAAATACCACTTTGAATCAAGACTGCCCTCACATCTTGAGGGGTTTTCATCTCATCTACTTCTACGTCTCTCTCTCTCTCTCTCTCTCTCTCTCTCTCTCTCTATGTTGTGCTTTATTAGTTTTACTTTAATCACTGTTGTGTGCGTCCTAGCCGCTCAAAGCTAGTGGTGCCCCCTTTTCACGAGTTTGACGTGCACGATCCTGGCATAGAGGCCACTGGGGTCCGTTTTGTGCTTGCACCTGTCAATGTGTTCCCATTTGAGTGGCTCTAATGCTTCCTTAGGAAAGGGTTCTAGGATATAATTCTTATCTTCAATTGCCCTTTGTAAAATACACTCCTCTCTCTTTAAGCTTTTGCATTGTGAAGCTCCACACATCCACAATTCTTTAGGCTTACCCAACCATTCTGGAAGTTCTAATCTTGCTATTGTAGCGGAATCAACTCCTCCATAGGGGTTCGGTTCATTTCTTGGTCCTTCAATTTTATCCTTGTTGTGGTTTTCATATGTCTCAAGTAGATATGGTCATAGCCCCAATATTGAACCATTTTTTATTGTCTCATGAATGATCTTCCTAGAATGATATCATAGTTGTTCTTCTTGCCAAAGTCAACAATAGAAAAGGTATGCTCATACTCAATGACACAAGAGGTAACAACTACGTTTTCTCTACTTTTTCTAGCTGTCCTATGGGCCTTCTGTGTGTCCATCTGCAAGCTATAGTTTCATCCTGGTAGCCCTTAGTGCTAGTTTTTCCCATTTTTTCTAGAACTCTTTTGTTGCGATGGCCATTCCAGCTCCACTGTCAAGGATTGCCATGGTTTTTACACCTTGGAATTCCACGAGATGAGTGGTTTTCCCATCTTATCCCTCATAGTACTTTCCTACCTTGTTTAATGCGATTGGCCTAGTGTTTAGTTGAGGCATTTCAAGCTCTTTGATCCCTTCCTCAATTTGAGCCATTGGTTTTTTGACACCAGAATTCTCTAAGCATTTTCCCACAGTAGCCCACATGTTTGGTCTTATTTTGAGAAACTTGGCTAACATTATAGTATAGGTGAATGGTGTCGGCAGAATGTCTATAAGCCCTCTTAAATTGATGACCTTATTGGAAGAAAGTCTCTGTGATGAGATTGCAACATCATCTGACTTGGCCTCGTACTCTCTTGTATTGGACGATACTGTTCCTAGTAGCGAATGGGGTTGATTGTCCATAGACTGTACATATCCTTTGTCTCCCCAATACTATTCCACTTTTAGATTCATTTTAGATCCAACCTCAAATTCCTCTGTTGGTGGAGAGATAATTTTCTTCCATCACCTGTTCGGTTTATTCGTTTTCTTATTTCACTTGCTTCATTGACCTCTCTGACTTGTTTCACAATTTGTCAAGACCATCTATTTATTTACAACTCTCAGGTATGGGTATCTGAAATACCTTGGAAGCGTTATCCATGGTATTCAACACTATTCTTAGCTCTAATGCAAGGTCCTTAAGCTTTGGTCCGTGCTCGTGATTGGAATCTAGCTCTTTTCATTTCTGGTTTGGTGGAATTATTGGTGTAGGTGGGACAAGGATCGCATCCTCAAGTTTTCCAACTAGTGGTTCTAGTAAAGCTTGGGATGTTTGAATCATTTTCTAACACATTACAAGCCTTTTCTTTTCTAGTTCCATGCATATAAATATTTCATCCACCTCTGTTCTTGGGTTTGACTATTTTTGAGCCGCACCTTGTAGGCTTTCAAGAGGGCAACTATTGTCTCATTAGCCTTCTCAACCGACACTGATCCTCTTGAACTAGCACTTCTTGGTTTCTCCTCTATGGATGGTTCTTTTGGAGGTTGAGATGTCTGCGTAAGAGAAGGTGCAACCCTTTCCTCATGTTGTCTTACCCTATCTTTATCTTGGGTAAGCTCCTGAGATAGAGATTTCTTCTCTCGTTCCCTACGTGATTTCATCCTAGCCTTTCTAGCTTTCCAACTATTCCGTTTTCTCTTGTTTTTTTGACTAGTTGCACCGACACCCATCTCTAGACTCACGTTCGTTTCCATTTTCTCTGTCTTTGGCTTCTCCTTAGGTTCCTTTAATTGAGCTTGTGCTCTTGTAACTACTTGAACTGGTATGACATTTCTATTTTTTGAGCTACTGGGTAGCTAAACAATTCTTGAGAATTTTGTTGTGCCACTTTTTGACTTGGTTTGGGTTTTTTGGAGAGTTGGGGATCAAGTGAATGATGCCATAGTAAATACAATAAGCATTTACTTGAGTGATCTCCGTTTTAGGACATTGTTTGACCAAGTTGTCACAGATTATGTGACAATCTGCCTCTAGTTGAGGTGCTTCTTCTTTTGCAATTCATCTTGGTTGTAAGCAAGCTTTGACCTAGCTAAGCCTCTATTCATAATGAACCACAATTTCCTTTTGTCCATCTCATAGCTTCTTTCTTCTGGTCAAAACACAAGAGGTGGGGGTTGTACCAGCCTCACCACTCCATGTGTTTCTCTCATCTTCTCTTGCTTCGAAGGGTAGTACTCGCTTTGGTTGTTATAGTACATTGTAGTCAATACTAGTGCTTGTCTATTAAATTCTTCCATCATCACCATGTATCTTATCTCTACAAGCACTCTAGCACTTGGCAGTGGAGGTTGCTGTCTTAAGACAGACTGTGGCCTTGAAACTCCTACTCGACTAGGCACATTTCCCATAACATATCTAGGTGGAGGATGTGCTAATGGAATAGGCTATACATACCTCTCCCTAGCATATTCCATGATATAGTAGCACTCTTCCCTTATATGTTTTGTTCATTTCCTCTCAATTTTGCACCACTTATGCTCCCTAGGATCAAACATTAGAAGAGGAGCTAACCTCTTGACCATTTTTTTTTATAAACTTTTCTTGATTGATAGGTGCCGTTGGTTTTTTCAATGGAATCACTCATCTGTGAATCATTGTGTTGAGAGGATGTGTTGTCCTCTTGACTCTTACAATTGTTTTCTTTATATTCCTCACAATTATCCACCAAATAAAGAGCTTATTTGATCAATTCATTTACCATCAGTCTTCTTATTATATGCAGGTCTTCAAAAAGACCTACATGTCTCGTTCCCTAGATAAAGATCAACATTAATCGTGCTTACGTAGGTTGTTCAGCTCTTAGACAAAACTTGATGTATCTCTTGAGCTGTAATGTTGCTTTGCGTACCGATTCACCCTCTTTCTGCTTGAATCTATGAATTTGTGAGACCGTATTGTGAGCTATGCCTTTTTGCAAGAATTCTTAAATGAATTCCTCAAACATCTTGTATAGAGTCTCAAAATCCAGCATTGAGTCAAACCATGTAACTGCAACATCTTCCAGAGTCACTCCAAATTCAACAAACTGTGTCACAGAATTTTGAGACTTCCTTTGCTCTAATCACTCTCCTAAAAGCCACTATGTATTCTCTCGGATCTTTATCTCCAGAGTACTTCCTGTTTACCCATTTTTGAACTTGGGACGGTCTAACTCGTCGATTGTGTGCAAGTCTAACCATAGACTCACCCAATCCTTGTCTTGCTTTAGGTCTTCTACTATGCTTAGGTTCTTCTTTGAAGGGATTGGTCATTCTCTTGGAGATTGGTCTATTAGGGAGATTCAATTGAAGAGGCATGTATGTCATCTCTGTGGTCATTTCATCTCTTGTTATCGCTCTAGAAGGGAATCCAAGTGGCTCCCTTTTTGGAATTCTCGTAGGAATATTTGTGTTTAGTGGGGGTATCTATGGTCCTTCATTGACCAAATATCGACCTATTTCTAATTCATTCCATGTATTTGTGCTTTCTATAGCTTTGTATTCTCATCCATACCTGTCAACAACTATAAATTTCCATTGACAATTGACTCCATATGTATAGACATATAAGAGCTTGTAATCTGACAACTCTCCAGGGTATGGCTTTGAGCACCTATAAAGGTTGACCTCACTGCCGTCAATGCATCTATACAGTCCTTCACTCTCATGATCTTCCATCCAAACTCTCTCAATAAAATTGGTCTTTATCAACAACAAGTTTGGAAGATCCATTATGGACGGATGCTCCTCTATCGCTCGGATTTCAAAGCTTGTAAAAGCCGATTTTGAATCTAAAGAGAACATGATCTTTGGGTTTAACAGCTCTAGCTTGATGTAAGAAGACTTATACCGATGTGTTCAAGTGCTTTGGATAAGAAAAAGTCAAAACTATGTCCAAACCATGACCATTTTCTCATAATTCTCTCCAATTGTCAGTTTTAGATACCCCTAACTTTCGGATGAATTTTGAGGTCTTAAATGACGTTTTTTCAGATCCTAACCAATAATCCATGACTCGAAGGGTCGTTGTTTGTTTTTCATCGTTGACACTGAATCTTGTTAAGCTACTCTAGAGCTTCGTTTTGATAAAAAAAGTTTCCAAATCGGATACCAGAAGCTCAAGTTATGGCCAAAACAGTCAATTTGTGCCTGGAGACTTCATACACATATGATGTCTACTAGCTCAGATTGCTCCAAACTTAAACTGTAGACTCTCCTTGATGTACTCTAACCACTCCAAGTCTTAGTTTGTGATTCTGACACTTTTAGGTAGGTGAATTAGTCCTTTTTGTTTGGTTGCCTGCAACTTCGCAAGGAGATTTGCTAAGCCAAAAGTGATCCAAATTGAATGAAACTTGGTCTGTATGCCTATTTTTTGATGGAAAACACTTTTGTGAGCTTAGATGTAAGTTTTGACTTCTAATTTGGCACTTGAGACATCATACTCATATGATGTCTTTTTTGGAAAAATGAAGTGACATTTGTCCCAGTCACTCTTTATCACTCAACCAACTCTCAATCAACTTTTTGTGCAAGTTATGGTCAATACAAGCATGAACCTTGATCAGTTTCCGTCTTTTGGCAATTTTCAGCCAAAATGTGCTCCAAATTTAGTGAAATTTTGGCTAGGGACTTCTTTATGCTCTCGGACACTAGGGTAGACTCAGATGTCTAATTTGACCCAGATCTCGCCCTTAAGATATCATACACATATGATGTCTCTTGGCTCAACTTTCACTTATATTTCTACCCAAGGTACTCCTTGATGTACACAATAAGAATATGTGATCACAACAAATTTTGGATGTCAAAATTGCTCAAGATCACTACTTTTTCACCTTTACCTTCTTGTCTCTGCAAAAATCTCCTTAAATGCAAAACTATGTGTCCAAATGAGATGAAATTTTGCAAGAAATCTTAAATCATCATTTCCCAACCTCCTTTGTGGTGAAATGTGCAATTGGACCTTCATACCTTGCCTTCAGACATCATACATGTATGATGTTTCTGTGATCATAATTGGATGAAATTTGGTCTCTAAGCTTGTTAAATGTGCTAATCACCCTAGTAAGCTCAAATGTCAATTTTGGTCCCTAAAAGTACCCTTTAGACATCATACGTGTATGATATCTAACTGGTCAGAATTAGGTGAAACTCACTTTACAGGTTCCTCACTACACTAACAACCCAAAACAACTTTCAGAATTGAAATCCAGCACTTTTTGTGCTACATATGATCAATTCAAGCATTCACTTTGCCTAGATGCATCTTATGGCATTTACAAGCCCAAAAATGCTT
Organism: Adiantum capillus-veneris; assembly: GCF_014529385.1. NCBI lineage: Eukaryota > Viridiplantae > Streptophyta > Polypodiopsida > Polypodiales > Pteridaceae > Adiantum > Adiantum capillus-veneris. The sequence goes on along the minus strand of NC_140949.1, from coordinate 63,437,383 downwards.
CAAATTTAGTGGAATTTGACTTATATGCTTCCTAAATGCTCTAGATCACAAGGGTGCACTCAATGTAGCTTTTGACCCAAAATCGAGTCTCTAAGACATCATACGTATATGATGTCTAGGTGGTCAAAACGGATTTCTGCTTCTACCATAGGTGCCCATTGATGTGTAGAATTTGAGTATGTGCTCACAACAAATTTTAGAACTCAAAAATGCACAAACTTCACCACTTTTGACAAGGAAATCCCCTAGAAGAGTAAAATCCCTCCTATGCTCAATCTATATGCACAAATAGAATGAAATTTGGTGTGTATGCTCAACACAACATGCAGAAGATGGGTACAATGTCAATAGTTTATTCTTGTTGCCAGAATTACCCTTTGAGCATCATACAGTATGATGTCTATTGGTGAAGTTTTAGACAAAATTCATTCATAAGCATCCCCAAGTCTCTAGCATTGGTTTTCAAGCACTTTTACCAATTTTCATGCAAAAATATGCTCAAAATCACAAGTTTCTGTTTTTTTCGTTTCAGACACTCCTTTAGGGCATCAAGAGTTGGTCAAAATCTCCAGTCTCAAGGTGCACTTAGGGTAAAACCCCCTTTTTGAACACTCTAATGCAGTCAAATTTTGCCTCCAAGTGTCCTTTGAGACATCATACGCATATGACATCCAAGTTTACAGAATTTCAATTTTTGTTCACAAAATCCTTGCACATGCTCTCTTATATGCACAACATCAATCGGTTATGCAAAAGGTCAACATAAACCTTTTTTACTGCATTTTCTCCTCAAAAGTACACTTTTCACAAATTCTAAATGTAAACAAGCACTTCAATAAATAAATTAGTGATAAATAGCTCTAAATCAAAATCAAATCAATTACCTAAAGCTACTCCTACACATCATATGGGGTTTTGCATTTATGAGTAGCAAAACACTTCATTGCCACACACAGATCACCTCACAAATCATGCGACCACGAACATCTACAACCAATATTACAAATCCTAACTAAATCTATCTAGTCGTAGACCCTTGGCAAGAGACACGCTTCCTCGCTATCCACTTGATCTTGGAATATCCTCTTCCACATCCACTCAAGAAAAATTCTTTCTTTCGCCAAAAGTAAAGCAAGAAAACCATCACACGAGTGTTAGTAGGATTACCTACTCAAGTCCTTGTGTCTCCGACAAAGGTGCCAATGTTGCGGGAGCAAATCACACCACCTATAAAGTGCATGCAGCACTACCTAGATCAACATAATGTCAATCGAGGACATAGATGACACGATAGGTACACGGAGGCAATCTCTTTAGCTTGTGAAGCTGAGACCATCCCATGCATACAATACTCTGGAAGGCTAACTAAATCACAACCCAGAATCTCATTGCCCTCAACTACACGGAAGTGAATGCTCATTGACCAAGGAAAGGATTTTTTTGCCACACCTATCTTTTGTATATTTCATCTACTAAGCAACTTTAAGAGGTAGCATTTACATCATAGAGAAAATTACGCATCATTTGGTGATGGATGGACTAGTAAATTAGATTGAGATAAATTTTGATTGGCTTATGCAGAGGGTGGCCACTTATAATTCGTACGAGAGGATGTGGAGACATTGATGCCACATGTGGCTCATCAGTTCCTACAATATTCAATGTGGATTCATGGAGGGCACTCACTAATTTGAAGGGCCTCTCATCACTGCAATCATAACCCTTATCGGCAGCCCTAAGTCCATTAGGAAGGGAATGGGGTCTAAGGGGGGCTCTTTATTTTCCATGGGATTAAAAAGGAGATTATGGAAGGGGCAAATGGGTGGATGCCATGTGGATTGAAATGGTGGGTATGGCAGGGCCTAAAAGTAAGTGGTCAAAATTGTACTCTTTTATAAAAAGAGTACAAAGAGAAAATCTCTTATAAATTCAAAAAAATGAACTTTTCTCTAAATACTTGAGTAGAAACCAATACTTTCTCTCTCTACTGGCTGCCAGTTTCTCCCCCCTTTCTCCTCCAAAAACGTGTTGATCATTCCCTCCCTCTCTCGCTACTGTACCATCTCTCACTTCTCTTCACTTCACCTTGTTTCTCTTTCCTTCCTTTCAGTTTTCCCTCCCAAAAGCTTTGCAGAAGAAGTTTGAACCTCCTTTCCCTCCTCAAGCTTACTGCATTCTTGAGGGCTGCATTCTCCTCAAATTGAAGGTCTCCATTACTCCATGGGCTTCACTAAACACCTCTAGCGTAAGCTTAAGTATACAACATATCCTTCTGCTATATCATCCCTCTTTCTTTCCTCAACAGGTTTCTTGCTCCTTCTCCATTAAGCTCTTTAGAAAGGATCTACTTCCCTCTCAAGCTTTGCAACATTTCTTTCACATTAAGTCAACAAGCAGGTCGAGCAATATAGCAGTAAGTGGTATCCTTCACCTTTATGTACCATCAAGATTCTTGCTCTTTATACAGCTGAGAACATGGATGTGCAATGTCTAATCATAAGTGTTTGTGTGCAATTTGTGCCACTATTTCCCATGGTATCATCAGGTACTCGACAACCTAGGAGTGTCATTGACTCCATTTCATGCAACAATGTACAAGACAACAATGGATATTGGGTGATGATGGAGTTAAAATGAATGGTGTGGGTGACAATGCAGCCCAACTCAAGAGGTGCACACAAGGTCTCAAGGAGACACATGGCTTCTCAAGCACACCATTGGAAGGGAAGAATCATGGAGTTCAAGCAAACACAAGATGGCAAGATGCTTGCGAACAACATGTGTATGTTGCTTCACAACTGAAGCTAGAGACAGCAGTGGCTCCATCGAGGTTTCCTGCAAATTGTAATTTTTAATCCTCTTGCATGTTTTTCGGTTATCTATTTAGTATTTCTGCCTTGTGTGTTGCTTTTGATGATCGTAAGATTTCCATTTCTTTTTGTTCATGTTTACAGATGATTGTCCATCCAATTTTGTGGAGTGGGAGCCAATAGAGTCCTTCACTAGAACTTTTGAGGCCATCCACACTGAGCTTGGCAAATTTCTCTATGTTGGTTGTCAGTCCTCTGAACTTGCCTCATGTGACATTTTTTTTTATGATCATACTTATGTCACACCTAGGCAAAATGGATATGGTAATCTATCTCTGGTTCACTCGCCAACCTTGAAGAGTTTGGAATGGCCTAAGCCAGACAGTGCCTTGATCACAGCAACCAAAAGGAGAATTGAGGTGGATGTGCAAGCAACAATGAAGTGCACCTATGGTTCCCATAAAGCCACGGTAACATGGTTTATGTCTCTTCATGTGTTTGTGTTTATATTTCGACTTCAGAGTGTTCACAGGACACCAACAATGTGTACTTGCAAAGAGGGAAGTGCGATCAACGGGTTTCTTGCAGCTGGATGGGAAACTAAGGTGGTCAACCACCAGGGAGATAGAATCAAGTGCACTCTAGTTGTTGACAAGGTGGTGTTCAGATACCATATTGCGAAGAAAAGCTTGTCGATGGTCTTTCCCTATAGAAGATGGAAGCTGACGATGGGAGAATGGGAGGCACTAGACTCTGAGCTTGCTGCTAGACAATTAGTTGACCTACAAATATATCTCCATGATGATGCCGTGCAACACATTACAGTGAACAGTGACTGGCATCTTAGTCACCTTCGCGAGTATCTTAATCTCAGATATACCTTGCCCAAGCAATATCTCTTTGTAATCAATGAAAAAATTGTTAGCTCCAGGAAAGAGAAGAGCTTTCTGTGTGAGAACATTCCGTTTCCGCGATGCATTTTTGTAAAAGCTTGTAACTGACATGGATTTTGTCCACATTAATACATACGGTGTTTTGAATCTCGTTTCTGTGCATAATTATTTATTCTCAGCTTGTTCAAGTTTTCGATTGAAACGTGAAATTTATTTGTTGTGGAGCACAAATGTTTTCAATGTTGGTGTCTTTCAATGCTTTGTCACGTGATTTTGTTTAAAATTAAAGTTTTAAGTTATTTTGATGTTAATTTAAGTGCTTTTAAAAAAGTGATAGGTATATAAGTGAATTTCTAGTTTTTAAACTTAATTTCTCACATTCACAAAACTCTAGCTCTAAGCTCTCTTCGCATCTTCTTCGCGAATGAACCCATGGCAACGTCTACTGATGCACTTCTCACACAATTAGAAAAGGTAGGACTTCGATATCGAGCACATGAACTACTCAGTGTGTTCGAGGGCACAATTGACATGCAGGCCACTGCCAACCTTCATGCAGAGTCATTCAGAAGCTTTCTTGACTACATGGCGCAGCACATGGGGAATATTCCATAATCTTTGAGGGATCCAACATGGCGTGGTTGCTAGTGGATTTCTTGAAGCATCTCTATGCAGCTGACAAAGACTTCCAATTTTGCTTGTTGAGTTTTATTAAAGGCCTCACGAAATGGGACTTCAAGATAGAGGATGAGGATGATCTCATGGATTTGGGCATGGGGTGCATAGGCACCCAATTTATTTCATGGGACATGGTTCTGGCATTACTTGTGCTTGAGGGCATGGACAAGGGAAAATCAAAGGAAAAGGTCAATCAAAGACCTCCTATGACCATTGTGGAGGAATCAAATAAAGTTATCGAAGAGATAGATGAGCAGGCCGAAGCATCTATGGCACTCATACTCATGCAAGATCGCAGCACCACTGAGGAGGAAGATTGAATGATAGAGGGAGATGAGGTGTTGGAAGAGATCCCAGACCTCCAAATTCTCACTTTGCATCCAACGGTGGTGGATGATTGTCAGTTTCTATTCCTTGACGACATTGCCAAAACGTTAGAACTCAGAGAAGATGATTCACTTGCACTGCTTGCTATCTATGTGGGCATAAAGGATCCCAGTGGGAAGGAAGACAAAGTCAATTTTCAAATTGATTTCGAAGACCAAGATCTCCCAGCAAGCCTCTCTTTCCTCCCCAATGAAAACGAACAACAGTTGGTGCAACACTAGTGGAAATAAAATCATGTGCCTCTTTCTACGAAAGCGTACCAGAGAGCGCATTTCATCCACACAAACCATGGATTGCAATTGGTAGAGATGATCGATCTAGCATCGATCTTACAAAGAAAAATCTTGAAGAGAGGGATGAAGAAACTGCGGTAAATAAATCTAAACCTAGTAGAATTTCTAGTATTCCTTACTACAAGTGTTAATATCAATTAAAATTCTTTCCAGACGGCTTATCATATTGATAAGTTTGCAATGCATACTGGAGGTTCGTGCAACGTCTCCACTGGTAGAGATAGTTCTCTTTGGGACTATCTAAGCCATCTGGGGCCATCGATTCTTAGAGTTGCTCACACATAGTTCTCTAAGAATGGTTATGCAAAGCTGCTAAAGTGTAAAGCATTAAGTGGCATACTCACTAAAGGTTCTCTCACCTTAAACGCTCACAAATTTATATTGGTGGACCGAGAGGCAGCATTGTATCCTTTACAGGCAAACACCCAGGCTCGGTCCTCTCCCACTGCGCCTTCAACCTAGGTCAAGGGTCGACAAACCCATAGGAAATTGTAAAATCCCTTGGTGTCAAGTCAGCCATTCGCCTATTACCCAAAGATGTAATTCGTAGAAAACCAATCGACCATGATGTAATATTCAATCAATAAAGAATAAATGTTTTTGTCAATGATTTTTCTCACCATTCAATACTCGTTTTTTTATTCATATTGTTCAATAATTTCCATTGTCACTGGCTGAGGCACACACGTGCACAGAATCTCAAACATGCAGCCACTGGTCGGCCGGGAGGAGCGTCTCGAAGATAATTTTGCGAACGGGGCTTTTTTTGCACCGTCCGCCCGGTGTCGCTGAGGCGTCACATGCCCTTCTTGACCCCATACGCCCCCCCGTCGCGCCGTTTTGTAAAATTATCTCCGAGACGCTCCCTCTAGCCGCTCGGTGGCTGCATGTTCGAGGTTCTGTGGAGCCATGGTGGTGAACTTAAATTTAACATATCCAACAATTCAAATACTTATAAAAAACAATGTACAAATTAAAATTGAACAATTGCTCTGAATGGTAGAAATTTGCCAATTAATATTATAGAGAAAGATTACAAATCTCATGAAGAGAGAGTACATGGGATAAACTACATCTTATGAAGGCATCCTTGATTTCTTAAATTTAGTGCTAAGGCTAAATTCATATTTTTTAAAGTTACACGCTTTGCATGCGCCATACAGGAGACGCCATCTTGAAAAAGCTGCACCAAAATGTCTTCGGCAACATCCTGTAAAGCCAGTAAAGCTGCGCATTGTATTCTTGTAATGGAATCACTATATTCATATATCATCTCTCTCACCACCGAGAGAAGGCCGCTTTGGGTATGATTGGCTCAGTGCTCTTTTGGTGTTTCCTGATCTCACACAGAGCCACTATTCCTGGCCTCCATCTCCGCTTTTTCTCTGTTGTTGGTGGTGGTGGAGGAGCCGCATGCCTAGCCCATTGAGAAGGATCATCTTTGTATTTTTTCCTCCTCTCCTTTTGGGTTTGCTGCTCTTCTGGTGTCACCTTGTCTTTTTTTCTTTTTTGCACATTTCTTGGCTCTCTGAGGGATTTTTGAAGGCTTTGAGCTCCCAGCCTTTGCTTGTTGGTGGCTTGAGCTCTATCTTGTGCCACCTTCTTCTCTTCCTCTGCTCGTGCTTGTAAGTTGGCCGAATGAGCTCTCTCGACCTCAGCTCTCTGACTTTTCTCTTGCTCTCTTTGTCTTCTCTGCTCTTCTTGTACTCTAAGGGCTTCCTTTTCAGCTGCCTCTTTCTTTTCCCTCTCCCTTTGTCTTTTCCTCCTCTTGGCCTCTTTTTCTTTAGATACCGGGTCCCCTGGTATTACCTTGATTACTCTTTCTTTGATTCACGGTGGAAACTTTTGCGGCGTAGTATGTGGGGTGGCGAGCACCAGTGGTTGTGGCAAGAGGCGATGGAAATGGATTTTGAAGCGGACCTCGACATTCCTCTTATGTTTCTCTAGTTTCTTGCGTTGCTCTGCGAAGAGGTGAAATCGGTGGGGGATTTAGAAGAGGTGTGCGAGTGGCATAGGTCAAATTGTCGAGACCTCCAAATATGTGTCGCATGTTGCTTTGATCATCTGGATTTGATGGTTGGGGAGGCTCTTGGGTGTTTGGAGCAGGCTAGGGAACTGGGTTATCCACTTGTGGTTGGGGATGTGGATTTGAATCCATGGATTCTGCATGGGGTTTTTGCTACGGATTTTCTACCGTGTGAGTGGTTGTGGTGGTATTGTTGTGCGTAGTGCCACCCTGCTCGTGTGAATCACCCATGTGGTGCAAGATGTGAGTGCGTGTGCGTTTGTGCTCAAGTGGATCTTCTTGAATGTGCAAACAAGAAATGAACTTCAAGTTGTGAGTTTTGACTTATAAAGTACTAATTTTTTTGAAAAAAACTTAAAATCTCAATAATACCATTAAAAATCCAAAATAACTCCAAAATTGTCAAAAATTGTTACATGAAACAATTGATTGGGGCGTCAACAAATCACGTGGCATTACAATGTACGCTCAATATGGGAATGGTTCGTGTCAGAAATTTATTGATTTTCCACCCAACGTCTGCCATTTCGTCGCCTTGTCGCCAACCACCATCAAAATCAATCTTTTACACTAAAGGCATGATATGATTGCGATCGCCTCACACAAACCACTTTCTCTATTCTACATTTCAAGCTTCTTTGCACTCTAGTCTTCTTTCTTTCTCTTCCCGCTAAAAATCTGTAGAACCAATTGAACATTTCGTGCAGAGCATTGCTCTTTTTCCCACCACCTCCATGCCTTGTATTTTTAAAATACGCTGCTTTTGCTTGATAGTGTGAGCGCTCCATTCCTTGGCTACTTCATATGCCCAATGAGCCGAATGCGTCGAGAAAAAATGAGCTATGAGCAAAAAGAATGTGATGCAAAAATATAAACCTTTAGTTCAAAAACCCAGTGTTTTTTTATTCCAAAGACAAAGTGTTCAACCCACCATGTAATGTGTTATGTGTGTCTCCCCCCAGGCATCCACCATTTGCGCTATGAAACTATTGATATCTCAGTAGAAGTTAGATTTGCCTTTTCAAGCAAGAGAAGAATATCATCTACAAACTGCCACACACGAGCAGGCTTAATTCCTAGGGCTGCTTCGTTACCTCTGTAGGTGGTAATGTCACACACCTTTTTCCACAATTGAAACTCATTGGGACTTTGAGAGTTAGAATATTTTGAAATCATATGCATAGCTTTACTACCACCCATACATATTTTATTAGGACGATCCTGTGTACTTTCAGATGCCTTCCTATCCTTTGATAGCTCCACTGCACTGCCATGCAGGCCAACACTTGATAGAATAGATTCAAGTTCTCTGATACACTCTTCCCTTCTTTTCGCAGGCTCCATATTCCAAGCATAATAAATATGGAGCATCAGCAACTTGTCAAGAATTTGTAGACGGGCATGAAGAGTGCACACATGCACATTTATCAGAGGAATCGATAGAATAGGATCCCAATTTGGATCATCCATGTCTCAATTAGGGGGTACACTCTGGTTACAAATGATGATACCTTGAAACCATTATTGGAGTGCTTTACCCACTGTTTGTGTAGTGGTCACACCTTTCGCAGAATTGACTGCAGCTTTGCCACCCTTACCATTATCTTTACCTTTCGTAGAGTTGACTGTAGCTTTGCCACCCTTACCCTTACCCTTGCCCTCAGTTCCTAATGAGACTTTACTATGGCAGCAATAAATGCATGGAAAGAGGGTCATTGCACCTTGCTTACATCCTAACATACACTTAAGAGTTTTCAAGTCTCTTACCAAATGCCACTCCACTTGGAACGTACCCAGACCTGAAACCTGCAATCATTGTTCTTCTTGTTGTTACCGAACGACGTCAACGATTGGGGTGTGATTAAAATACCATTTGAGAGACTCATGTGTCTCATGTGGGAGATGAAAACGTGTCAGTCACCAAATATTCTTCTCGGATTGAACACCTAAATAGGTGTTTTCCTTCTCGCTGGCATTTAGCTCAACATCAACACCCACCAACGCTCTATTCATAAGCGTAACGCTTACCCTTTCAATCCATTGACCTTTTACAATCTAGCACTCATCAAGCTTCATCACAAATATAACTTTGCCATCACACTCTTCCTGTGTAAACCCATAAAATATGTTCATTGACTCCTGGAGCTTCAACAACTCAACATAGACATTATTGAACTCGTTGTAACGAAAAGATTTGTTCTCTTCTAGTGGCAGGACATCCTTCACATATTGAAATCCACCCAACAATCTTGCAACATCATTATTGGCACATCTTTTTTGCGACACTAACACTTTAAGGTGTTGGCAACAACCTAAACAAACCTTTTTCTCTGTGACCTAGTGTGACAAGCCTATATAAAGCTTCGTAGGCCTTGAAACTTATTCATGCGCTGTCACACACCTCCATCATCTCCTGAGGTGAAACAATGTTCTTCAGCTCACTGAATACTTCTGGTGCAAAACTTTCGCAATGCAAGCATTGGATGGATCATCCAATAGCTCCACCAACTCCTTTGGTTTGATGATATGCTGCAGCAGAGTATGTCCGATTGTTTCAGCATTGGACTCGATTCCCATCATCATCCAAGCCAAGTTCCTACATATTGAAATAATATTACAGCAACCTACAAAAAATGTACAAAATTAGAAGCTTGCAGTTGTATTCCTATCGAGTTTGACAGATATGTTTCTTTCGAGCTCCACCGGTTGAAGATAGCATAGACATCACATGTCTCTTGCACTTGTGAATGTGATAGCCCAATGGAATGTGTGTGAGATGATCGATTGGCCGACGTATATTACCTGCAGTATGTTGTAGCTGAACATAATTATTTAGACGTCGCTCTTGCTCCATTTTTTTATGCTTTGCCTTTGTAATAAGCTTTGACATCTCATCATTAAGCTGCTTTATCTTCTCATTGGCTTCCTCTCTGACTTGCTGAATGTCTTTCACGTACTTATCTTGCAATGAAGAATAGGCAGCACATAGATGTTTTCTTGCTTCGCTTTCATTGAAAAAAGTTGAATGTAATCTCCAACAGTAGCCAAACAGTCCGTCTCTCCCATCCCCAATAAATTGCAGTAGCTCAGTCACATTACAAAAAGGCGGTGATGCATTGGTCATTGGATTGCCGAGGTAAATATGTCCATCAACCCACGCTAGAAGAGGCATCATGAAAGCGAGGTTGTTTTGGTTGCCATACCCACTTGATAGTGTTTGAATGTCAAAGATAGTGGTCCATTGGGTTAGGTCGTGTGACAACAGCAGTGGGAAATTTGTGGTGGTTTAATTTTTGTGTAGGCAATGTAGGATCACGTGTATTGGTTTGTCTTTTAGGTATCCACAATTGCCTAGGTTTGGTTTACATGATTGATTTTTTAACCCATATTTTCTTGACCATGGCGGTGGAGTATCGCTGAGCTGGTGCATGTGGCAATGGTAGAGGTTCCCATACATGGTTTGTTTGTATGAATGGCATGGCGAAAGATTGGCCCTCGTGTTCGAGGAGCAAGGTATTGTCCTGCCAGTTTGGCATGGCTTGATAAGTGCGCATCCACGACACTCCTAGAATAACTACTTCGTTAAGATATTGATCTTCGACCACATGAAATTGATGCGGATAAACGGTTCCAGCAATGGTGATTGGTAAATTTATGTGGCCCAGACTCTCCATAGTGCCTTTGTTTGCTACTTTGAACCCCATAGTGCTGGGCATTAGAGGTTCCTGCATGATTTTTCTGAAAGTGGAGTAGTTAACCACATTAGCTCTGGCCCCTGTGTCCACTTAGGCTCTTTCGGTGGTGCCGTTGGCAAGTTGCAAAAGAGTACGTGTATCCATTCCTCCTAACCATGTAACTACCGTTTGTATGGATGTTATCGGAGCATTTTCAATAGCAACGTCGTGTTGTGCTTTCCTCTGGAAGTTTGCTTATTCTTTGAGTTTTAATATTCTGAGTTTGGCTTCCTGCTGTGCTTGTTCCCGAATGTCCTGTGCTTGACATCTGCGCTAAGCTGCTACATGGAGTGTTGCGAGTTCTTCTGGTGTCAGCGAAAGAAGATAATTCTTTAATCTACAGCCACTCGTCCAATTAGGCATCTCCTCTCCTGATAATGTTGCAAGCTTGATGGCACCACTTTGCGATATATCATGTATTACAAAAGGCCCCATTTCTATTTGAGGGTATACATGAGAACGTAATCGCCTTTTTGGAACTCCTTTCCAATCACGTGTTGATCATGGAAAGCTTTCATTTGTTTTTTCAGAGCATATATCCCAGCTATCGCTCTAAGTCTGGTTTCATCTAATTGTTCTAGGGTGTCTAGTCTCTCCGATAGCTCATGGCCCGTCCATCCTAATTGTGTTTCCACTCTTAGGGATTTGATTAGGAATTCCAATGGTAGGATCGCATGAATCCCAAATACTAGGTTAAAGGGAGTCGCTCCAATGGAAGTTTAAAAAGCTACGTGGTAAGCCCATAAGGTTGTGTGTAGCTTTTTATCCCAATCATTTCTTGAGTCGCTGATTATCTTGGTGAGCACGGTGCATAGGATTTTGTTGGTACTCTCTACCTGCCCATTAGCTTGCGGATGATAGGGTGCCGATTTATGATGGACCACCATGAATTCGTCAAGGAGGCTTTCAATGGCGTCGTTCAAGAAGTGTGTTCCGCTATCGCTCACTATTTTGATTGGTAGTCCATATCGCGTAAAGACGTTTTCAACAAGGAACTGAGTTGTATTTCTTGCATCATTTTTTTGGGTTTCTTTTGCTTCCGTCCATTTCGTCATGTTGTCTGTTGCTACCCCGATGTATTGTGCGTGAGTCCTGTATCCTGGAGGTATGATGGGGCCAATGAAGTCAATGCCCCATTTGGCAAAAGCACGTACACCCATCATTGGCCTCAGTGGCATTTCATCTCTCCTTTGGGGTGGTTTTGTGCGTTGACATTCATCACATAGTTTAACATATGTCGTTGCATCCATGAACAGGGTTGGCCACCATATGCCTGAGTGTAGCACGAGCTTTGCCGTTTTATCAGCAGAGAAGTGTCCCTCGGGTTGTCCTGAGTGTGCTTGATTTAGGATAACATAATATCCGCTTTTTGTAGCACACAGTGGTAGTTGTTTGTCCTTTCTCCGCCTATACAATTGGTTAGCAATGAACAGATAGTCTTTGGCCTCTTCTTCGACAATTTTCATTCTTGCTTTGCCTCATTCCTCTGGAAAGGTTTTGTATTTTAAGTACTTAACTATGTGAGCACTCCATTTAGTTGCTTGTACTACGCAAAACATGGTGGCATGTTCCACTGGGGGTTGTTTTATACAACTATCGCAAGATTTTACATATGTATGGACACTGTGTTCCATGTTTGGCCAGTAGACGCCTTTGTAGCCGTTGGCCTGTCTATGTTTCACCAATGTGAAATCCCGTATTTTGTATATGAGCTTGTTTGAGGTAGTAGGTGGTATCTTCGAGCTGTACACATAGTCTCAGTATCGCATCCTTACCGTGTTTGTATAGCCGTCCTGCGGAGATTTTGTGTTTGATGGATAATTGATGGTTGTCTTTCTATCTGCAATGAGCCAATTGTGAGTAGAGGAATGACCTCTTTGCTCCATCTTGACACCATTTCGATGTTAAACAGATATGAATTAGGAAGGTAATCATCAACACCCTCAGTTGCTTCCCCATGAAATAGTCGTGAAAGATGTTCTGCTCTTTGTGGTCCCCTTTTTTACGACCACCGTGAAGTCAAACTCAAGTAGAAGTATAAACCAGCGAACAATTCTTCCAGTGTTGCAAGGTTTGTTTACTAGATATAGCAGTGCTTGATAATCCACGAAGAAGACAAACTTGTTTGCTAGAAGGTAGTGTCTAAATTTCTTGACAGCATAGATCATTCCCAGGCCTTCTCTTTCCGTAGTGTATAATTTATCTCTGCGTTGTTTAGTTACCGACTAGAGTAGCAAATGGGAAAATCCATTTTCTTCTCTCCTAGCTGGGCTAATATGCACCCGATGGCATAGGTTGATGCATCCACATGGACATGAAAGATTTTTCTCCAGTCAGGGGCTTGCAAAATTGGAGCCGAAATTAATTGCTCCTTTAATTTCTGGAAAGCCTGCTCACATTCCTCCGTCCATTCAAACTTAGTTATGAGGGCGTATAATGGCTTAGCTATTACAACATACATATATATGAAATGCCTGTAATATCCGCAATGCCCCATATATTCTTGCACTTCTTTTATCTTCGTTGGTCTCGGTAGTGCAACAATAATTTGTACCTTTTCTTGATCAGTTGAAATTCCATTTTTGGACACAATGTGGCCCAAAATTTTACCTTGTCTTACCATGAAGACACATTTTTTGGGTTTAAGAAAATACGATACATTCTGCATTTTCAAAGACTTTCCCCAGATGAGTGATGTGGTCACTTCGTCAATGAGAATGAACACAAAGATCATCCATGTAGATCTCTAGAAATTCTATGAGATATTCTTTGAATGCGTGGCTCATTAGTCTTTGAGATGTAGCCGGGGCATTGGTCAAGCCAAAAGGCATTACCCTCTAGGCAAATACACCCCACTCTATCACAAAAGCTGTCTTATGATCTTCCACTTTAATCATCAACTGGTTGTAGCTTGAGAACCCATCCAAGAAACTATAGGACTCTTTCCCTGCTACCCTCTCAATAACATGATTGGTTAGTGGATAGTTATCCCTGATGGTGGCTGCATTTACCTGTTTGAGGTTTACATAGATACGCATTTTTCCGTTCTTTTTGGGTACCACCACAATCGGGGACACCCAATCGATGTGTTCAATTTTGTAGATAAACTCAGCGTCCTTCAATTTTTCTATCTCCTCCTTAACTTTCTTGGCAAAATTTTCATTATACGTGTAAGGACGTTGTTTGCGTGGTCTGGCATCACTCTTAAGGGGAATCATGTGCTGACAGATCTCAGGATATATCCCCTTTAGATCTTTGTATGACCATGCAAAGACATCTTTATATCGTCTGAGCGTATCGACTAGAAATTGCTCTTCCTCTTCAGTAAGGTCCGTGGAAATGTATGCCGGTTTAAGCTCCCCACCTAGTTCTGCTAAGTTGATGCATTTGGCGTTTTCACGCCCATCATATGAAATTCCTGGTTCCTTGGGATTTCGTTTGGGTTTTTGCACCACGATCTTCCTATCTTGAATGGTATACTTCATATAGTGGGAAGGTGCATCAAATTTATCATCATTTGATTCCTCATTAGTTTCCATTTCTGTTGTCCAAACTTCCTTCAAGGTTCATTTCAATTCATTGTATTTGACCTTGTGCTCCATTTTGGACAACTTAATCGATTTTTTGGTGTTTTTCTCTTTTTCTGGTTTTTGTGTGTTTGCTTTTTTTTATTTGGTTTTGGTTGAGTCAGGTTTCATGTATTTCTTTGATATCCTGTCCTTGAGGTAGTTAGTCGCTTCTACTAATCTTAACTACTACGTTTTGTCAGTTAATAGAGGTATTGAAAATCCTCGTTGTGCTTGTTTTGGTTGTTTCTGCGTTCATCTCGATACGAGTTGTCTTTGAGGGTTTTGGTTTGGGAAATCATAGTAGATCACCCGTCGATCCTTCCGTTTGATGCTCTAACTCGAGCTACTAGACAAATCGTCGTCCGCGTTATCCTCTAGCATCTTATCAGTCGAGTCTTGGAAACCTTCTTCATCCATTTGGTCAAGGTCTCTTACAGAGATTTCATCCACTATGCGCCGGCATTCAGCCACTTCGTCCTTGTCAGGGACTTCCCCCTCTGTCTTCGGAGTTAGTCTGACACCCATCATCTGGAATGTAATGATATCGTATCCTTCCTCATCACAAAATTTGGTGAGGGTCACCTCGTTTACACAAACATCAAGAGTAGCTAGTATTTGTTGCCATCCAAAAGGTTCGAACACCTCTTCTGAAAAAGGCTCTGGTATGTATGCCTCGTCTTGTGCAGTCCTATCAAGAATGCAATTTTTCTTTTTTTGACTTCCACATTCCGAAGCTTCTCCTGTCCACTGGTGAGCTTTGTTCTATAGCCAAGCTGGTATTCCTCCTTCCTAATCAGTTGTGGAATGCAAGTCTTCTCCTGGGGTTCTTTCTACGTCTCTATAGCTATGATCTGTGACACTAATTTTCGTAGTGACATCCTTGTTCCTGAGATAGATATAGTCATAGCCCCAATCTTGCACCATTTTGAGCTGACGCACGAATGGTCTGCCCAATATGATGTCAAAATTGTTGTTCTCATCGAAATTCATAATAGCGAATGTGTGTTCATATGCAATTCCTCAAGAGGTTACTACAATCTGCTCCAAGATGCCTATGGGTCTTTTCAAATACCCATATGCCAATTGAAGTTTCATTCTCGTCTTTCTGAGAGCAGGTTTTCCCCATTTTTTCCACATGGCTTTGGTAGCTATGGCTATTCCAGTCTCGCTATCCAAAATTGCTATCGACTTAATCGCTTTGTACTCCACCAGTACAGTAGTATTTCCTTCTTCACCTTCACAATAATCCCCTACCTTGTTTACTGGTATTGGCTCATGTTTAGTTTGTTTCGAGGGTTGTGTCTTTAGTGTGCTTGGAGAAGCCTCGGGTGAAGGAATTACCAGCCTATTTTTTCCAAGTTTTTCTCGACCTTGTCCTAAAGATGTGGTCTCATATGCAGTACTCTGATAGAGTCAATGTACAATGGATAGGGGATGACATCAGCTCGTGAAGAGTTTTAGTATCCATCATCTTAGGATTGGCTTTTCATTGAGATGGGACTTTCCTTACCTCCGATCGAGTTTCATGGTTACCAATAAATGAAGGTAAAGTCTTCAACGACTGCGATTTACTGTCTTCCGATATTGTTGTGCCTGCATCGCCATACAATGATCTGATGTCATTTGGGTAGAGCTCATGCTCCAGGTGGACTTCTGGGATAGGAGCTGACAGAAGTGTGGCACTTCCATCTTTTCTATTCTTGATCTGTTCCCATAGCTCTTGAGGCCATTGTTCTTCTACCTCCAGAATTGGCAGTGGTACTTGAGAATACGTTCCATCTGTTGTATTGGCTAATACCCTCGTGTCCAATGGTGTTTTGTCTACAGGATTTGGTAGGTTATTCTTTTCAATTCCCCGCCCCTTTAACTCTTGAATCTTTTCTCGGAGTAGTACCTCGGTTTTTGGAGCCGTAGGAACTGATGGTTCTATAAGCGCTTGAGCGGCTTGGATGAGCTCCTTGCACATCTTTAGCCTCTCTTTCTCATAGCTTGGATGAGGGTACGTTAACCACCTATCCTCTTGGGTTTGGTTAGGCTTTAGCCTTGCCTCGTAAGATTTCAGAATTGTGTCCAAAAGTTCAAGCACCTTGTCTACCAAGACCGGCCCTCCTGATAGTAGATCCGATGGTTTTTTTATCTTGTTGTTGCCCTGAAGGTCTCTTTCCCTTTGAAGTTGTTCCTCTATTTTTGGCAATTTGGTTCCCAATGCCGTTTTTTTCTTTTATCTTTTGGCTTTCATCTTGTTTCATTTTGCCTTCCAGAATTTCCTAGGGATTCGGACAGACAAGTTTTCTATCTCTGTTTGGCTGGCTGGGACGTTCCTTGCTGCCTCATGTGCTTGAGCTCTAGTGACCGTGTTTATCGGAATGTTTGGTTCTGTTTCTGATCCACTTGAGCTTGGCACAATCTCCATTTTGTTCATGGTTGCTTTTCCTTTGTTTTTGGGATTTTTTGGATAGTGTGGAATGAGATGGTCGGTTGTGCATCCGTCACAGAATCCAAAAAGTTTCTCCCGTTCTCCTTTGTTTGGACAAACTCTAGCCCACCAGTGATCACCGCCACATTCATAACATGGTTCTACAGGTGGTGGAGAAGCTTGTGGAGCTCCCATCAATTGTCATGTTCTAGGAGGGTAGCCCCTAGGTTTATAGTCCTGATTTGCCATGAACATGAGCAGATTCTCATCGACCAAATAATGGTTTTTAGTTGGTTGTGCTATGTATGAGGGCTCGGACATCTCTTCCAGAATTATCCATGGATTATGTCCCTCTGGAGCATATGCATTCCCATCAAATCCACTCTCATAAGTATTGTCTGAATCTTCTCGGTGTGAGACTACTTGGACCATACTCTGATCAGAAGGTGGTTCTATGGGTTTAGAAATCCTTTCCACATCCCTATTTCCTAGGGTAAGGGAGGTTGATGTCCCAACACAGGTTGAGCTTTTTTCTGTCCCAAGATTGCATTATTTGGCCCTACTTGGTACCTTGGAGGGGGCAGAAGTTGTTGTCCCCCATGTGGTCTGTATTGTCTCTCTCTAACATAGTTCCGATTATAGAAACATTCGTGAGTTTCATGGTTTGTCCATTTTCGTTCTGTAGCACACCATTTCAATATTCACTGTGCATTTACTCCTGGCCTTTGTTGAAGGTTGCACCACTGGGTTGGATGATCTCATCCACAAGGATCGCATTTTTTGGGTGGGCGGTTGTCGCGTGTTTGGGTTCGTCGTGCTTCCTTGGTTTATCCTCCTGATTACTTCCTCAATCATTCGATCAACATCCGGCACAGTTGGGTTTTGCCCTCCCAATTTTGTTGTGGACTCACTAGTGGTTGAAGAGGGGCTCCTCGTCCCCTGATTTGTGTCTTCAGCACCTCCCCATATGCATTGCAGTTATCTACAAGATACAACGCCTCTTTTGTGACTTGCTCAAAAGTTACACATACCTTCAAGTGCAAGTCCTTTTTGAGCGTGTCATTTCGCAATCCTTCTATGAAAAGGACTGATAGTCTTTCATCCTGAGGTAGTTCTTGAGCAAGGCATCTTTCTATGTACCGCTTGAAACGAAGAGATGACGCTTCCTTCACTTTTTCTTTTTCCTTTTGCCTAAATGCATAGATCTGGGAGACAATGTTATGCTTGATCCCCCTTTTTGAGAATTCGTTAGTGAATTCTCGGAGAAGTTGCTCAGTACTTGGGAATTCCAAGCTGTTTAATGGTTGGAACCAAGTCAAGGAAGTACCTTCTAATGTCAACCCAAATCCTTCATATTGAGTGTGGAAATCAGTTACCTGTTCCGCTCTCAACACTTGTTTGAAGATTGAAACATGGGCATGCGGATCTTCGGATCCATTATACTTTTTGGGTATGCATTTTGCCACCTGAGATGGTCCCATACGTCTCTCCTCTGCAATCATTCTAACAACTCTTGTTCCACCTAGTGTGGCTTCTCTAGGTTCATAATCTCCTCTTGGTACTAACAGTGGTATCCTATCCGCTATATGTTCATCAAGTCGATCTTGTGTAATAGTCGGAGGGATTCCAGTGGTGTAAGTGATATCAGGAACAGTATTGCTCCTATGTGTGTTCATGGAAGCCCTAGACGTCGTCGATCCTAAAGGTTCAGTTTTTGGGACTCGTTCATGTCCATAAGAGGCTGAAAGCATGGGTTGGTGGTGCAAAAAATAGTGTCCTTGACACCTCTTGTGAGGCACTCTTGGATGGTGTTTTGTTGGCAGTTTTCACCAGCCAAAAGATAAATATTTAATATTTCTAAAGGTGTTGTGCCAACCACTTTAACGGTTCTTGATTTAGTCGAATGCAAGACTCTCTAGCTACCCCTTCAGCAGTCTACGAGCTCCCTCTCTCTCTCTCTCTCTCTCTCTCTCTCTCTCTCTCTCTCTCTCTCTCCCCCTGCCCCCCCTTGCAAGAAGAAGGAAAATTGCAGCAGGAACTTGTAGAGGGACCTTGTGGAGAATTGTCATAAGGTGTAGAGACTATGGTCCAAGAGATTTAGATGGAGATGTTGCAACATGAGATTGGCCAACAGGTTGTGTCCGAGCAGCAGTCTCCGCTCGATTGTCACCTTTTGAGGAATGTCGATTTCAGCAGTTTGGGAGAGCACGTTCCGCACCAGCAACAACCTCCACACAATTGCCATGTTGGATGGCCTGCCATTGCTTGTGGTGTTGGATGTTTTGAAGAGAGGATTGTGCATGATGAGCCACCTCCAAGTACACTGCAGGGCTCTGAGTACTTTCAGCAGCACGCGCAATACAATCCACTTCATGATGACATGACTCACAATTACCACAAAAATGACTCAGTCACAATTCGCCATTAAGGTGATGCAAGAATATTGGTCTATGATGAAAAGAGAGAGCCGTAGGAGACAACAAGAAAGTGATGCATCAGGTTCAAGGTCAACAGAAGATGTGAATCAAGTTTGCATGAAAGTCTCAAAATGCTGGCAGGAAGCAACAAAAGGCATGACTAGCGATGCTAATAAAATCGCCTTTCAATGTCTTCTATGACTACCAGCTTTTAGACGTTTGCATCATGCATCTGAGAAGTCAATACTATCCAATATTCGAGGCACAATTACTAAAGTCAAAGCATCCATGTCTAAAGAGGAGCTGAAGATTAAAAGAGCTATCTGCATGATGTTAAGGAGATCCATCAAGTTCTATTAGCAACTCCAAGATGGCGAGATTTACTGGATTGCATCGGCGAAACTTTGTAGCAGCCAATTCGTGGTTAAAACAGGCTGAGGTTGGCGCATTTCCTTTGCAATTATGTAGTCGTCAACTACCTCAAAGTTCCACCATCACACAAGCGACAAAAGACCTTGTTTTTTCCTTTTGGCAGACATAGACAAGAGTGTCGCCAAACAAAAAGGATGTGTGTCAAAAACGATTGGGCAAAAAATCTTACATAAAGCATCCAATACATTTGCTTGATGATTCACAGGTATGCTTCTAAAGTTTTATAGGTATGAACTTTGGATGTAGAGAAAGTCATAGAGTTCCTTTTAAAGGTAGTCATGGAAGTACCATGATAGTACAAAAGGCTCTTTAGGTACTCTAGATCTTTGAAAGAGTCTAGAATACCTCACAAAGGTAGTCTTGAAAGTACCATGCGAGTCTAAATGGGTTCTCTAGGTACTTTGGAGGTAGAAAAAGTTCATAGAGTTCCTTTCAAAGGTAGTCATGGAAGTACTATGACAGTAAAGAAGCTCTTTAGTCCTTTGGACCTTTGAAAGAGTCTAGAATACCTCGCAAAGGTAGTCTTGAAAGTACCATAGAGTTCTTTTCAAAGGTAGTTATTTACCATGAGAGTGAAGAGGTTCTCTAGGAACTTTGGTAGCAGAGAAAAGTCACATAGTTCCTTTCAAAGGTAGTCATGGAAGTACCATGATAGTATAAAGGCTCTTTAGGTACTCTGGAACTTTAAAAGTGTCTAGAATACCTCGCAAAGGTAGTCTTGAAAGTACCATGCGAGTTTAAATGGGTTGTCTAGGTACTTTGGAGGTAGAAAAAGTTCATAGAGTTCCTTTCAAAGGTAGTCATGGAAGTACCATGATAGTAGAGAGGCTGTTTAGGTACTCTGGATCATTGAAAGATTTTAGAATACCTCACAATAGTAGTCTTGAAAGTACCATAGAGTTCTTTTCAAAGGTAGTCATGGAAGTACCATGATAGTAAAGAGGTGCTCTAGGTACTTTGGAGGTGGAAAAAATCATTCAATACCTCACAGAGCTTCTACTTTGATGGGTTTTACTTTGAAAAAAGTCTGAGCCTCTGATGGGTTTTCTTTTTTCTTGCACAAGGTGAGCTTTACAAGAGGTTCCCAATACAATATCCACACATCAAGATCTTACTCAGATGTTTTGAGGGATTGAACCTTGGTTTGTTCGTATGTTGAAGGACCGTTACATGTGCTGCTGAATTGCTCATATTCAGATGATATATCTCAAGGAAGCATTCAACCACATGAGACACAGTAAGACAGGCATGCACGGCAATGCGTGTGGCTGCATGTGTGCTATATGATTTCCAAAAGAGGCTCCAAGTAAGTGTGAAGCTACCACGTACACATACACTAGTGTAAGCACATTGACTGAAAGTGTGTTATGTGAAAAACCAATGGACTCCGCATTTCATAATTTGCCTTGCTTGAAGGGAGAATGTCCTCAATGTGGGTCAAAGAGATTAATGCTTTGTCCAAACGAAACGCTTGAAAGTGCAGCCCAAATTTTGGTTAAGGTGTTTGAAGACGTTGCCTCAACCCATTCTCAAGGCAAGAAGCGCAAGGATCTTTTGGTGAAGGAAATGGGATGCAAGGATTTCACAACTTTTCTTTAAAAGCATCTGACCACTTACATCCGACACAATTTTATTGCCCGGTGGCAATCTTAGCAGCTCAAAGATTGCATTCATAGGTTTCCTAGAGATGTAGTGGTCTCTGTTATTGACTTTGCAGAAAATTAATCATTTAAGGAGCAAAATGAAATCTATTCAATGCATTGGTACTCTTCACAAGTCACCATCTTGGTGCACATTACATACATTCGAGACGAGAAATACCAGGTGTTAAAATGTACACATTTTTACATTTCTGATGACAAAGATCATGACACGCTCTTTGTGCAACATTGCTTGCAACTACATAGTGTTTGGCTTCAAAATCAGGGATTCAACTTCTTGAAGCGGCACTAGGTGTGGTCAGATGGATGTGCTGCTCAATTCAAGTCATCTAGACCGTTCTTCTTTGTTTCAAGGCACGCCAGGTTTTATTCCACCTCTGATGAAAAGTTTCCAGAAATTTGTTTTTGCCAAGCATTGAAGGTGGGTCATTGTTTTAGGTACTACGGTTTGACTGGCATTGAAATGTTGTGGAGTTTCTTTGCCTTGGGCCACGGCAAAGGGGAGCATGATGGGGCAGGGGGACAATTGTTAAGAGGGCTTTAACACATGAGCAGTTAAAGGCTGATGCATGGCACATGAAGTGTGCCAAGGATGTTGTTGGCTTCTTGAAGCATAAATTTAATGATGAAAGTGGTCACACAGGGGTGAATCGGATTTTTTGGGAGGTCCAAGCAACTGAGGTGCCAAGGGAGAAGAAGTGGAATTGCAAGCGAGTTGAAGGCTCATGATCAATACACTGTGTCAATGGATACTCCAAGAGTGACAAGTGTGCACTCTGTTGCACACTTCTCTCTTGTTTTTGTGAATTTTGTATGTCCCAGCATTGGAGGGGATGCTTGAACAACACACATGTTGAGAATTGGGAGTATCTAACCCTTGAGGCATTGGATGGTGGCAATGCAGAAAATGAATATTTTAGCGATGACGAAGGATTAGATCTGCCGATGTATGGTGGGCACCATGACGCAATTAGTGATGCTCTATGTATCGGTGATGCCTTTGCCGCCAATGCCAATGAAGATGGAGCTGACTTCTACCTTTTGAGGTGCTCATAGGAGAAATACAAAACAGCAAGAGCCTTGAGTGATTCTTGGGGAAACATACTTTCTACAGGGAGCTATTTGGTTGAGGGATACTATTACGAGCTAGTGGAAGGTGTTGAACATATCTATTACATGCTTGCTAGTCAACCAAAAGTGCTTCTTGCATCACGCTTAGTTAGATCGATTAAGATACCCTTGGAATCCTTAGAAGGAGAGCCACATAAGTTTAAACTCACTGCAAAAGTATACAAAAATGTGTACAACAGTATGCCAATAGTGATATAGGTTTCTGCCCAAGTAACTTGTAGAAGTACCAGTAATTAGCTTCAAAGTACCATGCAGCTATTCCACAGGTGTTTTTTGTAGGAGCCTATCATAGGTTTCAAAACCTCTTGCAGGCCAGTCCAAACAAGCACTTGTAAACGCTTTTGTCTACTTGAGTGACAAAAATAGCATTTCAATTCTGAAACACAAAGTACCAGTCTGCCAGCCTAAAGTACCTTACCGGTAGTTCACAAGCACTTCTATTAAAATATGTAGGAAACAAGCACTTCTAAAAGTTTATCTACCGGCCCAAAGTACCTTTAAGGTAGTCCTCAAGTGGTTTCTGTATGTTAAGATATGTAAGTAACAAGCACTTGTAAAACTTTTTGTATGCCATCCCAAAGTACCTTATAGGTTCTTTACAAGTCTGACAACCAAAAGTACCTTACAGGTAGTTCACAGGTGGAAATTGTCTTAAACTATGTAGGAAACAAGGACTTGTAAAAGTTGTTGTATGCCAGCCCAAAGTACCTTTAAGGTAGTCCTCAAGTGGTTTCTGTATGTTAAGATATGTAAGTAACAAGCACTTGTAAAACTTTTTGTATGCCATCCCAAAGTACCTTATAGGTTCTTTACAAGTCTGACAACCAAAAGTACCTTATAGGTAGTTCACAGGTGGAAATTGTCTTAAACTATGTAGGAAACAAGGACTTGTAAAAGTTGTTGTATGCCAGCCCAAAGTACCTTATAGGTAGTCCTCCGGTGGTTTCTTAAATAACAATCTGTTAATCTTTGGTATGCCAACCCAAAGTACCTTACATTATAGCTGTCTTAAATTGGGAAACAATAACAGAATCAGAAAAATAACAATTCAATGCTTGGACACTTAAACAGTCTTAAACTACTTGAATCAGAAAAATAACACTTCAATGTTGGGACCCCGCTGGGACACAAAGACAACGCATCCAACCAGTTGGAATATATTACATCTTCATCAATTTGACATCAAGTCATTATATGAGTTATGATGGCAATCAAAATGAGGCCAAAAAATTGGTTTCCACATGGAAAGTAGCATATAAATATACAAGGTTCTGGCACGGGTTTAGTTTAGTTACAAAAGGTACATAAAGGATCTGTCATCCTAAAAAAAGAAAGGGACGTCATCGTCGCTTGCACTCTATGGGCATGAGTTGTGGCCCACATAAGTACGCATCATACGATGTCTTTTCAAACCCTTTTGCAATTGCTGTTAATACATAATTGTCATCATCAGTAGGTTTTGATTTGCTGAATGTGTCTGCCAAGGCATGGCAATCTGTAGCATGCTGTCATCCTTCTAGCCAGGCCTTTAGATCTTTTGACAAGTATTGGTTGGAGTGGTGCTCAATACCAGGCACTATGATGTAAGTACCACAGGGATTATAATGACATTTATAGGAACTGTTGTCAAAGGACATTGTAGGTATCATACCGCTGCAACTTTGCCAAAAAATTCTGCAATACCTTGAAAAATATTGGTCTTCCACCACCAAAACAGTAACTGCCCACATCACATAGCTGATGTCCAACCGAGCTTAGTGTAGGGCATATCCCCGGCAACGGCGCCAAAAATGTGCGCTCCTTGCCGCACTGTCGAAGCAAGGGACTTGCCAATACACCGTGTGCGAGCCACAAATGGCTCGAAGCACACAACAAGCCTAAACTAGCAAGCTCAAGAAAACAAAGGGTGTGTCACTCACCGCTCTACGCTCGCCTTCGTGGTGGATTCCTCGCCGCGATGAAGAAGAAGCTGCAGTCGTGCCGCGCTCAACCGCTTCGCCGCCGTCGTGCCTTCGTAATGCTCGATCGCACACACACTCTTCCTCTCTCTCTCTCTCTCTCACACACACACAAGGAGGTGAAGAAGAAGAAGATGGAGATGGAGCAAGAGCACTCTTCAATTGCACAAATGAGAGAATGAGTAAAAATTAGGTTTAGTTGGCTTTTATAGGAGCTCACCCCATTCACACTTGGGCGCCCATGCTTAGCCAACTAATCCCTTGAATGTCCAAGTTAAAGTGCGCCTCTCATCGGCGATCACTCTACCTTTCCCTATTGGACCGACAAGCCCGGTACCTGACTCTAAATAATACAACGTTTATAGATCATAGGGTGTCCGTGTGCCGTGCGGGTTAACATGCCCCCCTTCCTGATG
The DNA here is from genome assembly GCF_014529385.1 of Adiantum capillus-veneris. Taxonomy (NCBI): domain Eukaryota; kingdom Viridiplantae; phylum Streptophyta; class Polypodiopsida; order Polypodiales; family Pteridaceae; genus Adiantum; species Adiantum capillus-veneris. The sequence continues at coordinate 63,412,562 of NC_140949.1, read as the reverse complement.
TAGATTCCGTCCTCGGAAGCTATTGAGTTGAAGCTGGTTCGTCGAGGTGGAAGAGCATTTGAGATGAATGTCCTTAGCCTTCTTCAGTCACTGCAAAATCAAACAACATTGGCACAGTAATTGCATTCTCTTAAAAAGCATATGCAGTTTTAGGTAGACACATTGATTGGTCAAAGAATTTCAAACAATTTGGTAGCAATGAACATTAAATTGCAATGTAATCAAATGCATAAACAGATGTAAAGGTAAAAAATTAAACAAGTCTGGGGTCGCTAATTTGACGGTCGAAAAGCACTAGAGATCGAATATTAATACCATGGGTAAGCTTCTTAATTTTCTGTGGTCAATTAAGTTGTTTAATCGCGAGAGCCAAGTGTTCATGTTCGAGGGCTGACTAGAGGCTATATCTAGAAAACCTTGTAGTTAAGCTACCATAAAAGGAATTTCTCATGAAATCATCGCCTGACTGATTACTTTTTCTTTGACCCCCCAAGGTCTTTTCACATTGATTCAATTATGATGTGTGTGCTTATTTTGTATGCCTTGGGTTTTTTGCTTTTCAAGGAAAAGCGCCCACACTGGGAACCTCTAGGGCTCTAGTACCATAGGCGATACATGTGAGTGAAGTACCAAATCAAGCAGTGATTTCTCTTCCAGCTTAAAATTTTACATTGTGGCACTTTGATTTTTTGTTTGTTCATTTTCAGCATTTAAATTTTGTAACTTTGGGGGGCCATATAACACTGTTACCCTCCCCAGGCTCATCACATTAGTAAACTCCCTTTATAATACTTAAGCTAAAGGTCACTAGGGTTAAGCCCACTAGAAAGCCCTAGTACATTTCATACAATGCTGCCTAAATCGGATTAAGAACCTAAGTAACCATTGTTTATTAGGAAGGCATTCCCCATGGTATTAAGAGAAGATTTCTAATACCTAGCTTGGTCAAACTAGCTTAGTCGGACTGCTTGATTTTTACACCTAAACAAGTGATTATGACAAAAGATTGCATTGAATTAAATGTTTGATACTAAGCCAATGCACTGAATATTATGCTACCAATCACAATCAAAGCAGACAATCATAGATGCAAAAAAGATAAGGGCAATGCTAATGGACAAGAAACACCTGTTTGTGTTGATGGTCGCGCTTGATTTGAAGGTTCCATGAAGGTCCAAATCCTATCAATAGCAACACGCTCCTGTACACACTATGAAACACAAACAATACCTCTAGGAGGCACATCAGTGGGAAAAGAGAACTTGTCTAATCACTCAACTCTAAAACAGAAACACTCCTATCGTACTAATCTTACCTACCCTCCATCACTCAAGTGATGAGGATCAAAGGTGTTTTATGGCATAGGTTTCTGTTTCACTGTACCAAATGTGACATGTGTAGGTCTGAGTCAATGTTTTGACTTTAATGTGCATACTCGTTTGCTAATTGCTCTTGCTCTTTTTTTTTTTTTTTGTGAGTATAAAGCTTTATATGTACATTCCCTAAGATTGGAATTGAGAGGTCGGGGAAAAAGGTTGAGAGGGAAACAAGTGAATGATGGATGTCCACAAACACTCCCCCCTTCCTTGGGTAGATCATACCGTTTGAAATGAGCTTATCACCCTTTGAAACCAATTGTTCCAGTTGGTAATAGGTGAGGATTTTTGCCAGTAGTTTTCTATTACCCTAGGTGCCTCGTCAAGTTGCAAGGGTGGTAAGGTACTCTCCCAGGATCGAACTTGAAGTGGTTCATTAGGTGATTCTTGAACACTGGGAGGTGTGGATTCTTTTGTAGCTTCATTGAGGTCCACTACTATAGATGGAGGCGGTGTAGAAGCTTTTACCTCTATGGATGTATTACATGAGGAGCTAGAATCTTCATGGGACTCCCCCCTTCCTGAGCTAGGTGGAACAAATCGTTCTTTCTTTGGTACCCAAACTAGCTCGGGAGCGGGTGTGTAGCATTCTGTGATTTTTTTCTTTCCACGATCATTGATTCGTTTTGGAGCTACGGGATTGGGCTCACTTGGGTCAGGTGATAGGTAAGAGCACAATCTACGTTTTGGCACCCAGATTTGATCATTTCCTTGATAGTAGCCTTGGGCTTCCAATAGTCGTTTAGGGATCCATCGCAACATTTTCTTACTTTTCTTGGAGCGAGTGGTACATTTCTTACAAGGCTTCTGTTTTTTAGCACTAGCTATGGTCACTAAAGAAGCTTTAGGGACCCACTTGTATGTTTTCTCTGTTACATTAGGATGAGTCTTGTCGGAAGCGATATGCATTGCTTGTAGCATATTTAAGGGTATAGGCATTTCATCCCCCTCAGGTGTTACCCAGGTCGTCCCCCTATTTCCCCAAGTGTCTATGGTTGATGCTAGGTGGACCCAATCCACATTGTCCGACTCAGTCATACCCGGTAACACATCCATGTAAGGAGAATCTTGGCCAATGTCTGTATCCTTCTTACAAGTGTAACAATATTGTAGTGGGGCCGAGTGAACTGTGGTGTCAGAGCGATGATCAATAATGGTTTTACTCCCTAAGGGGTGTACCTTACCAGTCACCAAATCCACTCTAAGGACAGAGTCTTGAAATTGCAAATAGACATGATTTTTAGACCAATCGTGAACCATTTGTGCTTCCCTCATGAATGGTCGTCCTAAAATCATTTCATATGACATAAGGTGGTTAGAGAAATCCATTACAATGAACGTATGTCGTACCTTGTGTCCTAGAACTTTGATCTTAAGATCCTTGAGCATCCCCATAGGTTTGGCTATGGTACCATTTGCCATCTTTACCACAATGTTAGTAACACTGAGGCGGGGTTTTCCCATGGATTCCCAACAATCTTTTGTAACGATGCTAACTCCCGCACCACCATCAAGAATTCCCTTTATAGTTAATCCCTTGGTAGTGATGGGTAGGGTCGCATTAGACTCGTCGCCTTCAAAATACTGCCCTAATTCGTTAATGGGTACCTCGATCACAGACTCGTGTCCATCTAAGTCAAGTGATTGCACATGATTTTCCTCATCAATCATAATCGAGTCAGGCCTATTTGGTTGCGCAAACTGCGGTAATCCCGTTCGTAGCTCTCCGTTAAGGAATGCTCGAAGTGCAAGGAATAACTCAGGATCTCCATACAGCTTTGCTATGATCGTGGTTCGGACCTCAGAAGACATGAAGTCCACTAGTTTGGCAACATTCATTGGCGTTTTGCAGGGTGTAGGTCCTTGACTAGGAACTGGTGAGGATGGAATCTCATATTCCTCAATGGGATCAGGTATTCCTTCGTTAAACATCCTTTCCAACAAGAAAGGTGTATGCTCACTTTCTGATGTCCCGTCCTCACTCCCTTCTTGGATGATACTAGATATGGCTAACAGTCTATGGTTCATGTGGGGTGGATGAACTTGCGTGGGAAACACTGTGTCATGAATTTTGACCTGCATGGGTTCTGGTTCTAGTTTCCTTTGAGTCTCCTCCACTAAACCTCTTAGATGTTTCACCTGCTCAATCTCGTCTACTGGGTTTGGGTACGTCCCAATCTTCTTTTTACGATTCTTCCCTTTTTGCCCCTGCGGTTTATCTTGGGGGTCTTGGATTGGATTTGGAAACACTTGTGGTGTTTTCAGAGGCTCTTTATGGTTTTCTCTCATTCGGTTTTCATTTGGTTCCATGTTACGGTTTTCTTTGTCGGTCTTTCCCTTTGTGGTATTGGTTCTAGTCTCCATTGTCTCGACTGAATCTGAATCATCCTCGAGGTCATTCATATACACGGGGTCATCTCCTGTTCCTATGTTTGTTTTGGAACTTGGCTTTGAATTTTCCGTATTCTGCGACTTCTTCCTTCGTGTCTTCTTTTTCTTTGCTTGGATAACTGACGCGGTATCTCTCTCTTCGAGGATATGTCCTGGCCCTTGAAGCATGGACCGTGTAATTGCATAAGCGGGTGCGACGGGTGGTATTGGCGATGTCACACTAGCAATTTCGACCAAATTCAGGGGTGTGATTTTAGGCGCATTTGGGTTATAGGGGCATTGGGCAATCAAGTGATCTATGCCACAACGATTACATGTGAGTATTGGCATTGCAGACGTGCTCCCTTGATTCATTTGCATCTGTGTAGCATTCTTTTGCAGCCTAATAGGGCACTCCGCTACTCGATGTGGTCCACCACACTCGTAGCATTGAAGAGGTGGCCTCCTAGCCTGGGTGTTGATATTTTGACCTCTGGATGCGAGAGCAGCAGCTTGATAAACCGGCTTGACTTGTCCCCAACAATCTTCCATGTAGTATATAGGACATTCTTCCAATGTATCAAGTCCGTAGGCAATACTAGTGTCTATTTCCTCCTCACAGCCATCTGCATAAGCATTAGATGGCTCGCAACCCACTTGGTTCATAGGGGCGACTCTTGGATGCGGGGGCTGCGGTCCTAGCACAGGAGGTGGTAGCGGTGTAGCTTGTACAACATTTTGAGATCTAGGGACCATGTGTTGCGGTAGTTGCTGAACAGGTGGAGCAGGCATCAATACAGGAGCTCGAGGTGCATCCGTCCAGGCTACAGATGGTCTATTTGCCATCATACATTTGATCATTAAACAATCCTTAGCTTGGTGACCATACCTACCACATGCGTTGCAAGTTCCATTAAATTTTACTCTAAACGTAGGGCACTCACTAGTGCTATGTGGACCTAAGCAAATGGAACACCATTGTTGCTCCCTTCTTGGATACATGTGACTATTTTGAGGGGGTCGATTATCCTTAAGAGACTCTTGGATTGCCTTGGTGAGGTCTGTCAAGAATGTCTCAAATACCTTTGTCTCATTGGCAATGGGCTTTGCAGGCATGGGTTCATACTCAATGGCTTGTGAGCTAGTGGATCTCGTGTCAGTAGACACCCTCATGCCTGCTATCATCAAGTTGTCCTCTAATTGGATTGCATTGGCAGTGACATCTTCCCAGGTTGTGATACCTCTAATCACTAGTCCATTATAGATTCCTTCATTCCTCAACCCTCGAATGAATCGATCAAGCAGTTGGTTATTGTTGAAGCGCTCATTTACAGGGCAGCGAGAGTTTAAGTGCTTTAGACGACTAATGAAGTCCCTTACTGACTCTCCTTCCTTACGTTCAGCCTTCTGTAGCTGAGATGCTACACCCCAAAGCACACCTTCTCGTATGTACTCCTTTAGAAACAACCTTCGAAGGGTAGGGTATATTGTTTTCTCGTCCACCCTTAGGGTCCTATACCAATCTCCAGCCTTCCCACTTAATGTCAAGCTTAAGGCATTGCACTTATGTAGTTCGTTGCGTTCCCCTAAGGAATCACATACTTGTTCAAACACTTCAATGTGTTTTCTAGCATCTTCGTCCCCATTGAATTTTTGCGTGAGTTTGGCAATTTGTACTGCCTTACTTCTAGGCTCTCTATCAGATGCGTGACGCATATTTTCCGCGATAGATCGACCTATGGTTTGAGCAAACGCTGCCAAGTCACCTATGTGAGGAGGCAGGGCCGGTGGAGGTACTCTTGGAATCATATGTGGGAGGGGAACGGGTACCGGTCTTGGCATATGTGTGGATGATGCAGGATATGGAACATAACCGGGCATAGGTCCACTCGGATAAGAGCTAGGGAGCGGCACTCGAGGAGCATAAGCAAGTGGTACAATTGGAGGTGTGGGGGCCATGTGTGCATAAGGGGCTAGAGACACATATGGTCGAGGCCCCATATTAGGTACTACAACACTAGGTAGTGGCACTGCGCTAACCGTAGATGTCATCGGTACATTCTCTGTCAGGCTTATCCCTGGAGTGAGCACTATGTTTTCCTTAATAGAGGGTTGAGCCAAGTTAGGGAAGCTAAAGTTTTCGCTCGGAGGCTCAGATTGCATAGAGACCCCAGGTGAAATGACGTAAGATGGGTCCATGGGGCTCATTAGAGGAGTCTCCATTTGTGATAGAGTAGGCTGTTGAGCCTTGCTCGTATCCAGAAATCTCATGGGGCCAGTTGAGAGTATATTTACCCCTCGGTTTTGCCTTTCTGATTGAATAATGCCATGGATAACATTACAGATCATTTTCTGTTGATCTTCGATGCTCGTGGCACTAGAGGTGGATTGTACAATCTCTATCCATCCTACATGGTAGGCGTGGCCAGAGTGTAGATCCGTCAACACCTCAGTGTGGAGGTCGTATGTCCAATGATCATTAATGAACAATCCTTCTAGAGTCGACGTGTTAACGGTTTCTTGTGAGGTAGAAGCAATGTTGCTCCCCGTGGTTTTACTTGCCACCAACGGTACTCTAGAGGGAACTTCTGAAGGAGGCAGCTCAACAGGGCCTTCTTGGTAAGAAGTTGGCAGGATATCCACATGGACACTCTTTGGGGGTGTGGGGTCCACGTGCGATGTGAAAGGAGAGTCCACTTCCCCACCCCCTTCGTGTGCTTCATTTGCATCAGGTTCCGAGCGAGTAGCTCTACCTAATGTTTCCATGAAACGGCTAAACATACTAGTACTAGGTTGTGGAGCTTCGGGAGGTGCATGGCCTTCTCTCTCAGTGTTTTGGTTAGGGTATGCTTCCATGATTTCTGAGTCGGAGGAGGAATCACTAGCGGCTATTTTAGGGTCTTGGGTGGTGCTACCTTGTGTCCCCGCTGAGGGTCTAGAGCTTATCGTGGATGGGTAATGGGTGTCCGTATGAACAGAGGCACCCTCAATATGCTCGTGTTCTAACACTCGCCCAGAGCGTAAGTGCATGTGCTTTTGATACCCTAAGGTGTCAAAAAGCTGCTCTAGGAGGCCTTGTGACTAGTTTTTAGCGTGTTTTTTGTTTGTTTTTTTGCTAGATTTTTTAGAGCGTGTCGTGGAATGGGCCGTGTGATAGCTCGAAACGAGCGTATCGGTGAGAGGGTCGTGCCGTGCTTTACAGCCCTCCGTTTGGTCACTCTATGCCCTCGGAATCCCTAAAACTGTCAATTTCCAGTAGGGAACTAGGCCCAAACTAGAAAGTCTAAGGGTGCAAGTGGGAAGAGAAAGGAGGAGAGTGGAGGACTTGTCCCACATACTCTCATTCTCTCTTGAGGGAGTAGGGTATATATATAAGAGTGAGTCTAGTATATATCATAAGACTGAGGACTGGGGCCTGGGCTTGGGCTTGGGCTTGGGCTTGGGCTTGGGCTTGGGAAAATGATCCCGATCTATCTTTTATACAAACCAACCCGTCCGTTTTAAGAGTCACGTTTTTTATTTTCGAAAAATTTCGCCGCCCGCTCACTCGCGTTTTTAATTTCCGATTTATTTTTTTTTTCAGAATTTTTTTTTTCTTTTTGGTGCAGAAAATACAGAAATTGAAAACGCAGATATGTAAAAATTGCAGAAAACGCAGATATGCAGAAATTTCAGAAAACGCAGAAATTGAAAAAACGCAGATACGCAGAAAATTGAAAAACGCAGAAATGTAAAAATTGCAGAAAATTGCAGAAATTGCAGAAAATGCAGAAATTGCAGAAAATTAAAAAAACGCAGAAATGCAGAAAATTGAAGAAATTGAAAACGCCGAACTTGAAAATGCAGAAATTGCGGAAATTGAAGAAACGCAGACAATAGCAGAAATTGATACTTGACAGCAAATGTAGAAAACGCAAAAAACAGAAATCTCCACACACTCCTTCCCTGCCTTTCCTATGATAGAAATTGCACCACAAGGAAGCGTAAAGTGCTAACCGAGCTTAGTGTAGGGCATATCCCCGGCAACGGCGCCAAAAATGTGCGCTCCTTGCCGCACTGTTGAAGCAAGGGACTTGCCAATACACCGTGTGCGAGCCACAAACGGCTCGAAGCACACAACAAGCCTAAACTAGCAAGCTCAAGAAAACAAAGGGTGTGTCACTCACCGCTCTACGCTCGCCTTCGTGGTGGATTCCTCGCCGCGATGAAGAAGAAGCTGCAGTCGTGCCGCGCTCAACCGCTTCGCCGCCGTCGTGCCTTCGTAATGCTCGATCGCACACACACTCTTCCTCTCTCTCTCTCTCACACACACACACAAGGAGGTGAAGAAGAAGAAGATGGAGATGGAGCAAGAGCACTCTTCAATTGCACAAATGAGAGAATGAGTAAAAATTAGGTTTAGTTGGCTTTTATAGGAGCTCACCCCATTCACACTTGGGCGCCCATGCTTAGCCAACTAATCCCTTGAATGTCCAAGTTAAAGTGCGCCTCTCATCGGCGATCACTCTACCTTTCCCTATTGGACCGACAAGCCCGGTACATGACTCTAAATAATACAACGTTTATAGATCATAGGGTGTCCGTGTGCCGTGAGGGTTAACACTAGGCAGCAAAACACAGAGCATGGTATGCATGACCAAATGCTAGCGTGTATGCAGAAACCACATGGGAGCCATAAATGCAAGACCACGTGCAGCACATAGTCCTGGAATAAAGAATGTAGCCTGCAAGTGGCTCAAGTGCTGGCCAGTTGTTGGAAGCAGTAACATTGTGTCACCAGCCTTCACCTGCTCCAACATGCTCTCACAAAAGTTGATCTGTTGCACACACGTACTCGCTGATGCTTCCAAGTCAGTCACTTCTTTCCGCATGACAAATGAAGAACAAAAGGCCCATAGGGATTAGATATGAGAAGCACCATTACAGCCAAAAGTACCATGACAAGTACCTTTAACAAAAAAAACTACCATAAAAAAGTACTTTGGACACTCCAAAAAACAACCTAGGTGTTTAAAAATACCATTGTAGGTAGAAAAGTACCTTGGACACTACCACCATAACAGAAAACTGCCATTCCATTAAAAAAATCAAGGCAAAAGCTTTTACCATAACAGGAAAGACTATCATGATAAAAAAAGCCACCATGACCAAAAACAAAGTATAATGATAGGTTTCTTGGAAACTACACACTAATTAGCAATGACCGTACAACCACCTTGGTAGAAAAAACTACCTTTACAAGTACCTTGGGCACAACCACCATAGCAAACAAACTTCCTTAAAGAAACAATCAACCATTGCAGAAAAAACCATGAAAAAGTACCTTGGGCACTGCCACCATAACAGAGATGGCTTTCCAAAAAACTTCTAGGGTAATGACATATACCATGGATAGTAGAAAAGTACCTTGAGCACTACCACCATAGCAAAAGAAAAGAACCATAGCAAGAAATATTGCCATGAAAAAAACACCACCATGATAAAAAAAAGTACCATGATACGCATTTTGGCCATTACATGATACCTGGAAAAATAGCCATGACCCCTGCACCTGTCATGGTAGAAAAAACTACCATGACAAGTACCACAATAATAGACAAACTTCCATGGAAAAAACAAACACTCATAGCAAAAATAACCACCATGGAAAAGTACTTGGCCAATCTCAGTGTAACAAAAAGAAAGCCATGTTAAAAGAAACTACCATGCCAAGTACCTTGGGTACTATTACCATGATAGAACCCCACAATAGAAAAAACTACCATGTCAGGTAGGTTGGGCACTTAGCACCATAACAGAAATAACTGGCATGACAAAGACAACCATCTAAATAGAAAAGAGTACCATGTCAAGTACTTAGGGCATTACCACATAAACAGAAATAGCTAGCATGGCAAAAAAAACCACCTAAATAGAAGAGAGTACCATGTCAAGTACTTAGGACATTACCACATAAACAAAAATCCTGTCTTGACTTGGTCGATACATACCTGGAGACGATCCACCTCATCTCTTATGTTCGAGCTGCTTGCATCGGCCCCAAGAGCTGTGAGTGCACTAGTTAGATCAGCCATCTTGCCTTCAATCACCAAAAATTCAGGGTCAGTATTGACAACTCCCTTCATGCTGGACCGCAATATCTAGAGCTCATGCAATTGCCCCTGAAGCACTTCCACGGCTGAAGATGTCCCTTGTATCTTCCACATATTTTGGTTCCTGTCTTGTAGCTCTACTCTTACATTATCCAATGTTGTGTTCAAAACCTTTAATGCATCCTTTTTTGCATCCAAGATCTGCTCCACATGTGCTTTTACTTGCCGGATTATGAAGGAGGTACTAGAGTGTTGCCAGATAAGAGAGCATTTTGACCACTTTTTTGACTTGCCCCGACATGGTCAAGACGAAGGGGCTGACGTGATGTCCCCTCATTATTCTCCAGCCAAATCTTTACTTTCTTGTCAATGCCACCCGGAAGCTTCTTGCAATGGTCCAAAACCTGTTCACGAAAAGCAGCCCATGCAACCTTTCAACGTGCAGGATCTTGCCGAGCAGCTGGGCATCGCTCGTACACAAACAACGTTGCAAACTTGTGTGTGATCTCTTTGTTGGCTGGCATGCTTTGGTAGACTTTGTGAAACAGTAACCTGCATTCGTCTACAAACTCAGGTTGCATCATATGCAAAAAGATTTTAGAGCCCTTCTCCCTTTTCTTCATGAAGATCGACAACCAATCCTGATCTGTGACATCATCCTCATCGAGGTGCTGGTAGAGCTTTCCCTACAAGCTTAAGACATACTCCTCATGCAACTCCTCTTGTGTGTAGAAGAATCAAGTTTTCTTGGGGTATTGAATCCTGCAGGAAGATCTTGCTGCAAACCACATTTGACATAGTAAACAAACATTGAAAGAACATTTCTACAATTGAAGAGACAGAGTTGATATGTACCAATGCTTTTGTCACCGATAGTTTCATACTTTATGCCCAATGTTGCGGAGCTCCTAGGATTGCTACTGGATGAAAGCATGCTAGCTGAACCACCATCAGCTCTGTTGCCATGGTGCACTTTTGCACTGGAGTCTTCATATCACTGTACAAACAAAAAAACACAATCCATGATTCACAATGTCCTCAAACAAACACATTGCTCAACCACAACAAAAGAGAGAGAGAGAGAGAGAGAGAGAGAGAGAGATTTTGGGGGGGGGGGGGGGGGGGGGGGATTACAATACCCAGTGAAGATTGAGGTCGCAGAGAGAGGGTAGGCGTCCACAATTCTTCCTTGCTTTGTCATGCAGGGTGAATGAAGATGGAGTAGCACGTGGGTAGCTTCCTGCTGTGTAGAATGGCATGCAACAGAAGTCAAAGTCACCCTCTACTCGTAAACAATGTTCAAAAAATGATGGCATTCTTGAAGTGGCGGCATTTTCCATTTCTTGCAATTTTCCACGTCCCCGATAAATTATTTGAAGGGAACAAATAAAACTTAAGAACTACTTCAAAAATCCTCCACCCTGGTTCTGAAGGGGCTCACGGGTACAGTCTCAAGTCTGGTGTGAGTAGTATAGTATTGGTGGAGTGGTCCTCCAAAATATGTATATCTCTCTAACTCCTTTCGATCCATTGGAGAGTACTTTTGGCCATACTTGTCCATTATGACCACCTAAATACTTTTGCCCTCCGTGTACGTGTAAACATACAAGTTTTTTCGGACTGTCAATTCTTTGATGCGTGGCTTGTCACATCTGTAATAGAGTGTTGTTCTCCATTATTGAACTTACAAAGCCCCACATATGTTTTGTCTGTGTTAAGGCACTCTGTGTCATTGGTGCGTCTGAGTACTGCGTTTTGTTTCTCCATTTTGGGTGGTGCATCATCCAGCTCATTATCTACCCTGTCCTTGGTGTTGGTCGTTTCCCATTTATCCACAATAAAAGGGTTATGAACCACCAGGTACATTACTCCCTCTCGGTCAAAATATCTATCCCCGTCATAATCAACATCTACAAGGTCTCTGAACTCGCTTGGCTTATTTTCCAACTTAACACAGTAGCGGTCCATTCCATCCTAATATATTTTGGCATTAAGCACATTTTCAAATTGAAACTTCAAATACAACAATTTTACATCAGATGCAGGCTGAGAAGGACCTGCACCCATCGAAGCTATTCCCTTAGGGTTTGACTTGTTAGAATCTTCAATCATGAGGCTGTATGATCTCTCACATGAAGTGTCAGAGAAAATCTTCTCTAAAATGGGATCCAAAGGCGACAGTGGTCTTTGATTCACACTTTCTTCCGTCGAGGGATTACTCCCTTGATCAAAGATGTTGGGCTTCCTATTCTGGTACAATCTTCCTGATTGCAAATTCATGAAGAATTGGTAATACAACATCCAAACCGAGTTACCTCGTTTAATAGTTTGAATCACCCGTTTGATCTTACTTCCTGGGTAGTATCTTCTAGTACTTGCAACATGTCAAGAATTTGCTTGATATCTGTGAGCTTACAGCTGTTCTTGTTAGTTCTCGCTTGTATTTGACAAAACTTAGCTGGGTTTTTTCAGTAGCACACAATTCCCTACAAATTCTCAACAATTTGGGTCCAAATTCAATTTTGAAAGAAGCACCAGGTTGCTATGGACTAGCTCTTTGTAAGGTAAGTTTCTGTAGAAGCACCAGGTTGCTATGGACTAGCTCTTTGTATGGTAAGTTCTGTCTCTGTTCTGACTCAAAGGTACATGGATCGCGATCCATGTTGAGAAGCCAATTGAACTTTTGTTGCTATCACCAGATTTAACATGATTAAGAGGTCTTATGGTACCAAATTTTTTAGAAATGAACCTCTGGATTGGAGGCTAAGTTGATTTTGGCACTTTGCCTAAGCTTCTGTCAGTTCTGAGCTGTTGGGATGATTTCTTACACCCAAATTTAACTCTGGAAGGATCACTAGAGACTCTATCATGCCCTCTAGCTATGGCACCAGTTTGGTATCAAATTGTGTCAGGGGAACATGGATCGCGATCCATGTTCCTTTGTGTCAAAATACACTGAATTTTGTCCCACAGCTAGTCCTTGGCCTAGTGATGTTGGCTATATGGTTTTTGAACGTTTTAAAGCTTTTTAGGACATACAAAAGTCAGTTTTAGGGTTTATTTCAGTGGTTTCCCCCTTGATCTAATTTTGCCCCCCTTTTTGAGATTTTCTAATAAAAGTCCTTTGGGAGAAAGTGTTTCAATTGTTATCACTTCCCTGCTTGCCTATTATCAACTCAAAATTCCAAAAAGGTACATGGATTGCGATTCATGTTTGGCAAGATTTTGGACTGACACTTTGTGAGCTGATCACACAAGGTATGATGATGCTATTCCCCAAGTCCTTTTGGAATTGATCAGTTTTTTCCAAGTGAAAAGCAAGATTTTGTTTCTGTTTTGCGGTTTTTGCAAACAACTCCTTTTCTGGTATTTTGACCAGATTTTTTCACTTTTTGTTGATGGCTCCTTTTGGAAAAGTTGTTCAACTAGTAATCAGGAGTACACTGATCAAATCTTAATGTCAGATGTCCACCTGGAACATGGATCGAAATCCATGTTGGGAAGCATATGTATATGAAATTTGGTTATGTTGATTCCTTGCTTCTAGTTGATCCCAATTCTCATCCTTTTTTGAATTTAGACAAGTAAAAGTTCTTTTAAGGTTTTGCTCTGCTCACCCCAATATTGTGATTTTTTTAATCTTTTAGCACTTTATTTTTTACCAAACTCAAGGTTCTGATGCCTGAGAACCTATTCTAAGCAAAGGAAATAGTTTTAGCACATTTTGCCAAAAAGGTACATGGATCGCGATCCATGTTGGACAAGCAATTTGAAAGTTTTTAGCACATTCTTTTTCAGCAAGTGTTTTTATCCCCTTCTTGAAAGTTTTGTTGGGTTTGGTCCAGTTTTGAAGCTCTGACCATCACTTCTTCAACTTTTCAAAGTTATGGTCTTCAACACCAAAATAAGGTTTTTGACAGTTTTTTCCTCAATCCTTTTGGCCCCAAATGACGGTGTAATTTGTTTCCTAACCTACTCCTATAAACTGAAATGAATCTGCAAACATAATTGAATTTAACAGTACGCAAATAACAACGAAGTGTGTGGTGGAACAGTCCTTTCCAAGCATGTGAAAAATCAAAGAACGAAATACTATCTTGTACTTCAGTCACAGCTTTCTTTGCTCCTAAGGAATAGCACTGGCTAGTCACGGACTCCAGTCTCTACCAAGCACTAAACCTACGTCTAGCTGCTTCACTGTCTATGTGTAAGCGGAATGGGTATCAAAGCTTGAAGGGAGATTTTTTTTTTTGTAAACTGAGTCACTCACCACCTAAGGATCGGTTTCCCCGGCAATGGTGCCAATGTTAGCGGGTCGCCGCGACGGACGTCTACAGCATAGTTCTTTTGTACTAACATAATGTCAATATGCAAAGAAGCGACTCGGGATGGGGCACGGAGACTTAATGAGAGTGTCAATCTCACCAAAGTGAACTCAAGGGCTACTCGTTTTACGACAAAAGCAAATCAACCACTTCCTAGTCAGACAATCAGCATGCGTTTAATCTCATCACTCTAGGTCATCACGCCTTTTCGACATCCAAACAAATCCGGAATGCCACAAAACTTAAGGAGAGATATCACAACACTTAAGGGCTCAATCCTACCAAGTTCTATCACCATCTGGGAAGGTAAATAAATAACGATCCTTCACAAAAAATGTGCAAAAAACTGAAACAGAAGTACTTGGAAAGGTCTTCCTTAAGCATAGAAACACTTATCCATGGTCAAAACATCAAAAACAACCATTTTAACCTCCAAATCAACGCATTTAGCTCACAAACAATGTGTCGCGAACCGCAACAGAATTGAAAATGATCACACTTGATTGTAGAGTAAGAAACAAGGAACGCAATGTTCGGAAACAAATTCTGATTATCAGTTCAGGAGAAAACAAGATTACAAGTTGTAGAAGTAAGAGGCCTTCACAGTGCACATTTTTTATTCTTCAAACTAATGATAAATCTCTCCTCAAAACTAAGGGTTTTGACTTTAAAAGCTAAGGGGGCTTTCCCATGACCATCCGGCCTCTTACAAGGGTATAGACTCAAAGAAGTAAAGAGGGTATTGTCTAATTACATCATGGTTACAACTCATCCTAGGCTGAATTACATGGCTTTCTTTGAAACAATAGAGTGTTTACAGGGTTTGGTGTGCATATGCCTGTATATGCTTGTATCCACCAAACATACATGTTCGTCTCTTTGGAGAGAATGTAAATATAGGTCATCCATAAAAATATTGTAGAATTGTCTTAGATGTCCCTTGAATGTATGACTCATCAGCCTTTGGAATGTGGCAGGTGCATTGGTTAGGCCAAATGGAATCACTTGATAAGCAAAAATGGCCCATTCTATGGCAAAAGCCATTTTGTACCGATTCTCTACCTTAATAACGAGCTAGTTGTAGCCCGAGAAGCCGTCATGAAAGCTATAAACCTCCTTGCCCACAACTCTCTTGATCACATGATTTGTGATGGGTAAGAGACATATTTAGGAATTTAGGAATTATTCAAGTATCATTTTTTATAATTCCGCTCGTAAACTTAGTATTTTTGTGCAATTTGATCTATCAACTGCTCGCGGGCACACTCAATTCATTTCCTTTTTTTTTCAATAGCACCTTCATTTTGATATACTTTAGCTATTTCAACAAGCCAATCAATTAATAATATTCTCTAAATAGTGTCATGATATAATGAGGACTTTAGAGCACTTGGAGGTCATCTAGAAGATGCTCGTTAATGAGTTCAACTTAGGACACTTGGAGGTCTATTGAAAGGAGTAAGTGCTTGTTACCTCTAGAAATAAATCCTCTTTAAACAAGTTTTTTGAATACAAAGTTAAGAATTTGCTAGAATTAATGTCCTTATTGGAGGAAAAAACATACATTTAGTTTCAGTTAGAGATGGAAAAACGGATTTGTACATGGAAACCAAGCTACCTACATAGAGATTTTAGATATGACAAGCACTTTCCAAAATATCGGTCCTCTATCATGGTATGTACAAAAATGTATGCACGCTTGAACTTAAGTTTGAGCCTCCACACACCTGGCTCAAACTTAAGTCCGAAGCTAGCATCTACCATGGCTAGGTACAAAAATGGTAGAGGCTAAACCTCTATCAAATAGAAGAAGGCATAGAGGCTCAAGCTTAAAGTTCAAGACTCTATTGTTTCTAGATACAAAAATGGTAGAGGCTAAACCCTTACCATATAGAAGACGTCATGGAGGCTCGAACTTAAGTTTGAGCCTCTACCCTTGCTAGATACAAAAATGGTAGAGGCTAATTCCCTACCAAATAGAAGAAGGCATGGAGGCTCGAACCTAAGTTTGAGCCTCTATCCTTGCTAGATATAGAAAGGGAAATATGAGAAAGATGACAGAGAGAGAGAGAGAGAGAGAGAGAGAGAGAGAGAGAGAGAGAGAGAGAGTCTAGTCAGGTATCCTCTACTAGAAATAGCTTGCTTTGACCCCCTACACCATTTGCTCGCAGAAGCTTGTTATCAATGGGGTCATTTTGTCATGTCATCATGAGAAATAGTGTGACTCAAGTAGGTCAACATGGTAATATCAAATTAGTTTCTTATCTTATTTGTAAATGAAACAAGTTATCTCACCCAATATGAGTGGCGGCATGGGAGAAGCTCAAGACAAGACGCGATAGTTGAGCTTCTTTCCAATCATGCTATCTAAGAAACCAGGTGAGAGCATGTGACAATCTATACACAAAGCCTTGGACACTAGCCGTGGACGGGGGCTTGGAATGCGTGACAATCATTGATAGCAAAGCAAACCCTTGGTGTGATCCATTCACAAAGAGGCCGTAAAGTGGCCTTCATAACGTGATTGTTCTCAAACATGGTGTGCCTTACATGAGCGCCTTCAGATCCAAACTCTTGTGTGCTATAGTGTGATTGGATTGTAGCATAGTATAGACTATAATAATAGAATGGTAGTAGTTAGAGAAATGGAAGACTATAATAGTGTAATTAGATCATAATATAATATAATAGAAATGGAAGTAGAGGAAGGCGGGCAACTGCACCAGGCTGGGTTTGCAGCGAAGGTGGTGGAAGCAGATGGGCTTGTTAGACCCTCATGAGGAGTGGTTGTTGTCCTTGATCTCCCCCTATGATTCCCTCATGCACCATGTCAACTACACCCGGTCTCTCCAGCTCCCATGTGCAGGTTGGCTTTGCAGACATTATAGTTGTGCTTTGTGTCGGCATTTTGTCCTAGCCTTATTCTAAGTGTGAGGATAGCTCGTATTGTGCCACTTTAAACACAATATGTATAGAAGTAACATTAGGTATTGTACACCCATATTTCTAGATGGTGAGTAGCTTTCAGTCCTCTGTCCCTGCGATGCCCACATCTGCCATGTCAACTACACCCTTAGGCTCCTATGCACAAGGCTACGCCTTTGAGAGAAGATCGACGCCTTTGATAATCCAATTTGTGAGTGCCCTCAATCTGTGACTCCTTTAATAATCCAATATGTGACTGCCCTGAGCACCTTCAAATCCAAGCTCTCGTATGTTATTAGCAAGCAAACACATGCTATACACAAGGCTGCACCTATGTGAGCGCTGTCAGCGTACTTACACTCTTCTCTTAGCAAGCGGGCGCACACGCCCAACCAAGTGTGCGCTATGAAGAACTCACAATTGCGATCAGAGAAAGAACAATATTGTGCAACCTCTCATGGCATGTGGCATCACACACAAGTAGAAAGAGCTCGCACCATGCAGTCTGCACCCCTTGTGAAGAAGAAGAGCTTGCTTGTATCAGTAGTGTGACTGCACAATTTGAAATTCTCATTAAGTCTCTCTCTCTCTCTCTCTCTCTCTCTCTCTCTCTCTCTCTCTCTCTCTCTCTCTCTCTCTCTCTCTCTCTCTCTCTCTCTCTCTCGTAGCAAGGCATATGAGGAAAAGAATAATAAAAACAAGGAGATCTCTCATGAAGAAAATGTGCCCAAGGAGGAGGCAAGTCTCTCAAGCAAATAGGGATGCGTGACCTATGAGACCGAGTTACAATTGAAAATATGCTTTTGGAATTGTAATGGATACCCATGGAATGTGGGGGCTGGCATTGATGAACTAACAAGCAAAGCCGATGTTGTACTTCTTGTTGAAACTTGGGAGCATGATACACAAAGGATTAACGGTTTGGAGGATTACAATATACATTCATTGATGTGGTCAAAGAATCTCAAGCAACGAAGAGGACAAGGAGGGTTAGCATGTATGGTTAAGAAAGGATTGGAAGATTTTGTATCAATTGTGAAAGATGACAAGTACAAACGTTATGTATGGCTGAAAATTATGACACCAAAAAGAGCACCCATTTTTGTAGCCGGTTGCTACATTCCTCATCATGATTCTCCCTTTTATGCTTGCATGGATAGAGATCAATCATTTTCTGATTTGGAAGAGGACATTTATTATTTCAAAGGTGAAGGTGATGTTATTGTATTTGGGGATATGAATGCTCGCACAAAAACATTGCAACATGATACTCAACAATTTGATATGCCATACATTTCAAGGGAGTTGGAGGAAGTTCACTTGTATGATCGTACTTCAATGGATGAGAAAGAGCCGGATCACTATGGAAAGTTACTTTTACACATGTGTAATAGCACGGGTATGCTCATTGCCAATGGTGTATCTTTGTGGAGTGGAACCAATGGATTTACATGTAGGAGACATAATGGGGATAGTGTGATTGACTATATGCTACTCTCTGAAGCCATCATGTATCGTATAAAGAGTTTTATGTTTGGTCAATGGACCCCGGAATCCGACCATCGCACCTTATGTATTGACCTTTCATGTGGAGAAGCAACTAAGCATGATAATCTCAGCCAAAGGAAAGAGAAGTTATCACTATGTATGGATTTCAAACGGGCACCAATGTACATTGAAATGGTTGAGCAAAAATTATGGATGACAAAGCTTCAATGTGATGCACCATTGGAAACTAAATGGGAAGCTTTCAAGAAAGCTATTTGTTCTTGTGCGGAAGAATGCTTTGCCATAAAGCATCTCCATGGTATCAACAAAGATAGATCACGCAAAAGGTGGTTTGATAAAGAATGTCAAGATGCTCGAAAGTCCTTGATAAAGCTTGATGCAACTATAGACAAAGACAACTATCAAAGTCATTTGCATACATACAAGGCATTGATTCAAAAGAAGAGAAGAAGATGGGAAGTAAAGCAACAAGAATTTCAAGTCCAAGAAAAGGCACATGCATGTGGAAGATTTTGGAGAAACTTGAGAGGCAAGCGGGTTGAGAATTTTGGTAACTTGAGTCTAGTGGATATGTACATACATTGTAGGCAATTATATGAGCAAGCAAATACTGAAAAAATGCCATTTTATGGTTCACTCCCATGTATGCCGTCTTTTTTTACTATTGAGGATGTATGCGGTGGGCTTGAAAAGTTGGCCACTCGCAAAGCGGGAGATCTTCAAGGTATCAAGCCGGAGATGATCGAATGGACGGGAGATTTTACCCATGAGTGGATGTGTGATATGTTCAACCTTGCACTTCAACATGGTATGCCTTATTATTGGAGTACTAATTGGGTTAAGCCTTTGCATAAAGGAGGGGATGTAAAGAATGTAAGCAACTACCGGACTATAATGATTGGGTCTCTTATGGCAAAGTTGTTTGGGTGCATAATGGAGATGAAATTGAGTGATTGGGCTGAAGAGAATGACAAGCGTGCAAAGGGACAAGCGGGTTTTCGTCGATGCCATAGCACCATTGTTCATCTTGTCACTCTTTGTGTTCTCATGGAGGAAAGTCGGTTGAAAGGCAAGCGATTGTATTGTTGTTTTGTGGACTTTAAGAAATCCTTTGATATGATTCCACGTAACAATTTGTGGAGAAGGATGGAAGAACTCCAAGTGCCAAGTGAGTTTATGCTTGCGGTTTCTCGAATCTATGAGACGGTGATTTGTCAATGGCGCATGGGAAGAGAAATTTCAGAAATTTTTGTAAGCACTATTGGGGTTAAACAAGGATGTCCATTGTCACCAACTCTCTTTGGTCTATGCATCGATCAATTGGAACAAATGGTACTTGACTTTATGCAAGAAGAAGGCATTGAAGAGGTCACTATTTGAAATGCGGTAATCATGCTTTTGTTGTATGCGGATGATGTAGTGCTTCTAGCACACACTTTAGAAGATGCACAAAAGCTTATGGTTGTCCTTGAGAACTTTTGCTTGCATAGTGGGCTGATTGTAAATGAATCCAAAACAAAGGTTATGCTTGTGAAAACCAACCATAAGGAGAAGCTATGCATTGTGTACAACAACGAGACACTTGAAGTTGTTGAGAGCTTTAAGTACCTTGGCCTTGAGGTTCCATCCAATCACAAGTGGCATGAATGTGCTATTCGTCGTTTGGAAGCGGGAAAGAGAGCATATTATGCATTTGAGAACATGTGTAATGCGGGAAACATCAAGTGTTGGGTTCTCAAGAAGTATCTTTTTGATGCATTGGTGACACCGGTTCTTCTTTATGGAGTTGAAGTGTGGGGCGGGAGCATCTCAATGTCTACTTGGAAAGAGTTTGAGAATGTCCAAAAGCGTTTTCTTACAAACTTTCTCCAAGTTAAGTCAAAAACACCATATATGCTCCTACTTCTTGAGTCGGGATCTCTTCCAATTGAGGTTATGGGCATGGAAAGGGTTGTGGAGTACATGATAAAGATGCGTCAAAACCCCTCACATCGACTTCCTACAATTGCATGGGAAGCAAGCAAAAAAGTTCAAAAGACGCATAAAAGCAAGATCTTGAGCACGGGATGGATGCAAGACATAAAGAAGTGGTTTGGGAGATGGGATGCATTACACTTGCTACATGATGCTTCAATTGACTCTCAAGTGAATGAAGCTTTTCTACAACGCCAATGTATTACGGCTTGGGAGAAATCCGGTGGGTCACGCTTCATACATTACACCACCTATATTTCCCCCAACTACAAAACCATGTTCTTCGCTGAGAGAGGAAACCGTACTCACAATTACATGCTTGAGCCTATTCCCTTGTCCGCGATACGCACTATCGCAGTAATTCGGCTTAGCTCCCATTTCCTTCGATGCGAGATAGGGTGTTGGGGCAATGGAGAAGAGTCAAATCGATTGTGCACATTATGCTCACTGCAAGTTCGAGAGTCTGAGTACCACACACTACTAGAGTGCTCAGCTTTTGATCACATCCGAACTTGCTTCTCTCAAATTTTCAGCCATAACTTAGACCTACACACTTTCCTCTCCCAGCCAAAGTGTGGGCTCTCCATTGCGACTCTCATCACTATAATTTTGGAGCATCGAGAGTCACTCATCAGCCATACACATACTACATCACATGTAACTTTGGTCCCATAGGTCATATTTGACCTCCGAGGACGATAATAAAATCTCTCTCTCTCTCTCTCTCTCTCTCTCTCTCTCTCTCTCTCTCTCTCTCTCTCTCTCTCTCTCTCTCTCTCTCTCTCTCCCCCCCCCACATTATACACACATACTCCTTCCGCTCCCCTTTTTGCATGCACGGCATGAGCCATCCCATATCCATATCCATGAGGAAGTATCAGAAGGTTGGAAATGGCGATTAATGACGGCGCCCCCCGCTCCCAGTCGTCATATTTGACGATCATCATGTTTAAAATTCAAATTAAAACGAATCAATTAGTCATCATGTTTTTGTATGCCTCTCTAATATCATGTTTATTTTTTAAAAGGGCTTGGCCTCCAGTTCGAATGAGAAGGGTTCAAACGGCAGGTTCAAACTTACCTGCATTGCATGCCAGCTCAAGATTTTTGAAAGGTCTCGGCCTTAAGTTTGAATGAGCAAACCTTAGGGTGGGTTCAAACTTCATAGTGCACGTTGTTGCATACCAGATCAAACCTTTTCACCTCACTACAATTTGCAGAAGGTGTACAACGCTCGGACTTAAGTTCGAATGTACAAGCCTCAGGGTGGATTCAGACTTCACACTACCTTGAGTTGCATGCCATTTTTAACTCTTTGGCCTCACTACAGTTCAAAAAGGATTCCAACACTCATTTTTGTAAATACGCACTGTGAGACAACAAAATGAAAGCAAGGACGTGGCTACATCACCGCTGTCAAAAGTTACAGATTGCGAGATCAATGAACACACGTGCTTTTAGGTGACAAAGGCCCTGGACATAGTCCTATTCCAAGCATTGAGGCTGCCCAAGATCGTGGTAGGTCCGAAAAATAAACCAATGGTGCTCCTCTAATCACTTATTGCCATGTTGGAAATATGATTCTACATGGACTCTAGTTTCGCACAGTCTGAAGCCAACCTTTCAACTACGAGAGTGTCATATGGCCTTTGGACTCTATAGGATACAATGCTTTTACAATGGCCCTTCATCGCTCGCAAGTTTGAGGTGGAAGTTAAAAATTTTCTTGTCACAACAATTTGGTTCTAGACAATAGGAGGATGGAACTGTGGATTTTTTTCATCAATAATAGTTTCTACATTGTGTAGAAGCTAATCCCCATGACTCTATATTGTAACACTTCTTGTTTTGTCTTTGTTAGCACGACAAGGATAGCCACATGGTTGAATACCATGTACATTTGACAAGGCTCAGCCTAGAGTTTGGTTCTAAAGTTGTGTTTTGACACAATGTCTGCTCATAGAGAATCATACATGAGGACAAAGATTCATGAGCAGTCATTTTTCAGCAAGTTTGTAGTTCTAAGACTCAAAATATTAACGTCATATGTGATCTTATTACATGCATGCAAACCACTAAAAACTAGATCCTCAAGAAATAGAGAACGAGAAGAATTGTCCCATTTTTGTGAATTTTTCCCATAATTCCTAAATATGTCTTTAGTTATCTCTGATCATGGTGGCGTTCACATGTTTAAGATTTATGCACACTTGTAGTTTACCATTCTTTTTGTCTGCACGATGCTCTTTGGGGGTATGGTATATTGACATATGCTTGGATCTACCCCCTTAAGATCCTCGTACGACCAAGCAAACACATCTCTATATTGCTTGAGACTAGCTATCAGAAGCTGCTCTTCCTCTTCAATGACATTTGTCGTTATGTAAGCCGGTCTTGGTTCTTCCCCTGGTTCAACAAGATGAATTCTCTTTGCATTCTCAGGTCCATCATAAGATGTTATCAGTTCTTTCGGCTCTCGCATTGGTTGATCAACCACAATGCATTGTGTACTTTTTGTAGTGAGAGGGTGCATCAAACTTTTTAGTGTTAGAATCCCCCTCATTTTTTTTTTAGTGGTCCTCCTTCAGTGTTCGTTTTAACTTTTGGTACTCGCTTTTTAGTTCGGTTTTGGACATCCCGATTGATGTTTCAGCCATGTCGTTTGTTTACTTTTTTCTTTAATTTTATGAATTTGCTTGAAAGGTTGTCAATTTCATGGGTTTTCTAGTTATTCTTTCTTGGACATAGCCATCTGCTCCCATGAGCATGAGATTTTTTCCAACATTTCTGTAGTGAGAGGTTGGTGATACTTCTTCACTCTGCATCCATTGATCCAATTAGACATCACCTCTCCCTCCAATGTTGCAAGCTGGATGGCACCACTTGGTGATATGGCATTGATCACAAATGGGTCATTACCTCGCTTTTTTAGTTTCTTTGTTTTAGGGTGTAGACTAATACATAGTCACCCTTTTGAAACTCCTGTTTATGACATGTTGTTTATGAAATTCTTTCATTTGTCGCTTTTGTGCGTAGATGATTGCAACCACTTTGATTATCAACTCATCCATTTAAATTAGTTGTTCCAGTCTATCTGACAAGTGGTGTCTCATCCATCCTATTTCTATTGCAACGTGTATTGTAGGAATCAAGAATTCCACAGGAAGTATGGAATTTATCCCAAACACCAAATTGGAAGGTGTGATATTATGTGGCATTTTGTATGCTACCTGATATGCCCATAAAGCTAAGTGTAATTTTTGATCCCAATATGTTCTTGATTTGCTGGCAAATTTTGTGAGACTATGAATAGAATTTTGTTTGTGCTCTCAGCCTGTCCATTTTCTTGTGGGTGATATGGTGTTGTAAGCACCATAAATTCTGGCAATAGATAATCAACCACATCGTTGAGGAAATGCATCCCTCAATCACTCACTATCTTAATCAAAAGCCCATATCTCATAAAAATGTTCTCATATAAGAATTCCGTTGTCGTTCTGGCATTGTTCTTTGTGTTGCCTTCGTGCTACCCATTTTGTTTTGTGGACACAATGATGTATTGAGCATGCGTTCGATACGCCGGTGGTGAGATATCCAACAAAGTCTATCCCCCACTTGTCAATGTGTCTTAGAAAACAAAAATGTGCCAAAACAAGAAGAGTCGATCTTCTATGAGCTTCCTAACCAAAAACTGAGGAGACAAAAGAGATATCAAATAAGACAAACAAAAAAACAACTTTTTTTCTTCTTTGAGAAATCGATACCAAAGTTAATGATTAAACGCAGTATCTAATCAATACGCTCAGACGATACAAAGATGTCCTTGCATGGTCATATAAAGATCTAAAGTGGATAGATCTTGAGATCTCTCAGCACACGATACCCCTTAAAAGTGATGCCAGACCACGCAGACAACGTCCTTACACGTACAATGAGACATTTTCTAAGAAAACTAAGGAAGAGGTAACATGTGAAGGTGATGCAAGGTGCAAATTTTGGGTCCAATAATGTAGAGCTTGAAGTGTTGAAGGAGCAGGTCTAGACGGCTTGTCAAACCGAGCTACGGAGCCTAAGATATTGAAGGTTGAAGGTTCAGTGTGTTGCAGATTCTTGCCGGACAGGGCAGCTGGGGATAGGTGGCCCAAGTGGATGACATGGTATAGGCGTGTAGTGCTCTATTTACGGAGCCTACGTTTCTTTTCAGATTACAGATAGGAGCCACGGATTGCAGTTTATGGCCAGTTGAAGTTTTGTCGGGGGCTAGGTTGGTTCCCATCTGACCACCTAGGGAATCGTGCCATCCGACGTCTTTTGAGCCTCGACAAGGTTCTAGAGCAGGCTATGCATCATACGAAGCTAGCAAGAATTAACTACACATCAAACGGAGCCCGGATCAGAAAGATACAGAAGTCTGAAGATAGGATGCATGTGTCTCAAGTAAATGAAAATTGGTATTTTTACGGCCTCGGTTCGGGGGCTCGGGGAATGGTGAAATGCAGTGACGTTGGTATGAGTTTAGAGCCGGCTCAATGAGTTTTTGGCTGGATTTTGTGGCTTGGCAATCCGACACTGGAAGAGGACATGGGAGCATGGGGAAGGAAGGCCAAGAAATAAAGGCTATGCTTGAAGTATTTTTTGAAAAAATTGCAATGCCTTAAGAGGCCATGGAGCTTGGACCTGCCACGTGGTACCGCATGGTCCCGTATGCACAATGAGGTGGTGAGAAGCAAGTGTATAAGAGTTGAGGCGTGTCCCCTTTTTCTTGTGTGGTGACAAGAGAGAGAGAGAGCTCTCTTCTTGTGAAGCTATGGCGGGGCGGCGTTGGGCGCGTGTGGTGAAGAGAGAGAGAGAGAGAGAGAGAGAGAGAGAGAGAGAGAGAGAGAGAGAGAGAGAGAGAGAGAGAGAGAGAGAGAGAGAGAGAGAGAGAGCTCTCTTGTTGTGAAGCTATGGTGGGGCGGTGTTGGGTGCTATTTTGGGCCTAGTGGTGCAGGAACGCTGGTGGCCACGCGCAAAGTGGACTGCCGGCGGCGATTTGTGTCATGTGATCACGTGGCGGCCTTAAGGCCCTGTGCCCGCACCCATTGGGGCCAATCTTTTGAAGGCATGTGTGCCCCCTCCCCCAATAGCGATGCCGCTATTGCCTGCTTAGGGGAAGGGTCCCGCTAGTGGACAGCAAGGGAGTTGGAAAGAGAGAGTATGAGCCCGAGGCCAATCGAAGGGCTTATCAAGGGGAAGATCCCACGACAAGTGGCCAATATGCAGCGGTGAATGGAGAAAGAGATTTCGAAAGCTTCAAGGGGCATGGCCAAAGGGTATATCCCACCCACCACAAATTTCAAGCAAGGAAAGAGATAGAGAACCAATCCGAGAAGAGTCCCAAGTACCAAAGTGCAATTGCAAGGTTGGCCAAATTGAGCGGACAAAGAGCCAAGAGAGGTGCCATGCAAAGGTTGCCAAAATATACTATGCTAAGTGGTGGCAATGCAAGGAAATTCCAAATGAAGCTGCAAGTGGAGTGCACAAGATGGGAGCTCACCCATTATTTCTTTTTTAGGTCTCCTAGACACACCCCTATAAAAGGAGGTAGACGCTCATTTTTTGGGGTCTTTGACCAATGTGGCTTGTTTGCCAGAGAGAGTTATTGGAGGTTTGCAAGCCTGTGTGTTGTAAGCTTGCCATTGAATCTGCATACTTGAATGTACTATCTCCCTATGCAATACTACTAAGCATTTGCCCCTATTTCTCATGTTGCTTCTCCCCATCCCCCTCCTTTTCTCTCTCTCTTGGTGTATTTGTCAGTGCTTGCAGATGGTATGCCTATAGCTTGAAGGGTGTTACCAAGAGGGCAGAATTGGGGTGTCTTGAGAGTCAGAAAGGGTGAGTTGAGCATGTGGGTGCATTTGTGCTGCAAGGTGTTTTTGCAAGATATGAGATAGTTGTTTTGTGTGCTAAGGTGGATTTGTTACAGTAAATTAGCCAATTTGAAGGTGTTGTTTGAGAGGTTAAGGGTGTTGTGAATACCCTGAGCTGTAGGGAGGCTTTGTGTTGTGTGTCTGCTAAAGTCGAATTTGAAAGTCAAATTTTGACTCTCATAGCTCGAATTGAAGTGATACACAGAGACCAATCACGAGGATAGAAAAATTCTACCGTCTTTATAGAAGAATAGCTAACTTGATCAAATTTGTACAGGAATCAGGTTGCAGACGAGGAATCCGTGGCTTGACACGAAGTTGCAATTGAATCGAGTGGAAATTGACGACAAATCAATCCAAAGGTAAGTACTCTATCCAGGGCTTCATAATTCTATATGAACCTTAGATCTGGTCGTGTACTAGGAAATCAGGGCATACTCGGAGAAACCTCTAGGAGAGTATCTACCGAAGAAAGCATGAATCAAGGCAATTCCTTGCACACAATTCCAGAAGAAGTCTCAGACACTTTTTCAGATTCAACATCTGAAATGTCTTCTTACTCGACTCACTCGAAAATCGGAACGATAGTGCACTATAAGCATATACTATCTTTTTACAAGACTAACCGTCATGGAACCCAGGTTTACTTGGATCCTAACGAGGAGTATGCTATTCGCGTTGATGACCATGGTATTGAGTTCGAAGAAGAGGTTAGGGCAAACAAACAAGGAAAAATTGTACATGGATCGAAATGGAACTCAGTATTTACAAGTTGAAAACCCTGACGTGATAGACAAATGGGGGTTAGAAGTAAACACCATAATCCGAGATAGTTCAGCAAAAGAAGGACCACCAACTTTAGAATTCGAGGGATACGATCAAGTAGACTTGGGGCCTTTGAAACGGCTTAGTACGGATAATCCTAGGACCGGAGTCTATTTTTGGGAAGATAGAAACATAAAAGATCTTCTGTGGACTTCTCATGCCAAACCAGGACAATCAACGGCCATGAAGATCGTCTATATCTTCATGATCAAAGATAAGGGATTGTTATAACAACAACTATGGTATGATAACTTCTGAGGAGGTAGAACAAACCAAATACCAAGGGTATTCCATACGGGGTTGGATATTGGGGCAAGGACCAAAAACAATTCCAAGAGATGAACACCGTGAGAGATCATCTAAGAGTAATGTAAAGAAACCAGAAACCACCTCATCACGTAGAAAATTGGGTGACACTAAGGCCAGTCCAGGGCTACATGAGTCACTATTTCCAACAGACTGGTTTGAAGGACTCGGAACAGGACCAACTCCTAGAAGACCTGAAGTTGAACCAAACAGACGCGTCAAACCAGCTGATTTTCAGAAATGGGTCAAAAAATACAATGGATTGGGGGATCCATAAGACCACTTATCAAGCTTTAAACAAGTGCTAAGAGCACAGCATATATTCAATTTCCATACTCAATTCGAGGGGTTTGAAATGACATTAGAAAGGAACGCTTTGACATGGCTCCAAAACATTCCACCAAGGTCAATCATGGACTTGAACACATTAGCTCAAGGATTTGTAGCTGCTTGTTCCAAAACGGGGATCAAACATAATACGGTAGCTCAAATCTACAGCTTTAAACAAAAACATGGTGAGTCTGTTAGGGATTGTGCAACTCGAATGAAACAATACATTGCCTGATGCCCAGATATGGAGATACCTGCAGAAGAACGACTTGTATCTTTGTTTCTGGAGGGACTGCTAAACAAAGAACTTCATGCTATACTCTATAGTAAAAAGCATACAACCCTAGAAGCATGTGTGTATGATGCTATTGACCTAGGAGACAATTGTGAGATCTTCAATAAAGAAGATGTCCCTAAGGATAACCAAAGCGATAAGACAGCATCCACAAAACCATCACAAGTGGGAACGACTGCTGCGGCACCACTCTCAACCATAGAATATATGCTAAAGAGGATGAACGACATGATGAACAATATGCAAAAAGCACCTATGAGAGGACCAGGACAAGGGATACCTCCACAGGGACAACCAATTAGGCCACAAAAATGGTGTGCAATCAAAGGTAAATGGACCAACCATGAGACCCACGAGTGCTACTTCACACCAAAGTATGATAGGAACATGTGGCCACAAGGACAATCCATGTACAGATATCAGCCTAATATGGCCCAATCTCAAAGACCACCAATGGGTATGGAAAGACCTCAACCTGTGTTGGGACAACAACCTCCGTATCCAGGACATAATGTAGTGCCTATAAAGTACATGCACTCTGAAGGAGATTGGTATAATCCACATCCACCACCAATGGAAGAAATCGTGACTTATGCTCCACCAGAGATCGCACCAATGTATTATGTAGCTAATCAAGGTGTCAGACCTCCCATGGGAAGACCCATAATGAAGCCCAAAACAGGAAACTTTCATAATTGTGGTGCTGATGACCATTGGAAAAATGAACGTCCAGAGCCTCACAAGAACCTCAAACCAATTGAAGCCTATTGCGTACAATGTTGCAAAAAGGGAGGACACTTTCTGGAAGATTGTCCTAAAAATCCCTTGAACAAGGAAAAAACCATAGTAAACGTAGTCCAAGTGATGCCTAGTAGCTCATCAAAGAGTCAACCGATTGTTCCAATCAAGGTAATCACTAGAGCCCAGGCAAAGAAAAAGAAACACAACTCTTCTGATGATTCGGAGAACACGAAAGTTTCTTCTCAAAGAATCAAAAGGAGCAGAAGCAAAAGATATGAGATGAGAAAACAAAAACAACGGGTTGAAATCGAAGAGAAAGCAAAGAAGCTAGCCTCGGACAAGTTGAAAGAAATTGGCAGTGAGTTCAAGGAAACAAGCGTGAAATTTGGAGGATCCATTCTGGTTGATAAATTTTTTGAGCCTATTAATGCCGCCTTGGAAGCCTACCAAGTAGGACTTAAAGCAGACCAAAACATGGAAAACAAGTGGAAAAACTTATCAAAATTTGGTAAGAATCTTGCAAGAAAACAAAAAACCAAGCTTGAAAGTATTGCAAAACCTGAAGAGCTTGCGGTAGAAGAAACGAAAGCAAAATCCGATGCGGTGGCAGAATCCCACCTTGAAACGAACGAACCAGAGCTTGTAGTGCCTGACAGCGAAGATGCTTTAGACGAAATTCTATTCGTAGAGGAAGACTGGCCAAGATACTTATGGGAAAAAGTAAGAGAGATCAATGATGGGATCCTAACTTTAAAGTCAGCTCCTATAGAGGAAGTCTGGTTGGATAACCTACCTTCTGATATGCATATGGATGTACAATACTTGTACGGGGATTGCATATCGGAAGCTTCAAGAATGTAGAAACCATTGACATTAAAAACATTACCTTCTTACTTGGGAGATAACAAAGATGAATCCATCGTATGCAGGACCACTCAAGTAAAAAGAGCTGAACAGACCCTAGAAGTAGATAACATTCATTCAATCATGTCTACACCCATCCAATGCACTCTTACTTTGGGAGAACTGTTAAAACTCAGACCATACTTGTGGAATGATTTACAGAAGACCCTAGAGAAGGTGGGGATAACGGGGTTAATCTCGAAGAATCTGGGAAAATTAAAAAATGAAATGGAAAACAAAGAAATTTGATCAGTTCCTATGAACAAAGTCGAAGAATATTATGAAGGGGAAGAAGGAAAACCACCCTCCTAGTGAAATATAATGACATTGAAACCATGGCAATACTGGATAGTGGAGCCGGCATAGCCATCGCCACTAAAGCAGTATGGGAATCCTGGGGACATCTAGCCATTAGACAAACTCGAATGAAATTGCAGTTGGCTGACGGACACATTGAGAGACCATTCGGGCTGCTTGAAAAAGTGATAGTCAATTCCTATGGAATTGAATATCAACACACTTTTTCCATAGTAGACTTTGGGGAAAAACTCAACTATGAAATCATATTGGGAAGATCTTTCATGCGACAGGTACAGCTAATCCAAGATTGGGGAAACAACTATCTGTACTTGAAGCAAGTGGGATCTATAACAAGAGTCAATCTAAAAGATCACACTTATAGAGATGTCTTGAAAACACCCATCCAAGAGTTTGATTCAATCTCTTCGGCTGAAACTAAACTCCCATCTTGGCTAAACAAAGACACTCCTATTTGGATGTGCAGAGCTTCAGAAAACGGAAGCTTAAGACGAAAAGAATGTATCCTAGAGAGGGACTGCACTGATGAAGCCTACGTACATGGACCCTTTCTAGAGCATTTATTTGAGCCATTCGCGTGGACTCAAACTTTAGCAACAATGGATGTATGTGTGAATACATCTATGCCTACTCAATTTTGCAATGAGGATGGCTACGACATAATTCCCATCCAAATGATTTCAATCCTCAATATTGAAAACAAAGATGAGGAACCCAAGGACTTAATGAAATCTCAACAAGTCTTTTCAGACCTCAATTACGATGCAACTGATGAGTTAGATGAACACTCAGCTACCTCAAAAGATTCGGGGTCAGAAAAAGAGCATACGAGAGCTAAGTTACTCTTAAAGGGAGGGGAGGAAAAGTTTTTTGACTTTCCAAACCAGAAATCAAGAAGACAAAAATGGTATAGACGAAAGAGAGACACTGGAATTGTGAAAACATGACCTATGCCCTCAGTCTCCAGTAAAACACAATTCTTGATGCAGATAGATGCTAATGATTGTGTCAAGGACAAAATAATTGGCAGATTCCTTCAAACAAAAACTCAGAAATGTCTCAGACATCGAGGAAAACAAGGAAGGGGACTCAAGAAAAATCACAGGATAAAAAACCACTCATGACCAGATTTGAGCGAAAAAAGAAGTATCAAGAGTTGAAAAAATCTCTAAAGGAGATATACACAACTAAAATGGAAACCATGGAAGAGGATGGTAAGGATGTAATGCATGTTCCATCCCATTACAAAAAGTATACTCTCTAAGATCGGAAAATCATAATTGAACAACCTATTGGGGAGTTACGAAAACAAGGCGAGTCTTATGAAGGACCTGAAAACGCTAAAACGGTAGACTTGGCTGAACCAGGAGAAGAGCTTAGACTTGCTTACAATGCGAATGACCTAACAGAAGAAGAAGAAAAGATTTTGCTGAGCTTGTTAAAGGAATACCGAGATATCTTTGCTTGGTCTTACAAGGATCTCAAGGGTGTTGATCCAGAAATCTGTCAATATACCATACCATGAGAGATGATGCGAAACCAAGTAGACAGAGACCATACACGTATAATGAACCATTAGCCAGAAGATTAAAGAAGAGATTGAGAAACTAAAGGAAGCTGAATTCATTTACGAAATTGAACACACAGATTGGGTGTCTCCAATTGTGGTAGTACCCAAGAAGAATGGGAAATTACGAGTCTGTGTTAATCTCAAAAAGGTGAATGCAACTACCATCAGAGACAACTTTCCTCTTCCGATAACTGAGCATGTACTAGAACAAGTTGCAGAAACAGAAGCTTACAGCTTCTTAGACGGCTTTTTGGGATACAATCAACTTTTGGTTGACCCAAAAGATCAGCATAAAATTGCTTTTGCAACAGAATGGGGTATATTTTCCTATCGGGTTATACCGTTTGGGTTAACTAATGCTCCAATCACATTTCAGAGGTTGATGAGCCATGCTTTCAAAGAATATCTTTGGAAATTCTTAGAAGTATATATGGATGATCTATGCGTACATTCATCAATCCGGGCTGATCATTTTGAACACCTCAAAAAAGGTATTCAAAAATGTAGACTTTATAGGATTTGCTTAACTCCTAAAAAGTGCACATTCATGGGAAGACAAGGAAAAATTCTTGGACATATAGTGTCTAAAAATGGCATAGCTACTGATATTTAGAATATTCATGTCATTGCTGAATTGCCTCGACCAACAACAATCAAGGGGGTACAAGCCTTCATGGGACATTGTGGATATTACCGACGGCTCATCTACATGTACGCTATAATTGCAAAATCCATGTATAGCTTGATTACACACTTTGAATGGACCGAGACCTGTGAAGAATCCTTCATGAAGCTTAAGCAAGCTCTCACCTCAGCTCCAATATTGAAGGCACCAGATTGGGATAAGGTATTCCACGTACATATAGATGCTTCTGATTTTACTATCAATTGTATACTAGCTCAACCAGAAGATGGGAAAATTGACTTTTCTATTTCTTATGTTAGCCGACAATTGAACATGGTAGAAAAGCCCAAAAGAGAAGGACTAGGAATGATCTATGCCATTAAAAAGTATAGACATTACCTAGTAGCCAACAAGTTTTGTGTTCTTTGTGGACCACCAAGCTTTGTTGTATTTGGTCAACAAGCCATGCAGCACAGGGAGAATAGTGAGATGGTTCATCATTCTTCTCGAATTTGATTTCACTGTGGTTGTAAAAAAAGGCACTACACATCAACGAGCAGATCATTTGTCAAGGATTGATTCAGGGGAATCACCTAAAGGGGTAGACAATGATCTACCAGATGCCTATTTGTTCTCCGTAGAAATGATACCTAGATGGTCGAAAAACATTGTGTCATTAATGACAATAGCTCAAGTGGATTCACAAATACCACTTCCTATCAAAATCGGATTAATCGAGCAATCGGCTATGTATCCAGTTACTAGCTAGAAAGCGATACAAACAAAATCGAGACTGGATATTTCTCTCATGCATTAACCCTGAAGAAAAAGAACAGTACCTAAGTCAAGCACATGTTACCATAGTAGGACTTTACTTTGCGGAAGACCAAACTATGCAACAAATCTTGAGATTTGGAGTATTTTGGTCGACTATGAGGAGAGAGGGTCGATCTTTTGTAAAGGATTGCCCGCAATGTGAAAAACAAACACCCATACCTCATGTAACATTGTTTCAAATGTCACCTGTTCCTAAGTGGAGTAATTATCTGGTTACTTACTTGTCGAGCCGAACATTTCCTAAGAATATGAGTAAACGCCGTCAAAGAGAAATTGAAACTGAAGCAAGAGACTACACTCTCATTGGGAACCAATTGTATCGGAGAGGTAAAGATCAACATTTGCGTCTTTGTGCAAATGAAACGAGTATATTTCGATTATAGAACAAGCACATGCTGGATTATCTGGAGGTCACTTTTCTAGTGAGACCACCGCAAGAGCAATCTTGATGGCAGGCATATGGTGGCCAACACTTTTTCCAAATGTCAAAGAATATGTTCAAAGATGTGATTCTTGTCAACGAGAAAAAATGCCAACACGAGTAGATAGCATGCCCTTAAGACCAATGATGGGGGCTAGATATTTGGCAAAATGGGGTATAGTTTTGTTGGACCAATACAGCCACCTGCTTATAGAACCCAAGCTCAATATATCATTATAGCTACGGACTATTTGACCAAGTGGACCGAGGCTACAGCAACTCAAAGGAATAATGCCAGAACCACTGTTGCATTCTTATATGAGTATGTATTCACGAGATATGGATTGCCAATAGAGATTTTCAATGATTGGGAAACCCATTTCCTCAATGAGGTAATAGATTATTTGCTTAATGAGTTTATGGTCATCCATAACAAATCAGCTCCCTATCACCCACAAGCAAACGAACAAGCTGAGCATACGAATAAAATTCTTAGCTCGGTGTTGAGTAAAGTGGCTAGTTCAGGAAGGACAGATTGGGAAACGAATCTCCATGCTGCTCTATGGGCTTATCGAGTTTCATTCAAAACAACTCTAAATGCTACACCCTTTAACCTTGTTTATGGTCTTGATGCCATATTGCCAATAGAATTTCTATTTCCGACATTAAAGGTAGCACAGAATCTTGAGTGGACTGGACATGAATTGTCTGAAAGACTTGAATATTTGGAAAAGCTAGATGAGCAAAGGCTAACTACTGTAGCTCATATCTATACACATTAGCGGAAACAAAAATAGTTTTTTGGTTCCCACTTAATCACAAAGATCTTCAAGAAAGGGGACTTAGTTGTAGTCTATTCCCTTAAGCAACACCTTCCCAAGTTTAAGAAAAAGGGAAACATACCATTTATCATTGAAGATGTATCTCCAAGTGGAGCAGTAAAATTGTCCACCTTAGATGGTGAACCAATGGCTAATTGCATTAGTGGATGTCATTTAAAAAAATACAATTTGCCACTAACCAATAAATTGCTAGAGAGAATGCATGCAGCCAAGCAAAGGAAGATCAAACGACAGCAGGTTATTGAGAAGCCCAAGAGGAAGCTAGGCTTCGGGTACTCAAGCAAAAATCTGCTCTCAAGAATCAACAGATAATGATTCCCATCAACACTTTGGAAATAGATGATCGACAATGGGAATTACATAAAGATGTAGTTTCAACAGATGATGACTGGTTAGATGGAATGGACCTGCGCATCAAAGTACAGCTCAACAATCATAGCACCAATGCTTTGATCGACATAGGAGCTAGAGTAAATGCAGTCAGTTATTCCACATACAAAAAGGCAACAAGTCAAGTATTGACGGCAGGAATAACATCAATCAAAGGATGCAACAAGAACCCAACTCCAACATTATGAGTAGTCAACTTGAACGTGATAGTACATGGATGTTCATGTCCTCATCAATTTGTATGCTTATCCAATGAACACGTAAATGAGACGATGATTCTTTGAATTCCCTGGATGCGTACATACAAAGCAGTACCAGATTGGGATACGAATCAACTAAAGCTATCACCTAAAGAAGGGCAACTCATTGTTCCAATTGCACCAAGCAAGGAGGAATGGAAAAGAAGCAATCAGCAGACCAATCCACAAAGTCAATCTTCTCCATCCCCTCGACAATCAAATGCTACATATAGCATGCAAGGAGTCAAGTAAATTTGGGTACCAAAATCACAACTTAAGGATAAATCGATTTAGATCTGGGTGCCTAAAACTTCATCTCCGAGCAAGGAACCTAACATGGAAATGGTTGGAAGAAAAGGAGTACTTATTTTCTCCACAACCCGTGAAACCAATCAAGCAATGGCGAGTTAAGTCTCAATAGACTCCACCACACCATGCAGCACCACGCCGACCAAATTACCAATGGCAAGAAAAAGCTCGACAACAGTAAAAAATGCTACCAACACCGCAAGCAATTAGCGTACTAAAGCATCTTGATGGTACCATCAAACAGAGAGCACACAAACTACAAGATTTTCTCTTTGGAAGACATCACCAGCAAACCTCGGCATTGAAAACCCTTGAGCAAATTACTCAAGACCCCAGCTCTTGCACATCATATTGGTTTGAATTGCATTGATCTTCATATCATGGTAGAACCAACCACGGCTATGCATAGACACGGTTGTTCAACCCATGCACACAGTCATCCCGGAGTACGCCATCTAGGAGGGGTGGAAGGGCACTAAGAACTAAGTACTAAGTACTAAGTAATTAAGGGCAATGTTTGAAGAGGGAGGAAAAATTTCTATGTTAACATGTGATTTTTTTGCAAAATTACCTAATAATGCCCTTATAATTCATCACCAAGGGAAAATTCATAGATAATATCTCCCCGATGAGTGTAAATAGTGTATATACTAGCAGAAAATCATTAAAAATAGTCCTTTTTTAGTATTTTTCATCATTTTTGTTAATAATGAGGCTTAAAAATAGAGAAATCCAACAAAAAACAATAAAGCTATGTTTTTCAAGGGGTTTTTTTAATTATTGGATTTTTACTTTACTTTTTTAGAGCATTTTTCTATTTTCTTTGATTTTTTCACATAAACTGGTCAAAAATTAATAATAAATAGCAGGGAAGCTCAAATGGAAAAATGGAAGACACGACGGTGATCAAAAAGACAAGGTGGACAAGCACAAAAAATTTCAATGAAATCAGAAGATGAAAGTGGGAAGCCTAAATTAGGCGGCCAGGCCTACTTTTGCAAAATTCTTGTTGGTTCGGGAAGTCCGGGTATAGATATCCAAGGTAGGCTAAAACCACCTCATTTCCACTTGGAGCCTTTGCAGAGAGAGATTTTGGCCTCTTTCATGCGACTTTTCCGGAGCCCACAATTGACCATTTTCAGCTCCGTCTCACACGAGACATGAGGGGTACGTTCTTTACTCGACAATGATCCATTTTGTACTGCCGGTAGCTAGTCTAAAGCCCTAGAAAAAACCCTAGAAACCGAGCAATGCACGAAGACCTATGACCTAAAACTGACCATAGCGGCCTGCCAGCTTGACCAAATCGGATGGGATTTGAACATAGCATGCCCTAACATAATAGAACCTTTCTATACCATCAGATGACCATTCGGCTGGGGTCAAGGGGGTCCCCAGTAGAAAAGTTAGGTTTTTGGAAAATGGAATTTTGACCTGACTCCATAGATGGCTTGCTAATGAGGTCCATATACAATGTATATGATTGGTTTGATGAAATCCATCAAACAAAGCCCTCGAAAAGCAAAAAATGGCTCAAAGATTACAAAGCGTCAAATTCGACATATGGGGTCAAACTGACTCCAAATGAGCCAGAATTGGACAAGTTGCTTCACGACTATGTTGCGGACAAGTCCAAAGCCTAAAAGTTGACCGACTAACCCAACAGATAGAGTAGTCACAAAAAATGGTGATTTCAGAGTCGACAGAACACAAAGTGATGCCGGCATGACCAAACTTGACCAAATGCAATTTAGGACTTGTATTAGGTTTATGAAACATGTCTAGGTCAAAATTTGTAGGTTTTGCAAAGTTTTTGTCACTGTTGTAAATAATCGCGATTATTTACTTTTGCATGCGTTTTGCTTGGAAATTGTCACCTCACCTCACCTATCACGTGTACACACCTATTATATGCCAAAAATCAAGTATGAGCCAAAATAACCACCCATTACTTGTAAAAATGGCCAAAAAATGCAAAGAAGTCTCTGCAAGTCAAAATTTGGGTTATGGACCACATTTCTTGATCCAAATCACTTCATATCTCAACCCAAGGTCCATACAATGCCTAGAATCAATTTGTACCAAAAAATGTCAATTTTGGAAGAAAAGTTAATAATCGTGATTATTTATTTTATGGTCAAGATTGGAGAATTTTGATATTTTGCCATTATACATCCAAAGTACATGATGTGTTAAGCCCACTAGCCAATTTTGAATCAATCTGGAGCTCCAAATCTCAAATTTCCTTTATATCTACTATTTCAGAGACCTAAAGCCAAAATATGGTACCATTTTCACCTTGTGCACCCAAATGAGCCCATATTTCACTTAGAGCATGTATTTGGTATATACTTCAAGCCTATAAAGCCAAGTTTGCAAAAAGTCAAAAAATTTCCTCAGTTGTAAATAATCGCGATTATTTACTTTGGTTGTAAATTTTTGTTTTGACCATACAGTTTTGTTCCTTGCATGTTTTTCTGCATCTTTGCTTGTTCAAAAATTGATTTGAAGCAAATTGGACCAAATTGCCAGCATTTCAGCCTAAAGAACATTTCAGAGAAAATTTTGACAAATCTGCTAACTTTGCACTCTATTCACTGAACAAGAGCAATGCAAGCAGTGGAGAGGGCCAAGAAGAAGCTAAACCAAAAAGAGAAACTACAAGAACTACCCGCGTATCAACTAGACCCTGAGTCAGTCAAAGCAGCAAAGGCATCCTACCTTTCTAGAGAACAGCTGGAAGAGCACCACACTACAGTTTTCGCTAGCAAGTTCAAAAGTGAAGAGGGACATCAAGTGGAGTTGCAACTCCTACCCAAAGAGGTCTATGATGTAGCTGCCAAGCCAGAGACAAAAGAGACTAACCGCGGGTTGGGGCTCAGGCATTTCTACGAACAAGAGCCTTGCGGAGTGGATTTTCAGAAGGCTTATAAGCTTATCCACCATCAAAGAAGACGAAACCGCACAGATATCCGACGCCCAAGGGAACAAGGTCGAAGTGGTGATCACTAAAGAGATAGTGGCAAAGGCACTCAGACTGCCCTCAGAAGGAATGACCATGTGAGCAAGAGATAGGAAAACCACATGCACATTTACCAAAGAGATAGACGCGGCTACATTTTCCGATCTTATCCACAAACATGTGGAAGAGCCAGCCCGTTTGTACCACCAGCACTTTCATTTTCTGGCAAAAAGGCCACCAAGGTACACTACACCAAATCACGCTGTGGCCACCACATTTAGTCAGGTTCTCAAGTCGACAACAAGACAACCATTGGACCACGCGCAGTATGTCTTGACAACCTTGAAGAGCACCAAGAAGGAAGGAAAAATCACGTACTTGGGTGTGCCAGAGCTCTTGACTCAAATAGCATATCATGCCATCGGCTTGGACGACAACCTACCACTGCCCCTGATCAGAATACATGGATATGGGTTGCACAACCCTCTCCAAAAGCTACAAGGTCAGGTAAAAGATCATGTAAATATGATGATGAATCGGCTAATAGCTCGCCGGAACGGCACAGCAGCGAGAGCTCTGACAACGAAGAAAAGAGAGCTTGGAGAGAAGAGATGAAAAGGAAAGCTATGGTTGCACACCAAGAAGAGCCAGCTCAAAAACAAGCATGCTTTGAAAGAGAGAAACAGGCATACCAGTGCAGTAGGCAAGCACAACGGAAGGACCAAGAAAAATGGGTACCTCGAAGACTGAAAGGCCCTCAAACAAAGCATCATACAAGAAAAGAGGTGGATGATCCAATAGAGCATTTAGAAAGGATGTACCAAGAGGCTGAAGCTCTAAAGCTGAAGGAGGCAGAAGAAGCTGCAAAGAAAGCCAAGGAAGCGGAAGACCAAAGGCAAGCTGAGGAAAAGGCTAGCCAAGAGCAAAGTCATGGATCTCCCCGACCCACCTCACCGCCTACAGAACAACAAGACCATCCCATGCCTAGCCTGCCACCATCATCTGCAAGCAAAGACACCAATGAAGCGGAGCCTAAGAAAGAGAAACATTATGAGTCCACCCAACAAACAAAATTTGCACAAGAGGCTGACCACCCCGATGGACAAAAAGAAAAAGAAGCCGAGCCGGAACCGAAGAAGGCATCAGAAGATACTCAAAAGCTAGAAGAGGAAAAGGCAAGTGGATCCGAACAAGAGACTGGTAAAGAAGCAGATACGGGAAAAGAGTCTACCACTGCACATGAGACAGAATTGGAGCCAGAGAAGGAAGAAAGGCCAGCACCTAACGAGATAGCAAGGTCAGAGCCCACACCCTCTACTTCTACTCAACCAAAAACTGCCAAGGCATCAAAGCCTCAGGATACCCAAGAAGAAGACCGACCATCTACCTCTACACAACAACCACCAGTAGTTACGATGCAGCAAGAAGCCACACACGAGGCTGCAGGCACATCCTAGTTGGCAAGATAGGAGGAGTGGCAGTCAAACGACGAAGTAATAGTACAGGTGAATGAATATGCATGGTAGATGCAGGAAATGACGGAGAGACTCCGCTTAGCAGCACTAAACCGTAGCACCAAGGCCAAATAACTTGAGATGGTGATCGATGCTCTCCAAGGAGAGTTAGAAGACGGGATGATTGTCATCACTGATCTTCAAAGGCAAGTGCAAGAGCTGAAGGTAGAAGCGGAACAACATCAGTTGGCCAGAGATAAACAAAAAAAAAGAAATTAAGGAATCTACTCACAAAACTGTTCGATGCCTGCAAAGCAAAAGATGAGCAGCTGACAGAAGTTACAAATGAACTTCTTACGACCTCTCTATCAGCTCAGAAAATTCAGGTGCAATTAGATGTTGCCAATTCTTCTTTGCAGTATTCTGAACAAAGGATCAATGATCAAGCCATTTTCTTACGGCAAATCAGAGAAAATCCACCCGTGGCCTCGATCAAAGGAAATGACGAAGTGTATAAGGTACTTGAAAATAAAAACAAAGACCTAGAATTGGAATTAAAATTAGAACAATCATAGCACAGGGACCTGGCACTGATGCGGGTTTAAAGAGAGGAGGAGCTCCTAAAGGAGATAGAAAAACTCAAGCGGATTAATCAACTCCTCAGAGATGGAAAACCAGACACGCAAGAAGAGGCGGACACTTCAGAGCCGCCACAGATAGACCCCGGGGGATTCACTATGGATTTTCGTATGGTAACACGTGAGTGTACAAGAGGGGGGTTTTTAGAGGTCATACATAAGCGTATACAATAGGGGTAGCCCCCCATTATTTCATTCTCATACCGTATGCATAAGGGGGGGGGGGGGGGGGGGGGCTACCCCGTGGGGGGGGGGGGGGGGGGGGGGGGGGGAGAGGGATATTAAGTGGTTATGCCATAAGACACATACCCTAACAAACCAATTAAAGAATCTTTCACATGAGGGTGTTTTTCTTGGCATTTCAAAGAGTTAATTTACTCCACTAGCAAACTAAGATAGCTATACAATGAGAAAATATGGTACCTCCCTATCCTTCCCTTAGCTAACATCTTTAAGACTTGTTCACAACAAGCTTCTACATTTGTTGGGGTTGATGCTACCATAAACTTGACTAATCTTCTTCTGTGTAGTCAGTAGGCATCAATATCTTGGACATTCAAATCCTCATTAGCCTCTTCAACATCATCATCATCAATACCACCGTTGCATAGCTTGTATCTCCACATCTGCACCCTCATTTTATTTATTGTTTTCTTCTTACACATCGTCCAAGTCACTCTTCTCTTCTTCTTCTTCTATGAAAACTTAGTAGCAACACCAATGGCATGATCAAGAGCTTCTCCCGCACCCACGATACCAGCTTTACAACCATCATTGTAATCTATAATAAGTTTCCCAATCTTTGCATGTGCATGCATTGTTTAGTAGATTTCCAAACTCTTTATTCTCACCTAGATCCTTGGTGTTGTCATTCTTAATTAAGTACAACTAGAACTTTATTAGCTACCCTATGTAAAATATCTTGGGGTTGATCACCATATTGTTGTTACGTTGCACCATGGTCAACAACGATAGAGAAAGCTTCCCAATGTAGAAAAGCTAAGTAAATGTTATATCTCTCTACACTATTGACAAAGGGGGAGGGAGTTCGTAAAAATGTACAAACATTAAAAAATGCTTGTAATCATGGCACTATTTTCAAGGGCGTAGCTTCTTCATAGACTTGGTCTCTTATGTCCACTATGAGCTGCAAAGAGTGTGTTGAGTTTTGGCATCTCAATTGAACTACCCAAAGTGATCCCACTATTTATTTTGGATTTTAGGTATTTGTTTTACTTATTTGTTAAAGTCTGGGTAGGGCAATTTATTGATTAGCGCACTTGGGAAGCAATTAGTATTTTTTATGAGCCTTGTGGAATTTTCTAGATCTGCCTATCATTTTTGTTGGGTAGCAAGGGCAATCTTGGGTGACCTCTCTACGATGCAATTCCCTCCTACGGACAACCTTACATAGGCTTTGTGGTCATGTAGTCGCAAAGTTTCTCATCTGAGATCTAGCTCAATTCTCTTGCTAGGAGGAGATGCTCAAGATGTATGCTCACCTAAGGTCTATCCATCAAGGGCATGCCATAAATATGCGATACCACCCTTGGTCACTTGTATTTGAGGTTTTTTATTAGTATGGGGAGCCTTTCCGAGATCTCTCTCTCTCTCTCTCTCTCTCTCTCTCTCTCTCTCTCTCTCTCTCTCTCTCTCTCTCTCTCTCTCTCTCTCTCTCTCTCATGTCATGTCGCTCTGTACCTCAGTGATCTCTCAGTTGCCTTGTATATGTATGTGGCATTGTAGTTGTTCTCTAGTGATTGAGGATCTATTCGGAGTCGACTTGTCCACTGGATTGGAGGCTAGTTCATGGATTTGCTGTGTGTAGCCACAAACCCTCACTCGTTGTACAATTTTTTGCTATTTCCCAGGGCCCTAGTTTGAATTTTCCTTGCCATATGTGTGAATCTGAATGCCTTTAGGGTTTTATCCTAAAACTTTGTGAGGGAAAGTGAACGTTGCAAACCAGGTCGCTTTCTATGCAGGGGAGAAATGATGGAGCGGGCAAGCAACAAGCGCAGCAGGGGCATTTCTCGAGTATGTTCACCTCCCGCAAAATACACACACACACACACACACACACACACACACACACACACACACACACACACACACAGATGGAACGGCTGCAAGACGATCGCAAAAGCTCAACCTGGTCAAGACTCTGAAGTTGGAAGGACAACGAGTTCGATCTGAGGAAGCAATCGGAAAAGCTCCTCCACTAAACGATGAAGAAGTTCTAGAGCATATTGGAGACAAAGCGTATGCTATTAGTATTTTCTCTTTCACTCGTTTGTGATTTCAAAGGCTGAGCTTTTTCCATCTGTGAAGTTTGCATTGTAATGCATGGCTTAAGCTGTGTGTGGCCTTTGTTTCAGCATAGAACTAAGAGATGAGCTACGGCTAGAGAATAGGAAGGCATTTGGAAACGTATGGGCGGATATCTTAGCAAGCTTAACAATTTTCCTACTCTTGGTCTTTAATCCAGATAAGGTAAGGTTGTGCTCTATTTTGATATAAGCTTCCATTGTGTTAACATACAAAACATGTAGACCTGTTCGCCTGTAATGCAACTCTATGATGACATTTTCTACAGGTAGCAGTCATGCGGTTAACAGGAAATTGACTATTTACAAATGTTTCAGATACTGGAAAAGCCTTCATAATTATTATACTTTCGGATATTTTTTTA
Organism: Adiantum capillus-veneris; assembly: GCF_014529385.1. Taxonomy (NCBI): domain Eukaryota; kingdom Viridiplantae; phylum Streptophyta; class Polypodiopsida; order Polypodiales; family Pteridaceae; genus Adiantum; species Adiantum capillus-veneris. The sequence goes on along the minus strand of NC_140949.1, from coordinate 63,369,382 downwards.
GGGTACTTTTTCTCACACTGATTTTTTTATGTGCATGTTAATGGTTGCCATGTTTCACTATCCTAGAATGTAGTTTCTACTAGATTGTTGTGACTAAAAAGAAGAGGACGAAGGACCTATTGGTAGCCTCTACATGTGCTCATAGCAGATTATGGATTCCAGGTTGTAGAAATATATCCTTTTCCCGTGCAAAATTTACTAGTGTATGAATTGTGTAACATAGAAACCTCATCTTTCATATTCCACAATTTCTGACATATGCCCCTTTTGTGGTATTATCCAAGGTATATGAATTAGGTATCAGCTTCTTATTCTGCATTCTTAGATGAAAAGTGGACTAGAAGATTCTGAGTACTCATGAGCATCATTCTTTTTGTCCAAGCTGATGGTGTTTTGGCATTTCCACGTATCACTCTGAGTCTGGCTGGGAGACACTTGTTTTCAAAACCGTGACCACGAGAACTTAACCCCAAGAAGGGGAGAGCATATTACCATGGGAAAAAAAGAAAAAGAAAAGTTTCTTTAACATTCACCACCCCTCTACGCTTAACCACTGGCGAGGCACCACCAATTTGGCCACATCTCTCCATTATTGCCAAAAGGCAAAGCCTTCTCTCTCCTGCTGCTCGGCTTCGCCAACCCACTCTCTCTCACTTACCCTGCCGCTGCATCACCCGGCCCAATGGGCGTATTAAAAAAAATATATTTCCACTATTCCCTGGCGGGCCGCCAATTTTGTAAATTCTCTCTCTCTCTCAGCCTAGCGGACCGCCACCTCACCCCTCCTTTTTTTCCCTCTCGTCCAAACCCCCCCGGCTTCACTCTCCCCCCCCTATCCCTCCCCTCTTGTTTTCTTCCCACTAGTGGACCACCGCTCTACAAACTGAGATACATCTTTATACATACCCTTCCACCAGTATTTTTCTTTCAACTTGGAGAAGGTTGCCCACACACCTCTGTGTCCAGCCCATAGACTCTCATGAAACTCTTGCATGAGCTTTACTTGAGTCTCTTTTTTACATATAACCCGTTGTGGTGTAGCACCCTTTTGTTTAGGATGCTTCCACAAGTAACCATCCTTCAAAAAGTACCCATATGCTTTCCTGCGTATCCTCTTGAATTCTTGTTCAGACCAATCATCCTGTTTTGTTAGAGTACTCAAGTACCTTCCAATAGAAAGCCAATCACCTTCATAAAGATCTTTCAAGAACAATTCAAGTGAATTAGTCATGCAGACATTGTTACATTTGACGTGAGAGATAGAATAGAACTTTGTGCCTACATCATCTCCCTCATCAATCATTTGTGACTCATCTTCATACCTTGCCCTTGATAGCATATCTGCCATTGTATTGTCTTTACCTGCAATGTGCTTAAACTCAGGATTTAAGGACTTAATGTAGGCAATCCACCGCAACATCGCAATGTCTAGTGTTGAGCAGCTTGTAATCATCCCAAGAAGTGGTAGACAATCTGTTTCTACAACCACACATGCATCAATTAGGTACTCTTTCCCACTTTTCAAGGCTGTAACCACACCCCATAACTCTCTCTTTATCTGTGGATAGTTTCTTTGGCGAGCACTTAGCACCTTTGCTCCAAATCTTACCACATACATGTGTCCTTCTTTGTCATCTTGCCCTATTGCCCATCCAATCCCTGTAGGACTGGTGTCTACTGTCACAATTACTGGCCTTTGACACTCATAGTCTACCTTTCTCAAAGTTGTTGCTGTCTGGAGAAACTCCTTTAGCTTTTTCATGGATTTTACATGTGCTTCTGTCCATTTAAACTTCTGATTCTTTCTAAGCAGCTGATAAAGAGGATCAGCTACATGTACATAATGTGGAATCCAAATAACATAGAAGACACATGCTCCCAGAAACCTTCTAACCTCAGTGATACTAGTGCATGTTTCTTTCATTCTTTGGATGGCATCTACCTTTGATGGACAAGGTTTCCTACCATATGGCCCGCACATGTGCCCCATAATAAGCACTTCATTGACACCAAACATAGACTTTTTCCCTGACAATGTAAGATTCACTTCTTCCAACCTAGACAAAATTTTATCACAATCATTTATGTGATTTACCACAAACCTGCGACATCCCTTGAGATCCAAAGCTTCATCTTTGCCACTTTCTTCACATCCTTTGATAGGCAAATCATCAATGAAAGGCATCGTGATTTGAGGAATAAAGTCACGTAAGACCTTATTCATCCCATTCATCATATGTGCAACCGAGTTGGTTGCTCCTTGTGGCAAGGTACACATCCTTACCAAACCCAAAGGTGTCCTCATGGTTGTCAAGTCTCTACTTTCGATTGCAAGCTGAAATTGATCATACCCTGAGTAGAGATCCCCCATTGAGTAGATTGCCCTCCCTGCAAATGCCTCTGCAAACTCATCCACAATTGGACTTGTACCTACATTTTTAATTGTCACCTTGTTCACTGGTTACATATCTTGGATAAAGCATAGAGAACCATTCTTCTTTGGAACTGTGAACCACCTGTTTGAGTATGGAGCACAAGAAGGCTCCAAGATTCCCATTTTGATTTTGTCATTCAGTAGCTCTACTAACTTTGGCAAATGAGCCTTTGGAACTGGAATAGGCCGCAGATTCCAAGGCACATGAGGTATTGTGAAAATTACCATAGGAGCTACAATAGAAGGATCAACACATCCTATCTCATGTGGCTCAAATGCAAAAGCCTTACCATGATTTGAAAACATTTCTTTGAAGCACTTTGTCTCCTCCTGTGTTAGAAACTCCTCACGACCAATCTGCAACTCTTGGAAAGACTCCTTCATGAAGGTATGCCCAATCTTTTTAGGATCCCTCAAACTTGGTTGTAAAGAAGCCTGCTCGATCTTTTCCCTGTTGTTAGGTGGTAAGGGTGAAGCTACTGGTTTCACCTTCTTTGCTACACTCTTGTACTTAGTTTCAACATGGACTTCTGGGCCAATTGTTTGGCTTTCTTTAAAGGCTTCTATTACTTCATACATTTCCACAGAGCATACTTCCACAACTTCATTTTCAAGATGCAAACTAGACTCCATTATAGCATCAAGCTCACCCTTAGTATCTACAAAAGAAACTTGCTCACACAAACCCAAAACATTTTCAGTAGGCTCTAGCAACCCACTCTTTTTCATGCCTATTTGTACATTATGCACATATTGCCTCTCACATCTCTTCAAATCTTCAAGTTTTGTAAAACATACTGATCCATTCTTTGTTACCAAGGAGCTCGTTGAAAAAGCTTCACCTATTTTTGGATCAGGCGAGACCCTTTTTCTTTCTGTACCACTGCAATCCCGCTTTACAATGGTACTTGGTCAAAACCCATCATTTCCCTATGGTCATGAAACTCTTTGCTCACCTTTGGTAGAGGATGTTCTCTGAGGTTGTCACGATTTCTTTCATGGTTCACACAAACTGTGAGAAATTGGACTGCTCGTTTACCATCTTTGCTACGTATCCTAGCATATGCTGAACCATCATCCATTACCTTTGTTTCCATTCGAACTCCCACAATGTAGGGTTGTCCAAGGATGAGATGATATGAAGATGTATCCTGTATAAAGAAGTTTTGGTCAATCTTTACATCACCTATTGTTACCTTCACACCTGGACATGCTGCATACAATTCACCGGATGAATTGTTTGCCACTTTTACCATCCTGCCATGATCTGTGTCCATTGGCCATTTGCACTTGTTGTAGAGACGCTTTGACATTATGTTTATTTCTGAACCATGGTCAATCAAGGCAACAAATGGCTCTTCAAGATCACCTACCTTGACCAAAGTTTCTGTAGTAGCCCTTGCCCAATGACTTCGTGAATAGTAACTCCTAGGAATATCTTCAACTTCTTCATCATCATTTGAGAAATGCACTTGATTCACTCTCCCACTAGATTGGTAGCATCCTACCACAGCTCCATCATTCTCCTTATTTTGCAGTTGCATCCCTTGTGTCTTTGAGGTTTCCCCTTCAACCTGTAAACGAGAAACTTAAGCAAGGGTTTGCCTCTTCCTCTTGATGATGTCAATGATCTCCTCATGGAATTCACGCTTTGCAATGCCAAGAACTTCTCCCAGAGTAAACTCAATCTTGCTATTCAAGATCCTTTCCTCCAAGACTTTCTTTAAATCTGTAGCAACCTCAATATTAGATTGTAGTTTATAAGTTGGGCCTTTTGTCTTACCTTTTGTTGGCTCTTTCTTCTTTCCTGTTGTAGACTCCTCCATGAGTACTTCAGGTGGAGATGCTCCGTGTGTTGAGGGTGTTTGAGAAGGCCTTGAGTCGCTTCTTCCCCCACTTCTAGAAGATCTTTTTGATGGTCCTTCATCAGCATTCTCATGTCTACGCTTCTCTTCTACAATTGCCTCATTTTGTTGGCATTTTGTAATGTAGGCATGCACTGACAATGAGTCAACTGGATCATACCATCCTATTTCTAGACGTATACAATCACCTGCTTCATGTAGAATCTCTTTTGTAAGCTTTCCCTTTTTAGCTAATTGCATGACATTTGGCCAAATTTGACCATGATGGTCACTCACCTCTTCATCACAAAAATGTTCAATTTTTACTCCATAAGTAGCTGCCTCAACTGAAGAGGTGGCATGCTTAGTTGCCATATCTTCAACTAAGGTTTGCATTTCCCCCTTCCCAAAGTTAGTTCTCAAGGGTAGACCTGTCTCTCTTAAGTGGATTTTACCATCCTTAAAAAAGACAACATCTTTTGACAAAGCATCACTAAAATCATCACAATCTCTTCTTACATGGTCTGTACTATCACACCAAATACATCTATTAACAAACCCTTCTTTGGGCTGTTGTCTTTGCCTAAGAAGTGGCCCTGATGGTTGGCCTTTTTCTTCAAGCTTTGCAAGCTTCACCTTCAAGTCACGCATTCCCTTCACAAGCTCATCTAGCATGGACTCATCAAACTTAGGAGCAATAAAAGTAGGCTTTACCATTTTGTCAGAAGTTGAGGTGGAAGGACTTGTAGTGTTTACTACCATCTTGTCCCTTCTTCTTTGTCGTTTGGCAAGCAATGAGACAGCACCTTCAACCTCATTCCAGTCGGTCTTTAGTCCTTGCTCAGCATCTTTATCTTCAAGAAGAAGCTCCAAATTTTCTTGAAACTCTTTACCTGCAGCTTGTAAGAAAAGATATGTCTTCTCTGCATCTATTGTGGCCCTTTCTGTCCTTGTGAGTTGTGCATAGCGCCGCTCAAATTCCCTAAGTAGCTCTGTTATTGATAGGCCTTGCTTTGGCTTGACTACCCATTCTAAGAATGTCCTTTTGGTCACTCTCTCCGAGTCCTCGATGAAATATTCCTCCTTTAAAGCTACTTTGAGTTCTTCCCAATTTCTCCCATGCCCATCTTTAATTGCTCTAACATGCTCCCTAATTTTTGGAGCAACAACTAGCTCAAAGCTTTGAATCATCTAACCTTCTGACACGCGATGCAGCTCCATCTTCTTCACATACTCGCGTAAGTACTTGGTTACATCTTTGCATTGAACTGATCCATTCTGTTGACGACCGCTTGTATGGCCTTCGTTGCTGAAATCTCCCTTCTTTCAGTAGCATGTTGTTGTTGCATGCACATTGCAAATGCTTGAAACATTTGCATTGTTGCTGGGTCAAAATGCATACCCTGTTGCTCAACATGATCACCCATGGTTACCCACAAACTCTCACCCTAGCAGATTCGCGTCGGGTTCACCAAAAATATGTCGAGAAATTTGCGGTCTTGCTAGGAAAGCACCGGGCTTATGGCTGTGAGAGTTTGTGAGAGAACTCAACAAAAACTATATGAAGGAGCTAAACCATAGATGCCATGAAGAATAGGGTTTGGAAAGAAGTGCAATCAAAGAAGACACACTCTTTCTCTCTTGCACTCACACACACAAAGAAAGAACACAAAAGAGAGTGTCAAAACAACACAAAGATGAAAACATCAAGGCTATGGTCATATCGTATCGTGGGTAGTATGAAAGGGTTAATAGATGAGTTAATGGCATTCAATTTTGGCTGACCAAATAGGCTACGAATTGTTCTTTGGAATTGTAGTTTTGTGCTTACCATAATATATATATTTTGTCTAGTGATTGGGATTAATTGTGTATACAAATCCTCTTAGTTCATAGCAAGATGACTACGCTTACATCAAAAGAAAAATTATAGTCTATGAGAGGTAGTATGATGGGATCCGGTGATAGAAGTATTTCACTGAGCCTTTCTGGGCCAAAGAGAAACACTATACGTTGTTAAAAGTGTATTTTACGGCTAATCCATACGTTAATTCTAATAGATCGTACAGAGTGAAAGCGATAGAAATTATCATCATGTGGATTATTCATCTAGGATAACTCTAGTATGTGTAAAATGTAGATATGAGACAAGAGAAGGGAAGAGAAGAGAGTTTCCCTCCCAAGCCCTATTCTTGCCCGCAGGCAATAAGGATACTACGGGGAGAGATGTACATGTAAGCAAGGAGAACCTAAAATTTGTAGAGAGGATGAATTACTAAGGGTGAGAGAGATAGATTTGGTTAAGGAGATGAGATTAGATATATATATATATGTTGGATTAGAGATGAAAAAGAAAACAACAAGAAATCAAGAAAACATCAATGTAGAACACATCTTACTTGACAAACCCTTCGACACCATTATTGATGGAGAGAGAAGAAGATGGTAGAATTCAACGTTGATTGATATGTCAAATCCAAGACCTTCTTTCATTAGAGTTTATCTTCCAAGGATAGTGTACAAGAATGGCTAGTCTTCCTCTAGGAGAAAGTGTAGGCTTGGGCTTATGTTAATGGCTAAGTACAATTAGGCATTACTACTCACTCCCTCAAGAATTCCTCTCATCAATGGCTTGAATGCTTGAGTTTTTTTCAAGGAAGAAAAGGTCCCCTTTTATAGGTGAAGGGAACCCCCAAGGGTCTACACAAGAAGAGAGGAGCCAGTGTGAACAGAAATTGGAAAAGTTGGAAATGAGTTGTCCCTGCATGATGTGGGCAGACTGGGGTCCAGTATTTTGATCATATCTCCTCAACCATGGCTCCAAATAAAAAAGTAAAAATATGGGCAGAAACTCAGCTCATTAGCTACGATTTTCATTTTAAAATCATTTTCCAATTCGGATTGGAACCTTGTGTAAAAAATTCATCAAAATTGGGTCCATTTCTGACAGCAAAAGTCTTCCTGTGGTCCCCTTAGCCTAAACTTTCATTTGATTCCAAAGGACACCTCATGCCATATGAAAGCATGACATTGCTCTTTGATAAAGTTTTGTAATCGTGCTTGCAATAATGCATTAAAATAAGTGTATCTTTGAAATCATGCCACCTAGTGTCCCACTAGGATTTGATTCCCTCCTAGTAGCTATTTAAAAAGAAAAGTATGAAAAATACATAGAATATATATATATATATTGGAGTTTACCCTAGATATAGGATCTAACTAGGGTGTGAGATGATAATGAGATAGTAAAAATAAAGAATCAATGCTTTTTGCCCCAAGTTAAAGAGGCGGAGCTATTGATGCTTTTCCCATAGTATTTTCTGATGGTAAAGTAAGAATAGGTTACCCTTGAGAAAAATAATAGGATGAGATAGAAGGCTTATTATTATACTTAAATATGCATATGTACATTATAGGAAAGATAATTATGTATCTAAAAAATTACAAGATAGATCTTGTAGCATGCATTCCCACTATTTACGTGTCACAGCACGACAGCGCGATGGACATAGGAAATTGTTTGTGCAGTTTGATGTCAATTGAAAGGGTTTCTTACTGTCCTCCAATGTTATTATGGCTAGTAACTACATTGATACATCAGTTTCATAGCTAGTTAAAATTGTATGTACTCTGCAAGAAGGGGATTCAAATCTGATGTTATGGAGATAGGCTCGATAACAACAATTTTTCTTCAGAGAGAGAGAGAGAGAGAGATTTCTAATTAGGCACATCCTCTCCAAAGCATGCTACGAGGATGATGTTGGCCTCTTTATAGTTGCTACAAGCAATAGCGGAATCTGCCGACAACTCCAAGCATTGTGGACGGCTACTAGGTGGTGATGGTTGCGCAATGTGGGATGGGAGGCTTGATGAATGAAGAGACGAGTAGAAGAGTGTTGCTAGCTAGTCTCATCAAACAATTCTATCATCTTTGGGTTACTTGGTTGTTACAACATATCTAGTTATACTTCATATTGTGTAGAAGTATGGATATTAAAGTTTGTTACTACAACTTGATATGAAATCGTTCTTTCTTGGATCGAGTCTTAAACGAAGGTGTGTTGCTAAAATGTTGCTATCACAAAGAAAGAGGCTTGGTTACTTGTTTCTATTGGTCACATTAGTGCTACTTGTATTTGACAGTCCCCTGGCTCTGATGAAGAGGAGGAAAATGATGAGCCTAAGAGAGCTTGGCACGATCTTCTACCCAATCATTGGTTTTGCGATTTATTGGTTAGTGGTTCTTTTCATATAGAGTCGCTTTTGTTGTGTTCTTTTCTTGCTATTGGTCTCTAGACTCTAGTTCTTTTGTTAAAAAAAGGTTATTTGGATCGTTTATTCAATTTTCTCTTCAAGAGTTTTGGCTTTTATCCTTTGAATTTTAATAACCCAGCTTGATTGCAAGCTTGCCTTAAAGTGAACCAGAAATGCTTTTAGCAAAAGCTTCAAATTTTGACTTAAAAACGAGGAGACTTTTAAGTTTGCCTTTATTTTATAGTTCGAATACTTTATTACACATTGTTTGCAAAAGTTAGAATGAATAGAAACGTTTGAGTTTGGTACATGATATGTGTGTGTGTGTGTGTGTGTGTGTGTGTGTGTGTGTGTGTGTGTGTGTGTGTGTGTGCGTGTGTGTGTGTGTGAGAGAGAGAGAGAGAGAGAGAGAGATTTTAATAAGAAAGAGATACATTTAGAGAAAAAATTATAAGCTGATACCTTCTTAATGTGTTTTGATTTAACAAGTGAAGTTTTCCATGGTTGTTTATCATCATACCATTATTTGTTATTTAGAGAACAATCCATTTCATATGTGTGCCTCAATTCCCATGTGGGAAGCCTACTAAGTAGGTGGCTAGTATCATTTGTTTTGCGACTGAGATTTGTATCAGTTTACGAGGGAAATTACGTCCGTCTTTTGACATCGTCTTTTGACAAATTACATCAAATCGATAGGTTTGTTATAATTTAGTATTCATTATATTTGTTGCTTTTCATGGTTTGTTCTCTTAACATCTATTGCAAATGAAAACACACTACAATCTACACTCTATTCATTTGTACGTCAACATGTATTTTTGCAAAAGCATGTGCTTCTAAAATTGTTATGTTACTAACATACATAAAATAGCAGGTCATGACATTCCGTACGAAATCCGTATGAGGGGGATGGGTCATTGCGAGAATGTTCGTATCTTGTCCGTATGTAGGGGGGTAGGTTAGCATGTAAGATACCGTACATAGGGGGGTTTCTCTACTTTTGATACACGCAGTTGACATCCCCCCCATTACTAAAAGTGAATCCCCCGGGAGATAGACATACCCTCGGTCTCTTTTGCTGAGTTTGAAACACAGTCAACAGCAGAGCCGAGGGTAATGAATATTTTCAAATTAACATCACGGATGAAAACATAGTGCCAATGGTCCAGCTGTCAAAAGTTGAAGAAGACGCACTGAAGGAGAAGATCACCATAGAGGTGGATGAGCTGTGGAAAGCCACTATGGATTGGGAGTTGAGAGTTTTACACTCTGTCAACATCACTCAACTCACTCCCAATCACATCAACGCTCAATGGGACCAACAATCCCTGCAGTACCCTCTCATCAAAGTAGAACTATTATAGGTGAAAGAAAGACTATACAAGGATATGCAAGAAGATGGCACAGATAAAGACCACCCAAAGTTGAGGTTAAGCTGGCTGAACAAGAATCCGAGATACCTGATTCTGTTCACAAGAGCACCTGCATTCCTTCAAAGAGATCCAACCTTTTGTCATGTACCCAAAGTAAGGACATGCCAAGCGCATGAAGCACTGCAAAAGAAGAGGCCAACTTGGCTTAACTTCCCCAGGGTGCCAGCTCCAGAGAGAGGCCAAGCGACAGAGGAATACATCGTGAAAACCCTAACGAGCGCCATGTCTTTCTTCAAGAGTCTACCAGATCTCTCCTCTGCCATATTCTATAAAATCTGCAGAATGTTGCTAACATGTATACAAGGTTTTAATGAGCCTGAGCAAACAGGAGCCCCATGGCTATCATTCTTGGAAGGAAACAAAGGCTTATGCTACGATCTGAGTGGGCAACCTTCAGAAGAGGTCCTTTACGGATTCTATGCCAGATGCATGTTCTTGCCATTGAAAAATATGTTGGCCTTTGAAGAAGCTTTCTACACTGGATTCTTCATCTGGTCAACGAATATTATTTCACCGATGATCAGCAACCTAACATCAAGGTTTGTAGGCTACTCAACGGTGGAGCTGAAGAATCAAGTAACAATGCAATTTCTACAAGTTCCCGACAAAGAACGAAGAATCGGATACCAAAAGACACTGGACACGTTTCAAGATCGCCTCGCCAGCCATCAACCCAAAGACTATTTCAGCCCATAAAACTGTGTCAAGGGACGACACAAGCGAGGTGGGGGGGAATGTTAGCAGCAAGCTAACACGGACACCATTTTTCGGAGTTCTCTTTGTAAAACATTTATTATTTTGATAAATCGGGAATATTGTAACTCCTATTTTCTCGGATAAACTCTGTAATTAATGAGCCTGGGCTACAAGCTTCCAGATTGTATCAGCCAGTCATCACCCAGCTTTGGAAGAACTCCAGATTATTAGTTTTGACCACCCAAAAACCTTAGCTAAGGTATAAAAGCCAGTTTTTTATAAGTTTTTTGGATAAGAAATACACAGTGTGAGCTACCGGTGCTCACTTCTCTCCTTCTCGCGCTTCCTACTCCCTCTCCGGTTGTCACATTGCGATTGCGTTTGTTGCACTGCAACCGCAGGTAAGAGCTCTACACATTGATGTAAACCATTCACAGTATTTTGTAGCTTTTGACATCGCCGACCCGCGGCCTACCCACGGCCTAATTTCATCATAACTAGGAATTTATACTTTTAAATCGAAAACTAAGCATAGACGGGGTATTGGGGCATCATTGCTAAGCATTTAGATGCATTCTGGGTCAAAAACGACTAAGTCAAAAATCCACTACTGTTAATAATCACGATTTTGGAACTTGACCTAAAGTGGGGATTGAGACCATAGGCATGTGTTCTTAGGTCTTATAAACTTGTCCTAGAAGTTTGTTACGTTGGATGTCATTTGATGTTGTAATGGATATGATTTGCTTACCGATGAGCGATTGGCTTTTGGTGATTTCAGTCACTTGAGTGTAGCTTGAGTTAGATGCGAGTGTCTAGTTGTTTTCCGCGAGATTGACAACCTCTTGTAGCCTATATGCACTAGTCAAGTCAGCTTCATCCCATGGTTTGAAAAATTAATCGTGGTTCTCGCTAATACTGCAATAAGATAGGATGGTGAGGTTAGACATGCGTCCCACACCGACTCCGACACCAAAATCTTGGGCCCTTTGCTTGCCAAGCCAAAACTATCTTATTGTAGAGATAGCAAGAACCACATACTTAAATGTCATATCATGGGAGACGGACCTGATCCAACTAGTGCATGGAGGCTACAAGAATTTGTAAGCCTCTTGGAAAACACATTAAATCCCTACTTACTCAAAAAGCACTCAACCATATGTCATGCAGCAAAAATTTGTCACAACACTGTAAGAAAATCTCATCATTTCACCAAGAAAATAAAGTCCAAATGCAACCAAACTTATAGATGAGATAGGAAACATCTAAAGACACATGCCTAAGCCCTCAAATACCCCTTATGAACACTAGCTAAAATCGTGATTAATAGCAGCAAGGCAGATTTGACCTAGCTATTTTTGGTCTCAAATGCACCTATTAGCTTAGCAATGATGCCCTGACACCCCATCGTGTGCATAAAATGCAATTTTGATACATGAAATGTGAGTTTTGAGCAGATTTAGAAGGAGGTTAGACACAACAAAAACGTGGATTCATTGCAAGAAACTTACAATGCCACGTAGGGCTTTCACCTGCAAATACAATGGAAGCAACAACACTCCAAATAGACCATTTGTGAGAGAGTTATGAGCTTCAAAAGAAAGTGGGAGAATACATAGCATTCTCTATAATCGTATGTAGCTTCATTATCCAACGTGAACTTACAAAAATAATTCAAAAGTTGGCTTTTATACCTTACCATAGATTTTATGTCAAAAATAAAGAGATGTGCCAGCTTTGTCTCAGCCTAAAGATTAAGTGATACAATCTAGAATATTATAGACCTGTTGAATCTAACTCATAATTACATATGGATTTGCTTCAAGAATTAAAAAAATACAAAAATGTGCAGGTCTCAGTATCTAGCTTGAGTAAAAATTGAAATATTACATCATGGGTTGATCTTTAGAGCTTCTTTGTTAGATAGGCTGCTAACAAGAAGGCTATCCTGGGATAGCTTCTATACTTGGCAAAGAAAAATGCTAAGAGAATTGAATTATCCTATAGTATCCAAGACAACCAAAAACTTCCCACCATCAGAGAGATACACGGTGAATACCTTACAAGGGGTCCTCACCCAGATGAGGGATGTCCCAAATTTGACATGTCTGATGGTGGCTAAGATTGCCCAAATGCTCATAACCTGCATCACAATATTTGAGGACATAGAGGAAACAAAACACCATTGGCAAGTGTTCCTAGAAGTCACCAATGGCTTATGCTAGAACCTCAAAATAGAAATTCCTAGCCAAAACGTGTTCATGGGGTTGTATGCTTGCATCATTTTTTTACCATCCGAGTATACGTAAACATTTGAGGAGGCGTTCATGACCGGGTTGTTTGAAATCGACTCTACTATCTTTAACCCCATGACCAAAGGTCTTCCTACCCGCCACATCGTCTACAAAGCACATTGATGAACAATTCCTTCAAAGAATTAGTAGCAAAGGTAGAGATTAAAGCTAGAGTAGAGAAACTCCAACTCCTCACCAACAGGGATTTCATATTCACGTAATCACGTCTTTTTTTTGTAGTCACACTATTAATTAACAAAATTCTCAATTCACAAGTCTTCACATTCACACAGAGTGGCATGGTGACTTGAAGGGAATGTGGAGGTCTGGTGAGATTTGCACGTCGGTACCACACTACAGCCCGTTAGGCTCCATTGAGTGACATAGCCAACCTGATGGGCTATGCTCCTGGCAAGCCCAATGCGTAGCTCGGTGGGCCCTTGAGGTACTATATATAGGGTCCCTAGGGACCCCCATTTTCTTCACAATTTCCTTGCCCTCCACCTCAGAGATTCCCAAGTATCCTCACAAGCAAGACAAAAATTTACAAAGCCCTCCAAAGCAAGGCAAAAATTTCGATATAAATCTTCGCCTAATCTCATAAGTTCTTTATTTTCTTTGTATTTAAGTTGGTATACCTTTTTCAAAAAAATTATTGTTTTAAAATTTAAATGTATGTTGATCTTGCTTTTCACGTTGGCATCGGTCCTATTATTGGATCAAAAGTGTCGTTGTGAAACGCTAGACCAGCAGGCACTATTTCAATGTGTTGATTGTGTTCACTTTGGCATCAATTCTATTTTGGACCGGAAGTGTTGTTGCTGAATATGGTTGGTTATGTTTGATTTATAGGTAGTTCTATTAGTCTTGTCATCAATGTTAGTTCTATTATTGGATTGGGAGTGTCGGTGTGCAAGCTAATAGGCTGCTTTCTATGTTTTGTGTGTGATATGCGTGCTTTTAGGCTATTACAGTGTTGATTTTGACACCATCTCTACTATTGGATTGGAGGTGTCATTAGTTTCATCAAATGATGCCCTCGTTTTTAGGCAAGTTCAACGTTGCTTTTGCCCTCAACTCTACTATTGGGTTGTAGATGTTGCTAGTCTCATTGAATGATGCCCTGCTTTTTAGGCTAGATTGGTATTGCTTTCGGCATCAGCTCTACCATTGGGCTAGAGGTGTCATCACTTTCATCAAATGATGCCCTATTTTGTAGGCCTAGTTCGGTGTTTCTATTAGCATCAGCTCTACTATTGGGTTGGAGGTGTCATTAGTTGAATTGAATGTGCCCTGCTTTTTTAGGCTAGTTCAATGGTGGTCTCGGCATCAGCTCTACTACTGGGTTGGATGTGTCGTTACTCCCATTGGATGATGCAGGCCTAGTCTTTAAGCTAGTTTTGTCATTAGTTTAATTCAATGAAGGACTTATATTTGCTATAAAATTTCAAGTTATGTTGTCTTTAAAAATCACAAAATGTGATATCATTGTAGCATAGATGGACCATGTGGAAACAAAGGAGTTAAAAACAAAGATTGGAACTCTCATGTTCATGTATATATGTGCCATGGACACGGAGGAGATCACCTCTGCATTGGAGAGTGAGATGCATAGAGAGCATTTCTTTAATGTCATAATTGAAGCAATTTGGATATACTTCTCAGCTTATGATGCAAAGGCTAACCATAGGCTATTGGTTAGTATTGTGGGAAAATATAACAAATGTTTGAGAGACTTGGGCGTTGATGCACCAACGGATGTGGATCCAACCAATCTACAACATTGGACTAATGTATGGCAACATGGAAAGAGGTCAAAATCAAAAAGAGCACGCAATATTGATGTCCAAGATGTCCATAGCCACAGATTTAGAACCATCTTTTTTTCTGCAGACTCCTCTCATGACGTGGTAGTGGGAAGGTCTCATGTACAAGATGGGACGGATTGCAAGCATTTATTGTGCACCCGCTTTTATGTCCCAATGTGCCATTGGTGTTTACCTCACACTCAAAGTTATCAAGCATGCTAGAAATCCTCGAAAAGGATGCTACTACGGAGTTGTGTAAGAGTGCACCATTGAAAGAGTCACTTGGTTGACATCGGCAAAAGTGCAATGTGTGGTCAAGGACCTCAAACAAGATGGAGTAGAGAGCCACCAGTCTTTTGCTCTAGAGGCAAGCATGCAGTTGTTGTTCAACAGACGCATCGTAAGGTGCATAGCACAAACACACCAAGAGCCATGGTCCCTCATCTTTCCTCACTGTAATGGAATGGATTTGGGTGTCATGTTAGAGGTTGTCACACCACCTAAAGGTAGATTTTTTAACACACTAACGGCTCAAAAGGAAGATCCTAGACACCCCGCGTAGAGAAAGAGTTAGAGATGTAAAAGCATACGCTCAATTGGGGTTCCTTGTTTTATGGATGCCCTAGTGAAGACCATGGAACATGCACGCACTAAAGGAATTAAACATTGTGACATTGATGCATTGATGTTTTGGGAGCAAGCATTAGCATCCATGACAAGTTCACAAGCCACCTATGCATTCACACAATCACAAGAATATTACGTTTTTTGAAAAATTGTATTTAATTGAACATTTGTACAATAAAGTAAAATAATATAAATTTAAAATTTTTAAAAAGAAATGAAATAGGTGGTAATGAGGAGCACTCTATTCCAAAAATAGAACTGTGCAGACAAGAACGTCAGTGTAGTGATGAGGAGCGCTTGATTTCAACCATAGAAATGAGCCCCAAGCACTTGTACCATCTAAACCCTTCACAAAGATGCTCCCTATCCAAACCTGTTTCTAGACGGATAGACACCTAGGAAAGGTAACTAAACGTAGCAGAAAAGTATGCCATTGCAATAATAAGGAATGGTCCATCCAACAATAAAAATGAGCCCTAGGCACTTGCACCATATAAACCCTTCATGAGGATTCTCCCTATCCAAACCTATTTCCAGGTGGATAGACATGGGGAGGTAGCTAAACGTAACAGACAAGTACGTCAGTGTAATGATAAGGAGTGCTCCATTCCTACTATAGAAATGAGCCCTAGGCACTAGCATCACCTAAACCCTCCGTGAGGATGCTCCCTACCCAAACCTATTTCTAGGCAGATAGACACTCAAGGGAGGTAACTAAACATAATAGAACAGTACGTACGTATTGTGATAAGGAGCACTCCATTCCAGTCATAGAAATGAGCCCCAAGCACTTGCACCACCTAAAACCTCCAGGAGGATGCTCCCTACCCAAACATGCTTAATGACGGATAGACACCCAAGGGAGGTAACTGTTTGTGGATTTTAAAAAGTATAGCGATCAAAGCTACCTGAACAAAATCCAACAAGTAAAACTCAACTAAGGTAAACCTCAACTAAAACTTTTGGTGGAAGCTTTACAGAGTGTGACAAAATGGATAGCTAGAAGGATGGAACAACGTTTATATAGCCACCTCCAAAAATGGGGGGTGGGAAGAGGATATAGCCGAGCTTGTTGGGCATGGGGGATCACACGGTGGCCTGACGGGTTATGAAGGATTCCCAATGGGCAAAGAGGAAGGCCCAATTTTAGCAAGTCATTGTGAGTTTGATGTTATTAACACTCCCATGAAGTGTTAATAACATGAGTTATTACCACTTCACACATCATGTGAAGACGTGAATCAAATCCCTTGTCGCTAAGACATTAGAGAGGTGCACATTTGATTGCTAAAGATTCTAGCAAACCAAATCAACAATCAGCCTGCCGGAGTCAAGAACAAAGAAAATTCCACCAGTATCAATCAAAGATGAAGACCAAGCTAGAGTTTGCACGAGGGTTTGAAAATACTAGGAAGGGGGGAATGTTGGTAGTCAAACTAGATGGACACCCTCCTAGTTGATCCCTTCTTCATGAGCCCTAAATTTTTAATGTCCATCATTATTTTACAAAAAGCCTTGTAGTTATAAGAGAGCCTCTAATTTTAGTCATATGATTTTTGAGCTTGTTTATGCCAACTCTGAGTTGTAAAGTTTGTAAATGAGTATGAGCCTCGTAAAGTCAGCCATTGGCCAAAAAAGACCTAGGTGTAAAGCTCATTTTTGTAAGTGGAAAGAGAACACCTATCATTATCACAAGGTTTTATGATTTTTGGAGCGTACAAGTAAGAGCAGCTACTCTCATGCACTTTGTAATCATCATATCTTAAGCTCTGGTAATCACATTTTGATTTCAAAACTTACAATGTGTTTCTTGTCTACTGCTCTTTCATTTAAGTGTAATCATTATCAATTCTAATGTGGTTTTCGACTAGATGTTAGCAAGCTAAATTGGTTGTTTTAAGTGCATTAACGGTTTTTTTTTTTTACTTTTTGCCATAGAAGAGTGATCAACACAAGATGAAGTATATTTGTCCAACTATAAACTATCAGCCTAGGAGTTTACAAGATGCAATTCTAACATTTTTGGATTTGATAAAGGTGGGAGACACACTAATTTGTCAAAAACTTACTATATGGCAGCCGGTTTTTGTTGGCATTTGCATTTATGAGCAACTTTCATCCTAGGAATTTGCAAATTTTGAATTTTATTAAATTTATTTTTTTGGAAACTGTCGATCATCAACAACAATGTGTCTATGTGTTTTTTTTTGTATTTGTTTGCTCGGTTTAGGGATCACTCAGATTTGCTCGCTTGAAGTTGGGGATTCCTAATGTATGCAAGCTTCTAATGTCCCATGTTTCATACTACACAAGCTAGCATACAAGCTTTTGTTGAAAAAACCCTTCAAAAACAATGATACTAGTCTTGAATCTTGTCCTTGTAATTCTCTTCATCAAGCATGTACCAAATGTGTATCAATTGAGCATTTGAATCCACTGAAAATTTAGCTCTCAATCATGCTAAAAATGCTTACAAAACTCTCTGCAAATCCGTGCACCACACTCTTGAAATCTGCTTAATTACACAAGTCAATGTACATAACCTGTGATGAATCCACTCTCGTATCCTGAGAGTCCACAAGAATGCATACATCCACAAAGTGTTCTCAATGTATGCGCATAAATTTGTTGAAAATATGAACCCACACTCTCTTCACTGAGAGAAAAACATCAATGTGCAACACAAGAGAATGACAAAGCTCAATCCGAGCTCTCCGAATGTAGCAAATCACCACAATAGGCATACATAATCTTCAACTTTTTGAATACCCTACAGCCGGTCAGCCCATATCTCCCAAATGTTCAAAATTTGCAGAAACTTTCTTTTGCAAAGTTCTAGACCACGCAAAAATGGTTGGGGATGAAGGGAATGGACATGAAATAAGCAGTTTTAATAGGCCAAAACAAATCTGTAAAAATTTGCAGCTGTGTATCCTAGACATGCAGGCAGTCTGAGTGACGTATCTCAAAATTGGTAAAGATTTTGAGAAAACTTTCTTTTGCAAAGTTGAAGGGAACAAAAAATCAGTCAGGAATTGGCTTGAGTGAAGAATTTTTGATAGGTCAAAACAGATCTGCAAAAACATGTTGCAATTTTTGCTGCTTCTCTGTTAGCTTCCCCGTTGAGCTCCAATGGTGCTCCCAATCCCTGAGCTCTGATACCAGTTGAAGTGCGCAAGCGGGAGAGTGTGTGAGTGTGTGCAGTGATGGAGAAGATAGGAGACATTGTGTTTGCAGGGGCTAAAACTCACTCTCTACATGTGAGCCCCCTTATTCTATTATGTATATAATGAATAAGTATAGTGGGTGGGCACCTGGCCTAACTGGCCACATGGGGCTTTACCCCAACACTAGCTGCTTAGGGTTAGCATCTTTTGGTTTGGCTACTAATAGATGGCCACATTTGGAGCGTTATGGTAGGTCGTGTAAAGCCGCTTAGGTTTGGCCGCTCCAAATTGGATTGGTGTAGCGTTTGGCCATTTGAGTCTTCTTAAAGCTATCCGCTTAGGGCTAATCGCTTAGGGTTAGTGACTTTCGTTTCAATCGCTAATAGATGGGCATTGTGTTTGGACGATCAAGGTACGTTGTGTAAAGCCATTCTAAATTGGATTAGGGGAGTGTTTGGCCATTTCAATCTTCTTATGGCTAGCCGCTAAGGGTTAGCATCTTAGAGTTAGAAACTTTTGGCTTGGCCACTAATAGATCCCCGTATTTGGAGCATTAGGATAGGTCGTGTAAAGCTGCTTAGGTTTGGCCGCTCCAAATTGAATTAGTGTAGTGTTTGGTCATCTTAGTCTGCTAATAGGGTTAGCAACTTCTGGTTTGGCTGCTGCTAATAGATAGCCATGTTTGGATGGTTTGATCGATAAGAGTTTTAGGATACATTGTTACGTATTAGAATTTGTCCTTGATCTACATGCACTGTTATGTAGACATGGGTGTGGTACTTATGTCATACCCATGAATATAGGCATTGACCAATAAAGAAGAAAGTATTACCTGGTGGTCCTGATCTTTGTACACCTCTAGACCAAGGTGTGTAGTGATTGGGTATGGCTAGAGATTGTGAGGTAGTTTTGTTACATTGTTATTTGCTTTTGGTTTGGCTAATTAGGGATAGTCATGCAAAGATGTTGTTGGTTTGGTTGATTAGGGCTAGTGGCAAATGGTTTGGCTGATTAGGATTAGCCGTACAAAGACACTTATGGTTTGGCCGATTAAGGCTATGGTCCCCATAGGACTAGCTAGTTGGTTGTTCACATTTATCTACTAGTTCATGTTATACACTCTAATAACAGTCAAGTCGTGTGTACTTACTATTACTTGTTAATTTGTTTTACAATCTTTAGATTAATTATGAATGATAGGATGGCATGCCCTTATATTCTATGTAAGCATCAAATCTTTTGAAAATCAAAGATCTGTGATCGGCATATATGCAAGAACGACCTTTTTTGTGTAGAGCAGCTACAAGATCTATGATATCAATCTCTTGGTCAAGAAAGCGCCAATCAAATCTTGGATATCGATATCGCTCCAACCTTAATAGCGGAGTTGAACATCAAATGAAACACTACCAGTGGAGTCTACCCCTCAACCATCGATGGTACTTTTCAAGAAGTTGAGATAGAACAGATGGATTTATTCTTTGACATGGACCCCATCATTGAAAGCCAAGGTGAAAAAAGCACCAGCAGCCTAGGAAACACTACCTTTTGAACTCAATCATCCTGTCCACAACGACGGCATGAGAATGACAAAGAGAAAGGAGAGAATATAGAAAGTCTTGCCTGCATGCCGCTTTGCATCAGTGCCAAAATTTATATTCTTCGTATAGCTGTGGCAATGCTTAACCGACAATCTATTTTGGATGGTCCGACATGAGTATCTTTTTAGGTAAATATGTATATGTCATACTTATTTACTTAAAAAGTCAAAGTTCTTGATTAAATTGTTTAAATGGTTTTGATAGGTTGCTCAACAAGCAGATTTTGCCAAAAGGTAATCACATGCCCCCGAAGACTGTTCTTGAAAGAGTACATATGAGAGGGAGTACTTTGGGGTATCTCAGCTCCATAAAGCCCAACAAGAGGAAGGAGAGTCCGTTTATTGGTCGCTTGAAGCATTTGAATTCTCATTGTAATCCAAATGAGCGCTTCAATAATAACCAATTGCTTGATAGATTCATTAGTGGATTACGACATGAGGATATCTACAATGGCCTAGTCATTAAGGTATCACCACTTGGGAAGTAGTCACCACCAATGTGATCCAATTAGAGGATAATTTAATGATTCAAGGAGAAAGAGTGTCTACTGAGCCTAAATCTACTAGCTTGCAAGCATCAGGGCATCAGCAAATGACCCTAAAGCCTATTGCTAAGGAGCCGAGGATATCTAAGATGACTTTAGCAGATCCCATAAAGGCCATTCAAGAGAGTCTTAGAGACAATCGTGCTCTGCAAAACAATCATATGCATCCAAGAAGGGAGCAACAATGGTGCTCAATTTGCAATGTTTCACATAGTACCAACAATGAGTGCCCTACTTTTAGAGTAAAATCTAATGGGAATTGCAATGCATGTGGGAGGTATGGTCATCAAGCTAAGGATTGCATAGAATTTAAATGTGCGATGGCCAATAGACCAACCTTAGCATGGACAAACACACCTCGAGTACGTGCATTGATGCCAGCTCCACCTCTTCAACAAACGTCACAACACATGGTTCCTATGGCCCAAATTGTTGTTCAAACAACACCCTTACCACCTCCAGTGCTAGGACTGCAACCACCACATCTGAGAATTACTTCTGTGAATCAAGAGGGTGGTGAGTCATCTATTGCTTGTTTGAAAGGCTATGAGGAAGTATTAGAACCTAATATTGCCTATGGGATTGATGCACTTGAAGAAAGTCCACAATATTACATGGAGGACTATTGGGGACAAGTCAAACATGTCTATCAAGTAGATGCTCTTGCTGCAAGAGGCCAAAATATCAATTACACTACCAAGAGACCACCTCTTCAATGCTATGAGTGTGAAGGTTCACATCGTGTAGCCGAATGTCCTATTAGATAATAAAAGAATGCCACACTAATGCAAACCAATCAAGAAAGCACGTCTACAATTCCAATATTGATGTGGCATAGATCATTTGATTGCCCAATGTCTGAATAATCCAAATGCACTGAAGATAATGCCATTGAATTTAATTGAGATTACTGAGGAGCCAACACAAAGTACGCATGCGGTACCAGTAAATGTACTTACACGATTGATGCTCCAAAAACAAATTATATTCTTGAAGAAAGAGACATTGATGGATGGGATCTTGATTTTTACCAAATTGATGGAGTTTTACCAAATTGATGGATTTTATGGCTTAAGAAGTTAGAACCACCATCATGTCTAAACTATATGGAGACCCCGAGCTATTCTTAGCTCTTTGAGCTTTTCTCAATGGAAAACTAAAATTCAGGCTACCACAATTTGCACAGATAGATGGAGCTAGGGAGATGCCAATAGAGGAGGAACACTTAGATCCACAACCCAACTTAGAAGAGAAATACGTTGTTGAAATACCTGTTAACAAGTTGGGACAATACTTTGAAGGCGATGAATCCAATGTGACCATACCAATCACTACCAAGGGATTAACTATGAAGGGAATCCTTGATTGGCACTGGGGTTAGCATTGTGACTAAAAAATGTTGGGAAACTATGGGAAGACCTCACCTTGGGACTACAACCATAGTGGTAAAGATGGTCAATGGGACTATTGTTAAACCTATTGGAATGCTAGAAGATCTCAAGATCAAAGTCTTTGGACACAAAATAAGGAATACCTTCATTGTTATGGATTTCTCCAAGCACACTATGTCATCTGAGATGATCTTAGGACGTCCTTTCATGAGGAAAGCAAAAATGGTGCATGACTGGTCTAAAAACCATGTCTACTTGTAGTTCCAAGACTGTGTCATACGAGTTAATCTTGTAACTGGTCGAGCACACCCTCCAGGAAACAAATTTATAATTGATCATAGATCTGACACCACAATTCACTTGGCCCCATTGCAGTATTGTTACACGTGTAAAATGGACACTAATGTTGGGAGAGATTCTCCTTATATGGATGTTCTACCTGGGATGACTTACTCTGACAATGTGGATTGGGTCCACCTAGCAGCAACCATAGACACTTGGGGAAATAGGGGGACAACCTGGGTAACACCTGAGGGGGATGAAATTCCACCACTCGTACCTTTCAATATGATAGAAGCAATGCATATAGCTTTTGACAAGACTCATTGCAATATAACTAAGAAAACATACAAATGGGTCCCTAAAGCTTCTTTGACAACCACTTTTGATGCTCAATCCGGTTCAAAACAGAATCCTTGTAAGAAACATCCCACTCCCCCCAAGAAACGTAAGAAAACATTGAGCTGGATTCCTAAACGACTATTGGAAGCCCAAGGCTACTATCAAGGAAATGATCAAATCTGGGTGCAAAAATGTAAATTGTGTTCTTACCTATCACCTGACCCATGTGAGCCAAATCCTGTGACAACAAAGCCGATGGAAGATCGTGGGAAAGGAAAAATCACAGAACACTATACATTGGATCCGGAGCTAGTATGGGTTCCCAAGCGAGAAAGGCTTGTTTCGCTCAGCTCAACTATAGAAAAAACGAATGAAGCTTCTTGCTCTTCATGTAGTTCATATACAAAAATAGAAGCTTTGACACAACCTCCACCTACTATTTTACATATCCATACAAACATGAAAGAGTTTTCACCTCCCGATGTAAGTTAACCACCTACAACAATGTTGCAAAAAAAATCATGGGAGAGTACCTTACCACCCTTGCAGCTAGATGAAATGCCTAGGCAGTCGAAAACTATTGGTCAAGGTCTTCACCCATAACAACTTGGAACAATTGGTTTCAAAAGGAGACGACATCATTCCAAAAGGAATGATCTACCCAAGGAAGTGGGGAGTGTTTGCTGACATCCATCATCCACTTGCTCCCCTCTTAACCTTCCTCTCGGACCTCTCAATTTTCTAATCTCAGGGAATGTATATATATAGCCTTATACTCACAAAAACAAAACTAAAAAAATAAAAGAGCAAGAGCCACCAAACAAAAATCTAGAATCTACAAATTCATAAAAACACATTATTCACAAGGACACAAACTTTTAATATGACCATTATAATATTTGTACTCTAACCATCGTCTATCTGTGTGTACAAATATGGCTAGTATGCTAGAGTCATCCACTCCTACCTTGGGTGAGAGGTAACCTCTTCACTTTTCACAAGTGTTTTACATAGTCTACCCCATGCTTGCATGTGAATGGGATTTGGTAGAAACGCTAACGTGTGAGAGGAATTTTGAGGAGTTAGAATGGTTGATACGTCTCTTGACCACGACTGATCCATACTTAGTAGAGGACATCTCTCCTATTGCACAAACTTACCCTCTTGACCAAAATGACTGTAGACCTCTAGTAATGTTCTTAGTGACCATTTGTGCCATGATGAGGAAGAGTTACATAATTATACGGATGGCACATATGGTCTCACGGATGATCTTTGTTTTTCTCACCGATGATGAGGATAGGGGTTTAGCCTTAGGGTTACCTCCCCATCTCTACAATATCCTGTTCCCTTAATTCTCTAGGGGGAGTGCAAATAATTAGGCTAGGGTTCCTTATGTTGTCTAATTGTGTTCAATAAAGGTTGGTGCCTCTTCTCGCTAATGTGCCTCCTAGAGGTATTCCTTGTGTTTTCTAGTGTGTACAGGAAGGCGTTGCCATTGTTAGAATTTTGAACTTCATGGAATATTTATCTAGTTCACTCTTCGAATTGAGCACAATCATCAACACAAACAGATATTCCTTGTCCATTAGCATTGCCTTTTTTTCTAGCATCCATTTTGTCTGCTTTAGATGTGATTGGTAATACAATATTTAGCACATTTTCTTAGATTAAACATTAGATTCTATATAATTTTTTGTTATAATCCCTTGTCTAGGTTTAAGAATCAGCATTCTGACTAAGCTAGTTTGACCAAGTTAGGAGTTAGAGATCTTCTCTTTATACCATGGGAAATGCCTTCCTAATAATCACTGGTTACTTTAGGCTCTTAATCCAATCTAGGCAGCATTGTGTGCAATGTACTAGGGCTTTCTAGTGGGCTTAGTCCCTATTGACCTTTAGCTTAAGTATTATAAAGAGATTTTACTAGTGTGATGAGCCTGGGGAGGGTAATAGTGTTATATGACCCCCCAAAGTTACAAAATGAAATGCTGAAAACGTGAGGGCAAGTTATGTAGAGTGAGCCATATATAGCTCCAAACCCAAGGAAATAATATGTGTGCTAATGGACTTAGACACTAGGCACCTAATTTGTTCTAGTCATCATTAGAGTGTATATATAGCCTTGCAGGTTCTAGAGTCTTGGCTGTAGGTTTAGCTACAACAACAAGGAAACAATATGTGTGCCAATGGACTTAGACACTAGGTACCTAATTGGTTTTAGTCATCATTAGTGTATATACAACCTTGTAGGTTCTAGAGTCTTGGTTATAGGTTTAGTGGGAATAAATTTATACATCTTGGTCAAGCTATCTACAATTACCCTGACACGTGATATCAAATGAGGGTTTTTGTATGGTATCATGTGAGTGTACAATAGATCACCTTATAAGAAGAAAAAGAT
Source organism: Adiantum capillus-veneris (assembly GCF_014529385.1). Taxonomy (NCBI): domain Eukaryota; kingdom Viridiplantae; phylum Streptophyta; class Polypodiopsida; order Polypodiales; family Pteridaceae; genus Adiantum; species Adiantum capillus-veneris. The sequence goes on along the minus strand of NC_140949.1, from coordinate 63,344,261 downwards.
AGAATTTACAAATGAGGATTTTGTATCTAGGGGTCAAAAAGGAATCTTGGATGCACATAGGTGATGTATCCCTAGTACTACTACCTAGATAGAGTCACGTCCACAAACTTTTATAGAAAGACCAATAATATTATCCATAAAGATGCTCTCCAATTTTCCATTAGGGATCTTTGTATAATGTAAAATCATGTCTACCTTATTGTTCTAGACCAATCCTCTGAGGCTTGTTTGCCTCCGATCATGTGAATCGTCACTCTGCTCTCTTGTATGATTTCACAAAAGCTTGTTGCAACCATATCCCCCTCAAACACGCGGCGGTTCCTTGCCTGCCAAATATGGTGTAAGAAGTAGTACCTGATTATTCTTAATACTATCCACTCACAATTGTGAGTTTTGCAAAAAAAAAAATCATGTCTACCTTTAGATGCTCTTCTTTTGTCACTTGAGATTTTTGGCAACTCTTGTATGTCCTTATTTAACCTTCACTAGTAAAATCTCCTTCTAAACCAATGGATATCTCTTCCTACTTACCATGATAGAACCAAAAAGCAAAAAAAAAAATCAAAAAGGAAAAAGATGATTTTTGTATAGAATTGAACCATGGCCTCATTACATCCAATGGAACTAGGAAACGACCCTAGTTTCCACAAAAAAGTGCCGATAAGCACAAAAAGCAAGAAATTTTTTATAAAACCAAACCATGAGTCCATCAGACCTAGTAGATGTTGAAAATAGTGTCACTTTTCACTTTTAAACATTAGAAGATTGTACAACAAGCATTTCATGTCACAAGTGATGGAATCAAAATTATGTGTATTATGAAATTCATTTATTTTATTTTTCAAAAACAATTTAAAATTGGGATTACATTTTTTCACACATGAAAATTTTGAGATGTCCTCACCTTGACATAAAGGTAAGAAAATTTTGTCGCAAAACGTACCCACATTCCCAAGTAGCATTTTCATTAGGACTAATATTTATGCGACCCGCGCGTCGTTACAGCCAAGAAAAGCATGGTTATTGGATCTCTCTCTCTCTCTCTCTCTCTCTCTCTCTCTCTCTCTCTCCACACACACAGACACAAACACACAAAGTCATATATATGTAGGTGTGTGTGTGTGTGTGTATCTGTGTGCCCTCGTGTGAGGAGAATAAAGATGTAGTCCTTGGAATCACTCTAGGAAGAGAACAATGCCCCTCTCTCTCTCTCTCTCTCTCTCTCTCTCTCTCTCTCACACACACACACACACACACACACACAAATGCCTTGGGATAGATGTAAAACATCTATAGCGTCTTTAAATACATGAAGCTACCTAGCTTTAGTGCAATCCCACTTACAAATTTTGAGATTCACCTTTGAATTCTAACTCAATTCAAAGGCGAGAGCACTAACAAAGCTCAAAGAAATCTAGCGTAAAAACCTTCAAAAATAACCGAGAATTGTCCGAGGTCCCTCTCTTCATCCACCTTTGCCGTTTGTTGAGGTCTGCTCCTACATTGGGCTTGCACATCTTCTACCTTAGATTTGTCGGATTAAACTTTCCAAACTGCTTCAACTCTCAATTTTGTCAATTCTCAATTTATGTCAATGTCGATTTTTCTTTTTTAATTTTTGATTGTGGATTTTGTCAATTGTTGCTTTGTTGATTGATGATTGTAAAACCAATGCTTATTCTCCCTCCCCTGTCTCTCTAATTTCAGTGTGAGAGCCCTCTCACCCTCTCTCTCTCTCTCTCTCTCATAAACACACACACACACACACACTCACACATGCTGTAGTGAACGGTGATCTCTCTCTCACTCACTTACACATGCATTCTCTCTCTCTCTCTCTCTCTCTCTCTCTCTCTCTCTCTCTCTCTCATACACACACACACATGCTGGACATCCATAAAAAATTGTTGGACTCCTATCGTTGAATTGTCGAGCTCAATGTACTTCATTAATGCAATGAAAACTTGAAAAGCCTTTGTGCAATGTGCCAACACCCTCGGGGAATGGTAGGTCAACTTTGTCTCTTATATTCACACACATCAAGAGAATGGGTCTCTCTCTCTCTCTCTCTCTCTCTCTCTCTCTCTCTCTCACACACACACACACACACACATGCGTGCGCGTGCACGCGCACGAATACATGCATCTAGCTTTTGAGCTTCGAGCATCAAGGTCAAAGATCATTTACGACATAGAAGGTCCGTGTAAACCTCCGAAAGGAGGTTCATTGAACAACACATTGAGAAACAAGGTGAGGGATCATGAGGGCCTACCAATGAAAGGATTTGTGAAGATGTTGTCAAGAAGGAGGAAGAGAGGGGCATTGGAATGTGTCAGCTCAATATCATGCCGTTTCGAATTTCAAAAATGCCAATTGAGTGCAAGGGGAAAAGGAGAAATTCCGACCCAAAATAGAGAAAAATAGTCTAAAAATCCAAAAAAGTACTCCTAATTTTCTAAAATTTCCTCTTGGCAAACTCAAGGAAAGTAATTTTGCTTGTTTGGAAAAATGATTTTTCTTGAACAGTAACAATCTCTCTCTCTTTCTCTCATGTAGACACCATGATCTCTCTCTCTCTCTCTCTCTCTCTCTCTCTCTCTCTCTCTCTCTCTGAGGCAATCAAGGGTCTGCAGGAGGAAGGTAAGGAGAAAGGTAAGGTACACAACCAGTAAAAGGAAGGTAAGGTACACATCACCACACTGTCTCGACTCTCGGCACCATGATCTCTCTCTCTCTCTCTCTCTCTCTCTCTCTCTCTCTCTCTCGGACTCACTCACTCTGAGATACTTTAATCACCCAATTGACTAGTGGTCAAGCATTGTTTGATGATTCATTTTTGTTTCTTCAAGCCACATGACCAACCTTTACAAGGGGATGGCTTCATGCTCTACAGCTTCTTAATCGCAAGACTATTATGTGAGGACTTGCTTGGCAAGGTCTTGCTGTGCCATTTTTACGTCACTTGGGCTATCCTATTGGGATTGATGCTGCCTACGAACAACTTCTAGATTGGATCTCAAGCTCGAGCCACATTCACAAAAAGTATGTGTCCCAAAAGTATCAAGCATAGATATTTATACCCGTAATGGTGCCTTTTCATATCCATTTATGGCGGCCATCTGGCAAACGTGATTAAGTTTGATTGTGATCCAATTTCTTAGTTTGAAGAAGCTTGACAACTCTTATGCAGCGTAGGTTATAAGAAAATAGAGTCGATCACTATGGCAGCGAGTAGGGCTCGTATCATAGAGACTCTGTAGCGCTGAACATATGGCAGTCCGTAGTTTTCCGGCCCAGGAGCAACCAGAGGACCCTGCTATCAACATGCTAGGTTTAACCATTCATGAGGACGTGGCTGAAGAGCAGGACTAAGGCATGCAAAAAGAGGGAAAATGCCTCTAAAGACGAAGAAGAAATGAAAGAAGATAAAAAGGAGGGAACCTTCTGGAGACCAAGAAGACCCAAAGAGGGATGGTGGTGCAGGTAACACACAAGGCAACCATATTGGGGAAGCGTCGTCGTCAAACGATGCTGAGGGCTGGCAGGAGGAGGACAGGCAAGGTGGGGCTTCAGAGCCAAGAGATGCATCCAAGAGGACGGGGGAGGTGGTGGGGAAGACTCTCAATGCCACAGAAGTGCATATTGAAGAGGAGGAGGTGTCCGTTGATCCTGATGGTCTGGTTGCAGCAATCTTAGAACACAGGTACCAGATGAAGGTGTACCCATATCAAGAGACGGTATACCTGTAACATTCAGGAGTCATGCGAAGACAGAGCTTTGCAAATCTTAAGGAAACGGCAGAGATCATCCGCCACTTATCTTCTTTGACCCAGGCACACAGGCAAATTTCATCTCCCCGGAATTTGCACAGAAGCTAGCCATAAAGATGGAAGAAATGGGACCTGCCTACTCAGCTTCTATGGCAACTCCAGGACTTGAAGCACTCATGACTCCTACTGGGAAAGCTTTGGCTTCGTATTCAGGGCTATGTGGGTCATGAAGAATTTTTCATTATGCCTCTTGAAGGGTGTGATGTTCTCTTGGGCATGGTGTAGTTCTCTGACCACAAGGGTATTTTGGATACTCCCAATAAGCAGGTTATTGTAGAGTCTAAGGGAAGGACAGTTATTTTGGAATGTAAAGCTTAAAGGCCAGTTAGTGCCTCTTGTATCGGTTTAGGCTGTTCTTAAATTAACCAAAAGTAATCTTTCTGATCATTTGATCTTTGTGAAGGAAAAGGGAAGACGGTAAATGTTCCAACTTGAGTAGTATAGATGAGAAGCAAAGTTAGCTTTGTTGGGATCAGTATGCTGATTGTTTTTCAGAAGCTTTACCGGATAAGTTGCCATCAGATGGTCCTGAGGATCATCCTATTCATCTCCTTCCTCGGAGTTATGCTTCGAATAAGCCTGCTTACAGAGTTATTACGGCCCAGCAAGACGAAATCATGCAATAGGTTAATGAATGTTGGAAAGGGCTTGATACAACCTAGCAAGTGAGAGCAAAGCCCTAGGATAATATGTACAAGAGATGGAAGTAGCGGCTGAAAGCATATTGTCATCCCCAAGAGATTGGGATGTTTGGGTGGACCTCCTTGCTCATGGGTGGACCTTGCCTGAACTTTGAAGAAGCCTCATGCTGTATAATTTTGGTTGGTGGCTAGTAAAATATGGGCTCTTATTTCCTCGGTATGGTACAAGCTCAGTGCTCACTAGTCGTACCTTCTTTCTGGAGACTCGGCTGACATGGGTTCCCATCTCCTCGGTATGGCACAAGGTTACTAGTTGCAACTTCTCGCCTCGGTACTGAGTATTTCAAATTGGCAATCATGATCTTATTTCCTTCCCAATTGTCGGGCCTGAATTGTGTACAATGTTTGATTTTGATTCACAATCTGCGGTGATGAGCCATGGTCAACGTATACGAAGAGTTTTCTAATGACAGGTTTCATCTTTGCTTGATGAAAACGTTCTTACCAAGACACCTCATTACATGCTATTCGCATGGGCATGCCTTACCCGATCCTGGTTACTTTTGTGACTGAGTGCACAGACTAACAAACTCCATATACATGTTTTGTGAGCTGGTCATGCGATCATATTCTTGATCAAAATTACTGGTTTGGGGGGGGAGAGAGAGAGAGAGAGAGAGAGAGAGAGAGAATATGGCTGACCTACATAAAAATTAAGAAGAAAAGTCATCAAAAGCAATGAGTTATTGAGAGCAGGCAAGTAGCTCCCAAAGCAAAAACCCTGATGCATGGCTATGGGATAGGGCAGTCACAAAATAATCCTGAAACGTTGATGTCAGAAAACATTAAATCCAATAAGCTATTCCATATGCTCTCTATGTTTCATTGTAGCATCCACAAAAAGGAAATGGTTGTCAAACTGAATTCCATGTACATGATGTGGGCTAAATAAAGACGAGCGGAAAAAGTAAAGTAGCCTTGTTTGCCAGATCAATCAATATAAGTGTGGTACGCAGCATCAACACAGTTTTTGAAACCATTCAATTATAGGAGCTTGTTATTACAGTACAGCTAATTGGTGTCAATCACAGAGATCATAAGTTGGCAGAATGATAAGTGTGTCCGTCAAACTTTTGCCCGTTACAAGGAACAATCTCAAAGGGAATTGAGCCTACCTTACATGAGGCGATATGCCTGGCTGCAGGATAAAGGGGAGAACAAAAGAGGGATTCAGCCCCAAACAGAAAAGAATTATGTCAAAGTTGTCGGAACAGTGTGTACAGACGTTCTGTTGAAAGGTCAAAGAATACAGAATTGTGTATGTCACATATCATTGCCAGACTGTATGGACTCGAGTACCTGCACCACTTCAGCCATGCTTGGTCTTTTGGAAGGCGTTTGAGATATGCAAACAAGACCCAACTTCAACACCTGCATAACCTCAAGCTGAGCAGCAGGTCCCAGGTTTGGGTCAATGCAAGTAGGCCCCTGTCCCCGTTCAAGGGCCAATCTCACAGCATCACACAGTAGAATGCAATCTGCTTCAGCATTTTCCACAGGATGTCTCCCAGTTGCAAGCTCTAGCAAGACAACACCAAAACTGTAGACGTCACATTTCTCACTTAGGCATATACTTTGACAAGCTACTTCTGGAGCCACATATCCCAAAGCTGAATAAAACCTCCGACTTGTAGCATAAGTATCAAGCAGCACTGGGGAAAGCTTTGAGAGCCCATAGTCAGATAAATGTGGCAGAAAACCATGGTCCAAAAGAATATTTGATGACTTCAAATCCAAATGTAAAACCTGGGGCCTGCAGTCCTGATGAAGATATGTAAGACCCCTTGCACTTCCTAAGGCGATACTGAATTCCCTAATATTGGGTTAGTCTCGAGAGAAGGTGGGGTGCTTTCAAAGACCCTGTCTTCTGTCATTTTCCTCAACGCCCTAAAGTTCATCACAAAAATTACCACAACACACAGAGCAACGAATGCAATGACCACTATGGACGCATCTACAAACAGCCAAACACTACCATGATCTCTCTCTCTCTCTCTCTCTCTCTCTCTCTCTCTCTCTCTCAGGCAATCGACTCATCCGACTCCTGATTCATGCTTTCGAGCTCAGCTCACAAGACCAAGCTCTTGAGCGTGTGCAAAAGATGAGTCTCAGCCTGCGTCACCAACCCTGCAGGAGGAAGTTTAAGGCACACAGCCAGCAAGGTGCGGAGCTTTGATGACGATGCCATCTGCAGGTTTTCTTGGCTCGACGGGCAAGCCTGGGACAGGTGTGGGCTGCTCTAATGCTCGGTGGCACCCGTCGGTTGGTGGTTCTCTCTCTTTAAGTTAGTCTTGGTGGCAGATTGGCGAATCTCTGGTTCTGACAGCCCCTTTTTTTGGGTGGAGGCTCCTAAGAGGCCGGTGATGGAGCTCCGAGCTCCCCCCTTCTTGCGGCTAGTTGCAGATTTGAAATGGCTCTTGCAGTGATCCTGTTTGGGCGGGGTCTTACCCGATGCAGAGGGTAAGTCTCTGGTGGCAGGGTACTCGTGTCATGAAGTGCACTGTTCAAGACTCGCAGGAGCCTCAAAACGAGCATTGAGGTCTAGTCTCTAGACAAGACCGTCTGCTGCAGGTGCAAGATGGACCCGAGTGGGAGGGGGGGACTAGGACGGACTCCTTAGAGTCGTGTGTGATCGCTCTGCGAGTCTGCGTTACTGCAGTCCAGCTCACAATGTCGCCCTCAGGCTCGACAGTCTAAGCACAAACTCGCACGCAGCTCCAAGTAGAATTTCGCACGCGGCCTTCACGTCGTCCTGCAAAACTACTGACCGTCGAGGTGGACACCATCCGTGAAAGTACGCCCAATGTAGCCTTTCCTTAGGACACCATTCGTGAAAGTACGCCCAATGTAGCCTTTCCTTAGCAGGCCAAAAATCGTTATGGGCCTTCAAAATGTAAAGGAAAACCACTCTTCAAATGATTTAAAACAAGGTGAGGAATCACGATGGCCTGCAGCGATGATTAGTAATTTTTTGTTTAAAGATTAATAGATCCCTCTCAATGCAGCTGAGAGAATGCTTACTTCAAAGGCAGAATAAAATCTAACCCTAAACATGAAAATTAAAATGTGGAATTCAGGTGCGAGAGAGAGGCCTTCAAAGATTGACAGAGGTGGTATGGGGGATGTTTGTTTTTCTGTCAAGACAATGCAACACAGCAAAGCAGACATTCCCAAGATAAGCAGAAGCAGACCTTCCCAAGATAATGCAATGAGATATAATGTCATGGCATTGTACCAGCCAATGCCAGTCTCCAAGGCCAACCGCCTTCTTCACAATTCCTTGCAGGTCAACTAGAACAGATTTTGTTCGATTATTGCCTATCACGATGACCTTGGTGTGGCGCGGCAGCATAGACAGCCCGTCATCAAAGCCCTCGTCGCTAACACCCCCTGAGCACATCACCCCTTCCTCACTTGCACCACCTCCTTGCCCATACATAGCTCTTTCCTCTGATCGCACCTCCTCCATCTCCATCTCTGTGTCCATCTCCATCATCTTTAAATCAAGTGCCCTTCTTAACAAGAGCTCCCAATATATCTCTCCAGAATGTTCAAATTAGCATTGGTTAAGCCCCAAGAAGTCCCCCCGTGGCCACTAGAATTTATGTTTCAATTGGTTTGAGTTGAAATTAAGGATCCATAATTTGTCATACAGCTGAATTGGAAGGCGCACAATACAGAATTGGCTTTGTATGATGATGATGATCTTGGTCTACAAGGATCAAAAAGAAGATAGAGCTAAGCTGAGCAGCTCAAAGACATACAAATAAGGTACAAGTTTTGGATAGAGAGGTAGTTTAAAGCTTGAAAAGATTTAACTCAGCAAGAATGTAGGATTTGCGTGGGGATAAAATGCCAATATGCTTGCTTGATCTGATGAAATTGTGCTTACCTCTAGACGGGTGCATGTTGGAGAGAAAGGGCGTGTGGATATGCGCGCGCGTGTGTGTAGCGAAGAGAGAGCTTGCACTGTGGCAGGCAGAGCTGGCAATGCCGAGAAGAGGGCTTCCTGTCAGAGATTGAAAGAGAGACGAGCTGCAACCACACGCGAGCTGGCGGAAGCGTCAGGTGACAGCAACGTAAACTTGCACGCCTTCTCCACAGCGTTAATGCACATCCTTACCCTTGTTTTCCTCCTCTATCACATCGAGGTCATGTCGTCCTGCAACCCTCGCCTTCACACAAAGCTAAAAACCTACTGGCCGTCCACGTGGACGCCATCCGTCAAAGGACGCCCAACCCATCCCAACACTAAGGCCTTTTCTTCAGCAGGCCAAAAATAAAAGTAGTTAATGGTCAGCTTTGAAATTGAGGGCCTGAGTGAAATGGCCTCCCAAAACTATAGGCTTAAGTATTCTAAATTTAGATAGAGTACTAAGATCTTTTCGACTTTTCACTGCAAAGACTCTCAGAAGTCTTTTCATTTTCTACCATCCTAGTATTTACCCTCACTTTTGCATTTTCAATTAAATGTTTTTAAGAGGTTCTTTTTGAAATGAAGCATAATGTGACACATGGAGGGTCTCTCCTTCCTTGAAAATTTTAGGCTGTTTCATTTTTACTTTTTCAAAATTGGGAGACCCTAGTGCTTCTTTCATAGTTTATTCAATCACTATCAATATTCCTCTTGATAAAAACCTTACCACTCAAGAATTTCTCTCTCTCTCTCTCTCTCTCTCTCTCTCTCTCTCACCCTTACAAAGAGGAAGGAGGACTCTAACCTGCACACATAAGATTTACATTAATCATTGGAAGTCCCACATAACTAGTCAAGAAACATTGTGAAGCAACTTCCTCTGCGTCCTCCCACAGAGTAGCACTATTGCAATGACCGGTTAGACACACGACCTCTAGTTTATGTGTTCTCCCTTCATTTCTCCCCCACCTCACCCAACTTTGGAAGGTTAAAAATTGAAGGTTTGAAAAGTTTCACAAGTTCCAGGATTCCAAGCTTTAGAGAAATGGGACATTTTGTAAGGTTTCGTTTGAAGTGAACCAGTGAGTGACACGTGGAGGGTCTCTCCTTCATTGAAAATTTTAAGCTACATTATATATAGTATACATATAGATGTTGAACTTTTTACAAGATACACAAGTATGCTCTTCTTTTGAGGTTTGTTCTAGGTTTGAAGAATGGATTCAAGTTATGCTTTGGATGTTCCATCCATGGAGTTACTCAAAATAAATTTCTTCAAGTATGTTATCAGGGTCAAGTACGTAAATCCTAAGTAAGCTTGCATAAAAAACATTAAATAAGATAATATGTAGGCTTGATCGTTTATTTTCTCTACGATAAAAAATGGTCCAAAACATCCTTGACTAAGCTTCTTGCACTTGCCCATTCAAAGCGAGATGCATTAAGGTTTCACACTCAAAAACTCCATTTCTTCTTTTTGGCCTCCTCTAAAAGCCTTAGGATCCATATGGATGAAGGTAGTCAGATTCTTGTTGTTTGACATGTGTCCTCAAAAGAGCCTTAAAAGTCTTGAAGAGATTGAAGAGAAAGAACTCATGTCCTTTCAAAAGATCTTTCCCAAAATCTGCATTCAATTTTTTTTGGAGCGGGTGCAAAAAATGATTTGAAGTATGAATATGTAATCCTTTAAAAACTTTTGATTCTTTTTTGAAGTTTGAATATAACAATTTTTTTAAAATTTTTGATTCTTTTCTGTGTACCACAAATCCTTTTAAAATTAAGAAGCAAACTACATTCCATAAAAACTTGGCACATTGCAGTATGTGTCTACAATCTTAAAAGCATTTGTTTTAAGGAGAATATAGTTAAGACCACCCATTTATATAGAATAAAATAAATGATGATTTACTTTCCAATTGCAAGAAGGTTTTAATTTTTTACACCCTTCACTTTTACATTTTAGATGTTTTGAAAGGAGTTTTTACTTTTTCAAATTTGGGAGACCCTACTGGCTTGTTTCATAGTTTATTCAATCACTATCAATATTCCTCTTGATAAAAACCTTACCACTCAAGAATTTCTCTCTCTCTCTCTCTCTCTCTCTCTCTCTCTTACTCACCCTTACAAAGAGGAAGGAGGACTCTAACCTCCATATATAAGATTTACATTAATCATTGGAAGTCCCACGTAACCACTCAAGAAACATTGTGAAGCAACTTCCTCTGCGCCCTCCCACAGAGTAGAACTATTGCAATCACCGGTTAGACGCACGACCTCTAGTTTATGTGCTCTCCCTTCATTTCCCCCCCACCTCACCCAACACCTCACGATCTTCTTGTCTGCATTGCCCCTTCTACACTGGTATCTCATTCGCCCCTTTTGTACTGGTATCTCACTTGATTCCTTTTATTTTTGGATTTTAAACCATTGGGTCCCCCTATTCATTTGAAATCAAGACAATTTTTCCAATTGTGGAGACCGAGTCACTTTATTTTTTCCAATTGTGGAGACCTAAGACATTTGGTGAAGGGTTTTGATTTTTAACTGTATCAAATAAGAACCAAAAAATGCAAAGTTCTTTATAGACAAGCCAAAAAGAATGAGGCAAGTTAATGCAATGCCCTTTGTACATGCCAAAAATTTTCATCTCATATTGTAAATGTTAAACCAAACATCCCTTTAAAGTAGATATATATATATATATATATGTGTATATATATACATATATACACACACACACACACACACACACACACATACATATATATATATATATGTATGTGTGTGTGTGTGTGTATAAAGTCGTCTCTTGAAATACATTAACAAGTTATGAAAAAATCTCTTCAATGTGTTTGGATGTTTTTTTGTGAAAGAGTACTTTTATATAGTGACATAAATAATTCTTTAAGGCTCCAATCTCCCTCCATGGCACATGAGAAAGAGCAAGACTTTTTCTTTTTTTTTCTTTTTTTGCAAAACTCACAATTGTGAGTGGATAGTATTGAGAACAACATAAATATACACCAACCTCAAGCTCAGACCGAGCCTTGAGGTTCAACGGACTACAAGTTTTCTGCTTGTCAGAGAAACCATAACTACTCCTACGCTTTACTTATTACAAGATGTCATCATGACATGTATTGTTCTAGACCAGTCCTTTGAGGCTTGTTTGCCTCCGATCCTGTGGATCGTCACTCTGCTCTCTTGTATGATTTCACAAAAGCTTTCCACAGTCAGATCCCCCTCAAACACGTGGCGGTTCCTTGCTTGCCAAATATGGTGAAAGAAGTAGTACTTGATTATTTGAGTGCAGACAAGAAGAGCAAGACTTCCCAACCTGCTACTACCAAAGAACAAATCAATCTTGAAGAACTTAATTTGCCATGTCTTTTGAATCCATTTGCATATTTTCCCAGCCATGCCACTGATTGCCTGGAATCCCATGAAAAGGTGGGCTAGGTCTTCACTAGCTATTATGCACCCCGAGCAACGATCGGACCCGATTCCTCTTTCTTGTATCTTTACGCCTGTCGGCAAAGCACCCCACATCACATTCCACAGAAATATCTTCATATACTAAGGCCACCTTGGCTTCCAAACGTTCTCCATGACTCCCTCCCACCGTTTTTCCGTCCAGTGCCTCTTCCATAATTTGTTGAGGGGGCTACACCAATTAGCCTTGTGCATTAATGCATGGTAAATGCCTTTAGAATGTGGTTTCCAAAAGAGGCTACTCCCGAGCCATCTCCAAGCGTCCCATTCAAAGTTGGATTCACAAATTGTCATCACCGCCTTATCAAGCTCTTCATCACCCTGTAGACTAGTAAGATCTCAAAGCCATTCAATTGAAATTGGATGGCTAAAGAGTCAACAGTTTTCTAGGATTTCATGTTGCCATGCAAGAATTTCTCTAGTCGAACGAGCCCCTTGTTATTCACATTCCTGGCCATTTCTATCCAATAGGGTCTTTGCGGCGGCCCCAATATTTTAGAGAGTCAAGGGGACTAGTGCAAAATGGAGTTCTTAAAGTATCTAGTTGCTTCCCCCATTCCAACACCTTAGCTGATCTTTTGCACTTCCTCATTAGCTCCCCTGAGAGTCCTCCAGATCTAAGATAAGACCACTTCGAGGCGAGAAGTTTGTCGTGCATCACAACCCCCTTCCACTTTCCCCCTTTCGATCCTAGTTTTACTGCATCAAGCATTTCCTTAGTCATGATAGCCCAAGCTTGGTCCTGTTTAGCCAATGAGATCATAAATTTGGCACAAAGGGCCTCAGCATGGGATACAAGGTTAAGAATTTCGAGCCCTCCTTGGTCTACCGGGCGAGCAACTACCTCCCATCTAGCCCACTTCCATGGCCGGGAGGTTTTTGTGTTTTTCTTCCAACGAAACCTTTTTACTGGTTTTAAGAATTCTTTCCAGTTACACTTAGCCATCTTGAGCACGGGATTGAGGAAAGCAATATACGGGATCATAAAAGCATTAATCACTCTAATCCGCTTTGGAAGGGGAGGAGAACAAACTCCCATCTTCTCATTTTTTAGATTATTTTTTCAAGGACCCATTGCAATCTTTGCCTGTGGGTTACATCCACCCCTTCGGGGGCTCCCAGATGTCTGAATACACTCTCTTTTGAGATAATCTCTCCTATCCAGACTGCAGGGTCAAAAGAGTCATTCTTCGACAAGGAGATAAGCCTTGACTTCTCTATATTGCACTTGGATTCCGAGGCCACGACAAATGTTTTCACAATCTCCAGAGCTCTCCCGACAACTTGAAGGCACACCTCAAGAATAGGAATGAATCATCTGTGGACATTTTGGCCAGTAGCTGGTCATTGCCCGGTAATGCCAGACCTTGAATCTCTCCCCGCACAGCACTGGCTTCGAGCATCATAATGAGCGGATGCGACCCGATGGCGAAAAGAAAGGGGGCCAGGGGACATCCTTTTTATAGACCTTTTAACCTCAAAAGAGCCCACAATTTTGTCATTAAAGAAGAGCTTTGATTGGTTGCCAATGTCTAGTGTGTGTATGAGGCAACAAAGGCAAGGCCCAAAGCCCAAAGCTCCCATTACTTCTTCTGTATAGGACCATTCTATTCTATCATAGGCTTTGTCGAGGTCCATCTGCAACAAGATGCACTCTTGCTTGGAGAAGGATGCATACTCTATTCCTACCATTGCTCCCAAGATATTGTCATATATAGATCTCCCTTTAATGAACCCGTGTTGAGGAAACAAAGGCCTGGCCCAAAGCCCAAAGCTCCCATTACTTCTTCTATACAGAACCATTCTATTCTATCATAGGCTTTGTCAAGGTCCAGTTGCAGCAAGATGCACTCTTGCTTGGAGAAGGATGCATACTCTATTCCTACCCTTGCTGCCAAGCTATTGTCATATATAGATCTCCCTTTAATGAACCCGTGTTGATGGGGAGAGATGATCCGACTCAGGAGGGGGGCAAGTATGTTATCTATCACCTTTGCAATAATTTTGTATGCTACTGACATTATCATAATGGGACACGAATGTTTAAGTTGAGAGCAGCAGATCTGTTTGGGGATGGGCTTGATAAGCCCTCTCTTAACACTTGCATCCAATGACTCTTTGGAAATAGCTTGATTGGACATCCGTGTGACTGGGCCTTTGAGATCATCCCAAAATTCTCTGAAGAATTCAGCCGTCAATCCATCCCAACCGGGGGACTTTTCATTGCCAAGAGTTTTTAGTGCCGCTGAGAATTCCTCCTCGGAGAAGGCCTTTTCCATGCGGTTGGCTTCCTCATGCGGAACCTTCTTTTCAACACTCCCAAGTAAAGCCGCTTGGGCTTCTTCCACTTCCTGAGATTGGGTCTCTGGTTGGCCTATAATCTGGCTAAGATAATTGAACATAAGTCCAACCATCTCATCTTGGTTTTGAATTGTATTTCCTTTCTCATCATCGAGCACTTGTACGAGGCCTCGACTCTTCCTCACTTTCAGAGCCCTAAAAAAATGTGCTTGGTTAAATGGCTCTGGTTGAGGGAAAGTTTCCCTAGAGAGCAATCTAGCCTTCTTGATTTCCTCCAGTTGTTGATTGGCCAGGTGAGATTTAGCTTCAAGCCATCACTTGTGCTCATCCTCGGTAGCCAGTCCGGCAGCCTTCCTAGAGGCTAATTGTGCTACCTCCTCTGTGAGATGTTTGATATGTGCCTCATTGGCTTTTTTAACCCGAGGACCCAAAGTTTTGATAGCTTTTTGGACACTCCGAACAAATATATTCCAAGCACTAGGTTTATTCATCCCCACATCTTTCTTGAGCTTTCCCAACGCTTTCTGGTGATGCTTCTGAAGAGAGGGTCTTTGAACAGGTGTGTCCCTTTAACCAGAAGCTTTTTCTCCTCTCTCGGGGATTGCCCCCCCCTTTTATCTTTCTTGAGTTGTAAGTGTAATGGCATGTGATTGGAGAGGCCTTTTGTTGAGATTACCTTCATCCCTAACGTCGATGAGATCCAGTCAGCTTGATTGCAAGCAGTAGAATCTGTTCAACCGAGAGGCAGTGCAGGCATACTGAAGGCTTGTGTACGTAAATCCAGGCATGTTGCTCCATGGGCCCACTTCTCACATAAGCTCAACCATTTAGACTTTTCTGAGCCAGCCAGTATATTGGCGGAGTCTGTTTTGTCCTTGCTTTTCTCGACCATATTGAAATCTCCAACCATCAGCCACTCCCCTTTGATTGGAGTATCTATGAGCTGCATCCACGGTTTAGCTCTATCCTTTGCGTTGCAAGGGCCGTAAACATTTACTATGGTGATAGATTGATTGTCCCATCTGATTCTAACACCAAGGACTCGTCTGGAGGGGTGGTTTAGAACCATCTTTGGCTCCAAATCTCTGTAAGCAATGAACAAGACACCACTGAAACCGTCACTTCCTTCCCCACAAAAGATAAGTTTTTTTCCTATAGCCTGTTTTCTTTTGCTACAAGCATCCAAATGGTGCTCTTGTGTGGCCGACAAAAAATTGACTACCTTCTGTTTCTTCACTTCTTCCCAGAAGAGAGTGCCCTTCTTCCGGGGTTTTAATCCCTTCACGTTCCAAGATTGCATAGAGAGAGTATCCATCATTAGGAAAGGGGGACAAATTCTTCTACCTCCAGGAACTCTTCAACAGAGTTCCCATTCAGGTTGTCCTCTTCTATTGGCTCCTTTTCTGCTAGAACCTGTATGGTATACAGCTTGGAAGTGAAAAGGTCCTCTTGATTCGTCTTCCCTAAAACTTCGAATATGTTGTCATATAGGAAAGGAGACTTTGGGACATCCGGCAGGAGCCCTTTGATTTGTCCCAAGGCCCTAGCCTGCACTTTGAACCGTTTACATGAAATATGAGATACTTGTTGCCAACCCTCATCTTTTGACCTAAGAGTTGGAGACATCACGATCTTCTAGATTACTGGGGTGGCCATTCTTTGCTGAGTGGTCGATGAAAAGCAATAGCTTTTTGTGGTCTTTCCCTTACCCCGATTGCCATGATCTTGTTTCTCCATATCTTTATCCGAGTTGACTTTATTTTGCCCACCCTCTACCTTGCCAAGATTTTTAGTAGGCTTCTTTGTTGGATCTACTGTATTTGTGCCACCCTGTGGGGTAGCCTGTAATTCGCTTCTCATGATCTTTAGTCCTGCCCCAACATTCACTACCAAGTTATTTGGCTGTGGCTTCCTCAGATCCCACTAGATACAGACCTTGTTTGCTGCTACACCCGAGGCTCTGGACAGATGGGACAAAAAGTGGATCACCAAGTGAAGCTGCGAGGTCCTTCGAGTTATTTCTAAGCCATATGGGGAGGTTGAAAAACTCCACCCATACTGGGCAGAGATCCTTGAATGCCTCGTTAGATTCAATCAGAGGGTCCCAAGGGAGCACGCACACCGGCGCGCAATTGAAGAACAACGGGCTTTTTGCCAAACCCTCTCAACCATTGCACTATCGTTGAACTAAACTAACACGAATCCTTTTGCTATATATTGGGTGAACATTATCGAGCCCTGCTGATTCAAAACCACTGGACTGTAGAGCAAGTTCTTGAGCTCAATTCTATTGGGAGCTCTCCCCATAAATCCGAAGACTAGAGTGGAATTTGCAACCTCCACAAGGTTTCTTTTGACAATGGCAGGGGGAACAACCACCATAATGGCATCTTCCACCTCGACACACTGCAGGAGCGTCTTCTTGAGCTTATACTTGATTACTTCCAACCTTGACTTTGATAGGGATCCGCCGTATTCTTTTCATCAAATTAAGTTACTTTGAGTGTATTAATCCGTAGTTGTGGTCCTTGTTGCTGCCTTTGTTGTAGAAGCTTTCTCTTTGCCATTTGCTCCTTTGCTTCCGCTTGAGCTTCTTCAACTATTTACTATTTTTCTTGCATCCTTTTCTTCTCCTCATGGATTTTTTGGAACATGTGCCTGGGTTAGTGGAAGGTGATACCTTTTAAGCTTACATCCACTAATCCAATTGGGCATTTCTTCACCAGCCAATGCCAATTGGTGATAGATCTTTGATCACAAAGGGTCCCATCCCTCGCTTTTTAAGTTTTTTGGCATATTGTTTTAATGTATAAACCAAGACATAATCGCCTGTTTTAAATTATTATGAGCGTGCATGCTTATCAAAACACTGCTTTTGCCTTCTTTTTTGAGTGTAGATAGAAGCTACAGCTTTCAAGCAAAGCTCATCTAACTTTTCAAGGTCACCTATTATTAAAGATAATTCATGGCCTATCCATTCGAGTTGTTTAGATACTCTTAGTGTTGGGATTAAAAACTCTAGGGGCAAGATAGCATTAAGTCTAAACACCATATTATACGGTGTTGTTCCAATAGATATCTTATAAGCTACCCTGTAAGCCCACAATTTAGAGTGCAACTATTGATCCAAATCCGTCCTCAAATCAAATACTATTTTTGTCAATATCGTGCATAGGATCTTGTTTGTAGCTTCAGCCTGTCCATTAGCATATGGATGGTATGGAGTTGACTTCTTATGAATTACCATGAATTCATCTAGAAGACTTTCAATAACTTCATTAATGAAATGTGTGCCACGATCATTGTTCTATTGGTAGACCATATCTAACAAAGACATTTTTTGTATAGAAATTGTGCATGATCCTTGCGTAGGCTTTCTATGTGGCTTTAGCTTCAACCCATTTAATGAGATAGTCTATGGCAACAATGATATATTGGGCTTGAGTCCTATAAGCGACCGTTGAAATTGGTCCTACAAAGTTTGTACCCCACTTAGAAAAATCTCTAGCTCCCATCATTGGCCTTAACAACATCTCGTCCCTCTTTATTGGCACTTTGGTACACTGGCAAGTCTCACATCTTTCAACGTATTCGTTGGAATCCATATGTAATGTAGGCCACCATATTCCCGTGGTTAAGATAATTTTTGTTATTCTATCCCTTGAGAAATTGCCTTCGCTTATTCCTCCATGTGCCTACTCTGAGATCGGCAAATACATGATTTTCGTTGCACATATCCTAAGCTAATTATCTTTTCCTCTCTTATAGAGCTAATTTTCAATCATGTTGTGAAGTCTCGAGCCTCTATCTCTATAGCTCTTTGACGTGCTTTAGAGATATTTTTTAAAAATGTTCTCGTTGTCATGTAGTCAATCATATGTTGACTCCATTCTGGTGCAATTGTCACCTGAAACAGCGTTTCATGTTCTATTGGTGGTGTAGATCTACATGTAGCACACTTAGTAACATATTCATGAACATCAATGCACATATTTGACTAATAAACTCCTGATTGTTTCAAGTGTTGATATGTTTCATTTGTGAGCAATGAAATGCTAAGTCATGAACATGTGCTTCTAAAAGATAGCAATCATATTCTTCGAGACTTATGCATAATCATAAAATGTTATTTGAGTCTAAATAACACAAATCTCCACTGATTAACAAAAAATTCCTGTATTTTTGAAC
This sequence comes from Adiantum capillus-veneris, assembly GCF_014529385.1. Lineage (NCBI taxonomy): Eukaryota > Viridiplantae > Streptophyta > Polypodiopsida > Polypodiales > Pteridaceae > Adiantum > Adiantum capillus-veneris. Next base: position 63,325,832 of record NC_140949.1, on the reverse strand, counting down.
CGTCTACCATTTAAGCTCTTGTTCATTCCTATCAAATTCTCCTCCATAGCATATAAACTGACTATCTCTTGAGACCACTTGGGTTCCATTTCAACATTAAAAAGATATGCATCTGGGATGTCATCGTCTACGCCTTTTGGAGATTCTTCATTTGGAAATCTGGACGAGTGATCTTCTCAAAGATATGTCTTCCTCTTTTTAATCACTAGTGTAACATCATTGTTAGTTGTAACATTCATGGCCCATGTGGTTAGTTCAATACTTCATCTCCTTGCATGGTAGATAGGCAGTGTATCAGAAAATATCCACGTCCATTTTGTGAGCAAACAAGCATGGATAATAATGGCTACCCCATATATTCATGACGAAACAATGACTTGACCGCCAAGTTCAAGGGTTTTACTATTGATAATCGATGGGTTGTGCCATATAATCCTGTTTTGTCGACACTATTTAGTGCACATATCAATGTTGAGGTATGTTCTAAAATTTCAGCCGTCAAGTATGTCTACAAGTACATCTACAAGGGGCATGATAGGGCAGCTATAGGATTTCATACGTCAGCAAAAGATTCTGAGAGGGAGATTATTGATGAGATAGACATGTATACGGATGGATGCTATGTATCTGCATCTGAGACTTGCTGGAGAATTTTTTAATTCCCTTTGCACAATGATGCACCATTTGTCCATAGATTGAGCATGCATGTTCCAGCTGGTCAAATCGTGACATAAACAGAGTGGTTCACATGCAACTTGGAGAATCCTGATGCAAACGATACTTTGTACATTGATTTTCCTCAAAAGTGGGTGTGGAATTTAGGTTCCAAAAAATGGACGAAGAGATGTCGTGGGGACGCTATTGGGCGAATGTATTTTGTGTATCCCTCTAGCGGTGAATGATATTATGTACGTTTGATTTTGACTATTTGTAAAGGATGTAAATCATTTAAGGAGCTATGTTCCGTAAATGGTGTATAGTCTTGGCCACAACATTGGCCACAACATCTTCTTGGATTTCAGAATTGCTGCTACAAATTGGACGCACCGCACATTCCAGGTTCGAGATACCCTTGGAGATCGATAGTTACAGCACATGCAATATCCCTGTTCAGGATCAATTTGCTGAATTGCTTAGACTATGCAAGTTGATTGTGTGGGATGAGGCTCCTAAGACGCATCGATATGCCTTCTTGGATTTCAGAATTGCTGCTACAAATTGGACGCACCGCACATTCCAGGTTCGAGATACCCTTGGAGATCGATAGTTACAGCACATGCAATATCCCTGTTCAGGATCAACTTGCTGAATTGCTTAGAACTATGCAAGTTGATTGTGTGGGATGAGGCTCCTAAGACGCATCGATATGCCTTTGAGGCTTTGGATAGGTCTTTGCAAGATATCATGTGCTCAAGAAAGCCATTTGGTGGAAAAGTGTTGCTTCTTGGTGGAGATTTCAGACAAATCTTGCCAGTGGTGTTCAAGGGAGCACGTGCCGACATTGTTGATGCTACACTTTGTCGATCACACTTATGGAATTGCGTGAATATCCTTAGATTAACATGCGTGTGGAAGATGGTGATGTTGTAAATTTTGCCTATAGAGAATGGCTTATGGATGTAGGAAATGGGACTTTGACAAGTAGGGATGAGCAGAAGATGGAGATCCCCCGCCACATGGTGCTTTCTTCATCTTCATTGGATGAATTGATAGATTGCATCTATTCTAAAATGGATAAAGATGTGGACCATGCAAAAAAATTCAAAGAGCGAGCTATCCTTGCTCCCAAAAACTCTGAAGTTGATATTCTCAATGCTAAGGCCCTGTATGCAATAAAAGGTGATGTCGTGCAATACATTTAGTGCTGACTCCGTGGTGGAAAACGCGATGCAAGATTCATTCTTATACTCTGTGGAGTTTTTAAATGGTTTGAACTTGGGTGGTGGATTTCCAGCATATTGCTTGGAGTTGAAGATGAACGCCCCAATAATACTATTGTGGAACCTTGATCCAAGTCAAGGTTTGTGCAATGGGACACGCTTGGTGTGTAAGATATTTCACCCTAAAGTTTTGGAGGCAGAAGTTATTTACAAGTACATGGGTTGGGACCAGGGTTTTTATCCCTCGAATATGTTTTGTGCATTCTGGCACGGAGTTACCATTTGTTCTTAGAATAGACAATTTCCAGTTAGATTGGCTTTTTGCATGACTATAAACAAGTCATAAGGCCAAAGAATTTCCGTGTTGTGCCTATACCTGGTGACACCGGTCTTCACTCATGGACAATTGTATGTTGCATTGTCATGTGCACATTCAGCTGCTGGGATAAAGATTCTCCTACGTGATGTCGATGTAAACGAAACAACTGCACTAACAACAAACATTGTGTACCATGAGATACTAAACAGTGCCATATGAAGGCTCCATTCCTTCTTATCGTTGTCTTCTTTTTTGTGTACATTTCAACTTATAAAATATAACATGTATATATTTTTCTACCTCTCTTCATAACATGTACTAAACTATGTCATTCCTTCCTCTCATTATCTATTTTCTGGTGTCAATTTGGCTATAAAGGTCATGGATCAAATTTCTTACATCTCTGAGGTGTCTTTTGTATTAAACCTAGAATATCATCCACATCCTGGTATGTTCCAATCCATATATATTTATGTGGATGCTTATTGTGTTCCTTTTGAGACCTTGATTTTTTTTTTCATTATTTTAAGGAGAGCCACGTTTTGGTGTGCACCTTTGTCGCATGAGAAAATTGTTAGGACCATCCGCAAACACTACAAGACCAGGTGTGTGTATTTATGAAATTAAGAATTGACTTGGTATAACGTAATATTCATGGCATTTATTGTTTCTTTTTGTGTTGCGGACCTTAGGAAGCTGCCATCTATCGATATTTTTATGTTGTGTATTTTGGCATACTCATCAAACATTGAGTACGGTGTTTACTTGGTTAGGAAGGAGTGTGTGTCTTCCCAAGAAGAAGATGATACTTAGTGGTTTGTTAGATATGAAGGATACTCCGTTCCCGATGATTGTGAGTACCTCCAAAGTTCTAGGTTCTTTGAGCTGATCTACCAGATCTACTTGCCTAGACAACTTGCATATATGGCAGCTCCACACATAGCTGTAATAACTGGTACGTGCAAAGTGTTGGGTTTGGTGCTTCGATTGCATTATTTCAAGAAAAGTCTCTCTTTTTCACTAATTTTGTTTGTTAATCCAAAAGATAATCAACCTTGGGATGGATAAATGGTCCTTAATTTAGGAATGGAGAAGCTCCAAAACAATTATCAATTGCATGATAAAGTGATCTACGTTGATTTTTCCTCTTATATCATTTGTGGCACAATCGTGTTCCTGATTGTGTACGTTTAGATGACAAACATATCAACAACTCTTCCATGTTCATGATCCATTTTAAGACGTTCTTTGGATGTTTGGATACAATTCTGAATGTATACATGTTTATTATGACTTTTTTAATTTTATGCAATAGAGTTTTTGACTTGCGATTGCAGTTCATGGGATTCAAAATATTATGTTCATATTTTAGAGATTGTAGTTTGAATACGTAGAATTGAATACGTCAATTCTACGCCTTGACCCTCACATTTGTGAGAGGGTAGGTTCCTATACTGAGAGAGAGAGAGAGAGAGAGAGAGAGAGAGAGAGAGAGGGAGAGAGAGAGAGAGAGATACGATAAGGAAGGGAGAAAATCATGCATGTTGCTAAGACGTGTGAGATAAAATCTAAAGTTTTTGTGTCTTTTTTTAAAACAAACCTTATTCTTTGTTTAAATAATGTTTTCTTTTGTATGATAAGATGTTAAGTTTGAAGTATATATTGCACAAGTGATTGTTTCCTTGGTGGTAATTAACACAAAGGTCATCTTTCTATGCATTGTGATGAACTTTTTAAATGGTACAACTATGGAAAACACTAATAACAATGCCATCATTGAGAGCAAGTCTGACGGTATTGAGTCCACTCCTCTTAAATTTGCCAATGTTCGAGTGGCAAAGAAAAGTGCTTGATGTGTGGGATCCTCTTCTGTTCATCCTATGGTACATGATGGAAATGAACAAGTCTTGGCTGCATTGCGGGACTTCTTTACCCGTAGTGAGTCTAGGTAGTTGGACTTTGAAAGACACTTATAAGCACTCCTAGATGTGACTTAGCAAGACAATGGACAACAATTGTAGACCTTCGCAATGAGGTGTGTTCATATGTAGAGCTCTTCAATGGCGGAATGAATCGCATTGAGGAGAATAGGTCCACCATGTTAGTGCACATGGAGCAACAACAATTTGAATCAATGCAGGGCTCACACATGACCAATAGGGAATTCCATATCCAAATTGATGCACTTAAAGAGCAGGTTCGAGCTCTAGAAGGAGAGGTGACGCGGCTCAAGATCCACCTAAATCGGTTGAATGCATTGATGACAAAGATGGCTCGAGCTTCAGATGCATGTTCCATATAGATGCGTTAAGTCGTGGCTACTAGATCTAATTGAACTCCTGGTTTTGTGTGCTCGTTAGATTGAATGTCGTGATGTACTAAAGCATAACTTGCTTTGAATTGCGTTGATAGGGTAATGTAATAGATGTTGTTTTGTTTGGTTCTATAGTTGTGTTGCTTGAGGTGCATGGCATGAAGCCATGTACTTATATTAAAGTTTTGAGACCTTGGTTGAGATTATATTTTGTGTCAAAACAATATGGAGTAATACCTTTGTGGCTTGGGAGCATAAAGTAACAAAGCAGCTTCAATTACTACATTTATGATTAGCTATGTGAGCTTCAAGGTGGAAATGAAATACTTGAAAGCTCGATAGATTCTAGAATATTTTTCTACTATCTAAACTTCATTGTGAAAGTTATCTTTAGGTTTACATGTAAAAATTTCCTTACTCCTTTAGATTTGAAAGACTTTTTGCTTTCTTAAATAATTGGGTGGTAGCAACTTTTAGCTCCCATTAGAGTTTGTAATGACCATTGTAAACATCTTTAGACAAAGAGTAGAGGCATGAAGAGAGCTTTTTGAGGGATCTTTTTTCTAATTTTTACTTGCACTAGAAAAAATAAAAAAACTTTCTTGCAAAGCTCGCTCGTGGAGAGTGCTTTAGCGGGGGGCTTTCTCCCTTCTCTCTCTCTCTCTCTCTCTCTCTCTCTCTCCCCATCCCCCCTCTCTCATATATTTTTCCGCTATCTAAACTTCATTGTGAAAGTTATCTTTAGGTTTACAGGTAAAAATGCTTCCTACAAAGCTCCCTCATGGAGAGAGCTTTACACAGACACACACGCGCGCGCGCGCACGCACGTACATACATACATACATACATACATATACATATATATATATATACCCCTTAAAGGGGGCTGTAGCCGAACGGTTGGAGAAGCTATTCGCCAAGAAGCTACAATGCCCCTCTGCACGTCGTTATGCTACAACTCCCTTGAAGGGGTTTATATATACATACATACATATACATACATACATATACATATATATATATATATATATATATATATATATATATATATATATATATTAGATATATATGTAATGACCATTGTAAACAACCATCCCCTCTATACCCCCTAGACGAGTAGAGGTAGGGAGAGAGCTTCACACACACACACACATATAGATGTGATATATATAAATACATAGATATGTATATGTATGTATACATACATCTATATTATATCTCTTTGCTTTTTTGCATGGAGACATGAACAATGTCAATCATGAATAATTTCTTTTGGTGTTTGAAGGTTCATTGGTATTGCAGTTGGGGTTATTTGTTTTCAAAAAAAGCATCAAAAACTCAAATCTAAGTGTTGTCTTTCATTTTAACTTTTCCCATATCTGTGGAATTTTTGCTTTCATAAATGATAGATGTTTTACATGTTTTTCATCTCATTATGTGAGAATGTTGAAAGTTTGTGGCTTATATATACATAAATGAGTAGATTTGTGTGGCTCTTTATGCATGTCTGTGAGTGATTGAGAGCTAATCTTTAACTACGGATTTAAGAGTTTTAGTGGTATTACTAGTGCACTCTTTTGGTTAACACCAACACATGGATAGTATACTATAATTGTTATGTTGATTTTAATTCTCTATGCACTTTCATTGTCTTGCAAAGCTTATGTTGGTGTTTCTTGGATGGGCTGGAATGTTCTATTTTTAGATGTCCCGTCTTAGAAGGCATTGGACAATGTCTACGTTTAGTTGGATGCTTCATCATCCACCACGTCACATCTATGGTAATGAGCTCTAATTGTATCATTAGTAAAATTTTCAAGTTGATGTTCGAGCTAACAAATTTCTTGTGTAGATCCACTTGGTTGGAGAGGCCCACTCACTATGCATGATATAGTTCACATTATTGAAAGCATTGAAGTTGTTAGGTAAGGAATATCAATGAAACACAATTTCTTTTTATATTTTGTTTTGTTGTTAAACTTATTGTGCATGATGTAGTTCACATTATTGAAAGCTTTGAAGTTGTTAGGTAAGGAATATCAATGAAACAAAATTTCTTTTTATATTTTGTTTTGTTGTTGAACTATTATTTTGAACCTGCTGGCTTCTAGGAATCACTATTATTGTGATAACATTTTAATGGAAGTGCATGAGTTTTTTGGAGGACCCCAAGAATATTTCACAATCCATGTGGCATTGAACCGTAATGCAGGTTCAACTCGCATACGAGTTCGTGAGCTTGGTGATTGCTTGCTTGCCAATGCAGTATACTCTTATAGGGATATGCATGAGAATTGGAGGATTGTATTGTACACCTTGCACGAGGGGCGTCGTTGTTTTGGTAGGAGTGTTCGTTGTGTGGGCCCATGGATTTTGGGGGTGCCAAATGCAACGTCTCGCAGATTGTCGTTTTGAAGTCACAAATTTTTTGTCAGTTAAGATTTAGTGGCTTTCAAAAAACTTTTTGTTTAAGAGACCAATCACAAGTTATGCTTAAAGAGACTACTTATAGTTAAGATTTTGTGGCTTTCATGACTCGGATGATTGGATTTGGGCAGCACAAGCCATTCGATCAAAGCCTTTATGGTTGTAAAGTCTGATGTAATATCCGCCTCCCAAGGCTTGGCTTGGGCTTGAGATTGATCTGTAATTTTCTGTTCTCTTTCTAATACAATCACTCACAATTGTGAGTTCTGCCCAAAAAAAGATTTTGTGGCTTTCAAATAAATTTTTGTTTAAGATACCAATCACAAGTTATGCTTAAAGAGACTACTTATAGTAATAGGAGTGGATTGTTGTTTTTCTTTTAATCTCCTTCTCCCTGTCTCTCTTTCTTGCCATAAAATTAAAAGCCGTGTTCTTCTACTCTTCTCTCTCTCTCTCTCTCTCTCTCTCTCTCTCTCTCTCTCTCTCTCTACATTGCATGTAATCTTTTTAGTTTATGTTATGTACTATAGTTCATGCACTTTCTATTGTGGCACCAGGCTGATGTGATTTAGAGCAATGCAATAAAGGATGCAAAACCTTATTGCAGATAATGAAGCGAAGATATGGTTGTCATTGCCTTGAATTGGATGCATAAAAAAAAACTTGCACATGTTGTCACCTTAAATAGGAGGGGAAGGTGTACCCAAAATTGAACCATACTCCTTCTTGGCCGCAGCAACGCACGGGTCTCATACTAGTCATTTCTTATTTGTCCTCCTCCTTTTGATTTGCGCCCAAAGCACTCTCCTGGTTTGCTAGGCATGCTCCCAAAGCAAGGAACCACCACGTATTTGAGGGGGATATGGCTGTGGCAAGCTTTTGTGAAATTATACAAGAGAGCAGAGTGACGATCCACATGATCGGAGACAAACAAGCATCAGAGAACTAGTCTAGAACAATACATGTCATGATGACATCTTGTAATAAGTAAAGCTTAGGAGTAGTTGTGGTTTCTCTGTCAAACAGAAAACTTGTAATCCTTTGTCCCTCAAGGCTCATTTTGAGCTTGAGGTTGGTGTATATTTCTGATGTTCTTAATACTATCCACTCACAATTGTGAGTTTTGCAAAAAACAAAAGATGGCACCATGTCTTATGATTATGATGATGTAGTTTATGCTGTTATAATGTTATGAGGATCTTACTATTTGCCATTGGTGATTCTTAGGAGACGAGAACAACTTAGAGGGAACTTGGAAACTCGAAGGGTGAAGAGATGTCTGACGTGGCTTCGTGGAGAGAATAATGGTAGTGGTAATTTTATGAGCTCAACAATGGAAGGTTTGGAACTTGGGAGGAGACTCTTCATGTTTAGAATTCCAACAAAGGGCACATCCAACAAAAACGGAGATGTATGATTCCCTCACTGCAAGTGCATTGCAGGACATTTCAAGTTCTAGGTATTTGCATTTTCCATTTATAACTTACTATTGCTCTTGCTCATTGTGTATCTTGTAGGAAATGATTTTTAGTACTGCTAAGCAATGTTTTGAAAGTGCATCCTTGCACATTGTACTTTAGAGTTTTCTTTAAAAGGTACAATTGTTCAAAAACACATGTTTTTGGTTAGTTAAAATGCTCTTATGATTATTAATTTTTTTGGTAAAAATTTGATCGTAAGGTTTGAAAATTGCCAAGCACCCTTACCCATTCTAGGAAAGGGAAACTTTCAGAGTGCCTGTCCCATGGGAAGGGTTGTCTATCACTTCGACCTTTAAAATATTAATGGAGAGTTTATGTAAGCAATCTTGGAGTGAAGTGTTTGACAATTAATGAAAGTTGAACATTTTGTTTGTCTTGTGCCTTGAGCAAGACGAGGGTAGAACCAACTTTGTCAAAATTGGCAGAGTTGAGAGAGAAAAGCTTCGTTGCTGGACGGGGTAGCACATCTACCGTCCATGTGCCGACACACTTGAGCGTGAGTGTGACAAAGAAATAAAGTTGGTGCTATTTGATTTTTGTGAAAGTTAGGAGAGGGTAATTGAAAACTGATGACCCCTCCCATGAAACCACGACGCCCCCCCCCCCACCCCCAAACAAACAAAATAGGGTAGATAAATAATTGAAGAAAACGTTGCAACTTGCACACGTTTACATTGCACAAAGTGTCAAGGACGACTTCATACTTTAGAGGGCTTGTACACGGTGGGCTTGAAACTCACGGTGTAACTTTTTCAACTATGCCTAAAGGAACACCTTAAAAAACGTGCTACATTCCCACAGCATAGTTAGCGACAGTTTTACCTACTCTTTCCAGTTCACATTTTACATGTTTCACCCCTCCTACAAGAACCAACGACACCTTCTACAAGGGCACAAAAACGCTGGCAGCCTCAGCCATGCACCTGCTCAAAGAGAAACTGCCATGAACCTCTCCACACCAATGGGCTGCAGGGCTTCCTGTTCGCCAACAACCAACTTCTTGAGGACAACTTCTCACCATCACCAAGCAGAGAAGAATTCTTGGTTGAGAGTGACACAACTACACAATCACTACTACTCAATTTATTGAGAAGTACATACCACAATCAGATTGTCTCAAATGCATTCAACTAGCCAAAAAAAAGAGAGCATGAAGTGTAAAAGACTTCAAGGTTAAAAACACTTCAGCTACACAATCACTACTACTAAATTTATGAGTCTTACATACCACAAAGAGACTTTATCAAATGCAAAGACTAAAATTCAAGTAGCCCAAAAAACACAGCATGAAGTGCAAAAAGACTTCAAGGTAATTGAGGTCAAGTTGCATGCTGAACAATATGCCAAAATCTATCCAAAAACCACTCGCTACTCGAGCAACACTCATAGGTGAGTTCCATGCAACTCATCCAGGTAGTTCGTGACTGTTTTTGCGTTGATCGCATTTTCTGTGTTGTGCGCATGGCCATCGTGATCATTGTATCTTGCAAGTTCGTGATCCAATTCATTGTCCATATCCATGTCGTGATCAATGGCCAAGTTGTGCAACATACAACAGACAGCCATCACCTTCGGGACTTTGACGACATTGGGGTTCTTGATTTTTCCATCTAGGATTCTCCAAGCATTCTTAAGTCGTCTGAAGGAGCTCTCCACAACCATGCGTGAGGACGATAGGCGGAAGTTGTACCGAGACTGCGATGGTGTGCAAGGCTCCGGAAATGGCACAAGCAACCAAGGCAAATGGTAATAACCACCATCCCCAATGATGTACTCACGAATACTGTAGCCACAATGGCAAAAGGGGGCTCCCTCCAACCTTTGGTTTGCTTGTGCTAGCTGGAAGATGGAGCTGTTCTGCAACACTCTCTTGTCATTGGCTGGACCTGGAAAGCCTGCATAGATATCTAGGAAACGCAGGTTTGCATCGACGATTTCGTGAAGCGTCATTGAATAATTGCCTTTCCGATCATACCAATTGCTTGCAAGCTCTTCTGGTGGGCGTTCCATCTTAATATGTGTGCAATCTATGGCACCCATGCAATTGGGAAACCCTTGGAAGCTTCTCATGCCTGCTTTTGTTCCCTCAACTTCCGCAGGAGTAGTAGGCCACCTAATGACATCCTTCATGAATGGTAGCATGGCTGATATGAAGTTATCCACTATCTTTGACACGGTTGAAAGCCCACATCCAAACTTCTCTGCCACTACGTGTAGCGTACACCCAGTAGCAAGATGCATCAAAGCAACCGCTACCTTCCTCTCCACTGTAAATACTCTCCCTCTCACTGTCAGCAGTGACTCTGGAATGCAGCCTTGTCGGAGAGCAGGTGACAGCATCTCCACCAACTCGGAAAAAAGACCTCTTGGTATGCGAAAGAATGATTTGAAGCGCTCAAGATCTTCCATACACCATTCGTCATAGTTGGGCCACCAGTGGATGGATCTGGGTTTGATGTACCACTCCTTCAGTTGAGCGGCATCCCATCGCAAGCGTGAGGACATAGCGACAAGATGGCAAATTTGAGCCATGGTTCCTAGTGACACCGCCATGTGGACCTGACCATGTGCACATCATTCGATCGACGAAGACGCTTGCGACGGAAGCATTGGAAGCAAGAGGATGTTGACAGGCCAGCTCGCATTGAAGTAAGAGACAAGATCTGCAACTGATGGATGATACAAAACCAAAGAAGAATGATTGGCAACACGTCATCCATGCCTAACGCACCTGCTGGTCAGTGCAACCATGCAAGAGTAGACATAAAAATAGAGACCTTGACAACAGAAATCAACTCAGAAGTTAAAGATTTGTATATGAGAATTGATCAAAATACTGGAAATCTGATTACTGAACCTCACTTCATCTAGACATAGAGTTCAACCCAAAAAGACAAGGATTCTGAATGCAAAACTTTGATATAGATTCATTGCATCAGCTCAAACTGAAATTGCTTGGATATATGAAAATCTAGATTGATTATGGAGCTACACAACATTTTGAAATCTGGATTTCTTATGCAGCTAAGTTGAAAATCTGAAATCTGAAAGTTTGAAAAACTCCAAAATCTGAAATTTGAAACTCCAAAATCTGAAAATCTGAAAGTTTGAAAAACTGAATATCTGAAATACGCAAAATCTGAAAATCTGGACTATTTGTGATGTGCTTCTAGGGTTGATATGAGAAGCTAAATTTTGAAAATACTACTTTATTGTGGCTCTAGGGATCCGCCTGGCTTAAGCAAGATAAATATATGCCGAGAAAATCCGAGAAGTTTTTGATAGACTCCTGAAATGATTGGACTTGTGCTTCGGTTGCTTGAACTTGTCGTGCCTGGAGGGATAGCATGTCCTCAACTTGCCTTTGTTCAAGCTCACCTTGACGTTGATCTTGTCCTACTCTCTCGTGATGCATTTGCTCCATGGTTTCCATCAAGTTCTTGCATACATCTTGAAACTCCTTCTTAATGGTGGCCTGTCTGCTTTCGACACGGCCCCTGCGTTTTCCTGTAGAGCTAGGATCAGCCGAAACACCATCACGTGTTGCCAACGAGTTTGTGTTGTCAGTGGCATTCGAAGTACTCACGCCACCTGCTGCTATTGTCGAGTTCAAAGTTGCATCATTTACATACACCATTGTTAGTCAAACATTGGTAGCATTAAATAATAAAACGCAAAAGAGGATAGTGACGAACAATGTGTTTTACCTAAAGCATCCAAAGAACTGTCGACCATGATCGGACCGGGGTCAACAAGAACGTCCACTCCAAACCTTGACTCTAGAATCTCGTACATGGTTTTGTCGAATGACCTGGGGAACCCACCTTCCAAGCGTTCATCTACAGACATGAGCTCGTATGAGTTCTTCCCTGACGGCACTGCTTTATCCCAGTCCCTAATCTTCTTGTTCTTTGGAAATGTGTTTTCCCACTTATCTCTGCATTGAAGCGGGCTTTTGTTCACCTTTTTAGCTTTACACCAGGCAGACACTCTACGCCATCTCTCATCCAATGTGAGAAATTGATTTTTGCCTTTCGCCTCGGTCATCTCCCTATCCAATCTCAACTTTGCATCGGCAAGAATCCGGTAATCTTCAAGAGACCACTGATCTCTGTACGTAGTAGTGTCTCCATCAGCTAGCTTTTTCCTTCGTTCCTTTGCTTTTGATTGCTTCGAACCACCACCATTGTTGTCATTGCCCTTGTCTCTTGCACAAGATGTCCGCTTCCTTGAAGGCATATTTGGCTGCCCTGCTTGAGGAGGAACAATCATTTCGACCTCATTGTATGCTTGAGTGTTGGCCATACTTTCCACTACATGTTGAGCAGTATTCGTGGCCTCAACTTCAGCCATGGAATTGACTTCTTGGCTTGTTGGTTGATGAGAATGTTGGAAACCTTGAGGTTGTGGCCGAGGATATGCACACATTAAATCTGGAGTTTGCCCAAATGAGGGAGCTGTGCCAAATGTTTGAACTTCAGGAACTGGATTAATGAAAGATGGTGGTGGCGTGTGGAATGCCGGCCGAGGTGGTGTGGGATACGCATTAGCTCCCAACATGGAAGCACGGCGGATGAATGCTCGAGAGAATGAACATGGAGGCAGAGCAGAGATCCCTTGCGGAGCCCCAATGGTATCAGCATTTGATGCCAGCTCATGGTCTTGAGACGACAAAACCAAAGACAGTTGAGACCAATTTGTGTCATCCTCCCGCTTGAATTGGGAAAGCTCATTCAAGTCCACTGGGGTAGGCATGTTGCAAGAGCAGTTGAAGTATTCAATGAGAAACCTGGAAAGCCTAACGGCAACCAGAAACCAACAGATGGATGTCTAATATCTCCTTCCCTAACAAGATATGCTTAACCCTAATTGAAATTCAAGTATGCACAAACATATTGGGACTTAAAAAAAGCGCAAAAGCACGGTTTTCAGATGCGATACCACACCCATATAGCGGACCCTAAACAATCATGCTTTCAATGGTTTCTCAGCTTCTGAAGAACCCAATAGCTTTGTAGTTTGTACGGACTCGATCACCAAATTTTATGAAACCAATGAATATGGAGATATAGACAAATCAAAGAGCACTTTGCACTTTAGTGCTGCTATTTGTCATGCATTGGAAAACAGCTCCAAGCATGCCAAATTAGAACTTGAAAAACAATTGTGTGTGTGCACAGTAGACAGCACACCATTGCCTTTTGCTGAAAACCAGTACATTAAGCAAGTGACATGAAAATAATTAAGATGAGCTGTGATGGTTGAATGAATAGTTGTGCACTTGAATGATGCAAGTAAAACCGGCTTGTACTGTGACAATGTGTTTCTTTGAACCCATGCAAGTGAAGATGTCCGTGCATTTCTTTGAACCTGTGCGAGTGAACACAATACATATATATATATATATATATATATATATATATATATATATATATATATATATATAGAGAGAGAGAGAGAGAGAGAGAGAGAGAGAGAGAGAGAGCGCATTACCTGCTGATGGTCTTCTGCGCTTTCTGAAGGAGAAGGCAAAATCTGTCTGTTGAATGCTGCAGTAGCTGCTCTTTATAGCTTGGAGCTTCTTCACGTTGCATGAAATAATCTCCAACTGCCTGCAGCCGGTGGAGGCGCTTGAGCAACTGGAGAGTTGGCGTAACTTTTGTTGTTTCAGCAAAAGTTAGCTAAGCTGCACAACTACCCGACATCTCCGTGTGCGTTCGCCAAACTTACCGCGTGAATGGAGGCCTTTGAATGCGGACGCCCAAAAAGTGCTTTGAAACGCACCGTGTGCAAGGCCTCTTATGTATGAAGCATTGTTGAAAGGGTACGTGCGACAATTTTTGATGATATGGCTTGAAGATTCATCTGCAGTGTCTACATCCTTGAAAGTAGGATCTCGCATGTAGTTGAACTCAGCGGCATCTAAGAGCTGAGTCGCACCATAGGTTAGTAGGGATAGTATTTACTAAAATGAAGGTGATCAATGTTTCTCTCTGTAAAGTCGAAGCTAATTCTTAGCTTTACTATCACTTTGTAAATTGAAGGGTTTAAGCTTTTTTTTTTGAAGTGAAAGGGTCTCTTCACTTTTAATCCTCTCCTCTCCTATCACAGATCTCCCACGTTTCCTTTGAAAATAGAACTTTACTTTTTCTCTTTTTGGTAATAAGTGTGCGACCTTATGCATAGCTTTGTCGACCTTACCCCTCAGTTATATCTAACACGGGCCTGGGAGACGGGATCAAAGGCTCCAATCATTTTTGGGCTCCGACATTAAGCACCTTTCGTAGATCTTGTCATGAAAGTAAACTTGGGTATTTTTGTAAATTCGAATACCTGAGTTTACAAAAATATTCGAGTTTACTTTTTTCTGCCCCGATACATTTGCACGTCAAAACTCCATGAAAACGTCTATATTCCACAAGTGACGTGCGCGAGCAATGTGGTTAGACCAAATGGCTCTCATACCCCATGTTGTGGGTTCAAGCCTCCCGAGGGGCGGGGGATAAACTCGGATACTCGAGTTTACATTGTACCCGAGTTTACATTGTCCACGAAAGCCCGAGATTTACGGTGCTCAATCATCCCACCATAGATCCCATCTCCTCCCATGTCCGTGTGAGATATAGGCGAGGGACCTCGTCCCCACTAGCACGTGGTGCAACCCGGCCCTAATCAGCATGTGGCTTTCACCTTGCTTTTCGGATTCGGAAGCTGCAGGGACATGCCTTTTACATGTGCGCACCATCATCACTATATCACACGGGCATGGTCAAATGGGATCAGTGGTGGAGGAGAAAAAGGCGAGGCCCATCAATCATGGACCCTCAGATCTGAGGCTGCCGCGAAATTACCACTTTGCCCGAATTTACAAATTTGCCTCGAATTTTCTAATCGGCTCACATTCACAATACTTGAATCCCCTATATTTCAACGTACGCATGAAGGCGTAGTGGTTAGTGCACATGGCTCGTGGTGGGGAGGTCGGGGTTCAAGACATGGGGTACGGATCGACCTGAATTTACAAGCCTACCCGAATTTACTTTTCTCCCGAATTTACCAAACGCGCATCTGACGGCTTAGAACACCTCAACCGTCGATCCCATTTGAGCATGCCCGTGCGAGCAATTTTAAGGGTAATTCTGTATCCACCCTATGGGAAACGACTCTAAGGTTAATTACTTGGCTTAGATAATTAAAAAAATCAGAGTTTTTCTAATTGATTCACGAAAGATATGAAGTAAGCAAGCTCATTCATTTTCCTAGAGCAATATGAAGGTGCAGAGTGACCGCAGGCATGTGTGATGGAAAAACCTTCTTCTTATTGGACTAATGACGGATTAATTTTCAGCCTTAATCACATCTAAATGTGGGAGAAGATTAAGTATAATTTAATTACAACTCTATTGAGTAGTGAAAGATTGAATTCTGACAAATCTACACTATTACTAGCTGACAACTTATTGACTGTACCGCCTAGAGAGAGAATCTTTCCTAATCATGCATTAAGCCTTGATTAAGGATGATGAATGGCTGAATAAATTAACTAAATGAATGATAATTATGTACTGAAGTATAGCTATGAAAACTTAGAGGGAAGCTATAGAGAATTATGGTTAAAAGTAGGCATAGTAGACAAGAATTATGAGTGGGTAATGATGAGATTAAGAAGAGCAGTAATTAAACCATAATTACCGTGAGTAGGGGCTGAGAATCCTCTTAAATTTCTGATGCAATGAATCCTCAAGATGGGAATTTCGGCAGCACCTCCCTCCTTGCTTCTCCTTCAAAAGCTGTGTGTGTGCCGGCAGCACCTTCCCAGTGTGTAGGTGTGTGAGTATGCAATGTGTGTGTGTGAGCATATATGTCTCTGTGTGTGTGTGTAGGCCTTTAAATAGGCTCCTACAGGCTGAAAATCGATTTGTGCTGCTAATTGCATCTGGATGAGCACTCAGTCCTTGCATGGCAGGTCTAGTTGCCTACCCACCAAGTGTCCAGTTGGTTTAGTAAGGTGACTCTCACACTGAGTTGCAGGCTTGGCAGCTTCCCCAAGACTCCCACGAAGCAAGAGGGCGCCCCCTAGCTGCTAAAGCAGGTCTGGAGTGGGCTGGGACCTGTTCCCACACAGCCTCGGGCCCCCGGTGCCTCCCAGACAATTTTGTGAAAAATTGGTTTTAGGCTAAAACGGGCCATACGAGTCGGATTTTGATGCCGTAAATTGCTATACTAAGCTCTAACTAAGACGTACGGGTCTGAGTACGTGCCATATATAGCAGCCCCCGGGGTCCAAAAATGCATTTTTTTCAAATTCGGGGTACGGGTGCAGATTTTCGAGACGGTCAAAACTGGACGGGTCGGGTGACCAAAACTTACTATTTTTGGAAATTTTTTCACAAAAATTATTTTAATTCACATTTTGAAGCTTAAAAACATTCTAAACATGATGGCATTGACAGAATCTGAAAAACTGCTAAAAATAGTAACTTATTCCATTATATTCATTTCATGGTACAAGGGTGCTCATTTTGATCGGGGTCAGAGACCTTACCTAGCCGAGATAGGGAACACTCTAATGGAGTGAGAGGAGAGAAACTATCCATTTGCCCACTCAACACAGAGACACACATACACACACCCAAACAACTCAGCTCAGAAGAGGATAATTTCTAATGTTTAGATACAATTGAGCTTGGGCCAAAATGGAACAAATAGCTCACACAATATGGATGAAATATGCCAGATACAATCACAAATTGGAGAAGAGACTTCACTCACCGAAGAAACTGACACAACCAAAATAGAAGGAAAAAGTGAGGAATGTAGAAAAATGAATAGCACCATTGCGTCTGGAATGGCCCAGAACCCCAGTCTACAATATCAAAGTGGTCAAATCCGACCTCGGATGAGCAGTTTATGGCCAAAACAAGTTCCAAAAACAACAAAAACTCAGTTGTGGCTGTTCTTCCTCTTTTCTCCACGTTTTGTTGGTCTTTTTCTAAGGTTGTTCAATGTCCACACTTCACTTTATTCCTTGGGCACCTTTGGCCTTCTAGTTGACCTCAAACGGACCCCAAACAGGCCAAAAACTGGCCACGCAATGCATTTTTGTCACTCTTCTACATCCATCCGCACACCTGGCACTCAACTTTTTCCAATAATTCATCCCGCAACCATGTGAAGTGGCCCCCAAATATAGTCTTCATGATGACCTTTCTGCATAATCATCACAAGAAAACACCCACGTTGTCTCCTCGCTTACCCACGTGCAAGTATTTCCCATTCGACCTCCTGACGCCACTAGATGCCATCTGACGCACCTACTTACCTCATGTCATCGGCCCGCGGATAGCTTCGTTAAGAAGTTTTATGTGCTACCAACTCCTCATTATTATAGAAGAAACACACTGGTACTGGTGATAGTGAAAATTGATGCACTATACACATGTTCTCCTACCTATACACATGTGGGCCCCATGTAACCACTTGGCTCTGGAAAATGGGCAATCCTTTATTTGATCCACCATGCATGTGTATGTTTATATGTGCAATCACTTCTTCCAAAAAGCTCCTAACAACATAAATGCGTAGAGCTCTTACGTGCGGTTTCAACGCAACATACCACACTGCAATGTGACAACAGGGAAGGAAGTAGGAAGCGCAAGAAGGAGGGAAGTGAGCACCATTAGCTCACGCTATGTTTCTATTATCCAAAACTTATAAAATACTTACAAAAATTGGCTTCTATACCTAATTAGCCAAGGTTTTTGTGGTCAAAACTAATAATCTGGGAGCTCTAACTAAAGATAGGTTGATACAATCTGGAAGCTTGTAGCCCAGGCTCATCAATTACAATGTTCATTTGGGAAAGTAGGAGTTACAACATTCCCAATTTATAAAAAAATTATAAGGGTTTTTACAATAAAGAAGCTCTAAAAAATGTTATCCGAGTTATCTGAGCTAGCGTGCTACTAACACTGCCCGATCTAGGCACTATACTCAATGAGTTGGGAGTAGGACCATTGGGTATGGGCCTAGTGCCTGATAATTAATGTGATGAGATTAGTAAGATTAATTATTAAGTCATGCTAGTTGTTACATGAGATAGCTTTAGTGATAATGCTAATTATGTCAACTCTTTTGAAACCATTGAGACAATATTTCTTAGTGAGACAATTGATATTTTCCCATGCAATGAAGCTATCAGAAGAGGAATACAAAATCATGTAGGGTAAATTTGCACACGAATTTAGGGCAGCTTTAGGTGGTGGATTATTTTTATAAAAGAAAACTCTACTGAGTGGAGATATTGAGGTTATCCATTTTCCAAATAAAACGGAGATCAAAGTTACCATTGTAAGGGTTGTGTAACGAAATTGAGAACTTCAAGAATTGTATAGAGGTGAAAAAGAACCAAGAAGGAGTTGGTTCTATTCTGAGGCATTTTGGATATGTAGATGTGATTTTGTTGTGAAAAGATCTATTATTAAGGCTACCATGTAACAATTTGCAGAGAAGAATGAAAGAGCTCCAAGTGCCAAGTAAGTTTATGCTTGCAATTTCTCGAATCTTTGAGAAGGTTATTTGTCAATTATGCATGGAAAGAGGAATTTTAGAAAATTTTGCAAGCACTATTGGGGTTAAACAAGGATGTCTATTTTCATAAATCTCTTTGATATAAGCATCGATCAATTGGAACAAATGATACTCAAATTTATACAACAAGAAGGCACTGAAGAGGTCACTATTTGCAATGTGGTAATCATGCTTTTGCTGTATGCAGATGATATAGTGACTCTAGCACACACTTAAGAGGAGAATCCATGAATTGCATACAACAATGAGACCCTTGAAGTTTGTGAGATATTTAAGTACCTTGTCCTTGGAATGCCAAGGATTTGGTTAGAGAAATTGCCACCAAAATGCACAGAACAATTATCAAGAAGCCATGGAAAAAAAGTCATATAGCTTTTTCTCAGCAAAGTGAGCAATATGTGTTGTGTTAGACTCCTTAATCCATCTGGGTTTATTAAGAAGTATATGCTATCACTGCTAATGCCAAATGAAGATAGCATATACAACTTGAAATTGGTTCCCAATCCTACCTCAAGTCCGAGGGACTACGGATGGTTTCGGTAGGCATAGAAGCCATTTTCGAAGTCCGTTTGCGTGTTTTCATATAAAAACGCAATCGAATTTAACCTACGGCTTGTGTATTTGGCGTTTCTTCTATCCATTTGACCTACGGCTTTTCATACGCGCTCTTGACATTGCCTAAAGACTACCTAGTGGGTTTCAATAAACATAGAAGCCATTTTCGAAGTCCGTTTGCGTTTTTTCATAGAAAAACGCAACCGGATTTGACCTACGGCTTGTGTATTTGGCGTGAATTCTGTCCGTTTAATCTACGGCTTGCCATACACGGTCTTGAAATTGCCTTAAGACTACTTAATGGACTAC
Source organism: Adiantum capillus-veneris (assembly GCF_014529385.1). NCBI lineage: Eukaryota > Viridiplantae > Streptophyta > Polypodiopsida > Polypodiales > Pteridaceae > Adiantum > Adiantum capillus-veneris. The sequence goes on along the minus strand of NC_140949.1, from coordinate 63,305,957 downwards.
GGATGGTTTCGGTAGGCGTAGAATCAGTTTTCGAAGTCTGTCTGCGTTTTTCCGTAGAAAAACGCAATCGGATTTGACCTACGGCTTGTGTATTTGGAGTTTCTTCTATCCGTTTGACCTACGGCTTGCCATATGCTCTCTTGACATTGCTTTAAGACTACCTAATGGACTACGGATGGTTTCAGTAGGTATAGAAGTCATTTCCGAAATCCGTTTGCGTTTTTCCGTAGAAAAACGCAACCGGATTTGAACTACGGCTTGTGTATTTAGCGTTAATTCAAACCCATTGACCTACGGCTTGCCATACATGCTCTTGAAATTGCTTTAAGACTACTTAATGAACTACGGATGGTTTGAGTAGGCATAGAAGCCGTTTTCGAAGTCCGTTTGCGTTTTTCCGTAGAAAAACGCAATCGGATTTGACCTACATCCGTTTGACCTATGGCTTGCCATACGTACTCTTGACATTGCCTAAAGACTACCTAATCATCTACGGATGGTTTGAGTAGGCATAGAAGCCATTTCCGAAGTCCGTTTGCGTTTTTCCGTAGAAAAACGCAACCGGATTTGACCTACGGCTTGCGTATTTAACGTTTTTTTTGTATGTTTAACCTACGACTTGCCATAAAAGGTCTTGACATTGCCTTAAGACTACTTAATGGACTACGGATGGTTTCGGTAGGCGTAGAATCAGTTTCCGAAGTCCGTCTGCGTTTTTCCATAGAAAAACGCAATCGGATTTGACCTACGGCTTGTGTATTTGGCGTTTCTTCTATCTGTTTGACCTACGGCTTGCCATACACGCTCTTGACATTGCTTAAAGACTACCGAATGGACTACGGATGGTTTCGGTAGGCATAAAATCAGTTTCCGAAGACCGTCTGCGTTTTTCCGTAGAAAAACGCAACCGGATTTGACCTACGGCTTGTGTATTTGACGTTTCTTCTATCTGTTTGACCTACGGCTTGCCATACACGCTCTTGATATTGCCTTAAGACTACCTAATGGACTACGGATGGTTTCGGTAGGCATAGAATCCATTTCCGAAGTCCGTTTGCGTTTTTCCATAGAAAAACGCAACCGGATTTGACCTACTGTGTAGAAGTCGTTTATGAAGTCCGTTTGATTTTGTCCGTAGAAAAACCCAACTGGACTTCAAAAACGGCTTGTATTTTGGATGTTTCTTCTATCTGTTTGACCTATGGCTTGTTATATACCTCCGCCCAACCTTTTTTGAGGAGGAAGCTTCTCTCTAAGAGCAACGACAGCACTATTGTTGCTCCCTAGAGAACTTTCCCAGCTAGTTGTTTTAGCCGTTTAGTCCACACCCAACAGTTTAGGATTCCATAATATTTTATTTTGTCATTTTGTCATCTTTTTACTATGACTTTGTATCACATCCACCACATTGTAACTTTCTTATCTCATAGGTCACTTTGGCCTTTCGAAGACGTTAATATAACATTTCATTTCATTTCTCTCTTTAATTTTTCTTTCTTTAATTTTAATTTTCTATGCATACATTAATTCTCTCTCTCTCTCTCTCTCTCTCTCTCTCTCTCTCTCTCTCTCTCTCTCTCTTTCCTACACACACACACACACACACACACGATGTAGAGAGAGAGAGAGAGAGAGAGAGAGAGAGGGGTTGGGGGGAGGGGGGGGGGGGGGGGGGGGGGGGGGGGGGGGGGGGGGGGGAGTGGGTGAGCAGGGGGCCCCTGTGGCGTGGAAGTTTTTTGCGTCGCAAACTGCGTCGATATACCCATGGGAATTTGCGTCGATATACGCGTGGCAAATAATGCATTTCCACGCGTATATCGACGTGCATTGCGATGCGTATATCGACACATATATCAACGTGCTCTAATTACGTCGATATACGCGTGGAAAGGCATGGCCGTCGATATATGATGCGTCGATATCTTCATGTTATGTTGTAGTGTTCCACCAAACAAAGTATCTCGCTGCATAATATCTCTTAAAGTTCTGCCCACTGCTTCAAACGCATAGCGATGTGTCATGGGAGCTTCATCCCATATAAGTAAAGCTGCATTCCTTAGAAGTTATGCAAGTTGACTATTTACCTTTATATTGCAAGTTGCTTCAGAGTGAAGCTCCAAAGGTATCTTAAACCTAGAACGAGTAGTTCTTCCATTACTCAAAAGCAAAGTTGCAATACCCGAGGATGCACATGCAAGAGCAACTCTACAACTTCCTCGCACTCGTGAAAGCAGTGCATTACAAAAGTAAGTTTTTCCTTAGCCACCGGGACCATCTAGGAGAAATACCTTCCATGAATGTGTGTCAACAGCTTGTAGCACTTGGTGATACGCATCTCGCTGATCCTCATTTAAGGAAGTTTCTATACAATCTGCTATACTACACTGTTCATCAACATTGAACATTGTTTCTTCAGCCATAGCACCATTTTCACTTAAGGATACCAATGTTGATTCTATTGCAGGCAACATATAATCGCAAAGCCTCTTGCCATGTTGTTGCAAAAAGCATTCTATATGAAGCAAAGCTTGATTTTTTGCCACATCAAATCGCACACTTGCATCACAAAATTCGGTACAAAACCTGTCCCAAAGAGCAGTCGGATGAAGTGGCTCACAAAAGACTAATATGATTGCAAACAGTTGTCTCATCTATATTCCATTTTGAAAAAAAGATGCCTCTTGGAGGCAAATAGACCATTCTTCATCATCTTGCAATAATCCTCTAGCTATACATGCCTCCTTGTATGTATCATAGATGTGACCATCATACATATGCAAGTTTTCAAAACACTTACATCCCTTGCAAATATTGAAAAGCATTCGTAGGTAATAAACCTCACCAGCAGTAGGGACAATATTATACATTCTTCCAATATAAACCATTCTGTCAAGGTAGTTTTTCTATTTTGCTCATTATCTAGCAAATGTGATACATCATCACCATCTTGAAATGTAACCATATTCTGCAATGGAAGGTGTACTTGCAATCGTTGAATAGCTGGCCTTTCACTATGCATGTCGAAGCCAAATATTCTCCACATTGCCTCAGATGCAGAAACATAACGTGCATTGAGATAACTCTTTGATCTCATTAGTAGCTCCTTCATCATCTTGAAGGACAACAGTGGCTCGATCGTGTCCCTTGTAGACATACTTATAAAGATATTTCACGGTAGTGGCAGTTGAGCAAATCTCCACATTAATATGGGTTTGGTATCTTAGTGATAAGAGGGGGTTGTAAGGAACAACCCAACGATTATCTAAATTGTAATTTTTAGACGTAACAAACCTTCCATCATCGCTTCTCATATACACAGGATATCCACTTTCGTTTACATTTGTAGACGTAGAAAATGTTCGTGGAAACTTGAATCTACACTTACCATCAACCATACATGGAGAACGTGGGTTCAAAGGACTACATGTCCCATGAACATTACAAAAACTCACTACATCAAATAATTCTGGAAACACATTCTTGTCAGGGAGCTCTGCACAAACCAAGTTGTCATAGTGTAATGTATCTATGGGTTTATATTCGGATACAAGTATCAACAATGTATGTGCATGAGGAAGACCTCTCTTCTGAAACTCAATCATTGAAACATGTCCAATCACCTCCCCAAATACGGCTTCTTTGATAAGTAAATGCATCATATCTTGGAATTTCTGATAAAACACTCGTATAGTCAGATCAGGACGATCAACAACACTTTGTCCAGGTAGTAATACATCATCTATTTCCTTCCATCGTGGATTACATGTGAATGTGATGAAGAGATCCGGTTTTCCCCTACTACGAACAATTTCCATTTCATCTTGAAATAGTTGGCACATATATCTTGGACCTCCAACAAAAGATGAAGGCAAAACAATTCTACAGCCAACATTTTGACCTTCAGCCCTCTCTAAGCCATCTCTAGCCTCAACCATGTCAACCAATCCTTGGTACACTTCACCACGAAGTGTTTTTTGGTTATTTCGCATCCACAAAAGCCGTGACTCCTCTAGAGTACTATAAGCATCCACGAAATACTGTTGTAATAGCCTACCTCCTCGAAGAAGACACTCCACAGTATCATCTCTTATTTGTAAGCAAAAGACATAATATTGCTTTTGACTCAATTTTTTTCCATCTGTAGTCTGTAAATAAAGATGCCACCCATCCTTTCCACTTGGAAATAATAAAACATACAATAAGGACATGTAATCTCGATGCATGCTGGAGATTCTTTTCAAACCCCCGTGTCCAAAATTCAGTACAATGTCGCGATAGCCAATATTTATATCATCCCCTTGTTCTGGCATAATTGCAGCAACTTCAGAACCCCTTGGAGCAAGATATTGCCAACACCATCACTACGATGCTCCACAATAACCATCCTCATATTGGGTACAATAGCATCTCCAGACAAAGAAGCAGCAGATCGTAGAGCATTTGCATAAGGATTTACTCTATGCATCATCACTTGTAAACACTCTAGAATACTATGATCTAAATTTGAAACATGATAAAATTAGTTGCTCAACTCATGTTCGGTATCAAAAAAATATAATTGTGCAAAGCATGGGACTTCATTTTGTCCTTTGGCAGGCGCTAAAGAACCCATGCTATGATAGAAAGATCTGTGAACCTTAAAAGTGTATACACCTCTCCCACCATAATTAATAGTCTCATCGATATGGGCACCAAGAGACACAAATGCCAATGCATTATTATATCCTCAAATGTTTTGTAAGAACTGTCTACTTCTTGTCGTGGTTGAGCTCATCAAATCTTTCAAATCATTTGGTGACTCATTCAAAGGAAGTAATTGGACTTTTCCATCAGAGCAGCAATATTTACCCACAAATGTTTGGATAGTCTTTCCTTCGTCCTTCTAGGCCTTTGCTCCACAATTGGAGCAAACATAATCTAAGCTTCCTAAATTGTGCAACACACACTTTTTGGATAGAACTGGTGCCATAGACTTGTGATGGAAAAGGAGAGTAGTTGGATATTCAAAGCGGATGGACAAACAATGCTTTTCTACTTTAGAATAGTTTCCCTCTACTAAGTTCATTGTTGTCCTAACATTCATGGCTTCAGAGTTTCCTTCATGTACATCATGCATGCTTTGCCTTTCATTGCACTCCAATAAAGTTCCAATAGTACTTTGTAGTGAATGCCTTGTTCTCTCTTGTGCTATTTGACGCCTCGCCTTTCGCGAATCATCACACAGTCGACTACGTCGTGCATGACCAGGTGATAATATACGTGGTCCAGATACCATCTATGAAATCGGGTGCAAATAGATCTCATATAAATACAATATACCTTATATAATTTGGAACTGTCACTAAAAGAACATTCTTATGCATAATAAAAATCAATATAAACTGGGACATCTAACTATATCCTCTAACCTAAATACATTTGACACATTGATTGTGACTCAATTAAAAAGTACAGTTTGATGAAGATACATCATAACATTACATATTTCTATCATAGCCCACATCATAGGATGCCACTATATTTTGAATGGAGAAATTCTTGAATGCTACCTTATATCCCAGCTTTAATTGCAAGATGCATGCATGCCTCCGAGCGGCTAGTCATGAGTCCTCTCCATTTTGCCGGTCTCGCAGATGAGAGATGTTTTCTTGGGCTGGCGAAGGTGCACGATTACTCCAGGGACGTGATGGGGATTGTAGTCTGCATTTAATGTGTGATATGCGAACTTCTTGAGGTCAATCTTGCATTCTAGGTTTATTGTAAAGACAACATTTGGATTTTTGGCTCTGGCAATTTACTATTTAGATCCTCCTCCACTGATGTGGAATACACTGCCTGCATTTTGATGCATGCGTACTTGGGTAGGCAACGATGCTCGGAATGGGTGCATGAGCATGCTCTTGAGCTTCAATATCCGTGGCTGTCACACATATTTCTGTCATGTCGCTATCTCACTCAGCATGTCCAATGTGAAACGTTGTGGAGCTGGATTCTAATCATGAGCAGTAGGGGTTTGTCCATTTGTAAGATCCACATCCATAGACGACCTCTCTGTAGTACTGAAAATGGGTGCTGATTGGTTACCAATCTTGATCGCAACTGACAGTACGGATGTTGGTGAGGTGGAGTTTGGCTTGCTGGCACAGTAATAAGATGACACAGGGAAGTAATTATGATGGGTACTTGCCGTCGGCACCTGCGTATATTGTTGGGGTGTGGAGGTAGCAATATCGACCTGCTGGCCATGGGCTTGTTGCATCACGTTAATATTAATGCGGTTATGGTATTTGTCCTAATGGAGGTGAAGGTACATTGCAAGTATACTGAGGAACTGGATCATATGGTACCCCGTTATTGTAAAAGTGTGACTGTAAAGGTATATTTACATTGCCTGCATAATGAGGGGCAGGCAAACATGGCCCTACAATGTTATCATTTTGGGACCTCAAAGATGCATCCTCGGAGGTGGCAGAGATTTTCTATGCTGGAGTTTGAGTTTGTAGCATCTAACTATAATAATTAGTGGAGGGTGGATATCCTCGCCGTCGCTAGCTAGAACCAGCTACCAATTAGATTGCCACAACCGCCACCTATCACTGATTGGTGGTGCAAACCTCTGAGGTGTAGGATCCAGCTACCCTCGATTGAGGAGGAGTCATGGGAGATCTAAGATGACAACTGCAGAGGCTCAGAGCTTGATGCAGCACCGATTGGGTGTTTGTTCAATGTTTGGCTCACAATAACTAATCCTCTAATTAGCATGGCAATGATAGAAAATATACATGCATGGCTTGTGGGAATATTGCATCCATGTGTCAATGTACCATGTAAGCAAGTTGAGTGTCTTAGATAGCAAGAGCACCATTCTCTCTCTCAAACCTGGACAGCGCACCCACATGATAAACGATGCACACAATGACTAACAAAGAGATTCCTTCATCTGGGGCGCCCTCGATCACCACCTGAGTTCTCTCTCTCTCTCTCTCTCTCTCTCTCTCTCTCTCTCTCTCTCTCTCTCTCTCTCTCTCTCTCTCTCCCCTCAAACCCTAACCTCACTTGCAGAAGCCGCTGGGTGCGAGGGTCCATAGACATGCCCACCACCTTGCTGAGGCAACCCCATAGCCTTGCAACCCTGCTCTGTGTACCCGGCAACAACATTTCACTCCCTCGTTGAGACAACCCCCTCCAATCCCCTCTGTGCTCTGCAGTCGGCAGATCCCGCCAGCCAAGTTTTCATCACAAGGGATGATTCCCGCGTAGTGAAGGGACAATCGAAGGGTGAACATAGTCCAATACAACAAATTTGCACTATTGTAGGTTCCATGGCATAACACAAAGGAGAACCCTCGACACCAAGACGTACTCGATCCTTCGTGGTCCCCCCTTGGGTGGATCCGCATCCAAGCCAAACTCAAGGAGTTGAAGGTAGAGAATGCCGAGCTCAAAATGCACCTCATCGCAACACAGATCGCATTTTCGCCAAGACCAAGGAGGTAGAGCACACATTTACACAAAATGTGGCCTCATTAGCCACTTAAATTCAAGAGAATGCTGCCACTATCTCCTCCAAAGTGGAGGAGTGCTTGCAGGAGCGTCGCCGTCGTGAAGGTATTGCATTGATCGTTTACATTGGTCACTTGCCCTCCACTTGGTGGGAAGAGGACGATAACTTTCTTGACACACTACTCAAGCTCATTGAGGCCATCCAACCCATCAAGTTCGATGTTGTTAGTGGGTCGCCGCGACGGATGTCTGCAGCATAGCTCTTTTGTACTAACATAATGTCAATATGAAAGGAAGCGACTCAGGATGGGACACGGAGACTTAATGAGAGTGTCGATGTCACCAAAGAGAACTCAGAGGGCTACTCATTCTACGACAAAAGCAAATCAACCACTTCCTAGTCAAAAAATCAGTATGCATCCAATCTCACCGCTCTAGGTTGTTACTCCTTTTTGGCATCCAAACAAATTCGGAATGCAACGAAACTTAAGGAGAGGTATCACAACACCTAGAGACACAATCCTACCAAGTTGTGTCACCATCTGAGAAGTTTCGGTCACAAAAAATGTGAAGAAAATGGAAACAAAACTACTCGAAAAGGTCCCTCTTAAGCATACAAACACTTATCCATGGTCAAAACATCAAAAAACAACCATTTTAACCTTAAAATTAATGCATTTAGGTCACAAACAAAGCGTCGCGAACCACAACAGAATTGAAAATGATTATACTTAGATTGTAGAGCAAAAGACAAGGAACACAATGTGCTATTCGAAAATGAATTCTGACTACCAGTCCAAGAGAAAAGAAGATTACAATTTGTAGTAGCAAGAAGCTCTCACAGTGAATGTTTTTCAAATCCTCTAAGCTAATGACATCTCTTTTGTCCAAACTAAGGGTTTTGACTTAAAAGTTAAGGGAGCTTTCCCACGGCCATGCAGTCACTTACAAGGGTGTAAACTCAGAAAGGTTGAGAGGGTATGTCAAATTACATGACATTTACAAATCATCATAAGTTGAATTACACGGCTTCTTTTGAAAAATTAAGTGAGTGTTTACAGGGTTTGGTGTGCATCCGCTTGTATCCACTAAACATTCCCCCCTTCCTATTCATTGCACATCCTCGTGAAATTTGTCTCTGAGTGTAGGCTACTCTCTTCTCTCGAGCGTTGCAGTGAGGTTTCTGAACTTCTGAGCTCTTGCTTCAATCTCTACTTTGGTAGCCAGCTCTCTGAAAGGATTGTTGATGAGAGTACTTTGATACGCGATATGGCATGCTAGCAGATCTTTTGTCATGGGATTAAATATGGAGGAGTCCACTTCGAAGAAGCCGGTCATGAACGTTCCTTGAAGGTCTCCATGTAATGAGAGGGCAAGAACACAACGCTTGCATATAATCCCGTGATGACATTCCTACTTGGGATTTCTGTCTCCATATTCCAGCAAATGCCTCTCGTATCTTCTACAAAGATTTGCCAGGGATGCTTTGTTGCTTCTTTATCATTGAAAGCTGTAATGCAGGTGATGAGCATCTTGGCAATATTCACAAACATCTGACATGCAATGGGATCTCTTTCATCATGTTAATCACTCCTTTGAGAGTTTGAACCATATACTACTCGGATGGTGGGTTGTTATTGAGTAGCTTTGTGATAACCGGGTAGTTCAGCACCGCCGACCTTTTGCTTTGTCAAGAGTAAAAACTATCCTAGGATCGTCGTCTGTTGATGGAAGAGTAAGTTGGGTCGATCCTGAGATGCTGGGGAGTGTTCTTGTAATAAGTTTCATATGTTAGTCTTTGCTCAAACCATTTATTTCGCCAGAGGGGTTGATTATCAATGATTGTCTGAATCTGAATTGCCGTGACAGGAACCTCCCTGTAATCCCCTCTGTTATTTGGTTCAAGTTCTGGTAGCATTTTTTGCTTCCATAATCTAGCCTCTTGCTGCATCAGTGAATAGGGCGATCATCTCATGCCCGAGGTTCTTTACCACCTCATCTGGAGTAATCATGAGGAGGGCAATCGATTCCAACACTTTCAGTTCATACTGTCACTACAAGAGGTACTTAATAGTAGCGACGCTCGTAGTGCGACTAACATAGCGACACTGCCAGGGCTAATAAAATTAACCGAGAGCGTCTGAGAACTCAGATCTCAGATCTGAGTTTTCGGCGTGCGCTCAAGCAAGCAAGGTAACACTCTCCCTCTCTCTCTCTCTCTCTTTCTTCTTCACACACACACACACGAGGAGAGGAAGGAGAGCCAGGTATGCTCCTTCCCTCTCCTCACTCTCATGTTCCCTTCCCCTCTTTCTCTCTCCCTCTCTCTCACACACGCACACACACATACACATTGTGTTTTTGAGAGAGAGAGAGAGAGAGAGAGAGAGAGAGAGAGAGAGAGAGAGCAAGCATAAACAAAAAACGCACACACACATGCATAAACAAAGAATGCACACACACATTGAGAGAGGAAAAGAGAGAGAGAGAGCATGCATAAACCAAAAACGCACACACACATGCATAAACAAAGAATGCACACACACATTGAGAGAGAGAGAGAGAGAGAGAGAGAGAGAGAGAGAGAGAGAGAAGAAGAAGAAGAAGAAGAAGAAGAAGAAGAAGAAGAGAGTCTTAACATCGTAGGAAACTATCCCAAGAGACCTTAAAGATCTAGTCCATAGGAGTTGAACTCAAGACCTGTTATTTATGAGGGATATGGCATAACCAATCTATCACACTTCGGTGATAGAAAAGTTATACCATTTTTCTCCTTTTTTTATTGGCGTGCACACACACCCCCACACACACCCGAGAAGAAGAGAGTTTAATTTAACATCGTAGGAAACTAATTAAAGAGACCTAAAAATCTAGCCGACGAGGAGTTGAACTCAAGACCTGTTATTAAGAGAAAAATGGCATAACCAATCTACCACACTTGGGTGATAGAAAGGTTATACCATTTTTCTCTTTTTATTGGCGCACACACACACACACACACACACAAGAAGAAGAGAGTTTTAACGTCGTAGGAAACTATCCCAAAAGACGTTAAAGATTAGGTTAGATGTAAAATTACGTTAAATTAGATTTAGGTTTATTTAAGTTAAATTAGATTAGATTTAGGTTTATTTTTAGTTAGATTTACATTTGATTAAATTTAGGTTTATTTACGTTAGATTTAATTTACGTTATATTAGATTAGACTTAGGTTTATTTATGTTATATTAAATTAGATTTATGTTTATTTACGTTATTTAGCTGTTATTGAAGAGGGAATTGGCATACACTACAACATAACATGAAGATATCGACGCATCATATATCGACGACCATGTCTTTCCACGCGTATATTGACGTAATTAGAGCACGTCAATATAGGCGTCGATATACGCATCGCAATGCGCGTCGATATACACGTGGAAAGGCATTCTTTGCCACGCGTATATCGATGCAAATTCCCACGAGTATATCGATGCTGTTTGCGGCGCCAAAAAATTTGGAGAAAAAAAAGAGAAACCCGGACGCGCAGGGGCCATTTTCGCCTACTCAAATCTTGGCCAAAACCTGCTGCGCAGGTATTATGTCACTCCCCCCCCCCCCTCTCTCTCTCTCTCTCTACATCGTGTGTGTGTGTAGGAAAGAGAGAGAGAGAGAGAGAGAGAGAGAGAGAGAGAGAGAGAGAGAGATAGCGGTGTGTGTGTGTGTGTGTGTATAGGAAAGAGAGAGAGCGGTGTGTGTGTGTGTGTAGGAGAGAGAGAGAGAGCGGTGTGTGTGTGTGTGTGTAGGAAAGAGAGAGAGCAATGTGTGTGTGTGTGTGTGTAGGAAAGAGAGAGAGAGAGAGAGAGAGAGAGAGAGAGAGAGAGAGAGAGAGAGAGAGAGAGAGAATTAATGTACGCGTAGGAAATTAAAATTAAAGAAAGAAAAATTAAAGACAGAAATGAAATGAAATGTTATATTAACGTCTTCGAAAGGCCAAAATGACCTATGAGACAAGAAAGTTACAATGTGGTGGATTTGATACAAAGTCAGAGTAAAAAGATGACAAAATGACAACATAAAATATTATGGAATCTTAAACTGATGGGTGTGGACTAAATGGCTAAAACAGCTAGCTGGGATAGGTAGATCATAGGAGATCCAGCATCTCTCGTTGGCGGATCTCATCAATCTCCTTCATGTGTGGTAGTCTGACCGGGCGTTGTGCATGTCGAGCCAAAGTGACCTGGATCGTATAATGCAGCCTATGACTTCATTTGACCAGCTCAAAATACATTCGTAGCTCAACTCTCACCTTTACACATGAAAGTCCTCTAGGGAGCAACAACAGCGCCGTCGTTGCTCTTAGAGACAATCTTCCTCCTCAAAAAAGGTTGGGCGGGGGCATATAACAAGCCGTAGGTCAAACGAAAAGAAGAAACGCCCAAAATACAAGCCGTTTTTGAAGTCCGGTTGGGTTTTTCTACGGAATCATGCAAACGGACTTCATAAACGGCTTCTACGCCGTAGGTTAAATCCGGTTACGTTTTTCTATGGAAAAACGCAAACGGACTTCGGAAATGGCTTTTATGCCTACCGAAACCATCCGTAGTCCATTAGGTAGTCTTAAGGCAATGTCAACAGCGTGTATGGCAAGCCGTAGGTCAAACGGACAGAAGAAACGTCAAATACACAAGCCGTAGGTCAAATCCGATTGCGTTTTTCTACGGAAAAACGCAGACGGTCTTCGGAAACTAATTCTATGCCTACGAAAACCATCCGTAGTCCATTAGGTAGTCTTTAGGCAATGTCAAGAGCGCGTATGGCAAGTCGTAGGTCAAACGGATAGAAGAAACGCCAAATACACAAGCCGTACGTCAAATCCGATTGCGTTTTTCTATGGAAAATCGCAGACGGACTTCGGAAACTGATTCTACGCTTACCGAAACCATCCGTAGTCCATTAAGTAGTCTTAAGGCAATGTCAAGACCGTGTATGGAAAGCCGTAGGTTAAACGGATAGAAGAAACGTCAAATACACAAGCCGTCGGTCAAATCCGGTTGCGTTTTTCTACGGAAAAACGCAAACGGACTTCGGAAATGGCTTCTATGCCTACCAAAACCATCCATAGTTCATTAAGTAGTCTTAAAGCAATGTCAAGAGCGTGTATGAAAATCCGTAGGTCAATGGGTTTGAATTAACGCCAAATACACAACCCGTAGGTCAACTCCAGTTGCGTTTTTCTATGGAAAAACGCAAACGGATTTCAAAAATGACTTCTATGCCTACTGAAACTATCCGTAGTCCATTAGATATTCTGAAAGCAATGTCAAGAGCATGTATGGCAAGCCGTAGGTCAAACGGATAGAAGAAATGCCAAATACACAAGCCGTAGATCAAATCCGGTTACGTTTTTCTATGAAAAAACGTAAACGGACTTCGAAAATGGCTTCTATGCCTACCAAAACCATCCGTAGTCCATTAGGTAGTCTTAAGACAATGTCAAGAGCGTGTATGCCAAGCCGTAGGTCAAACGGACAGAAGAAACGTCAAATACACAAGTCGTAAGTCAAATCCGGTTGCATTTTTCTACGAAAAAACGCTGACGGTCTTCGAAAACTGATTCTATGTCTACCGAAACTATCCGTAGTCCATTAGGTAGTCTTTAGGCAATATCAAGAGCGCATATGGCAAGCCGTAGATCAAACGGATAGAAGAAACGCAAAATACACAAGCCGTAGGTCAAATCCGATTGCGTTTTTCTACGAAAAAACGCAGACGGACTTCAGAAACTGATTCTACGCCTACCAAAACCATCCGTAGTCCATTAAGTAGTCTTAAGGCAATGTCAAGACCGTGTATGGCAAGCCGTAGGTTAAACGGACTGAAGAAACGTCAAATACACAAGCCGTAGGTCAAATCTGGTTGCGTTTTTCTACGAAAAAACGCAAATGGACTTCGGAAGTGGCTTCTATGCCTACTGAAACCATCCGTAGACAATTAGGTAGTCTTTAGGCAATGTCAAGAGCATGTTATGCAAGCCGTAGGTCAAACGGATAGAAGAAACGCCAAATACACAAGCCGTAGGTCAAATCCGGTTACGTTTTTCTATGGAAAAACGCAAACGGGCTTCGAAAATGTCTTCTATGCCTACCGAAACCATCCGTAGTTCATGAAGTAGTCTTAAATCAATATCAAGAGCGTGTATGTCAAGCCGTAGGTTAAACGGATAGAATTAACGCCAAATACACAAGCTGTAGGTCAAATCCGGTTGCGTTTTTCTACAGAAGAACGCAAACGGATTTCGGAAATGACTTCTATGCCTACTGAAACCATCCGTAGTCCATTATGTATTCTTAAAGCAATGTCAAGAGCGCGTATGGAAAGCTGTAGGTCAATGGATTTGAATTAACGCCAAATACACAAGCCGTAGGTCAAATTCGGTTGCGTTTTTCTATGGAAAAATGCAAACGGATTTCGGAAATGACTTCTATGCCTATGGAAACCATCCGTAGTCCATTAGGTAGTCTTAAAGAAATGTCAAGAGCGTGTATGGTTGAGAAGTATCTACCCACGAGCCGCCTAACTATCCAAATGCACTTGCTCGTCCATGTAGTAGATGAGGTTGCAGTGGCACGTACAGTCCACAGCCATTGGATGTTCTTTCTAGAGCGGTTCATGAAAACACTTAAGGGTTTTGTTCGCCAAAAAGCGCGTCCAGAGAGGAGCATGGCAGAAGGATGGCTGGTGCAAGAGTCTATTGTATTGATGACTGAATTTCTATCCGTTTCTGACCCAGAAATGCCTTGACTGTGGAGCGATGAGGAGGATGCAAGACTGGTGGGAGAGCCGCAAGGGTAAGGGGTGCCGAAGAAAATGAACGACGCCATGCGAGAAAAGATCATGAAGTTTTGTATACTAAATTCAGCACCGACGTTAATATGTGTGAGTTGATTTAATTAAGTAAGTATATGTGAAGTAATATCAATACTAATTTTGTGAGTTGTCCTATGTGCAGGTTGTGACGCCTAGTCATCAGTGGACCGGATTTCATATATATGCTTTGTGAAACACAGACACGCTTCTGTGTCTCCTTTTGTATAGACATATATATATGGTTATGATTATTGTTCAGACAGTTATTGTTTTCCTTATGGTTATGGTTATTGTCATTGTCATTGTATAGACATGGTTATTTCTCATGTTCTTGTATAGACATAGTTATGGTTCAGGTTTTGTTTATGGTTATGTTTAACTTTTTGGTTATACTTGTGGTTATTGTTAATTTTGTTTCTGGTTATGATCAAAGTGGTTATATTCGTCGGTTATGGTTTTAAGTTATGGTTATGCTTTTAAGTTATGGTTATGGTTCGTTATGGTCATTGGCCTTAAATCTCATGTGAGTTCCTACATAGATAGCATGTAGGAGGAGTATACATGATTTTTTTGTTGAAAAGTTTATATAAAAATGAAGGGAACTCTGCCGAAATTTCTGCGGGAGCATGGTTGATTTTGGTGCTGCTCGCTTTCTTGGACAGAGGGCAGGAAGTCTGGTTGTGGTGGCTGTGTCCATCTTTTCACTGGGCATAGGACAGGCTACCTGTCCTCTGCCCAAGAAATTTTTTTCCTGTTATGGTCGTCGATATATGCGTCTATATATCCGTCCATATCTGCGTCGCTATCTGCGTCTATAACTGTGTCCATATCTGCGTCTATAACTGCGTCCATATCTGCGTCGCAAAAAGCCTTTCCACGTAGATATCGACGCAAATAGCGACAGTTTCACAGGGACGTAGATATCAACGCAGATATCGACGCCGGTCGTCGATATCTGCGTCGATGACACCTTTTTTTGTTGTAGTGATAACCAATCTACCATACTTGGGTGATACAAAGGTTATACCATTTTCTTCTTTTTATCGTTTAAGATAAGGTTAGAAGAAATGGCGAGAAAATTTTCTGCGCTCACAGCTTCAACAGTCCATGCGGACCAGAAATTCCACCTGCATGTTCGACTGCTGCTACCATACAATAAGCCGTCATGTTCAGCTAATGGAAGAGCAAATTGATCCTACACAAAAATTAGTGATGCAAGATGACGATTCCAAGGGTCACACACACGCACACGCGCACACACACACACACACACACACACACACACACACACACACACACACACACACCACATCCCGTCAAATCTAAAGTAAGAATTAAGTGCCTTGAGCAGACATTAGCTACATTGCAAGAATGGCGTACTTGCATGCTACAAACAAAGATCTACTGTGAAAAGATGTTAAGATGTTGTGAAATGCTATAGCTAGAGAAGAGGCAAAGGGGTAAGTTTTCCACTACATGCAGTATCATGTAGATGTCGGTGTGTAGATTTCTTGTACCCACAAATATAGGAATTGACCAATAAAGACGAGATTATAACCCGGTGGTTCTGATCTCCCTGCACCTCTAGACCGAGGTGTGCGGGGATTGGACATGACTAGAGAATGTGAGGTAGTTTACAGTGTGAACAAAGAGAGAGAGAGAGAGAGAGAGAGAGAGAGAGAGAGAGAGAGAGAGAGATAAAAGACAAAGAATGCCAATAGAAGATTAAATTTGTTGTCCACGTTATAAGTTTTTTACCCTCATTATGAGTAGTGACGAGGATGTGGGGCCGTCCAACCGAAACACCTATCTCTCAACGAGGGTCTTATGTCCTCGTAATCATTGCAAGCATGCTGTGCGACGGACAAGACGCGTTTCTTTGCAGCACGTTCGCGAATTTGGCGAGTTCGATCCATCTATTATAGATCGAGTTGTTGCCAATTATAACTCGTCGGACTCTAACGCTGGCCAGCAGGCAGCAATCTTGCAACCCAATAGACGTGTTCGTAGGCGCTTTGGTCAAGCAGCATATGTGAGGCCATAAGATGTAGCCTCTGACAGCTCGGGGGATGATCATGCAGACCACATTCGCAACGAGGCAATGTTTGAGCCCGAGATTGATGAAATGATCGAGACGATCATGGATTCAGAAAGGCTTTTCTATGATGATATGAAAAGTGAAGCCGATACACCATTGTATAATGGAGCACGTGTGTATAGATTGAAAGCGCTCCTGGTTCTTCTCAACATGCAGACAAAGTTTGGATGGAGTGACACTAGCGTCACAGCGCTTTTCAGGTGATCTATTCCAATTAGTTTACTTTAATAAAACTCTAAATGTAAAATGATCTGATAGATTTTTACACAATTGTACCGTATTTTTATGTTGTGTAGATTGCTCAAAGAGCACATACTACCAGCTGATAATGTGATGACAAATTCCCGAGAGGAAGCAAGAAAGGTTTTGCGAAACTTGGGGATGGATTACAATTCGATCCACGTTTGTCCTAATGACTGCATTCTTTTCAGAGGGGAATACATAGACATGGAGAAGTGTTCGAAATGTGATTCCGAAAGATATCGAGTAGATCTCCACGGAACAAAAATTCCGCAAAAGGTTTTGCGACATTTTCCTCTGCTTCCTCGCATCAAGAATTTCTTCGAATGTAAGTCCATGGCCGCCCTAGCATCATGGCATGAGGAGAATAAATCTTCGGATGGTGTGCTATGGATTCCTACAGATTGTGCAGCCTGGAAACATATAGATGGAACATGGTCGGATTTTGCCAGGGAAGCTTGAAATTTGCGCTTAGGCCTGGCTATGGATGGCGTAAATCCATTTGGTCAAAGATCAACATCTTACAGTGTATGGCCCGTTGTCATCGTCAACTACAACATTCCCCCGTGGTTGACTACGAAGAAGGGGCACCTATGGCTAAGCTTGATTGTGCCGGGGCGATATGAAGTGAAGAATACGGATGTGTATCTTCGTCCACTATTGGAAGAGCTACAAAAATTGTGGATTGGCATAGAAGTGGTGGATATGAGCCGACACACAGGTCGACGGAATTCTTTGATCACAGGCATTCTAATGTGGACCATGCATGACTATCCCGGACTAACACAATGCTCAAGTGATCTATTTACACTCCTCACTCAGACACTGTAAATCTTGGTTTTTCTCAAGCTGATCTATCATCATGTGTATACATGCAGGACTTCAAACAAGCAGATACAGAGCATGTGTCACATGTGGACCTAGACTGAATGCACGTAGGGCGCCCTCATTGAAGAAGAAAATCTACGAAGGTCATCAAGCGTATCTTCCAGAGAATCATGTGTTACGCGACGGCTTTTTGGGAAGAGAGCCACCAAGGATGTCTGCACAAGCATGGTTAGAGCAGAAGGAGATGTGTGATGATGGATTGCCTCCAGGGATGAAGAGACTATCTCTATGGTATGAGTTACCATACTGGTCCCGACTCATGATCAATCACTTGCTTGATCCAATGCACATATTCAAGAATGTGGGTAATCTACTATTGGACCATCTGACCGGCAAGAAAGATACTTTGGGAGCCAGAGTTGACCTTAGAAATGTGGATCGTATGGAGCAATATTGGCCGCAAACAGCGTCCGATGGATCGATAAAACTCCCTAAAGCACCATGGATTTTCAGAGGAGCCCAAGAACACAAAGTAAAAGAGACCATTCGATCTTTGTGGACCCCCACTGGCGTAATACACTCGCTCTGAACGTGTTTTACTAAAGAAGGAAAGCTTACCGGTTTGAAGTCACATGACTGGCATAAAATGTGTCAGATATGTTTATAGTGGAGTATATCATAGTGGGAATTGTGTAACAAATTCGTGTGTGGAATTTAATATCATTGCTACACGTGTTTTGCAGTTTATTTTACCGGTTTCCATTGAGGGATGTTTGTCTCTTGACGTCCGTAACACAATCTACAAACTTGCGAAATTGGTGCAATGGATCTCACAAAAGGAGATCAACGTAGACTCCATACCATTCGCCAAACTAAACGCTGCGGAGGTTGTGTACATGTTTGAGAAACATTTTCCTACTACCATGCTAACCATTCAGGTGCATCTTCTTGTTCACATAGTTGATGAGGTGGAAATAGCTGGCACAGTACATTCCAGATGGATGTTCTTTTTAGAACGTTTCATGAAAACGCTCAAGGGATATGTGCGTCAGAAGGCACGTCCAGAGGGTAGCATGGTAGAAGGTTGGCTGGTATCAGAGCCCCTAGTATACATTGGAGAATCGATTATAGAGGATTTTTTGTCGACTTGTTCGACGTGCAATGGTTCAAGATAATCATGGAGGGTCGCAACGCTACTGTGCGTAGAGGAGAGTCTGGTTTTCTTGAGGTGGATTCAACTAAGAAATGGACTGACTTAAGAGACACTTTCGTACTACCCGAGCATTGTGAACAAGTAAGTATGTAAATAGTTAACATCCCATTTTAGAATTTATGTGCTTGGAAGCTCTCATGTAAGTTATGTGGCTCTGGCAGGTGATATTTTATCCTACAAAGTCTGCATCAAACTGGTGGTATGTCATAGAGGTAGCCCCTCGTAGTGCACTGACGTATGAAGGCTACCATGTGCCAATCACAGTGGCATCAATGGAGGAGATCGGAGAAGATGCTCAGTCAGAAGCCGTGGAGGTGGTGCCAGACGAACATCAAGCTGCTACTCTCTATGGGGTGCATGCAGAGGATCTACAAAATGAAACAGAGGACATCTCTTTAAACGGAGAGCTCTATATAGGGATAGGAAGTTATGTTGAGCTATGCGAGGATGAGAGAGAGATCTCTTAAAGCCATAAATATTGTATTTGAACAATTTTGCTCTGTTTTGTAAATTCTGAGTTATGCACTTGCCTCTTCCATCACTCAAGTTGAATAGAAGAAGTTCTTGTATGATTCTCCGTTTTGAACAATTTTGCTCCGTTTTGTAAAAACTCTGGCTTTCTAAGTATTTGTGTCATTGCGTCATTGTATTTAATGGTCTTTGCTTCCACTCTAAGTACGTATACTCTAGGTATGTTCTCATAAGCAGAGATGACGAGCACCTCCTCTCTCTCTCTCTCTCTCTCTCTCTCTCTCTCTCTCTCTCTACTTGTCCATGTTTTCTACTCCATTAATTCAATAAGTTAAGTTTAAATATTCGTGTGTTTAATGCATGTATGGATGATGAGAAGTTTCTTTCTTCATTGTCATCCTAGCAGAGCCGGTGGTACATGGAGCGTCATCGCTCTGGCGCACCATCGCGCATTCCTACTCCATCCGCAGCGCGCTCCGAAGCTTCGGTGTCGACAACGAGACATCTTCACACTCATCTAGGCACCGACACTCTAGTGGTGGCGGTGGCAGTTGTTGTGGGGGTGCTGTCACCGATGCTTCGACACCGCCTCGTGTTCGACGAGGATCTTTACCCTCCCCTTCTTTTCCCGTCCTGACACCAGCCACAGCATCGCCATCGACACCAGGTTTTGCACGGCTGACTGCCGTTCCCCGCAGCTACACACCACTAGCTACTCCTCCAGGAGTCACTCCAGTGGACACTCCTCGCTTCGGGGCCCAGACTCCAGTGGAGACACCTGGCGTCCGTACCCCCGTTGACACGCCGCTAGAGACCCCTGCCGAGACACCCAGGTTCACGCGTCAGTGGCGAGAGGGCTTGCCTTACTCCGTCGACTTCAGCGGCAACATCATCTTGGATGATGAAGACAAGATTATGTATCATGAGACGACTTTTATACGTCTTTTTGAAAACCATGTATATTTTTTAAATAATGACAATGGTTTGTAACTATTACATTTGCAATGATTAACAAATCAAGTGATTTTGCCTATGTGTACAATTGTCATTGATTTACTTTCATCAATTCACGTTTGTCATTTTTGTATCTTTATTTTGCAAACAATACCGACTATAGATGATGGAGTTAATGATTATATTGTCTTGTGGGTGACTATTTTGGGTCTATATTTACCTTTGTACTTTTTTTCAAAGGTAAATAGACAAATGAAACATTCAATATGGTTGATGGGTAGTAGGGCATTCAATGCCCTTCCACCAGAAAAATTTCATCCCGGGCATCGCTATGATCGTTGCTATATTAGGCTCTGCAGCGTCGCTATTGATGGCCTGTAGCGTTGCTATAGTCGTCACTATATAGTGACGTTTATAGCGATGCTTATAGCGATTGGCATAGCGACGCTTATAGTGACGTCCCCGTATCAACACTCTTAGCGACGCCGAGGGTTATAAAAACCTAGTGTATTTCTGTCGCTAAAAGTGTCACAAGAGCACACAACCTCTTGTAGTGTGCATATAGGCTTTGTGTGAAGGATCCTTTGCTTCTGAGATCTAGCGTCTAATTTTGTCCTTGGTCGACTCCGAAGTGGATGTCGTGGCTAGATCTGCAGATTCTTGCATTGCTTTTCTCGTGCTGGTAGTGGGCACCTCTGTTTGATGAGCCTCAAATATGGACTTTTCAAATCCTCTTTCTTGCTCAAAGTCTAATGGGGCTTGTTGATGCTTTGTCTGATTGACCCTCAGAGTCT
Organism: Adiantum capillus-veneris; assembly: GCF_014529385.1. Classification (NCBI taxonomy): domain Eukaryota; kingdom Viridiplantae; phylum Streptophyta; class Polypodiopsida; order Polypodiales; family Pteridaceae; genus Adiantum; species Adiantum capillus-veneris. The sequence continues at coordinate 63,285,001 of NC_140949.1, read as the reverse complement.
CTAAGTCCCCTCTTGCGTTAGCCAAGTGCTTCCTTAATTCGTCAATTTCTTCGTCTTTGGCTCGTTGTGGGGCCCTATGTCCTGTTGTCATGATCTGTCTATCATACTTTTCTTGAACCAGGGTTTCTTTTAAATCTTTAATCTCTTGGTTTAAGGAGACAGATCTTGCAGTCGTCGTTGAGGAGGAGGGGGTCTCTTGTATGGCAAGGAGCTGAGTTAGAGTTCTGTAAACCAGAGCATATAGTCCTTGCAGCTTCTCATTTTGTTCTCTTTCTTTGGTTAGCTCCTTCTCGAGGCGTTGCTCCTCAACTTGTAGTGCGGAGTTTGCCTCGTTAAACTGTTGCACCTCTTTGTAATAGTAGGCTACATTTTCTTGTTCCCTTTGCAACTCCGATTGGGCTTGGAGTTGTGCTTTCTCTAATGTCTCTATTCTTTGCTTTAGCTACAGGGAATCTTCTGTTACCTTAGATGCTTCTTCTTTTGTATCTTCCAACTCCAGATCGCGCAGATTGTAAAGAGCCCTTTGACATTGAAACTGGAGCTTGATCTGCTCTAAGTGAGCATCAATGTCAAATGACATGAAGATTTTTCCTCCTTCCTCCAAGTCAGCTTGTGATTGAGGCGATCTTGGCCTCTGCTTTTGGTCCTGATTTGATTTTTTAGCCTCATCAGTTTTCTTTTCTTTCTGTTTCAGATATTTTAGAGCTGCAGAGGTTGTGGTGGGCTTTGGTTGTGTCTCGGGGGGTTCACCTTACATAGTATGTAATCCATCACGTTGTGAGCGGGATGAAAACACACAGAACGCCTCTATAAGGACCCGACACACACTCTTGGGATGATACACACACACATTATGGGGCACCACTCAGCTTACACAACCAGCCTGGCCGAGACAGGAAACACACAGACGGAGTGAGAAGAGAGAGATTTCCCACTTGCCCACTCAACACTCACACATACACATTCACACACACACTCTCAATTCATCTCAAAAGAGGCAAATTGTTGTTGTTTAGACTCAATGAAGCTCAGCCCAACACCAATGGGGCAAATAGTTTACACAGTATTGAGGAAATACACCAGATACAACCACAAAGTTAAGCAGAGGCTTCACTCACCGGAGAAGATTACACAGAAAAATAGCAGAAAATCTATGAGGAATTTGGCAAAATGGACTACACCATTGCGTCCGGAACGCCCAAAAACCCCACCCTACAATGTCACAGTGCTCAAATCCGACCTCGGATGAGCAGTTTAGGGCCAAAAAATGCTCCAAAAACAGCAAAAACACACTTACGACTGTTCCTCCTCTCTTCTCCACGTTTTTTTCTGGTCTTCTCTCTCTTTTTTCAGTTCCCACACTTATATTTATTAGTTGGGCACCCGTGGCCTTTTAGATGACCTCAAATGGACCACGAACAGGCCAAAAACTGACCTCGCAGTGCATAGTTGTCACCTTTTTGCATCATCCGCACACCTGGCACTCAGTTTTTCCAAATAATGCATCCCGCAACCACGTGAAGTGGCCCCAAAAAGTGGTCCTCATGATGACCTTTCTGCATGAGTATCACAAGAAAACACCCATGTCGTGTCCGTACTTCTCTGCGTGCAAGTATTGACCCCGTTCGACCTCCTGACGCCACTCGATGCCATCTAACGCACCTGCTTACCTCATGTCGTCGGCCCACGAATAGCTTCCTCGAGAATTTTTACACTCTAACAACTCCTCTTTATTATAGAAAAAACACAGTGGTACTGGTAATAGTGAAAATCGATGCACTATGTACACCATGTCCTACCTGTACACACGTGGGCCCCACGTAACCCCCTGGCTATGGAAATTGGGTAATCCTTTATTCAATGCACCATGCATGTGTATGTACATATGCGCAATCCCTTGCTCAAAAAAACTCCTGACATAATTTGCCCATCCCCTAGCCTGCTAGATCATTCATGATCAGCAACAGCAAAGAGAGATATGAGACTCGCCGCATCACAGGTCTCCTCAATTCTCACCAATACTTCTTGATCCACAGACAGCTCATCTTGCTCCACCATCATCAATCTAGCATGATACAATTTAAGACGCAATCCATTTACCCTTGACTTATGTAGAATACCATCCAGGTTAGCCAGCTGATATGTGCCATTTGGAAAACACTCCACTACCTTGAAAGGGCCTTCCCACTTAATTTGAAACTTCTTTTGGAAGGTGTTGTCCAGCTTACTGTTGTAGCGCAAAACCAAGTCATGTTTCTTGATACCCTTACTTTTGACCTTTTCATTTATCTTTGCCAAAGCCTTATCCTGCATCTGCCCATAATGCTCCAATGCGCTCATCCTATCCAACTGGACCTCTTGTAACTGCAAGAGCCTCTCTTTGAATGCATCACTAGGCGGCCCAAGCAACTTCTCTAACATCTTGACCGCAGGCAACTCTACCTCCACAGGCAATAGTGCTTCCTTTCCATACACCAAATGAAATGGAGTAAACCCTGTACCTATCTTCACCGAAGTACGGTAAGCCCATAATGCACTAGGCAATTCCAAATTCCAATTCTTTCCTTGGTGCTCTGTCACTTTAGAAAGAATTTGTACCAACTCACCATTGAATCTTTCATTTAAGCCATTACACTGCGGGTAATAAGGAGTGGTATGCTGGGGCCTAATCTTCATCTTTGTGCATAAGAAGTCTAGCAGTTTAGCTCTAAATCCTGGCCCCTTATCTGAAAGTAGCTCTAATGGCACCCCAAACTTGCAACATATTTCATCATACACAAATTTTGCCACATCCTTTGCAGTGATCTGTTTTACTGCTATAGCCTTTGCCCATCTAGAGAGATAGTCCATTGCCGTCAAGATATAGCTTTTGCCTCTGCTTGTGATAGGTAACGGGCCTATTGCATCAATCCCCCACTTTTCAAACACATCAAACGCCATAATGGTTTTTCGTAGCTCTGGCTTCAACACTCTCTTCCCAAATGCTTGACACCTATTGCAAGACCTACACCAATGGTGAACATCCTTGTGCAAACTAGGCCATACATACCCCTCTTGCAAAATCTTATGCAAGGTGATCTTTAGAGAAAAATGGCCACCACATGCGCCTTCATGATTCTCTTCCAACACTCTGTAAAGCTCCTCCCACTGATAGCCGTTTTTCGGCTCTTTGTAATTGCCACAGTGAGTTACCTCACCCTACCAAAATCACCCAAACACTGTGGCTATCCCTACCATTTCACTGTACATAGGCGTGCGTGAGTCACGGGACTTTTCCCATATCTTCTTAAAAAACCCTCACTTAGCTAGTCATTGGGCTAGTTGAGCCAAAAAAATAAAAAAATAAGTATATTATGACCCATGCGTATGTAAATATTTCTTTGTATATAGGGCCTAAATAAAATATTTTTTCATAATTATTTTGATATTTATTTAAATATTTCTACCTAGGTGTGTGCTATTTATGCTCTGTACATTGTCTCACCAATACCACAATTTTTCTTACCATTTTTCATACTCTTTATTCCATATAGAAATATTTTCATGTAAGCTTCTCTTATATTTGGTGTAATTCCACCCCAACAAAAATCCAAAAAAACTAGTTTTATTTATGTGTATATTTTTTCACTATTGTGATTTTTCCCTTCCTACATCTATTTTGTTTTTTTCTAAAAAATTAGAACACCAAAAATATTTATCTTTTTATGGTAGCCTCATAATGAGAGAGATTTCTTTTGACCCCTTTATATTTTTTCCACTTATATTATTTATATTTGACATGTACATATTTTTTAGACCCCTCAATATTTGATTTTCTTAGTTGTACTATTCACTTATATCACAATCTCAACAATATCTTCGATTATAGACCTACCAAATAAGGTCAAGGGTAGGTGGCATGCATACATGCACTATGGAGGGCTCACTCTTGGAGGTATTCAAAAGAATCATCCAAAGAAGGACCCCACAAGGACCTTGTGCAGTGGAAAAAAACGATCGGTTTTGCTGAATTTTTAAAGTTCACTTGCTCTCCGAATTTGAAAAAGTGATACAAACAAAAGTTGTAGCTCGTGGGCTGAACTTTTGCCTCAAATTTTTTCATATTTTTTTGAGCTATGAACTGTGAGCTATGATTTTATTAGTGGACCCCAGTTTTCCCATGCTATGCAGCCACACTCTCTCTTCCACTTTATCATTTTCCTCTTTCACACACACTTCTCCACTCATCATCCCCACCTCTCTCACCACTCCTCTCTGCACCTTACTCACCTTCTCCTCAACCTTGAAGAATAAGAGAAACCATGGTGAACTCATACCTCCCACACACAATTCCATTCCAAAATTGACCACCTAGTCTCATTTTTCCTCCTCCAATTTACCCATATCTATCAAAAAAACCACAAAATTCAGCCTCTTCTCTTAAAAGACAGCATCATGGTGGTTGATTACTCAGCTTCAATTACCTTGTCTCTCAAGGAAAGTCAAGAGTGGAGAAAAAATGTACCGTCAAAGCTAGTGGACCGTCAACAAGCGTCAAAATTGACCCTACTCAAGACACTTGGAGCATCAACCTTGTAAGAAATCCACCTTTTCTTACCTCTTAAGAGTTTTTCTTCCTTATTTGTATCCTACATGGATACTCCCATTGTAAATATCTAGTTCCCTTTGTAAATTAATACTAACTCTACTAACGCTAACCCACTATGAAAAGTCCTATCACCTCCATTTCTCTCCTCTCTCTTTCCCCACCAACTTCTTGATAATTCCAAGCAAAAGAAATTAGATAAATTGCTGAAAATCTAACCCAACCATGGTTAGAGGAGTAACCCTAGCCTTCAAAATTGCTATAAAAGGAGGGTGTAGCTAGCACAAAAGGGGGAGCCATAAGCAAGAGCACTATGCTATAGCTTGAGAAGCCAAGCTCAACCTCTCTAGAAGGAGCTCTTGAGTGGAAGCTCATTGTCTTATGCATGTGCATGTGTTGTAATAGGGGATTAGCAAGGGAACTCTATGCCATTGTAAGAGAGAGAGTGATCATTCAATTGAGAGTAGGAAATCTATCATTTCTCCTACTAGTGTAAGCCCAACATTCGCTGAATCAAAGAGGGTGGATTTGGACTAAGCTTGGATACTTTGTCTCCCTTCCAACGTGAAGTAATGGACAACAATGATGCCTAAGTGTCTTGGTGTTTTTTGTTAAGTTCTTGATAGCTTGTCTCTGGTGTTGTCATCAATCTAGCCATAAATCCCACATACTGTAAGAGGGCGATAGGGTGGAGAGGACTCCCCTGGCCTTAAGACAATGATTGGGGTGGATTTTCTTGTGATGTGTTGTGGTGAAATTTACGCAAGCTATGTTGAACAAATACTAATCTCACTTTGATTTGTCATGACAGATTTGTAAGAAGGTATTAATGCAACAAGCACCCCCTCCCCCTTTCTCTCTCTTTCTTAAATATATAGTTGTGTTTGCTTGATCATTGCCGATACGTTTCAAAGCAGCCCGAGGACTATCTCTCTCTCTCTCTCTCTCTCTCTCTCTCTCTCTCTCTCTCTCTCTCTCTCTGTCTGTCTCTCTCTATGCGTCCTAGTTCGAATCCAAAAGTAGGTGGTGCCCCAAATTTGTGTAGGGTTAGGTTGCGGGTTTGTGTGTGTGTTTGTTGTTTTTTCCCAACCCCAACCCAATTGAGCAGCATGGGAGCCTAGAAGAGTGCTTGGAGGCCACTCTTCTTGTTGCCCGCCCCAGACCGCCTCAAATTGGTGCCCCCACTGAGGAACAGGCTTGTGTATGTTTTGTGAAGGCTCAACCTTTAGCATAATCAAGTAGCTTGCATGAATCACGAGAATTTGTATGATCCCTTCATTCCCATTGCAAGGCAAAAGGTACACATAATTGTTAGTACTAAGTTGCAATTTCAGCGAGTAATTCGTAGAATTTTAGGTCCTCTTAGGTTAGCCGAGATAAACACTTCGGTAGATCCTTTTATTTTGCCTCTCATTAAGTACGATATTAGCTTGGACGTCTATATTTTTGTGTTATTTTAAGAATTAGGACATGCATAGGCCATGGATAATGGCCCAGGAATAGAGGTTTTTCCCTTTCATTTTACTCCACACATTAGAATAAACATTGCAATTAGTAGAAAGATCCATTTTCAACAACGAATGGTGTTCATGTTTGGTGCCCAAAGAGTAGGAGAAATTCTTGCATCACCAAACCCTGTCATTCTACCTCTCATCAACTACCACACTTCTTTTGATGTACATGTGTTCATTTTATTTTAAAATGAAGTGCAGCCCGGCAAAATAGTGTGTATGTTTGTTTTTTTTTTGTCCAAGTTGTTACAAGAAACAAAAAAACTATCGTTTGTTCTAACTGGGAATGTGTGTGCAGTGAAAGTTCAATCCTTAGAGATCTAGCTCTATTACCAATTGAGTTGCAGGAGCAAGTAGTAAGGCGTCTCCCTCATAACAAGAGGGTGGTGAAGTTAAGACGGAAGGTCCTACGCGTGGATTCCATTTTCCTCTTGTTGTTGGGCACTAAGGAAGACCGCGCATTTATCCAACTAGTGTGTGCCCTAAGATTGGTAAATAGAGTGAAATTTGGCGTTTGGCGAGTGCATTTCACCATTGAGGAAGACTCTTCAGGAAACTTGCGGCCAGAGTTCATGCTTCATAGACTCACATTTGGTGAATTTTTCCCTCATTTGTGTCTTATTAATAGTCTTCCTTTCGCTTTCAACAAAGGAGATAGGGAGCTATTCAGAGCTTGTCTTAATAAAGAGAGCATAGAGAAGATTGCAAATTTGTATAAATTCTCATCCTTCTCTACTTTCTATGACACTTTATTCATAGAGACATTGTAAATCTCTTTATGCTTTTGAATGATTTAACCATAATCCTAAGGAGTTTTTGTCCAGGAATTTTGTAGCACAAGTGGAGTCTTTAAATCTTGCAAACTTGATTGGACTTGATGAGGATGTTCTTTATGAAATTGTGAGAAGGTTGCCTCACTCCGACTGTGTGGAACTCGAAGGAAAGGAGCTCCTAGTCAATTGATACTTTCTCACAGCCTTCGAGGAGCATGAAGATCTAGTTTTTATACAAACCGCTTGTGCGTTGGGAATTGTAGAGCAAGTGCAATTTATCACTTGGGACGTGGTTGCTCTTTTGGATCCAGAAAATGAAGTTCTAGAGATTTCTGTTTATCGCCTTAGCTTTGAAGAATTTCAACCCTTCTTAGAGCTCATCAATAGTCTACCTTTTTGTTTTGATCAAACAAATCGAGACCTCATTGAAGCTTGGATAGCTGAAGAAGAAAACCTAGAGTGGTATTTTCTTACTTCTTCATTTGCAGGCGAGTGGTTCTAAATCTCTATTGTATCCCTTATTGTAACTTGTGTTGTAATCTTTCATAATAATGGAGAGCCAACGCCAAATGTATGGATATCCTCTTTTCTTTGGAGAGCCTGGAGAGGATGCAGAATTATTTTTAGCAAATTTCAAGATGTCTTGCCGTATCAAGAGGATAGTAACCGATCAAGAACGTGTAGAAATGTTTGAGGTGGTCCTTAGGAAAGATGCTAGTACTTGGTTTGACTCTTTGCCTGAGGAAGTTAAGGGGAATTACACAGAAGTTTTGAATCATTTTAAGAGATACTTCTTTGATCCCCAAAACACTCAAAAACTATGGCAAGACATTGTTTCTCATAAGCAAAAAGACTTAGATGACTACTACTTGTACAAGCAAGAGTTTCTACGTCTTTGGGCTCTATGGATACGAAATGTTGCTAACCCTGGTGATGGTGCAGAATTTTTAAAGAAGGAGAGGTTCATAGCCGGACTCTTTCCTGACCTTAAGGTAAAAGTTGAGGCGGGTGCACCTGCTACTTTTGATGCAGCGGAAACTAGGGCTGCTGAGAAGTATAGGAAACTCAAGTGCTTAAGTGGAGAGGTTCCAATAGAAGGTCTTAGACCCAAAGGTAAGTCACAAGCATCAACATCTAGGGAGCTTCCTGAGGTAGCGACTGAAGTGATTGAGAAGTTAAATGAATCTTTAAGCAGCCTGTCAATTCACCTTGCACAAGCTGTAGGTCCAAAGGGACAAGCAAAGAAGTCAGAAGAGAGAGATCCACAAACTAGGAGAGTCTTGCAATGTTGGAATTGTGGAGAGTCTGGACATGGGATGTATAATTGTCCTTGGCCCCATGGAGAGCCAGGGAGACCTAACTTGAATTAACCAGTGATGAATGCAGGAGAAGGAGCTGGTCAACAACCAAGGCTTCTACAAAGGACAAATGGACCAAGACCACCTCCACAAGGGGTAGAAGGAGTTCCACCTTTGCCAGATCCAAATGTGCATGTGGTAGAGGTGACAAATTCAAATGAGTTGACATGGAAGCCAATGGCATTAAGCGTGGCCGAGGAAAAGGTAAAGAGAAAGAGGGTGTCCCATCACAGAGTGACCATGGACAAGGCAAGAAGGCAAAGGAGACCAAGGAAGCTAAGAGGACTCGACGTTGTATCAATCTCCAAGACTTCCCTCTTGGACATGGTATGGCTCCATACAACCTGTTGGAAGACATGCGAGGTAAGGGTCCTGATATCTCATGGCCTCAGTTTCTTGCATTATGCCCACAAGTTAGGAGGGATTTAACAAAGGCAGTTAGCACTAGGAGAAAGGTAAAAGAGAGTTTTCCTGTTGTAAAAATTGCACATGCTGAAATGAACGAGGATATTACACCTGTGCTAGATTGTTACATAAAAGGAAGATTGGTTAGGAAAGGTCTAGTGGATGGGGGTGCATAAATTTGCATCATGACAGAAGGGCTCATGCAAAGACTAGGCATGCACATCCATGAGACACTTGAAATCAAAGTGAAAATGGCAAACAATAGCAAGGCTAGGTGCGTAGGCATTTGTAAAAATTTTTTTGTGGAGGCCTTTGGCATTAAGAAGGCAGTGGATTTCTATGTCATGTCTACCAAGGGAAATGGTTACCCATTTATCCTAGGAAGACCATGGCTAATGAAAATGCGAGCTTTGCAGGATTGGGAGAGTGGAAAGCTAATTTGCAGGAATGACAATCACAAGAAGGTTGTCTTTGACATGAAGGAGCAACGCCAAGAGGAGCTCCATGAAGAATCATCTCAAAGTGAGACGGAAGAAGGTTGGACCGATAGCACTTCAGAAGAAGAAAGTAGCAGCAGCATTACTGAAGAGGAGTCTTCCATCGAAGTCATGGGGGTAAGGTTTAAGCCAAGCAACCAAGAGACCTCTTGTCGAGGTTTGGAAGAGGTAGGTTCCCAAGAGAACCAAAAGGTGGAAGATGAAGGAATGTTGGAAGGTATGCTATCAACAACACCTACAAAGGATGAAAGAGAGGAGTTCAAATGTGTGCTAAGGAAGTTTCCTAGGCTTTTTGCTAAAGACTACACCGACGTGCGTGGAGTAGATGTTGTTCAACACAAGATTGAGTTGAAGCCAGAGGCCACACCTAAGGCTCAAAAGCTACGAAGGCTAGGAGTCATTAAGGAGCAGGCTCTACTCAAGGAGGTAAGAAAGATTCTAGCAGCAGGTTTCATTTATCCAGTGGAGAATTCAGAGTGGGTCTCTCCCGTTGTTGTCACTCCTAAGAAAAACGGCAAGTGGAGGGTGTGTGTGGATTATCGTCCACTTAATGACGCAACAAAAAGAGATCACTTTCCCCTCCCATTCCAGGATGAGATACTAAATGAGGTAGCTGGTCATGAGAAGTACACTGTGTGTGATGGCTACTCAGGCTACTTTCAAATAGGTATCGCATTGGAAGATCAATTGAAAACAACCTTTATCACTCCTTGGGGTTGTTATGCTTTTAGAGTCATGCCATTTGGTCTGACAAATGCTCCTGCAACATTCCAACGTTTCATGAACATGGTGTTTCAAGCATTCTTTGGAAAGTCCATTAGGGTTTTTATTGATGATTTTTGCATTTATAGCTCAAAATCATTGCATCTACAAAGGGTAGAAGAAGGTTTAAAGAAGCTCTATGACATGGGAGGTCAACTCAACCTCGACAAGTGTCACATAGCTGAGGATGAAGTGATCTTGCTCGGTCACAAGGTTTCCTATAAAGGCATTGAGGTGGATCCTTCAAAGGCAAAGGCTCTTATTGAGCTCCCATCACCGAAGAGTCTTAAGGAGGTCATCTCTTTCATTCAGAAGGTGAAGTACATGTCACGCTTCATTCACTTAGCCTCGGAGTTGCTTCATCCTTTGCAAAAGTTGACACAACAAGTAGAATTTGCATGGTCTGATGAGCTTGAAGAGTATTTTTGTAACATTAAAGTCATTTTGTCAGAGCTACCAACACTCATGCCTCCTTGTTGGGAGTACACATTCTCTGTTAGCTCTAGTGTTGGAAGGGAAACAATTGGTGCAGTTTTGTTACAACAAGATCCCTATAGTACCAGGATGCGGCCCATCTACTTTGCTAGTAGGGTCATGAATGCTTTAGAGAGAGGCTACACGGAGGCAGAACTCATGATGCTTTCTCTCATGTTTGCGATAAGGAAGTTTAGATCCTACTTGCTCCCAAAACCTTTTGTAATCCTCACCGCAGAGAATTTGTTCCCTTGGGTGTCATCTCAAATGAATCTTAGTACTAGGATCTCAAAGTGGATTATGGAGTTGCAAGAGTTTCAATACTCTTTCAAGGTAGAAGATAGTGTGCGTGCACAATTGGTAGGGATTCTCACTTATAGGGTGCATGAAAAGGAGATTAAGGTGCCTGAAGTAAAGACCCTACCATTGCCACCACCAAAAAGTATTCCTAATGCTTTTACCTTGTTCTTTGATGGAGCTTTTCGTCGAGCCACAGGAAAAGCAGGGGGAGGGCTAGTGTTGCTCAACCCAAGTGGAGAGGTGGTCATGAAAGAGAAGGTCAATCTACCATGTTCAACTAGCAACAATGAAGCAGAATACAACACACTACTTCATGGTTTGAAGATGTGCATTGGTCAAGGGATAAAACGTCTCATGGTAAAGGGAGATGCACTTCTCATTGTTAAACAAATTTTAGGCATTTGGGCATGCAAGAATGAAAGCTTAAGGACAAAAGTTCATGCCATTCGTAGGATGTTTAATCAGTTTGAAGAAGTGCAACTATATCATATTCCTAGGAAACAGAATGAAGATGCCGATTTACTTGCACAACAAGTAGTTACATGTGTTGAGAAAGAAGTGCAGGTCATCATGGTGGCAGCAACTGTCAAGCAACCGAGATACCAGGGATTGGAGTCATTGACTCCCATTATTAGCTACATTTTGGAGGGCGAGTTTCCACAAGACTTCACGAAGGCTCAAAAGAGGAGACTCATGAAGAAGGCAAGCGCATATCTCTTCCTAGAAGGCTCCCTCTATCAAAGAGGGAGGGATCAAGTATGCAGAAGGGTACCAACTATTGAGGAAATTCCAGCCATTCTAAAAGGTTTGCATGAAGAAGCATGTGGTGGTCATTTTGCCCAAGAATTAACTGCAAAGAAGATTTTGCTTGCGGGGTATGTTTGGCCAAGTCTGCATGTGGATGTCCAACATTGGTGTAAAAGTTGTCACAATTGTCAGGTAAATGGGAATAGAAGATTGGTTTATGGTCCAAGGCAAATCGTGCTTGCAAATGGACCCTTTGAAAAGTGGGGCATTGATGCTATGGGTCCTCTGTCTAGGACAAAAAATGGTAAACTCTACATTCTAGTGGCTATAGACTATATGACTAGGTGGGTGGAAGCACAAAGTGTGGCAAAGGTAAATGAGAAGACAGTGAGCAAATTCGTCTACACTCACATTTGTTGTAGATTTGGCACACCTTTGGAGATTGTTTCTGATAATGGTCCACGGTTTAGAAAGGGATTGCTCACAGAAGTCTGTGAAGAACTTCACATTCTACATCGTCACAGTACACCCTACTATCCCCAATCAAATGGTTTGGTAGAAAAAGCTAATGGTGTCATTGCAGGCATCATTAGAAAGATGGTGAAAAACAAGACAAAGTTGTGGGATGACTTCTTGGATGGTGCCTTGTGGGCGTATCGAACCACATATAGGGAAGCCACGGAGTTCACACCATTTCACTTGGTCTATGGTCAAGAGGCTTTACAGCCAATTGAGCTAAACATTCCAACAATGCGACTTCATGGCAAATCAGCACAAGATGATCAAGAAGCATGGATGGATCGACTTCTTACCTTAGCTGAGCTTGAGAGGAAAAGAGAAGCAGCATACGAGTGCTATAAGAGGAAAGCCACACAGACAAAGTAGAAGCTTGACAAGAAACTGAAGGACAAAGGCATCAATGAAGGAGATCTTGTGCTAAGGTATGACAATCGACTCGATAATCATTTTGATGCCAAATTTGAAACAAGATGGCAAGGGCCATACATAGTCAAGAAGGCTTTCAATTCAAGTTACAATCAGCTTATGGACTTGAATGGTAAAGAACACTCCAGGAAAGTAAACGGGTATCGCTTGAAGCCCTATTTGAGTCGCCTTCTACCAAAGGATCTACCAAAGATCTGTCAAAAGGCCACTGTCTCATGTAAGTATTGTTACATGAAGCATGAGTGTAACTCTAGCCAAAATTCTGAGGGGCCAAACAATAAAGATCTCGTCAAGGACTCTGAAGCACTCTCTTTGGAAAAGATGCTCTATGATGGTACATGAATATACCATCATCCAGGGGGAGGGCTAATGATAGCCGTTTTTCGGCTCTTTGTAATTGCCACAGTGAGTTACCTCACCCTACCAAAATCACCGAAACACTGTGGCTATCCCTACCATTTCATTGTACATAGGCGTGCGTGAGTCACGGGACTTTTCCCATATCTTCTTAAAAAACCCTCAATTAGCTAGTCATTGGGCTAGTTGAGCCGAAAAAAAAAAAAAAAGTATATTATGGCCCATGCTTATGTAAATATTTCTTTGTATATAGGGCCTAAATAAAATATTTTTTCATAATTATTTTGATATTTATTTAAATATTTTTACCTAGGTGTGTGTTATTTATGCTCTGTACATTGCCTCACCATTACCACAATTTTTCTTACCATTTTTCATACTCTTTATTCCATATAGAAATATTTTCATGTAAGCTTCTCTTATATTTGGTGTAATTCCACCCCAACAAAAATCCAAAAAAACTAGTTTTATTTATGTGTATATTTTTTCACTATTGTGATTTTTCCCTTCCTACATCTATTTTGTTTTTTTCTAAAAAATTAGAACACCAAAAATATTTATCTTTTTATGGTAGCCTCATAATGAGAGAGATTTCTTTTGACCCCTTTATATTTTTTCCACTTATATTATTTATATTTGACATGTACATATTTTTTAGACCCCTCAATATTTGATTTTCTTAGTTGTACTATTCACTTATATCACAATCTCAACAATATCTTCGATTATAGACCTACCAAATAAGGTCAAGGGTAGGTGGCATGCATACATGCACTATGGAGGGCTCACTCTTGGAGGTATTCAAAAGAATCATCCAAAGAAGGACCCCACAAGGACCTTGTGCAGTGGAAAAAAACGATCGGTTTTGCTGAATTTTTAAAGTTCACTTGCTCTCCGAATTTGAAAAAGTGATACAAACAAAAGTTGTAGCTCGTGGGCTGAACTTTTGCCTCAAATTTTTTCATATTTTTTTGAGCTATGAACTGTGAGCTATGATTTTATTAGTGGACCCCAGTTTTCCCATGCTATGCAGCCACACTTCTCTTCCACTTTATCATTTTCCTCTTTCACACACACTTCTCCACTCATCATCCCCACCTCTCTCACCACTCCTCTCTGCACCTTACTCACCTTCTCCTCAACCTTGAAGAATAAGAGAAACCATGGTGAACTCATACCTCCCACACACAATTCCATTCCAAAATTGACCACCTAGTCTCATTTTTCCTCCTCCAATTTACCCATATCTATCAAAAAAACCACAAAATTCAGCCTCTTCTCTTAAAAGACAGCATCATGGTGGTTGATTACTCAGCTTCAATTACCTTGCCTCTCAAGGAAAGTCAAGAGTGGAGAAAAAATGTACCGTCAAAGCTAGTGGACCGTCAACAAGCGTCAAAATTGACCCTACTCAAGACACTTGGAGCATCAACCTTGTAAGAAATCCACCTTTTCTTACCTCTTAAGAGTTTTTCTTCCTTATTTGTATCCTACATGGATACTCCCATTGTAAATATCTAGTTCCCTTTGTAAATTAATACTAACTCTACTAACGCTAACCCACTATGAAAAGTCCTATCACCTCCATTTTTCTCCTCTCTCTTTCCCCACCAACTTCTTGATAATTCCAAGCAAAAGAAATTAGATAAATTGCTGAAAATCTAACCCAACCATGGTTAGAGGAGTAACCCTAGCCTTCAAAATTGCTATAAAAGGAGGGTGTAGCTAGCACAAAAGGGGGAGCCATAAGCAAGAGCACTATGCTATAGCTTGAGAAGCCAAGCTCAACCTCTCTAGAAGGAGCTCTTGAGTGGAAGCTCATTGTCTTATGCATGTGCATGTGTTGTAATAGGGGATTAGCAAGGGAACTCTATGCCATTGTAAGAGAGAGAGTGATCATTCAATTGAGAGTAGGAAATCTATCATTTCTCCTACTAGTGTAAGCCCAACATTCGCTGAATCAAGGAGGGTGGATTTGGAATAAGCTTGGATACTTTGTCTCCCTTCCAACGTGAAGTAATGGACAACAATGATGCGTAAGTGTCTTGGTGTTTTTTGTTAAGTTCTTGATAGCTTGTCTCTGGTGTTGTCATCAATCTAGCCATAAATCCCACATACTGTAAGAGGGCGACAGGGTGGAGAGGACTCCCCTGGCCTTAAGACAATGATTGGGGTGGATTTTCTTGTGATGTGTTGTGGTGAAATTTACGCAAGCTATGTTGAACAAATACTAGTCTCACTTTGATTTGTCATGACAGATTTGTAAGAAGGTATTAATGCAACAAGCACCCCCTCCCCCTTTCTCTCTCTTTCTTAAATATATAGTTGTGTTTGCTTGATCATTGCCGATACGTTTCAAAGCAGCCCGAGCACTCTCTCTCTCTCTCTCTCTCTCTCTCTCTCTCTCTCTCTCTCTCTCTCTACACGTCCTAGTTCGCATCCAAAACTAGGTGGTGCCCCAAAATTGTGTAGGGTTAGGTTGCGGGTTTGTGTGTGTGTTTGGTTTTTTTCCCCAACCCCAACCCAATTGAGCAGCATGGGAGCCTAGAAGAGTGCTTGGAGGCCACTCTTCTTGTTGCCCGCCCCAGACCGCCTCACCACCAAGGTACACGTCTCAACACGAGATCAGCCCCTTTCATGCATAAGACATCACCAATCAATTTGTACCTGTATGCTCTACGCACAAAGCCATACTTCTTAGACTTCTGAATCTCCTTTGGAATGATTCCTGTTAGCAAAAACTCCTCTTCTTGAGCCAAAGTTTCCCGGCCATGATAAAGAGGTAAAGTGGTCCTCAACACAAATAGCTCCCCAATCATGCCTTGAGCTGCTTCATCTGCCTCTCCATTTAGATCATGTTCAATGTGTCTAATGCTCCATGCTTTGAACTTTTTTAACACTCCTTTAATTATGAAGCACATTTCCTTCAATGAGGTGTTCTTGCTCTTCCACACACCCAGCACTTGCTTCACCACTAACAAGGCAACACCTTTTATGCTCAACCTTCGAACCCCATGCTTCAAACAAATGTGTAATCCGGCTTCCAGAGTAGCATATTCAGCCTCATTGTTACTATGAGCATCCAATTTGAACCCTCTCTTGCATACTAGCTTCCCCTCTGGATCATAAAGTGCTATACCCCCTGAAGCTGCATCATGGCTCTTTCTGTATGAACCATCAAAGAACAACACATGTGCCTTGCTGATCTGTGGCACTTCTTCAACTACCTTTCTCACCACCTCTTCCTTAACAATAAGGGGATTCTCCTTGTAGGTCAACAAATCAGCTAGGGTAGCCCTTGTACTATCTTCCACTAGAAAAGAGAACTTAAACTCTTGCAGCTCAATTACCCATTTCTTCACCACATTTGACATATTAGTTCCATTAATTAACTGTGGCAAAAAGGCATAACTCCTCAAGAAAAAAAAAGGTCGTGGTAGCAAGTAATGACGAAATGGTCGACAAGCAAATATTACACTAGCCATCACTAGCTCTACTTCCGAGAACTTTCTCTCCGCTACCAACTTCACTCGGCTTGCACAATACACTGGCCTCATATAATGGCTGCCCTTCCCCTTTTGCAATAGCATGGCTCCAATGGCATCATCCCCTACTGAGGGATTTACATAAAAAACTTTCTCCCAATCAGGAGCTTGCATGGCTGACAACCCCCCTAACACCTCTTTCACCTCTTGAAACACTTCTTCACACTTGTCATCCGATTGCAATGGATCATGCTTTGCCACTTGCTGTAATGGATAAAGAAGCTGCGAAGACAATGGAATAAACCGTGCCATGTACTTCACTTTGTGTATAAAAGTTGCGAATTGCTTCGTACTCGTAGGTGATAGAAGAAGAATAATAGACTTAACCTTGTCTGGATCAGCCTCAATGCCATTTTCTGACACCATATGGCCCAATAACTTCACCCTTGGCTGTGCTAGATGAAATTTCTTTGGATTTAGTTGTCCTCCACATTCATTATATCGAGCCAATACCATCTGCAGCTTCTCATGATGTTCAACCCTATTGCTGTAGACACAGAAGTCATCCATGAAAGCTTTAACACAACTACCAATGAATGGTTCCAATACCCAATTTGCTCTCTCTTTATAGAAAGATGGTCCATTTGACAACCCAAATGGCAATACTGTGTAGCAATAACAGCCCCATGGCGTAATAAAAGTGGTCTTTGTGCGGTCTTTAAGAGCAATCTTCAATTGAAAATAGCCTGAAAAACCATCACACACACTGTACCTCTTATGACCTGCCACTGAATCCAAGATCTGATCGATGAATGGAAGAGGATATGGGTTCTTCTTAGTGGCTGCGTTTAAGGGTTTAAAATCTACGCAAATTCTCCACTTCCCATCCTTCTTTGGACTGACTACAACTGGACTCACCCATTCTGTGGTCTCCACAGGGACTATGAACCCTGCCTTCAACAACTTGTCCACCTCTTCTCGCAAGGCTTCCATTTGCTCTTGACCCATCCTTCTTAGCCTTTGCCGCACTGGCTTAGCACCTTCTTTCAGCTCTACATGCATCTCTTTGCCCTTGAACCCTCTGATCTCTTCATATGAAGTAATGAACAAATCAAGAAAACTAGCCAGCAGGTGCAAATATATATCCTTCTCCATAGCTGAGAGGTCTCCACTGATCATTTGTGTCATCAATTCCTGCTTCTTTGACAACTCAACCTTGGTTTGCATCATCCCTTCAATCACTTGAAAAGGCCCTTCACTTTCATCTTCAACCTCATTCGCAAATGCAACTAAACCAAACTCGTGGATTTCTTTGTCCATCAAAAGAAATGCAACATCAGCATCCTCCTCACTGCTGGTAGTGCTATCCCTGTCCTCATCTGTCACCGTGGAAGAGTCTTCATCACTAGACTCATCCTCATCTTCATAAAGCTCCTCTAATCGTTTCCTTGTGTCCATATTATAAAGCTTCTTGGTATGTGTCTTTCCAAAGAGGCTAATCGTACCATGTCGCCAATCTTGAACAGCTCCCACTGCACGTAACCATGGTCTGCCCAGTATAATAGGATATGCTCCCAACCCTGTTGGCATCACATGACAATCAACCACTTCCTTTGCATCATATGCCTCCACTTCTAAGCTCTTTACAACACCCAAGCATTTTACTTTTTGATGGTTTGCCAATACGATCCGAAAACCTGACACCCCAACCACTGTGAGACCCATCTTCTCAATGCATGAGTGTGTTATGACGCATATTTGGGCTCCGCCATCCACATAACCTTGTCCCAAATTTTTCCTTTTATGCCACACATCTACTATTGGACAAATGTCTGGTAGCTCATCCATTGCCAACACCTTTACTGAACCTCTCTCTGGCTCTTTCTCCATTGGGTTAACCATCCTCTTCCACTGCCGCTTTAGCTTAGGCACCATCTCTATAAGCTGCCCAAAAGTAACATCTGCCTTCCTGCTCGTTAGATCCTCCTTCAAGTCATAGCTTAATTGCCCATCCCCTAGTGGAAAATCTAAAACATGAAACTTTCGAGAAGCTCTCCTTTTCCTCTTGGCCTTGACATCCTCGCCTTCATGGCTCTTTCCTTTCTTCTTACTAGGACCTGGGACACTTCTTCCTTCCTTATCCTCTGTGGTCCTCTTCCCAATAGGCATCACTAATGTATCCTCTAGCTTTGATGCCTTCTCCAAGGTGACTACACTTAGCACTTTTGTCTTTCCCTTTTCCTCCTGGGTCAGTCCACTGGTTCCTTCGTCTCCCTTAATTTCAATGCCATAATCATTTGACCTAGTTAGCACTTGTCTTGGCAATGGATACATGTCCCCCCCCATCTTTGGTAGCTTATCACATTGCGGGCTGATGTGACCCAACTCTCCAGAATTATAACATGTGGACGTCTGCCTCCAAAACCTACCATTGCTTTGTCCAACACCATTCCTAGGCCTTTCTTCACCTCCTGGCTGATTTGCAAACCTCCCTCGACCTCGATTATTTCCCACTTGACCTAGCATGTTTAGGCTGAGATTCTTCATCAAATCTACCACTTGCCTCATGGCTTGCCTTAGCCCATCATCTTGCACCGATGTAGTGACCACTACTGGCATAACCTGAGTAGTAACAGGAACCACTGGTTCATGATGAACCCCTGACATGCGACCTTGTAAAGACTCTATAGGCTGAAATTCAGACCTCATGGGCAAAGACTCCACCCCTAACTGGCTCATTTTCCTCAACTTCCACTCTTTGTTCCTTGCTACCTCTAGTGCATCTTCATATGTCATAGGCTTCTTTAGCTCCACTCTCCAACGTATATTCTCCCAAAGACCAGCCAAGAACCTGTCCTTCTTCATCATGTCAGGCGGGGGTACCTATGGTGCTAAGGCCTTGCACATCCGCTCCCATGCCAATGAAAACTTTCGTATGTACGCATCTACCGGCTCACCTTCCTTTTGCACTAAAGCCTATACTTCTTGCCACACTTTGCCAGGATCTTCTATCTTCACAAACTCCACTTCCAACCCATGCCGTAGATTGTCCCAACTCAATCTTATAGGTGGATCAGCCACATGCAACTCCTCTTCAAATGCCTTGGACCAAACTCGTGCATCACTCTTCAAACAGATTTGGAGAAGACGTAACATTTGCGCAGGGTCATGAATCTGATTGCTAATGCAGGCAACCTCCATCTTTTCCAAAAAGTCTTCCACATCTTCATCACTTCTTCCATGAAACTCCGGATAAGAGAAAGCCATGGCTACCCAAATTATGATGCTTTGAGAACCCCTTTGAACACACGTGCAAGAACCCAAAACTTCTGACTGACTCAATTCCCACAAACTTCAATGGAGCTCAACTTTAGATAAGGACAAACACATGCACATCAAATGAGTTTTCATAGTTAATCATCGGAATTACAATAGGCAAAGGACATTCCAGGATCTCTCTTAATCTTCTCGGCCCGAGCATAAAGACTATGCGCTGCTGGGAAAAAATCTTCCTGGACACATGAACATTTATCTGGATTCTCTGACTTAAATGAAAAGGAGTGAATTGAGGGACATTTTGATCATCCATTAAAGCCAACCATGAAGCTCCCAAGAAGGCACACCTGACTTAACCTCTGATTTTGCAAAAATTTCAGCAGCATAACAGCATAAATGGCTCAAAAGACCAAGAAATCAGCCATCATAACTTGGAAAAATTTTGACGGAGTTTCCCCAGAAGTAGAGCAGTAGGAACCCAAACTATAGACTATATATATATGCATAAACTGTTAACAATAGAACCCGAGCATCAAATAGGACTCACTAGTGCATAGCCTATGGCGAGGTCACGAAAAGGGTGCTCCAGCTACCTGTATCACCGAAAGGATCTCCACATTTGAGAATCCCCCAGCTCAATAAAACCTCACGCTATCGACCCTCACACGAAGGCTAATGCAAATCGCATATAGTCAAGTCTCAGAAATAACTATCTTCCAGACCAAGTCTCAGAAATGGTTGGGACTGCCAAATTAAACCAAGTATGGCTCCACAAATGCGTACAATGGAAGTTTCCACAAGTAGCGTACAATACCAACAAACAATGCGCTCAAACAGGCGTCGAGTGATGCATACCCACAACAACTACAAGTGACACCACTGCTAGTATATCACTGTACTCCAGCTACCTGCACCTGTGTGAATCACTTGTACCTGTACCTATCCTTGTAACCTGTAACCTGTAGTCTGCAACCTGTAATCCCGAATCTCGAAGCTTGAAGCTTGAAGCAGAAGGTACTCGAAGAAGATCCTCCGTGGGGGCGCCAAAAGAATGTGAGCGGGATGAAAACACACAGAACGCCTTTATAAGGACCCGACACACACTCTTGGGATGATACACACACACATTATAGGGCACCACTCGGCTTACACAACCAGCCTGGCCGAGACAGGAAACACACAGACGGAGTGAGAAGAGAGAGATTTCCCACTTGCCCACTCAACACTCACACATACACACTCACACACACACACTCTCAATTCAGCTCAAAGGAGGCAAATTGCTGTTGTTTAAACTCAATGAAGCTCAGTCCAACACCAATGGGGAAAATAGATTACACAGTATTGAGGAAATACACCAGATACAACCACAAAGTTAAGCAGAGGCTTCACTCACCGGAGAAGATTACACAGAAAAATAGCAGAAAATCTATGAGGAATTTGGCAAAATGGACAGCGCCATTGCGTCCGGAATGCCCAAAAACCCTACCCTACAATGTCACAGTGCTCAAATTCGACCTCGGATGAGCAGTTTAGGGCCAAAAAATGCTCCAAAAACAGCAAAAACACACTTGCGGCTGTTCCTCCTCTCTTCTCTCTCTTTTTTCAGTTCCCACACTTAGCTTTATTATTTGGGCACCCGTGGCCTTTTAGATGACCTCAAATGGACCCTGAACAAGCCAAAAACTGACCTCGCAGTGCATAGTTGTCACCTTTTTGTATCATCAGCACACCTGGCACTCAGTTTTTCCAAAAAATGCATCCCGCAACCACGTGAAGTGGCCCCAAAAAGTGGTCCTCATGATGACCTTTCTGCATGAGTATCACAAGAAAACACCCACGTCGTGTCCGTACTTCTCTGCGTGCAAGTATTGACCCCGTTCGACCTCCTGACGCCACTCGATGCCATCTGACGCACCTGCTTACCTCATGTCGTCGGCCCGCGGATAGCTTCCTCGAGAAGTTTTACGCACTAACAACTCCTCTTTATTATAGAAAAAACACAGTGGTACTGGTAATAGTGAAAATCGATGCACTATGTACACCCTGTCCTACCTGTACACACGTGGGCCCCACGTAACCACCTGGCTATGGAAATTGGGTAATCCTTTATTCAATGCACCATGCATGTGTATGTACATATGCGCAATCCCTTGCTCAAAAAACTCCTGACAACGTGAGTTCAACAGAAGGGTATTTAAATCCCTTAAAAATTACAGAAATAAATTTACAGAAGGATATGTTTTTTACAAATCTCAAAAAAAAAAAAAGAATTTAAAAGAAAAGGGTTCATTATATTTCATAAAAAGTTCATAGAATAGGGATTTTAAAAAAAGATCCTGATTGCATGTGATATAGTGGTCTTAAATATAGTGAACCCCTCGGGGGTTGTGTTGCCTCCGTTTGTTGATCTACATTTAGTTTCGACTGCCTCTTCTCCGCTCCTTGGTCTGGCAAGTCTTCAACTTTTTCTTTCTCTTTTACCGCAGTCTCTGGAGGTGCCCCAATGTCCTTGGGAGAATCATACTCCTGACTGTGCTGGTCATGCGTGTCTTGTTGTTCCTCTCCTTGCGAGTTGTCTTCCTCTTTTTTACTTCGAATAGATTCATCAGATGATTCAAGATCATCGACGCATGGCTTCTTTGCTACTTTTTTTTCCCTTTGCTCCATTTTTCGCTTGAGTTCGTTATGAATTTGTTTCCGCATGGCGGTGGCAATCTCATGTTTTTCCTCAGCTTCATGTCTTTTCTGATGCTTGATCCTTTCTAAAGCAGCTGTCTGCCTGCGTAGTAGTGGAATGTTTTCTTCTTCTTCCTCCTTTTTTTCATCATCAGCCTCTCTTCCTTGGGTTCGTTTTTCTTTATGATTCTGTTGGCGGAGCCTTTTCCTCAATGCTTGCGCTTCTTCCATTTTCCCCCTGGCATGAGTAACGGGAATAGCTTCTGCCACGTGCACAGTTTTCTTTCTCAATCGTGTATATTCTAGAATGTATTGGCTGTCGTGCTCCTCCTCTGAAGACTAGTACTCCGAAGGAGTGTCTCTCTGTTGGGACCCAGCTTCCTGGCTGCTTCGAGCATCTGACTCTGTCTTTTTGCTGTCCGAATCTCTTAAGGTTGAGCTTTTCCTTGCTTGCTTAACTTCTGGTTTTGGCCTGGTGGAAGGTCCCACCATAGGTCTTACTACTCTTTTAGATTTATGGATTAGATCTATCTGTTGGAATTATGGTTGTAGAGAAATGCACACAGCTGGGAGAAGACGAAGGAAGCTAAAGGCACACGATAAAGAGTGTGTTACTTAGTGTACAATAGAAAGATAGATAGCCCTAGAGTGATGGGCGTATATACAATTCTCGGGGAAAAAAACTCCTAAAGAGGGGAAAATGCCCCGGCGGTTCTAGTGTGTTCACACACATCACTACCATATGTATATGGTAACAAATCCCCCCTGGAGTGATGCGATGAATGAGAGCTGGCACATGAGTAAAGTGCCATGCCCTGAGGACATGATCAGTCCACAAAGGGGAGTAAGCCCAAAGATTTGCGAAAAGCTTCAAGCTTCTCAGGAGACAATGCCTTTGTGAAAATATCTGCAAGGTTGTCCTGTATTGGCACATAAGCCAAGCTGATCTCTCCTGTTGAGAGCCTCTCCCTAACATAGTGGTAATGCACGTCAATGTGCTTTGTGTGAGCATGAAAAACTGGGTTCCTCGCAACTGCCAATGCGCTCTGGCTATCAATGTAGATAATGTTGGCAGTGTCCTGTCCAAGACCCAAATCAGCCATAAGGCAGCTCAGCCATACACACTCAACCGTAGCTATGAAGACTCCCCTGTACTCAGCCTCACAACTCAAAGTGGCCACAGTAGGTTGCTTCTTGCTCAACCATGATATACATGAACTGCCAAACATAAAACAAAAACCAATTGTGGACACTCGCGTGTTAAAACAACTAGCCAATTTGAGTCTGAAAAAGCATGTAAGTCTGGCGGCAATGAACCCCCCTTGGGATAAAACAAGCCAAGATGGAAAGTTCCACTAAGGTAGTGAAAAATCCTCTTGATAGCCTATGCATAAATCTGCTGACCTGTGAGACTGCAAACTAAATATCTGGCCTCGTGTTGCATACATAAATGAGGCATCCAACAACAGTTTGGTAAAGAGTGACATTTGCAGGATCACCAGCATCATGTAGACTCAATTTCAAACATGTTTCCATGGGAGTGGCAATAGGTTTGCAATCCTCAAGTCCAAACTTACATAGCAATGTCTCTATGTAATTTTCTTGACACAAGGCAATACCACCGTCACACTGCTTAAAATAGATGTCCAAGTAATGATGTAGCAGCCCCAAATCTTTCATCTTGAAAGTAGCATTCAAATCAGCCTTAAATTCAGCAATATGTCTCTCATTTGGTCCAACGATCAGCAAATCATCTACATAAAGAATCACAATGAGAAGTACATCACCCTCCTGCTTTAGATAAAATGTACTTTCTGTTGGATTGTTACGAAAGCCTTGTTTGACCAAATGAGTGTCAGCTTTCTCATACCAAGCACGAGGAGATTTCTTCAACCCATACAAAGCCTTGTTACATTTGCACACTTTGTCCTCTTGTCCTTTCTTGACAAAACCACGAGGCTGCGTTACATAAACTTCCTCAAATATGTCACCATTCAAGAAAGCAGTAACAATGACTAATTGATGTACATCCCAACCAAAATGAGCTACCAATGCACAAAGAAAACGCACAGTAGTCATACGACAAGTGGGAGCAAAAGTTCCTTCATAATCTATGCCTTCTTGCTATGCATAGCCCTTTGCAACAGGTCGAGCCTTATGGCGATCAACCTCACCATCCGGCTTGCATTTCAACTTGTAAACCCAGTTTGTACCAATGGCCTTTTTGCTAGGAGATAAATCACATAAAGTCGATGTGTCATTTTCTATAAGTGCATCATATTTTGATTGCATGGTAGCCATCCAATTTTTTGAATTTTGTGCTTCATCAAAAGACACAGGCTCCTCAACATCATGTAGACTAGACACAGCCAAATCATAACAATCTGATGCATAAGATGCATGGCAAGAGCCTGAACGAGTATGACTAGACAAAGGTGCATCGAAGTTACTGTCACACAATGTATGAACTAGCCATTTTGGCATACCTCTAGCCTGTTCATTTTCAGCCCTTTCCTCATCATGTACATCATGTACATCTGCATCAGTAATAGGTTGATCGATAACATTTTTAGAAAAGAGGCAACAAAGTGTCATAAATGTCATGTGAGCTTACATTACTATCTCTAGTACATGATAGCAAGAGTTGAACAAAATCTTCCACAAACAATACATCTCGTAAAACCAAAATACGCTTTGTTTGCGGATGATACAACCTGTAACCTTTGCTTTCAACACTGTAATCAACAAAAATATATTTGACAGCCTTATCATTCACTTTTTTGTGCACTTATGGCACTAAACCATAAACCAAACAGCTAAAAACACGCATGTGCTCAATAGATGGCTTTCTAATGATGCCATGCTTCATATGGAGTCATAGACTCTAACACTTTCGTAGGATACCTTCTAAGTATATAAGTGGCACACATGACAGCCTTGAGCCAAAACAAATGTGGTAAAGCTTGACTCTTGACCATACATCATGCCATTTCCATAAGTGACTTGTTTTTCCTCTCAGCTACACCATTTTTCTGAGTTGTATAAGGCACTGTACATTGGTGTTTTATCCCACAACTAGCTAGAAATGCATTAAATTCATGAGACATATACTCCCCCCATCGATTGGAACGGAGGGTGCCCATAGTACATTTCGAGACATTTTCAGCCATAGCCAGAAATTGTTTGAAGCACATAAAAACTTTGGAATTTTCTTTAAGAGTAAATACCCATGCATGCCTGGAGTAATCATCAATGAAAGTCTCGAAGTACAGGTAATTGCCCAAGGACGGATTTTGCATGGGCCCACAAACATCACTATGCACAAGCTGCAACCTGCATGTTGCCCTAACTGAACCATCCTTTGAAGACTTAGAATGTTGTATTTTACTCAAAATACAGCCTTCACAAACATGTTTGATAGTTGCTTCAAGAGGCGGCAAAGAAGCAACCATATCATATTTTTGCAAATGCAACAAACTGACAAAATTCAGATGCCCAAAACGTGCATGCCAAAGTTTTTCATCTGAAATAGCCCTTGAATCTGCAACTGCATTTGGAAAATTTTGTCCACACATGTTATACAAAGTGAGCTTATACAGCCCACGACACAAAAGGCCAAATGCAACAATTTCATCACCAAAACTAAGATCATGAATTGTACATCTGTCATCCACAAATTTGACTACATGTCCAAGTCTAGCAAGTGCGGATACAGACAAAAGATTCTTCTTGATCCTAGGTACATAAAGTGCATCAACAAGTGTGAAATAACTGCCATTTGTAGCAGTAAGTACAATCTTTCCAACCCCCTAAACCGGATAAGAGGCATTGTTGGCACAAGTGACTGAATTCCCATGAGGGACAGACTCAAGAGAGGTGAACAATTCATGATGTGAGGTAACGTGCTTTCTAGCACCACTATTGAAATACCACACATGTGAATATGTAGCAACTGACAAGCATGCATCATGGACAACAATAAAATCCCATTCTGCATCAACATCAGCATCACAGTCTCCTTTTATAGAAGACTCAACAATGGCTGCATTTGTAGTGGAACCAGCATTTGCAGTGGAACCACCCTCTTTCTTCTTAGCCTCTTTGGCCTTCAACTTAGGACACTGCTTGATCATCATTAGCTTTACAATAATGGCAACGCATCTTCTTTTAGCCCTTATCACCAGAATTGCCAGAAGAAGTGCTGCCAACAGAAGTATTGGGAACAAAAGTTTTGCCACTCGCAGCAGAACCATAAGAAGTGGCTGCATTATTGTTACCACCCTTTCTTTGAGAAGTATTAAAGCATGTTCAACTGCACTCTGTCTAGTCCCGTTTTTTCTGGAAAGTGGCTCTTGCAAAAACAATGTGCATAATGCATGAAACTTGATAACTTCAGGATTTCCTTGGGTCATAAGTCTCCAAGTACTAGCAAAAGTCTGGTAAGAATCTGGTAAGACATCAAGAACAGTCTGCACAAGGGAATTGTTTGAAATGACTTCACCTACAGAAATAAGTTGCTCATTCATATCCTTGACACCCACAAAGAAAGTGTCCATATCATCTTCCTCATTCATAATCTTCAACTCCAGTTCTTTACCCAGCAAAGCAATTTTAGCCTCATTGCGACTTGCATAAAGACCAGCCAAAATGTCCCAAGCCTGTTTTGTAGATTTTGTTGAACGAATGTGAGGAACAATGGTGCGCTTCACAGAAAACACAATCAATGCATGAGCCTGCGCATCCTTTACATCCCAACGAGATTGTTCTATCATAGGCAAAACAACTCTAATAGCAGCAAGACCTGCAACATCCTCAACATCGCCTGCATCCTCAGAATCAGGACGTACATCAATGCCCTGCACAATATTCCAGACGCCCTTTGACACAAGAACATGTTGCATCATGTAAGCCCACATAGGATAATTGTCCCCATCCAATCTATCCTCAGCTGCTGCAAACATCTTGACACATCTGTGTTGTTGTCACCCATGGTAAGTGCTGCACCTGATGTGAAAACTGCTCGAAATAGGAGAAACAAATCAGGAACAACACGTGCTATATAGCACAAACCGTAGAAGACTGTGAGGCACTTGCTATGAAAAAAACGGCACTGACAAAAAATTTACACAAAATGATGAAATTGCATGTGCAGACCTGATTGTAGTGGAAACGGAGGCCAAAATGAGCCCGAATCAGAAATCTAAGCAGACTGGGCTCTCCGAGCTCACCCAAAATATTTGTCGACCTACGAACGCTTGCCAAACCTCACTAAAATCAAAGAAAGTGAGCAGGCGTGTGCTGGAGCAACTAGGGACTAAGCCCGGGAGGATGCAACTTGGTCTAATACCAATTGTTGGAATTAGGGTTGCAAAGAAACGCACACAGCTTGAAGAAGACGAAGGAAGCTAAAGGCACACATAAAGAGTGTTTTACTTAGTGTACAATAGAAAGATAGATAGCCCTAGAGTGATGGGCATATATACAATGCTCGAGGGAAAAAACCTCCTAAAGAGGGAAAAAATGCCCTGGTCCTAGTGTGTTCACACACATCAGTACCACATGTATATGGTAACACTATCTGCGCTTCGACTGGTGGTAGATCATCAATCATCCCCAATGCCTGATAGGCAACACACGTCAGCATTGGTCCCGCGTTCATGTAGGCCTTGCTTCCTTTGCTCCCCTTTTGGTTTGCTTCGACAATGTTGTAAAGAAGATAATTGTCGAAGTCGCAACTGACCACTCTTCTCTTTGCTAAGACCATTGCCATTACTACTGCCATGTGCAACAATGGTTCTGTCTATCTGGGTGGTTTTTGCACTTTGAAGTGTTGCGATATAAGGCGCAATGGCAATTCATTTTATAGTATATCAAATCCTGATATGTCATCTTGTGGCCTCGTTGCTTCAGGACGGCTTTATCATTATCTATTGCCTTTGTCTTTTGCAATAGATTGCGTGTCCCTTGTTGCAGGTGGAGGGATTCATTGATTATTTTTGTTGTGATCTTACCTTAACTACTGCCCCATCCTTGTCGGTCAGAGTTTCTTTCCCATTGTACTGAATTGAACTTATGAGCTCATGTGCTCGTCTGAAGTCCATTCCCCAAGGAGGTAATTGTAGGAAGATGTCTAGCTGTAAGCACCTGCCCCTTGCTTGCACTTCTGGCTCTTGGTGTAATGTCCTATCTCTCTACTATTTCTCTATCTACGGCTTGAAACCTTCCGATGAAGATGTTAGCCGGTATTGTTTCGAGTACCTGTTCCGTGATATGAGCTTTCTCATTTGAGGAGATATCTGTTATCTCATAAGGTGCAGCATTCCACTCCCTTTGTGCTTTTCTTTGCGGCATCTCGTGCTCAATTTTAGCAATGAAACCATGTTTTATCCATTGATCAAAACTGTCGAAAAGTTGCAAACTTGACCATAAAATGAAAAATGTGCGTAACTTTGTCAAAACTACTCCAAATTTAATCAAATTTCACCAGTGAATCTAGGATTACTATAGGCACAAGGATATAATGTAACAGATGAATTTTGGCAAAAAGGAACATGGATCGCAATCCATGTTGGAAAGAATTTTGAAATTCCAACTAGGTGAAGTTGTTCCTGTGCATATAGAGATGCTACTATGCAATTTTCTCTAGATTTAGGGTTTGAGGTACAAGGATCGCGATCCATGTTGGGCAACATTTTGGAAATCTAATGATACCACCTAGTAGGGTTTATCTAGATGATGCATTGATCCAAAAAATTTGGGATTTGGATCAATGGTCTGACACTTGGGCTAAATTTTTGGGACTCCTTTGCAGACTTCAAGATTTTTGGCATTTTGAAGTGGATTTTGGAATTCAAATGGCTTGAAATCATGGCTTGGCTTTCTTGAACATACTGGATCATATGGGATGGTTTTATCTTTGATTGGGCAAAAAGGTACATGGATCGCGATCCATGTTGGGAGGAATTTTGACACAGTTTCCCTGCACATATATTTGTATAGTTTTTCCTAGTACACAGGTGAAATATTTTCAAATTTGAACATGTTTTTCCTTACTTTGCACCATTTTCTAGTTTGTGGCCATGTTTTTTCCATTTTGACCATATCTGTTTCTTGCCGCCATTTTTGGGCACATGTTTTGCTTGGTATCTCTCATTGCCTTGATTCCCTATGATTTAGGTCTGTAGTTTACAGCTTTGTCTGGCTCCCTGTCAAATTCCATCAGAAATTGCATCCATTTGAGGGGACAAATTTATTCCTACAATTTCACCATTTTGCAAGTAATTCTTTGCTTCGTTTTGATCTTACAACCATCCTTAAGTTACATTTCCTTGTTGATAGGCTCCGAGAAGAGTATGAAGTCTCCCGATTCGCTTAAGCGGCAATTTGAAAACTTGTCAAAAACTCTGTCTTTAGCCCTTCTTCATAAGTTTTGCTCGCATCCCAACATTTAACCTCTCCCTGAGTTTTTTCTGGGATCCTACCCTTTTTCCCTTTGAAAATGACCAAAAGACCATTTGCATTGAAGGTAGCAAACCAGGAGGATTTGATGACCTTAAGAGCAATTTTTGTGATTATTTTTGCAACACCAGTACTATTTTTGCATTCCCCAGCTAGTGAGCCACTCCTGCCCTGATTTTGGCAAGAAGGAACATGGATTGCGATCCATGTTGGGATGCATGTTGAAAATCCAGCTATAGGAGTTTCTTCCTGGCTACCTATGGGTGCTCTTGTACCAATTTCTCTGATTTTAGGGTTTGAGGAACATGGATCACAATCCATGTTCCACCACCTTTTGTTGTTGTTTTTGGCCTGCCTGATTCTGCCAGCTATTTGGGGTCTACTAGTGAACAATTTTTGGTTTCTGATAAGTTTTGGAATTTACCATTGGCCCTGTTAGTTTGCCAATTTTGTGACTTTGTACTGCTCTGATCTGTTGTTTTGGCAATGTTGATGCAGTATGGGGCACACACACACATGTTCTTGTTGCAAGGTGAATGATCATACCTTGTCAAATCTGGTGTAGTAAGATCTACCGAGGTGGTCGCAACGG
Source organism: Adiantum capillus-veneris (assembly GCF_014529385.1). Lineage (NCBI taxonomy): Eukaryota > Viridiplantae > Streptophyta > Polypodiopsida > Polypodiales > Pteridaceae > Adiantum > Adiantum capillus-veneris. The sequence continues at coordinate 63,254,797 of NC_140949.1, read as the reverse complement.
CCAGAGTCAAATCCGAAAACTCTATGCTTTTGTGGCTGTGTGTGTGTGTGTGTGTGTGTGTGTGTGTGTGTGTGTGTGTGTGTGTGTGTGTGTGTGTGTGTGTGTGTGTGTGTGTGTGTGTGTGTGTGTGTGTGTGTTTGTGTGTGTGTGTGTGTGTGAATGCAAATGAGCTTATGTTGCCCCATTTGACTATATGTTCCTAGTCTACCTGGAATGCCCCATTTCTATCACAAAAATTTCTCTTAAGGTCATCAAATCCTCCATTGATCATGTCTTGTTGTTCATATCACTCGCAGTTCAAACCATTCATCATTCTGACGCTCGGTTGACAAATGGCGTTTGATCTGCAGTTTTGATCCTTTAGAAGTTGGCTCAAAATCCATCTTGTGTCGAATCTTTCCATATTTTCCATGTTTGAAGTCCTTGCTTTGAAGTTTTGGCGTTTGTTTTCAAAATTCAATTGCGACTTTCCTGGCTGGACTTATCAATTTTTGTTGATTATCTTTCGTTTTTTGCTTTTTTGTGAAAGAAAATTATTTACAATTATTATTAGTTGGCCAAAAACTAGCCAAAATTAGTGTAACGTCGCTTACATACATATTCTTATCCTGGTATTAGATGGTGACGGTATGGCTCATGATTATGCTAGCTAAGAGTTTATAAGGCTTTGAAAACTTGCTTTTAAGAAAAAAGAAAGGAAAGGAAAAGAAAAGAAATAATATCATAATAATAATGTATACAAATGATAATCCTGCCGCATTTTCTCCCCTTCCTAGAGTGAGTCGTCCCAGACGAACATGTGTTAGAGTGCATGGGAACAAAGCACGTGTCTATGCATAGCCATATAGTGTGGCTCTATGATGCAGATGGAAGATATGCATGGGGAAACAAAATGCTCTGCAAGAGAGAGGTGTTGAACCATATGTTCAGTGGCTGCTGGTGGCGAGGTCACATTGAAGCTGCGTGGTCCAAACAGTAGTAGTTGTAGAAGACGCGCCTTGTGTTTGACGGTGACCTGCAGAAGTTGGGATGACGCTGGTTGTTTTGCTTGAGGGCTTTATTTTGGTTGCCACTAAAATTTCTTGCTTGTGGATTTCCGAGAAGAGGCTTTGTGTGAGCGAGTTGGCTTTGGTTTCCATACCCACTTGACATTGTTTGGTTGTCAAGGGTGGTGTTCCATTGGCCACTATTGTCTGACAAAAGCTACAAGCAATTTGGCGAGGTTGGATTTTTGTGGGAACAATGTAGGCGGACTTGTATTGTTTTGTCTTTTTGGTATCCTCAATTGCTTAGGATTGGTTTGCATGATGGATTTTTTAACCCATATTTTCTTGACCACAGTTGTGGAATATCACTGAACTGGTGCATGTGGTGATGGTAGAGGTTCCCATACATGGTCTGTTTGTACGAAGGGCATGGCAAAATATTGGTCATGTTGTTTGAGCAGTAAGGTATTGTCCTGCCAGTTTGGTGTGGCTTGATAAGTGCGCATCCATGGCACTCCCAAAATAACTGCTTCATTAAGATGCTGATCGTCGACCACATGAAATTGATGCGGATAAACTATTCCATCAATGGTGATTGGTAAATTTATGTGGCCCAGACTTTCCATAGAGCCTTTGTTTGCTACTTTGAACCCCATAGTGTTTGGCATTAGAGGATTCCGCGTGATTTTTTCTGAAAGTGGAATAGTTAACAACATTACCTCTGGCCCAAGTGTCCACTAATGCTCGCTCGGTGCTGCCATCAGTGAGTTGTAAATTAATGCATAGATCCATTCCTCCTAACCATGTAGCTGCCGTTTGTATGGATGCTATCGGAGTAGTATCGATAGCATCGTTCTGTTGTGCTTGTCTCTGAAAGTTTGCTTGCTCCTTGGGCTTTAAGATTCTGATTTTGGCTTCTTGTTGTGCCTGCTCTCGAATGTCATGTGCTTGACTTTTGCGTTGAGCTGCTGCATGTATTGTTGCGAGTTCTTCTGGTGTCAACAAAAGAAGAAATTTCTTTAATCTGCATCCACTCATCCAATTAGGCATCTCCTCACCTGCTAATGTTGCAAGCTTGATGGCACCACTTTGTGATATATCATGTATTACAAAAGGCCCCATCCCTCTCTTTTTAAGTTTTTTGGAGTGTTGTTTGAGGGTATATATTAAAACGCAATCCCCTTTTTGGAACTCCTTGTCAATCACGTGTTGATCATGAAAAGCCTTCATTTGTCCTTTTTGAGCATATATCCCAGCTATTTCTCTAAGTCGGGTTTCATCTAATTGTTCCAGGGTGTCTAGTCTCTCCAATAGCTCATGGCCCATCCATACTAATTGTGTTTCCACTCTTAAGGTTTTGATTAGGAATTCCAATGGTAGGATCACATTAATCCCGAATACCAGGTTAAAGGGAGTCGTGCCGATGGAAGTTTTAAAAGCTACTCTGTAAGCCCATAAGGTTGTTTGTAGCTTTTGATCCCAGTCATTTCTTGAGTCACTGACTATTTTGGTGAGTACAATGCATAAGATTTTGTTGATACTCTCTTCTTGCCTATTAGCTTGCGGATGATAAGGTGCTGATTTGCAATGGACCACCATGAATTCGTCAAGGAGGCTTTCAATGACGTCGTTTAAAAAGTCTGTTCCCCTATCGCTCACTATTTCAATAGGTAGCCCATATCTCATAAAGATGTGTTCAAAAAGGAACTGAGTTGTAGTTCTTGCATCATTTTTTTGGGTCGCCTTTGCTTCCGTCCATTTTGTCAGGTAGTCTGTTGCTACTATGATGTATTGTGCATGTGTCCTATATCTTGGACGTATGATGGATTAATGATGTCAATGCCCCATTTGGTGAAAGCACGTACCCCCATCATTGGCCTAAGTGGCATTTCATCTCTCCGTACTGGTGGTTTTGTGCATTGACATTCATCACATCGTTTGACATATGTCTCTGCATCCATAAACAGGATTGGCCACCATATGCCTGAGTGTAGCACGAGCTTTTCCATTTTATCAGAAATGTCCCGTTGGCTGTCCTGAGTGTTCTTGATCTAAGATAATGTAATATTTTCTTTCTGTAGCACATAGCCGTAGTTGTTTGTCTTTCCCCGCCTATACATTTGGTTGGCAATGAGTAGATAGTGTTTGGCCTCTTCTTCTACAGTTTTCATTCTTGCCTTGCTCCATTCCTCTGGAAAGGTCTTTTTTTTAAAGTACTCAACTATGTGAGTACTCCATTTGGGTGCTTGTACTACTCGAAACAGGGTGGCATGTTCCACCGGAGGTTGTTTTGTACAGCTACCGCATGATGTTACATATGTATGGACATTGTGCTCCATGTTTGGCCACTAGAGAGATATACATATTTTGGGGGACCACTCCACCAATACTATGTAAATCCAGAAGAGGTAAAAACCACAACTACTCACACAAGACCTCAGACTATACATGTGATCCCAGTGAGAACCACGGTGGAGGAGTCTTTTGGACATGAACGAGTCCCAAACACACGGCCTTTATGACCAATGGGGTCTAGGGCTTCCATGAACACACATAGGGGTAGTACTATTCCTGATGTCACTTACACCACTGGAATCCCTTCGACTATTACAGTGGCAGATAGGATGCCACTGGTAGTACCAAGAGGAGATTATGAACCTAGAGAAGCCACACCAAGCAGACCAGGTGTTGTTAGAATGGTTGCAGAGGCCAGACATATGCGACCATCTCAGGTGGCAAAATGCATGCCCAAAAAGTATAATGGATCAAGAGATCCGTATACCCATGTTTTGATCTTCAAACAAGTGTTGAGAGCGGGACAGGTAAATGATTTCCATAGTCAATATGAAGGTTTTGGGTTAACATTAGAAGGGATTGCTTTGACTTGGTTCCAACCATTAAATAGCTTGGAATTCCCAAGTATTGAGCAACTTGTCCGAGAGTTTGCTGAGGAATTCTCAAAAGAGGGGGATCAATCATAACACTCTCTCCTAGATCTATGCATTTAGGCAAAAGGAGAAAGAGAAAGTGAAGGAAGCATTGCTTTGTTTCAAGCAGTATATAGAAAGATGCCATGCTCGAGAACTACAACCTATGTTGGGACATCAGCCTCCCTTACCCTAGGAAAATGGGGCTATGGTAAGGATTTCTCAACCCATAGAACCACCTTCTGATAAGAGTATGGTCCAAGTAGTCTCATATCGGGAAGATACAGAAAATACTTACGAGAGGGGATTTGATGGGAATGTATATGCTCTAGAGGGACACAATCCATGGATAATTCCTAAAGAGATGCGTGAGCCCTCATACGTAGCACAGCCAACTAAAAACCATTACTTGGTCGATAAAAATATGCTTATGTTCATGGCAAATCAGGGCTACAAACCTAGGGGGTATCCTCCTAGAGCAGAACAACCGATGGGGACTCCACAAGCTTCTCCACCACCTATAGGACCATGCTATGAATGTGGCGGTGATCATTGGGTGAGAGTTTGTCCAAACAAAGGAGAACGGGTAAAACTTTTTGGATTCTGTGATGGATGTACCACTGACCATCTCATTCCACACTGTTCAAAAAACCCTAACAACAAAGGGAAAGCAACCATGAACAAGATGGGGATTGTGCCAAGCTCAAGTGGATCAAAAACAGAACCAAACATTTCGATAAACGTGATAACTCCAGCGCAAGCACATGAGGCAGCAAGGAACGTCCTAGTCAGCCAAATAGAGATAGAAAATTTGTATGTCTGAACCCCTAGGAAATCTTGGAAGGAAAAAACGAGACAAGATAAAATCCAAAAGAGAAAATAAAAAACAACATTGAAAACCAAATTACTGAAAATAGAGGAACAACTGCAAAGGGAAAGAGACCTTAAGGAAAACAACAAGATAAAAAAACCATCGATTATACCATCGGGAGGATCTGTCTTGGTAGACAAGGTGTTCAAACCTTTGGATGGAATTTCAACGCTTACGAGGCAGGGCTAAAGCCTAACCAAACCCAAGAGGATAGGTGGTTAACGTACCCTCATCTGGGCTATGAGAAAGAGAGGCTAAAGATGTGCAAGGAGCTCATCCAAGCCGCTCAAGCGCTTATGGAACCATCGGTTCCTACTGCTCCAAAACTGAGGCATTGATCCAAGACAAGATCCAAGAGTTAGAGGGGTGGGGAATTGAAAAGGAAGACCGACCAGATTCTATAGACAGAACACCATTGGATACGAGGGTTGTAGCCAATACGGTAGATGGAATGTATTCTCAAGCACCACTACCAATTCCGGAAGTAGAAGAACAATGGCCTCAAGAGCTATGGAAACATATTAGGAATAGAAAAGATGGAAGTGCTACACTTCTATCAGCTCCCATCCCAGAGATCCACTTGGAGCATGAGCTCTACCCAAATGACATCAGATCACTGTATGGCGATGCAAGTACAGTGATATCAGAAGATAGCAAACCACAGTCATTGAAGGCTTGTTTGGCAGACGAAGCAAGAAGCGGCCAATTCCAGAGAAGGGTCATATTTTTATGAGAAACCTTTGTAAAATTCTTTTGTAAGAGAGCATCTCTAAGCCGAGAACTTGTCAAAGGATTTATGATTATTCTTTTGGGAGCATTTGTATATTAGAGAGCCAGTTAGAATTTTAGGAGCTTTTGGCCGGACAAGCCATTTGTAAAGACCTAAACTATAAAGGTCATTTTTTGTAAGTTTGAACATCATCTTTTGGAGGAGAAACTGAGAAGATAGTGTACGTTCTGAGAGCTCCTTCTTGCTCCAACTTGTAATCTTCGCTATTGTGGCTACGGTAATCCAAATTCCGATCCGTTTATTGCATTGTGTTCCTCTTACTTTGCTCTTTCATTCAAGTGTAATCATTCAAGATTCAGTGCAGGTTGTTAACTATGAGTTTGAGACCATAAATTGTTGTTTTGAGTGTTTATATGTGTATTTTATGTTGTTTTGACCCTAGGAGAGGCTTTAGGGATCCTAAAACGACCCATTAGGATCACCTGTTCGCTGTTTTTGCTGACTTTGAGACGAACGATTGCGAACTTTGAACCTCTCCAGAATGCTGTGACAGTGATAGGATATGTTCCTGATAGTCCCCTGTAGCTTCCCTTCAAGTTTCATGCAATTCCGAATAGATTTGCATGGTAAACGGACGTGCAACTGTAGAGCCGTGTAGAAGGACATAGTCAGATTACTTCGCGATAGTGTGTTTGATTTGCTTGTAGAGTTAGTAGATGCATCTCATCGAGTTCACTTCATTAGGATTGACACCCTAGTAAGTTTCCACGCCTCATCCTGGTCACTTCCCTTGTATTGATAAATATGTTGATGCTTGAGATCTATGCTATGGACGTCCGTCACGGCGACCCGCAAACATTGGCGCCGCTGCCGGGGAATGCACCTTAGGTGATGAGTGATCGAGTGCGTAGTTAGATTCTTTAAAAAAGAAGATCAATCCACAAATCCATTTTACACCTCAGTTAGACTGCTAGACAGGGGTTTAGAGCTAAGTGGAGTCTAGAGTCAATGGACCGGCTAGATTCTCTTTTAGAAGATTTAGGGAGCTGTGAGTGAGAGTGTTTAAAGAATTTTTGCTCTTCAATTTCTCTAATTCGATTGAGTACTGAAATCTCACCCGAAATCCGTCGTGTTTGTTTTGTTTGATTCATTTCCTTATGTTCTTTTATTTCTGTACTTAGGAGTAGAATAAGCAAATCACATTCCAATCAGATTTGGGGCAAAAGTTAGAGTTGAGAAACCAAAAAACCATAACTTTGGCAAAAAGGACATAAGACTCTGAAATTTTGAAAATCTGACCAAACAGAGCTGAAATTGATTCAAATCACAAAGTGGTAGCACCAAACACTGGGAAATACTTGTCAGAGGGAGCAGACCAAATTTCATCAGATTTGGCCCAGGTACTACAATCGTGATCGATGTACCTATGTGCCAAATTTTGACTAGATTTGTTGTGTGCCTTCCTAATAAGATTCTAAACAAGTTTGTCTAAAGAAACAACACCCAAAAACATCAAAAATCAAGGAAATCAGGCCACTTGGGTAAAAATATCCTGACATACCCAGAAAGTGAAAAATCTTGGCTTTTGATGATCCAAATGCAAAAAGACTTGGGGGATAGCTCTAAAACATCAGTGTGTCTACAAGCATGCCAAATTTGGTCTAATTTGGGCTCAGAACTACGATTGCGATCGGTGTACCTAAGTGCCAGATTTTGACCAGATTTCATCTGTGGGATCCTCAGGTGTGTACAAACATAAAATTCTAAAGGACCTAGATCCACAAACCTCAAAATATCTGTCAAACCATCTGAATACATATCCAAGTCAAAAACTGCTAAACTGGCATAGAAATTGACTTTCAGTAGACCAAAACACATCAAAACTGGGAAGAAACCATATAGAGGGATAGCATGTACACAGGACAACCATAGATAGCTTCCAAATCCCAAATCAAGCACCAAAATCAGATCAAACTGACAGATTCTGGAAAACAACACTTCCAACCAAGAACTGGTAAAAGCTTGACTTTTTAGAGTCTGAATACAAAAGTATCAGAAAGGTAGCCTTAAAATAGCCTAGTGAACAAGCTGGTGAAGTTTCATCTAATTTGGGCTCAAAACTACGATCGCGATCGGTGTACCTCTATGCCAGATTTGACTCATTTTTGACCTGTTTATAGACCTAGACTATTTAACATACCAGGAGTTGTCAAAACCCAAATTGGACATACTGCCAACAATCTGCAAGCAAAATTGTGTTGAAGTCATTGTGAAAGTGTTGAATCTGCTGCTGACAGTTGGGATGATACAGTGATCTCATAGCCATCAAGTGTATTCATTTGCAGAGACCGATCAAGTAACAATCCATGCAGTCGCGGGAGTTGGAAGATCACTCCATCTCCAGGTAAGAGGTTTGGATTCAGTCAGTAAATCCACTTTCTTCATGTTTTTGAGATCGGGAAAAAAAATCAACATCCAACACCGAAATTTAGCGGATCAAGCAAGTGTTTTATCAACGGAGGAGAGTGTAAACCAAGGTGTAGTACGACCGTTAGAGCCGATCCTTAAAGAAGGCATCTCCGATACTTCTTCAGAGAGATCTTACGAGTATTTCACGGAACACTTGGGACATTTAAAACTAAAAGGAAGAGAAAACATGGCAGCATGACCATCAGACCCTTCGGCCGCAATGAAGCTATTGTTCATCAAGTATCAATATGACAAAAAGCAAGGTGCCAAGATATACAAAGATGGTATGGACCGCTACTGTGTGAAAATAGAAGAAGAGTTCAGGGACTTAGTGCTTGTGAGCTATAGCGGAGATAGGTACCTAGATGACGAGGGTATCATGTACTTGGTAGTCCTGAATCCTAACATTTTAGACAAGTGGGGATTGATGGGCACGAAAGCCAAAATAGATGAGGAACATGAGGAGAAGGCACCAACAATGAGCTTCCCTAATGCGAGGTTAAGGCGAGAAAACGAAATTTTGAGAGTCAACACGGATAATGTCTACTTGGGGTTATACAAGTATAATAATGGAGAGCAAGATCTCTATTATAGATGCGAGGAACCCTACGTCAGAGAGATGATTGAGCGGAAAAGACTTTATGTCTTCACCTACACAGAGGGATCAGAAACGAAAATCGCTGCATACAACAAGTATGAAAGATGATACGCAGCAATCGATAAAAAGGAGTTGGAAGGATATACGTACTTTGGGGGACCACTCCACCAGTATTATTTTACTCCAAGCCCACTAAGACCAGCACCTACAACTGTCGTGCCAGACCCGATGGCAACACGTGGAGAGAGGATTCATGTAGCTGATTCTTTCAGTCGACCTCAGTATTCTATGCCAAGCCCCATGGGAACGTTACATTCCAGAGAATCAATGGCTACGAATCGAGGTAGTGTGGTACCTATCTCTACACATACTGCAGTAGGTCCGACATTTGCAGCCACACCATCATGTTTGCCTCCTAGTAGTAGATTCGAGGCAGGGGAGCCAACGAGAGCAACCCACAACATCCATGATGCATGAGAACGATTAAGTCGAGACACGGGAGCAATGAGACTGGTCGCAGACAATAGACGGATTAGGCCATCCCAAGTAGCGAAGTGCATGCCGAAGAAGTATAGCGGATCAGGGGATCCATATGCCCATGTATCGCTCTTCAAGCAAGTCTTAAGAGCAGAGCAGATCACTGATTTCCATACTCAATATGAGGGATTCAGGCTGACCTTGGAAGGGACGGCCTTAACATGGTTCAACCTTTGAACCCTGAAACTTGTCCGAATATTAAACATGTATTGCGAGAGTTCATGGAAGAATTCTCAAAACGGGGTATAAAGCATAATACCGTATCACAGATATATGCTTTTAAACAAAGGGAGAACGAAAAAGTGAAGGAAGCATCCTTGAGATTCAAGCAATACATTGAGAGGTGCCCGAGGAGAGAATTACCACAGGACGAGAGATTGTATGTGCTCTTCATTGAAGGACTTAGGAACGAAACCTTGAAAAAGGACCTTCACTTAAAGGCATGAAGCACATTTGAACAGGTTACAAGGGAAGCGTTATATCTTGTTGACAACTGCAACGCATATGGAAAAGTGTCAGAGGATACTGATTCAGTAACCAGTGGCTCTTCATCTATTAAGAACGAACCCTCTACCAAGAAAGATGCTCAGGCTTCCTTGATGCCGACAACTGACCAAATGATAGAGGAGGTAACGAAGAGAATGCAGCAACATACGAGATCAAATCCGGTGATGAGACAGTCTCAGACAAGGAAATAGGACATATGTGGGGGGGATCACCTGACGCCGTGGTGCACACAACAGCCGAAAGCACCAGTTGTGAATGGACGAGTACTGAAATGGTGCACCATAGAGCAAAAATGGACAAATCATGGCACGGTAGAGTGTTTTAACAACAAAAACTATGTGAGGGAAAGGCCGTATGGACCTCTAGCAGGACCACCCCAGCCACCTCCTCCAAGATATCAAGTTGGACCAAATATGAATATGGTAGCAGGAGCAGACAGACCTCAACCTGTGTTGGGTCAACAACCTCCATTACCATAGGAACATAGGGCCATGATTAGGTATGCTCAACCTTGTGAAGCATCACCATGAACAAATAGTACACTTCAAGTTTCTTATTATGAGGACCGAAGGAGCCTTATGTAATAGAACCTGAATCACAAATGTACGCAGATGAAGCCTATCAACCGTGGGAAAATAGCGAGGGTATGGCACCACCAACATATGTAGCACAACTTTCGAGAGATCAATATTTGGTGGACGAAAGAACGCTAATGTTCATTGCGAACCTGAACTACAAACCAAGGGGATATCCTAATAGGGCAAGACAACCTATGGGACCACCTCCTCAAAATCAACCACCAATTGGACAGTGCTATAACTGTGGAAGTACAGATCATTGGGAGCATAGCTGCCCTTTCAAAGACGAAAGAGTGAAAATTTTTGGGTTTTGTGACGGACGGTGGTGTGAATCACATATTTCCAGATTGCCCAAGGAATCCGGACAACAAGGGAAAAGAAACTATAAATATTGTGGGGGTGTTACCAAGTGCAAGCAGTGGATCAGAAACCGATCCCATGATCCAAATCAATGCGATAACCAGAGCCCAAGGCAAGGACTTAGAGAAAAACAAGCCATTGGAAGAAAAGGTCGAGTTGCCAATACCCACAGAAAATGAGAGTTTATCTATGAGAACCCAGCAAGAATCCTGGAAGGAAAAACGAGATAGAATGAAAACAAGAAGGTTGAAAACCCAAATTGCCATGCAAAACAAATTACATGAAATGAAAGAGCAACTGAAACAAGAGAGAGATAGTAAAACTGTTGAGGATAACAACAAGCCGAGGAAAGTGTCCTTAGAAGGATCAGTCTTGGTTGAGAAAGTGCTAGAGCCTTTAGATGCTCTATTACAAGCGTAGGAAGTAAGGCTAAAAACAAACCAAACCTTAGAGCAGAGATGGTTGACTTATCCTCAACCAGAAGTGGAAACGAAGCGTTTGGAAATGTGTAAACACCTCATTGAAACAGCCCAGGCATTGATGGAACCTAAGGCGGTTAGAACCCCAGAGCAAGAAGTGTTGATTCATAAAGAGCGAGAAAAACTAAAAATCGATGAACCAGAACAAGTAAACCCCGAGGGATTCACTCTATATACAAAATGGGACGCCACGTGCGAGCGGACAACTTTGATAAAACCCCTATGTACGACTCATATTAGGGAATATGACCCCCCTTTCTATGCTTATATAACAATCAATGAAGAAAACTATCATACCCTTATCTTACATATAAAATTTAGGTCTCACATGATCTAACTAAGTAAAACTAGTCAAAGAGTGTGTAGCAAAGTGATTGGCAATGTACTAAGGAACCACTTATATTGATAGCTAGATGTACCCTCAACATGTCTTAGTTTGATTTTCAAACTATGTGCCCAATCAGCCTGCACTCTGGCTACTCGTCCAATTCTGACCCATCCAAATATGGTGTAAATCAACCCTTGACCTGCTCCAAATCAGCCCTTATCTATGACCGGCTTGATGCAAAATTTGATGTGTGACCTGATAAAAAAATTCCCTTAAATTCATCTGAGTTCTAGTGCACACCGGTGACCAATCGTTACAAGTAATCAACCCGGGTCAGGTCCCCCCCCTAAATATGATACCCCCCTCCCTTGCACTTACGTGGTGCGGTAAGTTCTCCATGGTGAATCCCCCGAGAAGTAAATGGACCCAGGCCTGAAACGATATTGTCATTGGATCACCGAGTGGTGTCCAACACCACTGATGAAACTAAGTCAATGACTATAATGCCAATTCTAGAAGTTGAAGAACCATGGCCACAACACTTATGGAAAACCATTAGAAATAGAAAGAACGGAAGCCCGACGTTACAGTCTGCTCCAATTCCTGAGATTAACTTGGACAACGGATTTTATCCAGGAGATATACAATCGCTGTATGGAGATGCGGGAATGGAGGTTTCGATGGAAATCAAAGCTCAATCCTTGAAAACCCTGCCTTCATTTATAGGTGAACACGAGGCACGATCGGAGATAAGGTTAGTTCCATCCCAGATGAGAACTATTCCACAAATGATTGACTTAAAAAGTCTTCAAGAGATGCTGTCGACACCTATAACATGCACAATCACACTGTGAGAACTCTTGAGAGTCAGAACACACTTATGGGAAGACATGGAAAAACATTTGGAGAACAAAGGAGTAAAGATTCCTCTTCAGACAAACCCTACGGGAGAAGAAAACAAACAGGAAGGTCAATCCAAAGCCCAACCAGTGCCCATAAATAAGGTCGGAGATTACTGTGAAGGTGAGGAAGGTAATACAACGTTATCTGTTGAATATCAGGATATAAAAACGAGAGCTATCCTAGACAGTGGAGCGGGAGTTGCGATTGCTACAAAGAAAATCTAAGAGAAATGGGGCCGTCCAGCTCTCAAAAAGACGAGAATGAAACTGCAACTCGCAGATGGGTATGTAGAGAGACCATTGGGAATCCTGTACCAAATAGTTGTAACTTCGTGTGGAATTAACTATGAGCACACCTTTGCTATGGTGGATTTCGGGAAAACGAACAACTTCGACATTATTTTGGGGCGACCTTTTATGTGTCAACTCAAAATGATAGAAGATTGGGGGTACGACCAAATTTACCTAAGGCACGAAGAGCTAATAACGAAAATCAACATGAAGGATCACAGCTATAGAGACGTTGCAAAAACACCAGTGCAAGAATTTAATTCAACCACAGTAAATGAAAAAGAAATACCTGCATGGATACAAACGAAAGCACATGTCTGGATGTGTGGAGCATCTGATTGTGGAGACATAATCAAAGAGGAATGCATATTGGAAAGATCCATAGAAGATGAGGCTTATCTCCCAGAACCTTTCCTTGAACATTTATTTGAGCCATTTGGGTGGACTCAAATATTCTCAACCTTGGATGTATGTGTTAACGAATGCACGCCTACAAAATTTTGTGACGATGAAGGTTACGACCTAGTAACATTGCAAATGGGTAGCATCATCCTTGAGTCAGGATCAGAGAGCAAGGAACAAGACGAACCACTACGTGAGACTGAGTGTAAAAGAATAATTGATGAGATATCTGTAGTGGATGATAGGAATCGAATAGAGGAGGAATTCACAGATTCACTAAGCGGTGACCTTCCATCACTGGGTGATGAAATCCAAATGATAGATGTTGATGACGAAAGATCAAGTGGATCAGAGACGAATAGGAAATACAGGTCGAGACAGGATAGGTTTTACGAGTTTCTTAACCAAAAACCTAGTCGACAAGAGCGGTATAAATCCAAGAGAACAATAAAATCAAGATCAAATAAGCATAATCCGATGCCTCTTGTCAATGACAGAACGGGATATCTAAAGCTTGTCAAAGCTAACGATTGTGTCAAAGACGAGGTCACTAGCCGGTTTATCAAAACTAAACCATGGAAAAACAATAAGAAGGACAGGCGCGAAAAGCGAACAACTAAGACACATAAAGGGGGGAAAACAGGGTCTGGAATGACCAAAACAGAGAGGAAAACGGAGTACAATAAGCTTAAACGAACCCTCAGAGACATATGGATGACTGAATTGGAAACAAATGAGGACACGAATTCTGACAAGATGGATGGCCGTCCCATTATAAGAAGTATACCATACAAGATAGGAAAATCATAGTGCAACAACCGATGAGGGAATTGAAGGAACCTGGTACATCGTACGACGGTCCTGAAAAAGCCAAATGAATAGATCTAGCAGAGCCGGAAGAAGATCCAAAACCTGCATATATTGCCACAGATCTTACTGAAGAAGAGGAAAAGCTTTTGGTAGCTACTCTTAAATAGTATAGAGATGTGTTTGCATGGTCATACAAAGATCTTAAGGGGGTGGATCGAAGTATCTGTCAACACACAATACCCCTTAAGAATGACGCCAAACCCAGCAGACAACGTCCCTATACTTACAATGAGACGTTTGCAAAAAAGATCAAGGAGGAGATAGATAAGCTTAAAAAGGCAGAGTTTATTTACGAAATTGAGCACACTGATTGGGTTTCACCGATTGTGGTGGTCCCGAAGAAAAATGGAAAGTTAAGAGTGTGCGTCAATCTCAAGAAAGTAAACGCTGCTACAATTCGGGACAACTATCCCCTACCCATTACTGATCATGTAATAGAAAGAGTGGCAGGTAAAGAAGCTTATAGTTTCTTAGATGGCTTTTTGGGCTACAACCAACTCGCAATAAAGCCAGAGGATCAGCATAAGACGGCTTTTGCAACTGAATGGGACATTTTTGCATTCAGGGTAATGGCTTTTGGCTTAACAAATGCACTAGCCACATTTCAGAGGCTGATGGGTCATGCTTTTAAAGAATATCTAAGACAGTTCCTAGAAAATTTACATGGATGACTTGTGTGTTCACTCTCTCGTAAGATTGGAGCACATAGATCACTTGACCAAAGTGTTTGAAAAATGCATTGTATCGGATTTTCCTGAATCCAGAGAAATGTGTATTCATGGTAAGACAGGGCAAAATATTGGGACATATAGTGTCCAAAAATGGTATTTCGATAGACATGGAGAAGATCAGCGTCATTGTTGATCTACCACGACCAGTAAAGGTAAAGGAGGTACAGGCATTTATGGGCCATTGTGGATATTATCGCAAATTTATCTACTCATACGCTATAATTGCAAAACCACTTTACGCGCTGATAACTAAATTTGAGTGGACAGATGAGTGCGAGAAAGCTTTTCAAACTTTGAAGCAAGGTTGATTTCCGCTCCAATTTTGAAGGCTCCGGATTGGGAAAAGATATTCCACATCCACGTAGATGCATCAGCATATACTATAGGATGCATACTTACACAACCTGGAGAGAACAACATGGATTTTTCAATCAGTTACTCCAGTAGACAACTGAACAATGCAGAGAAGAATTACACAACAACTGAGAGGGAGGGTTTGGGTATGATCTATGCGGTGAAAAAGTTTAGACACTACTTACTTTCCAATAAATTTGTATTCCTCGTTGATCACCAAGCATTGTTGTACTTAGTAAACAAACCTTGCAGTACGAGGAGGATTGTACGATGGTTCATCATACTGCTTGAGTTTGACTTCACGATAGTAGTCGAAAAAAGAACTACACACCAAAGAGCAGATCATTTATCTAGAATGATGTATGGAGAAAACCCTGTAAGAGTTGATGATGATTTGCCAGATGCATATCTTTTCAACATAGAAATGGTTCCAAGATGGAGCGAGGATGTAATTCCTTTGTTGACTATTGGGTCATTGAATGTGACAAGACAACCATCTACCATTGCATCATCTAGATCATTGGTAATGTTGGTGGGAAGGCTATACAAACAAGGATCGGATCAAATCCTTAGGCTTTGTGTTGAATCAAGTGAACGGGAATTGTATCTAAACCAGGCTCATGTACAAACAACGGGGATTCACAATGGGCATGCACAGACGTATCAAAGATTGATGAGAATGGGTTTGTATTGGCCAAAAATGCAACAAAGTGTTCATATGCATATCAAATCATGCGTTAGCTGCACATTTCAAAAGCCGATAGAACACGCGACTCTATTCAAATTATATGTAGCATCCCGATGGAGTAACTACATTGTTGAATACCTCACCACCGGGATACTGCCTGAAGGGATGAGTAGATCACGTATCAAAACGATCACAAAAGAGGTAGAAAACTATGTACTGATTGAGGACAATCTTCACAAGAGGGAAAAAGACAATCAATTGAGAATGTGCGTGACTGAAGAGGAATACATTCCTGTCTTAGAGCAAGCACATGGCGGACAAGCTGGAGGAAATTTCTCAGCTGACAAAACGGCCAAAGCAATTCTTATTGCAGGCATATGGTGGCCTACACTATTCATGGACGCTGAAGAGTTTGTGAAACGATGTGACGATTGCCAGAGGACAAAGATTCCTAGAGCACGAGATGATATGCCCTTGAGGCCAATGATGGGGGCAAGAGCGTTTGCGAAATGGGGAATAGATTTTGTAGGACTGATTGCGCCTCTTGGATATAAAACGCACGCTCAATACATTATTGTGGCAACAGATTATCTAGCAAAGTGGGTGGAAGCGGAAACAACAACCAAAAATGATGCAAAAACGACAGCACAGTTTTTGTATGAGAGCATTTTCACCAGATATGGCTTACCAATAGAGGTAGTGAGCGATAGAGGGACTCACTTCATCAATGAAGTGATCGAATTCCTATTGGATGAATTCATGGTAATTCACAGGAAGTCAGCTCCCTATCACCCACAAGCTAACGGCCAAGCAGAAAGTATGAACAAGATTTTGGTGACAATTCTCACCAAAATTGTTAGTGAATCGAGAGCTGACCGGGATCAAAAGCTGCATTCAGCTTTATAGGCATATAGAGTAGCTTACAAAACGTCAATCGGAACAACTCCATTCAACATGGTTTATGGAATTCAAGCGATTTTGCCACTTGAACTTCTTATCCCCACGCTTCGGGTCGCTAAAGAATTAGAATGGACGGGCCATGAATTATCCAATCAGGTAGATATCCTGGAAAAACTGGATGAAACTAGATTGAGAGTAGTTGCATCAATCTACGCGCAAAAACGAAACATGAAATCATTCTTTGATCAACATGTTATCAGCAAGGAATTTGCTACGGGGGACTACGTCTTAATGTATACCCTGAAACAACATTCCCGGAAACTTAAAAAGCGAGGCAATGGACCCTATGTGATTCATGACATATCATCTAGCGGTGCCATTAAACTTGCTACATTACAGGGAGCGGAGATGCCTAACTGGATTAATGGTTGCAGACTAAAGAAGTACAACCTACCACTAACCTCAGAGATGCTTGCCAAAATACACGCTGCAAAGGAGCGCAAGAACAAAGCAAATGCGACAAAAGCTCAAGCGCAAGAGGAGGCCAGAATCAGGATTTTAAAACAGAAACAGAACTTACAACAACAAAGACGTCCTCAACCAATAGATACGGCTCAAATTCCTCTTTCTATAATTCACACTGATGAGCAATGGGAAATAGGAATCGATGTTCGCATCAATGTCAGACTTCCGCACGGCAAATATCAATGAGCATTGATTGACACAGGAGCAAGAGTCAATGTGGTCAACTTCTCCACTTACAAGATGCTTACAGATGAACCCCTAGTGCAATCCACACGTGATTTACAAGCCGCAAACGGGCAACAATGCCAACATTGGGGATAGTAAACTTACCAATCAATATTGATGGAACTAGTTATCCTCATCAATTTTTCGTAATGAAAGACGGAGAAATCAGAGAATCACTATGTTTGGGAGTTCCATGGATGAGAACGTACAATGTGGTTACTGAATTGTCAGACATGCATTGATGTACACACACAAATCTAACACGTACATGACTCCATTCGCCAAAACAGATCACTCGTGGCCGAGTATCCCCATCGACAAAAAGCAACCAACTCATCAACCAAAAACACCAAAAACGGTTGTTCGGAAAGTATGGATAAAGAAAAAAATCATGTAGAACAAACAGAGCCAGATATGGCTACCCAAGGAACAACTCCCGACGAAAGCAGCACCATATCAAAGACCATTAGGAGTTAGTCCAGAGTGGAAATGGCAACCAAAACTGGAGAAAACCAAAGATTCGGTGACAAAGCTCGAAGGGAAACCCAAGGTCAAAACAGGAAGCCTGAACTACCAAAATGGCACAGGAAACCTATGAAAATTCAAGAAAATAAATTAGAATCTGTAAAGGTGTAACAAACCGCATACAAATGGGTTCCAAAAATAGTTGTCATCACAACACCAACAATCACAGAAAGAGCAATTCGACTACAAGCTCTTCTGTTCCATACACAGCTAGCCTCGCCATCAAAATCCACTGAAAATTACATTCAATCCCCGCATCTTGCACATCACCTTGTTACCCAACGCATTTGTTAGCGGGTACGCCGCGACGGCCAATGGAGCACAACGAGAACACAAACCAACAAACTGTCAATCCGAGGACGTAGCTGACCCGACTAGGGCATGGAGGCAATCTCTGGGTTGTCAACCCTGAGCTAAACACGAAAAACACTCTATAGTCACTGATCCTACCACAACACTACCATAAAGCAAAGAAACAGACAACGCATCCTACGAAACACTACAAGCTCGAAACAGTCTCAAATCATATTAGAATGACTCGAAATCGGAGGGTAAGACTCACAAGGACATATCCTATGTGGCCAAACACCTAAACCCTGAAAACCATAACTATAAGATCTCTAATCGCTATCGCGATAGACTCAAAACAGCAATTTCCAAAGTGTCCGGAACTGATCTACAAAGACATCAACACGAAGAGCTTCTCGCCCTGATTCTAACGACTACTCGATCATTCAGAACGGATGTCGTTTGAGGTACTTATGACCAAATATAGCTTGTAGCAGGCGGGCTCGCGATGTGGTCCTCGGCTTGCATTGCTTGCGTCAATGCGGAGAGCTCCTCGATGCTAGCACGCTCCTACTCTCATATCTGCAATGTGATTAGTGTGCACGACGGTGTGTGTGCGTGAAGCTCACTAATGTGTGCTGCAGAACCCACGACTGTATATTATTTGAGATAACGTAATGTGTTTTTTACAAAGCCTTAGGTTTCAGCTTATATACAAAGCCTTCAAACCTAATGTCCGGCCAAATGACCTGAATTGTCTCTAGGCTTCTACAGAGCTTAATTACAAGAAACTGAGTTGGCTTTACTCATTATACAAGCATCTGTGGCCAAAATACAAGTGCCGATTTAAAATATGAGGTCGTAATGGCTCATAATAATAATACAAAAGTGGCCGTAATGGCTCAAAATAATAATAACGGGATATTCGATGACGTCCATGAACTCATATCTTCATGTTGCAGCATCCATCTTCATCTTCATTACTTCATCACCATCTTCATGTGGAATCTTTAGAATCTTTGAGGAATCTTAATAGAATCTTTGTGGAAACGTTGTTGAAAGGGCGTCCTTTCAACACTCTCCCCCTCCAATTCTTATCGTCCCCGACAAGACCCTATGTCTTTGCTGGCCTTTACGAGTTCTTGATGTCTTGGTGTTGGTTGAAGTTGTTGTGGCAGCCTCTTCTGTAGTTGGTCGCTTTGCGTGATGTTAAAGCTGCCTTGAAGTTATACCTGTAGTGTATTTGAAGCCTGGAACTCTCCCCCTCCGATTGGTTGTTGTATCTTGAATTGCATGAGGTTGTATCGACTTGTTGGTGCAGCAGGTTGTTGTCATTGTAGCTCTAGTATTTGCTTTTCCTGTGGTTGTTATCTCGCAGTTGTACCTGTAAGTTGACTTGAAGCTTTGTCAAGCTGTTTTTTGGCCTCTCCCTTTTGACTTGTCAGTAGATTTGCAATTAGTAGTGTGGGGATATCGTGGTTCTTCTTGTTTTTGTTGTTATAAAAAACAAAAGAGTAAAAGTAAAATGTAGCGTATATACAAAATGAAGGTCTTAGATACCTGGATAAGACTAAAGGGAAAAACCCAGTGGGAAAAAATGTCTTTAGTCATGATTAAATGCGAAGCTATATGTACTTAGGTTCTGATGTTATAGAGTTATGCTGAGTTAAAGTACATATGGCTATATGGCTACTAGTATGGACTTGATATACATGGATAAGTGTTAGTAGCTTGAAGTCAGAGTCATTGTTGTTGAGCAAAGGCTTATAAAACCTGTTTCTGCTTGGTCATCGTCATTTGTTTGTGTAAGTGCATGGGTGGAATAAAAAAGAGTGCCTAATGCATATGTCCAATGATGGGACATCTATATGCTTGCACAAAGTTATGCATGTTAAACAAGATGCGGTGCGAGAGAAGAGTATTGATGGGTTCTTCATGGACTTAGTGTAGTGAGAAAAACATATAACATGAGTGCTTCAAAAGCTTTCACTACTCACAGAAGGGTTTTTGCCGTCGAGGTTTCTCCACTCTTCCTCACTGTGTCAAGTGCGTGACTTTTTTTTTTTTTGGACTACTCCGCCTTCTCCACCTTATATATTATATGGACTTTGACTCTTATGCTCACCTCTTCCAGCATGAGCGACATGACTTTATGTATACTCAACTCTCCAGCTTGAGCTTATACCTATTAGCTAGACTCATACACCACAGAAAAATATTAACTTGAAGCTTGGGTACGACACTTTGCTCATTTAGTGGCTTAACTTCCCGACTCTAGACTCTTATGCCATGTAAGTTTAATGGCGACTTGGACTTACCTGATCGCTGCCTGAAATCCAATTCCATATGCTTTTGATGTTTAGGCCTTTCTCGTTAGTTTCTGTTTGAGATGCCATGTTGTCCAATACATTGGCATATATCTGCTCTTCATTCCTTGATAGCAAATTGTGGTCGCTTGATGAGACAGGTAATGATGTTGAAGCAATGGTTGATGAAGTCTTCTTCTTCCAGATAGTGTTCTTCAAAACTGTGACCTCCGCATTTACTGTTGCTTTCTTTTTGTTGTTAAGAGGCCGTAAAGGAGTTGTGTATCTTTCTTGTTGTTGAGCCTCAATCGCGGATTTTGGAACCCACATTATTCTTGGGCCTGGTGTGATCTCCTTTGCCACTTGCCTTGTTTCTTCTTTGACCTGATGGTACCTTGTCTTTAACTTCCAAATATGGTTGTTGCTTTTGTAAAAGCCTTGCTCTTGTAGTAATTGACGAGGGATCCATCTATAGGTTGTAGTACTCTTGGGTGTAGCGTGTGGTTGCTCTTGATTTCTTGATGTTTCTTGCTTTTCCTGGGTGATTCCTTGATAAGCTACTACCTTAGGTAACCAGATTTGAAAGTTACCCTCATAGAATCCTTGTGCTTCGAGTAACTCGACTGGAATGAATCTTTGGACTTGCTTGGAAGTGATCTTCACTTGACTTTGTTGGGTAGTCTGGTAGAATTTTGATTTCATTACCCAGACTTGTCGTATGGTTTGTCCAGTGGAAGACCTTCTCTTTTGCTTTTTGTACTTGTCCTTTCTCTTGGTTGAGTTATGTGATTGACATTGACGGCTTTGTTGATTCCTGACTGAGTGGTTGTCATGGGATGGATATCGCCAGGCTGTTATCTTGGGCATGTTGACCCAAACATCTGAATTTCCTTTCTTGTAGCCTTGTGCAATAATTGACTCTCTTGATGTGATCCATCCTGTTACCTTTGCTTGTTGAGGTTTTTCCTGTGATTGTATCCAAATTGGATCATTAACTTTAATATGTGCCTTGGATACTAGCACTTGGTTGACCTGTTTTGACTTCCTTTGGAGACTTTCGGGCGATGGAAACTTCGGTTGATAGACTTTTTGCTTGGGTTTCCATTGTTTTGTTGATGGTTTGGCTTTTGATGTAGAGGCTTTGTCTTGCACTTGCATTG
Source organism: Adiantum capillus-veneris (assembly GCF_014529385.1). Taxonomy (NCBI): domain Eukaryota; kingdom Viridiplantae; phylum Streptophyta; class Polypodiopsida; order Polypodiales; family Pteridaceae; genus Adiantum; species Adiantum capillus-veneris. The sequence continues at coordinate 63,233,260 of NC_140949.1, read as the reverse complement.
GCTGGGCTAGAGACTGTGGGCTTACTTTAGCTTTGCCTTTTTCAATAGCCAAGAATCTTTGAACTATTGTAGGATTGACCTCTGTTGCCACTTGATAGCTTGTCGTGATGACCATTGTTGAAGATTCAGGCTCATCTTCAAAGACTTGTGCCCATGGCTTAGACAAAATCAAGTGTGTTCCCATTTGTCGAGAATCTACCACCAAGAATTTTTCTTTGACATTCTGTGAGTGTAGTTGGAGAGTAGCTTCTGCAATCCCCATACTTATAACATCCACTTCAGGTGAAAGATTTACCTTGATCTGAATATCATAAAGCTTTGGCTTACCTACAAGTAACCACATGCAATATGACATGACATTAGTTGTGGAATTTGTATCAATTTCTGCCATAAAATTCATCTTGACTCCGTCTTGTGCACTTAGCAAAAAGTTGATCTTCTTTGGTACTAGATTGCATGTGTTCTCTTGAGTGACTTGAGCAATCTTTGGCCTGGACTCCTTGTTGTCTTCTTCTTCATTGTTCACACTTCTGAGTTCATCTGTGTGTTCTAGCTCCTGCTTGACCACCATTTCCTCTGATATGTCTTTTGGAGAGACAAGATCAGCATTTGGTTCCTGTAGAGTCATAGGCTCTTCTTTCTCGACTTCAGCTGTTGAAATGTCACCAATAGTGTCTGAACTTCCTGTCACTTGCTGCACCTCTTCTTTGATTGATTCCAAGTCTTCATATTGCACGTTTGTAGGCGTTGGACCTGAAGCATCTTCTTTGGATCTTAGCCCTTCTTCCTGCAACTTTTCTTCGTTGACTTGCGGCTCCTCCTTTGTACTATGCATTCGATTTGGACAGTTTGTAATCAAGTGTGTTATCGCACACTGATCGCAAAGAGCACCTATTTCTATATGACCAGTATTCGGGCTAGGTATCTGGTTTTGTGCTATACCCGTAGTTGATAACCCCGTTTCGAACTCATACTCAGATTCTTCATCTGTGTCACACATAACCCTTAGCATGTAGTAGGGGACTATGTCATACCCATTCTCATCGCAAAATTTTGTTGGTGTGGTCTCATTAACACAGACATCCAAAGTAGCCAATATCTGAGTCCACTCTAGCAGTTCTAACACCTCTTCCGGAAAAGGTTATCTTATGTAAGCATCATCTTCTAAGACCCTCTCTAAGGCATTCTCATTTCTCCCAAAGTCACTACACTCCGATGCTCCGCACATCTAGATTTATTTCTTTTTGCCCATCCACGGATGGTCTATTGATCCACTTTGTGTTGCAGAATCAAAATCTTCCACGGGTGTTCTAGTGACATCTTGGTAACTATGATTTCTCATATTTACACGTGTTGTGGTTTTAGCATGTCTCAAGTATAGATAATCATAACCCCAATCTTGTACCATCTTGAGTTGCCTCATGAATGGTCTTCCAAGGATGATTTCATAGTTATTTTTCTTGCCAAAGTCAACTATGGCAAAAGTATGCGCATACTCTATACCACAAGAAGACACCACTATTGCTTCTAGCAATCCCATGGGTCTTTCCACATGCCCATCCGCTAACTTTAATTTTATTCTGGTTGTTCTAAAGGCGGGCCTACCCCATTTCTCCCATATTAGTTTTGTTGCTATGGAAATTCCTGCTCGGCTGTCAAGTATAGCTTTCGTTTCAATCCCATTGTACTCGACAGGCAAAGTGGCATTACCATCTTCTCCTTCACAGTACTCTCCTACTTTGTTCAGAGGTACCAATCTTACATTTGATCTAGGCTTCTCGATCTCATATAGCTCTTTTTCCAGGAACCTTAACGGGCTTTTGATCCCAAATTTTTCCAAGCATTTTCCTATATCCATCCACATACTTGGCCTGATTTTTAAAAGTTCTGCCAACATAATTGTGCACTTCATTGGCGTGGATAGCAAGACAGTCAAAATTTTTGTGTCCAATTCTTTTGTCCCCCCTAGCCTCTGTGATGGAACTCTCACAATCTCAGATTTTGCCTTAAAATCTCCCATGTACTGTGGCAAAGTTCTTAACAATGCAGGTCTACTATCTTCGGAGGCTACCGATCCTATGTCACCATAATATGACCTCGCATCAACACTCATTTGTGGTCTATCTAATGTGATTTCAGGAAATGGTGTTGGTCCAGCATCCTCTTCTCTTTTTTGGGCATCTCGGACAGCCTTCCATAACTCCTCTGGCCACTGCTCCTCAACTATAGGAACATAAGGTGGGAAATCCCTCATTGATTCATCTGTTGTATTTTGGACTACCCTTGAGTCTTGCGACCTTGGCAATGGTTCTTCCCTATGATCCACCTCTTCTCTAGGCAATTCGTCTACTTTAATGCTCTCGTCTTTGTGCATTGGGGTGACTATCCTATCCTTCAATTCTGGTGGAGGTGGTTCTAGCAATGCTTGAGCAGTTTCAATGAGCTGCTTACACATTTCTAGCCTCTGCTTCTCTAGTTCAGGATAAGGATAAGTCATCCATCTTTGTTCTAAGGTCTGTCTATTTGCCAATCTAGCCTCATAAGCCTGTAAAATCGCATCTAAAGTCTCATTCACTTTATCCACTAGGACAAATCCTCCTGAACTGGCACTCTTGGGTGCTTCAGCTGGTTTAAGGGTTTCAACTTCCCTTTGTTGTGTCTGTTGCTCTTGAGTTGTTTCCAAATCAGCTGTAACAACCTTTTCTTCTCCTTTTTCCCTTTCTAGTCTCGCTTTCATTCTAGTCCTTCTTGCTCGTCTAGAGTTTCTACAGCTTTTGGAACTCTTACTAGTCTCTCCATCTGTAGGCTTCTGCTCTTGCACTTTTGCTTGTGCTCTTGTGACAACGTTTACTGGAGCAACTTGCTTACTTTCATCTTCTTGTTGTTTAAGCACCTGTTCTTTTGCAATTGTTTCTTGCTTTGTTGTTGTTGTCGTCTCTCCTTTTGTTTCGGCTCGTTCTTTCTCTGATTCACTGGTAGAAGGAAGGGTAACATGTGGTTGCATTTTACCTTTCTTTCTTGGATTCTTAGGACAATCTAAAATCATATGTGTGATTGCACACTCATTACAATATACATTTATCATGATATCATGGTGTGGACAATCCTTAATCAAGTGATCACTACTACCACATCTGTCACATGGACGTATTGGTTGTTGTGGCAATACTTGGTATTGACCTTGAAGTGGCCTCTGATCTACCACATATCTTTCTATTTGAAGCTCATGACGCACATATGCATTTCTAGCAGTTATGGGTCTTTCACTTAAGAACACTTGTTCCGCTAAAGGATGATATCTAGGCGGTTGAGACATAACATGCTCAAACCCTGGTGGAGTCTTAGGTCTATAGTCAGGACAATGTTGCGTTGGATGGTCCCCTCCACATGTCATGCACCTACGTTGTTGAGGAACTCTATAGGTTGGTACTCTGTCAGAGTGGTTGATACGTTGCATCACATTCTCTATGATTTGCTCCTCAAAATTTACTTCGTTTTGTCCTGGATTACCTCTTTGATCCTCAAGATCAACGGTTTTCTTTTTCTCACTCGCATCATTCATATTCTTCTGACTATCTTCATAGAATTTGAAATTGTCAACTAGGTCAACCGCCACTTTGGTCACCTCTTCCAAGGTTTGGTATCTGTTCACGTATAGGTCCTTTTGGAGATTCTCATTCCTAAGCCCTCTGATGAAGCATAGGATCTGACGTTCTGATGTGGGTAACTCTCGGGTAGGACATCTAGCAACATATTCCTTGAAACGCAGTATTGAATGTCGCAATGTTTCTGTTTCGCCTTGTTTAAAGCCTGAATCTTAGGAAGGGTGTTATGTTTTATGCCCCTCTTGGTGAATTCTTGAAAAAATTCATCCAACATTTTCTCAATGGTTGTGAACTCTCTTCGGTTCAATAGTTCAAACCATGCTTGTGCATTGTCCTCCAATGTAAGTCCAAAACCCTCATATTGCGTGTGGAAGTCCTCTACTCGTAGGACTTGCTTGAAAGCCGAGACATGGGCGTATGGGTCTCCTATGCCATTGTACTTTCTATTTACCCATTTTCTTAGCTGAGATGGTCTTATACTTTGGGGTGCAAAGTATGGAATCATACTCCTCTCTGGTATCGTTTCATCTCTCGTTATCGCTCTAGGAGGAAATCCAGGTGGTGGTCCCCTCTTTGGAATTCTCTTAGAGGTTCATGTGTTTTGTGGATGTATCGGAGGTCCTTCATTGATCAAATATCCACTCATCTCTAATTTGGTTCGTGGATTTGTGCTTTCTACAGCTCTATATTCTCATCCATACTTGTCAACAAATAAAGATGTCCATTGTCGGTCGACCTCGTATGTATAGACATATAAGATCTTGTATTCTGTCAGCTCATCTGGGTAAGGCTCTAAGCAACTGTAAAGGTTGAATTGATTTCCATTAATATATCTATATAGTCCTTCACTTTCATGGTTATACGTCCAAACCTACTCCACAAAATTGGTCTTTATGTACTGTAGGTTTGGAAGATCAATTCTGGGCGGGTGCTCATCTATCCTTGCAATCCATGTGCTTGTATAAGCTGAGTCTGAGTCTGATGTAGACATGAATTCTAGGCTTAATAGCTCTAGCTTGATGTAGTAATACCTCTCTCAGTGTGTTCAAGTGTTTTGGTCAGGGAAAATTCAAAACTATGTCCAAAACTGTGAGCGTTTTCCCACAATTCTCTCAAATTGTCGGTTTTAGACACCCCTGACTTCCGGATGCATTTTGAGGCCTTAAACAGCGTTTTTTCAGAACTTTGGTAAAAATGTATGCCATTAGCAACCATTTTGGTCAATTTACTCTAAGATCTGTAGTGCTGCTCTCAAGCTACGTTTTGATATAAAAAAATTGGAATCGGAGTCCGTATGTGAAAGTTATGACCAAAACAGTGAGATGTAATTTGGAAAGTTGCTCTATCGATGTTTTTGCAAGTGATCAGTTTGAGCTCAAAATTGGTGTGTGCACTCCTTAGGCAATGATAAACCCAGTGGTATACTTGGTTTCAAAAATTTTCTCAAAATTTTTTTCTCAGTTGTCTATCGTGATAGACTCACCAAGTACCCCTTGCAGATGTCCAAATGCACTCAAACTTTGTGTACAGGGTATAATGGGCCTTCTAAACCCAAATATGAAGTCAGATTTGAATTTTGATTTTTCTACAGTGAATTTCTGAGTCTATCGCGATAGACTCACCAGAGTGTTACTGGGATACAATTTTTCAACTGTTTTTACAGCTTTGAGTTCCCCCTTCTCTTGAGATACTACTCACCAAGTTTCAACCAATTTGGAATACTTTTCCTTTGTAACTTGCATCAAACAACAGTCTCTTTTTTGATCTTATGAAGTAATCCACTTAGATGCACTTCCAATGCTCCAAATTTATTCAAATTTTAACCATAGGCTCACAACAACATGTAGAACAAGGCCCTAAGGTCAATTTTCAAAAATTTCAATTTTTTGTGAAAAAACCCTAGTCTATCGCGATAGACTCAACAGATTCTTCAGTTTTGAAAATTTTCCAGATTTCTCTTTACCACTGTGTTCCCTATGCTCTGTACACCTTGCTCACCAATTTTCACTTTTTTTGGACTTTTTCTTAGGTCTCTAACTCCAACTCTAGAATTCTGAGTCTATCTGATCACTAGAAATAGACTTAGGATGACTCTCCAATTGTCCAAAATCCACCAAATTTTATGTGTAACCTCTTGAGAGGCTAAACAAGCTATGCTCCAGAGGGTTTTGAAAATTTCAATTTCTTTGGCCCTACTTTGAGTCTATCGCGATAGACTCAGCAAGTACCTCTTTTATAGGTCAAACTTGAACTTTGACTATACCACTATGTTCCAACACCTCTCCTTAGTCCTCCTACCAATTTTCAAGTGGTTTGGACTTTTACTTTGTCAGTTAGACCAAATCTGGTGTTTTCTACAAGTTGAATCCTCTCAAATGGTCTTAGGCCCACTTTGTGATGTCCAAATGACTTCAAATTTTTTATGTGTGCTTGATAGCACCTTTCCAAGCTATGCCACAGAGGTTTTTGAAAAATTCAGTTTCTATCACTGGGTTCTTAGTCTATCGCGATAGACTCACTAAGTATGTCAAAATGACATTTTTTCCAAAATTTCTCTTCACAAATGTGTTCCCTACCCTCTGTAGATCATGTATACCAAGTTTCACAAGGTTTGGAAATTTGGTCAAGTCCCTTTACCCAATTTGTCTCTGAAGTCTGACTCAAAACACCAGACTTGAGGTTTGGTGGTTAAGCAGGTGTCCAAGTACACTCAATTTTTGGGAGCAGCCTTGTATTGATGTGTTTTACCTGTGGTGTGAGGGGTTTTGCCTATTTGTGAGTCTATCTCCAATTCACCAGTCTATCGCGATAGACTGGGCGGAGAGCCACTGGGAAGTGATTTTTTTCTCTGTTTTTGGACAGTTTGGTTCCCAATGCCCTTAGAAGCCTATCCCCAAAGTTTCATTCAATATGGACTTCTTTTCCTTTGGATTCAAGCATTTCACAGTTCACTTCCTTATACTCAGAAAAAGAAAATTCCCACTTATATGCACAAGCACTGATGCAAATGCTTTGAAATTTCACATACAAGCTCTAGAGCATTTGCAAAACAAGGTCATATGCAAAACTTTTTTTTTTTTTTTTTACAAATTTGGTTTCAGATTTTTGTTTTTTGGGTTTTTTTGGGGGTTTTTTTTTTTGGATTGGACCAAATCTGTGCTTTCCCCCTACCTTAAGGTCTCCAATGCAAAAACAAGCACTCAAATCGGCTTCCAAACGACTATTTTAGAGCATTTTTACCAAAATAAGCACAATTCCGCCTTTTGTGTTTTCAAGCACATTTTCATGTCAAAATTGCTCTAGATCAACATCAGATGTCCTACACTACCTAAAGTCCTACTTTGGATGGTTGAATGGTTGTTTTTGCTTCTGGCAAGCAAACAGCCTCCTGCTTACCTTTTGCGTTTTTCTTTGCGTTTTTTTTTTTTCTTTCAAGTTCTTCACAACCATAAGTCACAACCAAACACACAAACCATAAAACCAGATCTAAACACACAACAAAATAATATAACCATACCTCAACCTCATGGTGGACCACCTCGGCGAGACGCAGGCTCCCTGGCTATCTCTCAGTCAAGAGATCCGCTCTCTGACTTCCCACTAAGAAGGCAAATGGTGACAACACTCTAGAAAACTCTAGAGAAACGCTATACTATTAAACACGAGTGATGCGGTCTATGCTAGTTTAGGCGCTTCGTCCCCGACAGCGGCGCCAATGTTAGCAGGTACGCCGCGACGGACGATGGAGCACAGCGAGAACACAAACCAACAAACTGTCAATCCGAGGACGTAGCTGACCCGACTAGGGCATGGAGGCAATCTCTGGGTTGTCAACCCTGAGCTAGACACGAACAACACTCTACAGTCACTAATCCTACCACAACACTACCATAAAGCAAAGAAACAGACAACGCATCCTACGAAACACTACAAGCTCAAAACAGTCTCAAATCATATTAGAATGACTCGAAATCGGAGGGTAAGACTCACAAGGACATATCCTATGTGGCCAAACACCTAAACCCTGAAAACCATAACTGTAAGGTCTCTAATCGCTGTCGCGATAGGCTCAAAAAAACAATTTCCAAAGTGTCCGGAACTGATCTACAAAGACATCAACACAAAGAGCTTCTCGCCCTGATTCTAACGACTACTCGATCATTCAGAACGGATGTCGTTTGAGGTACTTATGACCAAATATAGTTCGTAGCAGGCGGGCTCGCGATGTGGTCCTTGGCTTGCATTTCTAGCGTCGACGAGGAGAGCTCCTCGATGCTAACACGCTCCTACTCTCATATCTGCAATGTGATTAGTGTGCACGACGGTGTGTGTGCGTGAAGCTCACTAATGTGTGCTGCAGAACCCACGACTGTATATTATTTGAGATAACGTAATGTGTTTTTTACAAAGCCTTAGGTTTCAGCTTATATACAAAGCCTTCAAACCTAATGTCCAGCCAAATGACCTGAATTGTCTCTAAGCTTCTACAAAGCTTAATTACAAGAAACTGAGTTGGCTTTACTCATTATACAAGCATCTGTGGCCAAAATACAAGTGCCGATTTAAAATATGAGGTTCCCGTAAACATTACAAAAGTGGCCATAATGGCTCAAAATAATAATAACGGGATATACGATGACGTTCATGAACTCATATCTTCATGTTGCAGCATCCATCTTCATCTTCATTACTTCATCACCATCTTCATGTGGAATCTTTAGAATCTTTGAGGAATCTTAATAGAATTTTTGTGGAAACGTTGTTGAAAGGGCGTCCTTTCAACAGCATTGTCTCAAACATGAGCATAGGGCCATGTTTGCTTCACAATCAGGGAAAGATGCTTCCAAAAAGAGGCATGTACAAGAAGAAGAAAGCTCACCTCCTCTCTCGCCTAAATCACCACCTCCTCCCTAGCCGAAATCTGCTCCTCCTCCTCCTTCTCCATCAAACAGAAAACCGCCACCTCCTCCTCCTTCAACCTCGCAAATGGAGTTTATACCTCCTACGGAAGCAATCGGATACCACGAAGCCTGCCAAGCTGTTGCTGGTTTTGATTATAGGCAAACTTTAGAGGAATCAGAAAGACAGTTCCAGTGCCAGCACGTGGTGCTGAGAGAAAAGGAAAAGCAGGTACAGGAGGCCCAACAAAAGCAATCATCTGGGAAAGAGGATTTAGAGAGCCTGAGGGCACGACTGGAGCTCACAACGAGGGAAAGAGACATTGAGTGACAGCAGGCTCAGCCTCTGATCAGAGATCTGGTGGACATCAGGACAGATTTGACCGCCAAAGAAAAAGAATGCCAAGAATGGACGGCAAGAATACAAAAAGCAACGGAGCATCTTGCTTACGAAAGCGCAAGGTTTCAGAGAGTTAACAGTTCGTACAACACTGTCAAAAGTACTCTGACAACCTTGATGGCAAACCAGGAACCTGTTGGATCATTGGTCTCCACATCGGACAATGCCACAGCAGTGAACACCATAGCGGTACTGAAATCAAAGCTAGAGCAAGAAAAGCTTCAAAGACAGCTACTCTTATCAGGAATGATGGCCCAAACGGCTGCAAATGAGCAAAAGATAAAAGAACTGGAGCAACAACTCGCACAAGCAAGCGCCGAATTAGAGGCTCATAAGTAGACCGGTGACACACTGTTGAAGGAAAAGGAAGATCTGATTTTTCAACAACAAATCAGAGCAGACAAAGCCCAGAGTCAACCACGACTGTTGTCCAAACAACAAGTGTCTGATTTTCTGAAACATCACACAAGGGGAACAAGAGCACGAATTTGCAGAGCCAGATCTGGATATTAGAGATGAGCTCACTGAGAGCATTAAGGACATGCCAGAGGGACTAGCAAAGGATTACATGCTCTATGAAAAGAAGATAATGGAGTCAGCGGCCCTAGCCTACTTACAGCCAGAAGAGTAGGTGGAAGGGTTTGGCCATGAGTACCTACCACTTTCTCTGATATGCCATGAAGCAATTCTGTGGAAGGAAAAGATGTGGCCAGCCTTGCCACGAAACGAAGATGGGGGTTATGAAGGATTGCACTGACAACGGAAGAAGCCCAGATACTTGTCGACGACCACCCAAAGTGGAGGCAAAAGTGGTTGGATAAACGGCCACAGGATCTAACTAACTACCACAACGCTCCTCAGCATATACAAATAGATGCTACTTTCTGCCCAGTCCCTAAAAGACGCACGTGGAGGGATTTCGCCACATGGAAAGGCTCAAGGCAGCAAAAGTTGAACTACCTAGTCTTGACAGCGCAGCAGCCTCCTACAATAGCCGACGTGGTCAACACATTGAATTTGACAGTCACCTTGCTGCGGGATGTCCCCGTCGTGGCTTGTCAAATGCTAGTAAAGATAGCCCGGATGATTATCACATACATCCAGGTGTTTAAAGACACTGAAGGCGACGATCATCCGTGGAATCTGTTCTTGGAAAGGCACAGAGGGATCTGCTGGAATCTCCAGGATTCGCCACCACGACACATTTTGATGGCAATGTACTCCAGGCTAATGTACCTGCCTTCACACTACTTGCAAACATTCGAAGAGGCCTTTGTCACAGGGTTCTTTGAAATCGACTCAAGGATCTTCCATCCTATGGAGAAGGACCTCAAGGCACGGTACGTAGCATACCAACACACATTAAGTGAAAATCCTTTTAGACAGCATCAAGAAGCCTTGGAAGCTGTCCTTCGAACAAGAAGCTTTTCAGCAACACTTGCTTCATTCCAGCCACATCAACGGCCAAAGCATTGAACATGCACGAGGGCGTGCAAGGATAAGGAAGGGGAGAGTGTTTGACGGACGAAGCGACAAGCGGCCGTTTCTAGAGAAGGGTCATATTTTTATGAGAAACCTTTGTAAAATTGTTTGTTAAGAGAGCATCTCTAAGCTGAGAACTTGTCAAAGGATTTATGATTATTCTTCTGGGAGCATTTGTATACTAGAGAGCCAGTTAGAATTTTAGGAGCTTTTGGCCGGACAAGCCATTTGTAAAGACCTAAACTATAAAGGTCATTTTTTGTAAGTTTGAACATCATCTTTTGGAGGAGAAACTGAGAAGACAGCGTACGTTTGAGAGCTCCTTCTTGCTCCAACTTGTAATCTTCGCTATTGTGGCTACGGTAATCCAAATTCCGATTCGTTTATTGCATTGTGTTCCTCTTACTTTGCTCTTTCATTCAAGTGTAATCATTCAAGATTCAGTGCAGGTTGTTAACTACGAGTTTGAAACCATAAATCGCTATTTTGAGTCTTTATATGCGTATTTTATGTTGTTTTGACCCTAGGAGAGGCTTTAGGGACCCTAAAACGACCCATTAGAATCACCTATTCGCTGTTTTTGCTGACTTTGGGACGAGCGATCGCGATCTTTGAACCTCTCCAGAATGTTATGACAGTGATGGGATATGTTCTTGATAGTCCCTTGTAGCTTCCCTTCAAGTTTCGTGCGATTCCGAATAGATTTGCATGGTAAACGGGCGTGACAACTGTAGAGCCGTGTAGAAGGACATAGTCAGATTACTTGGCGATAGTGCGTTTGATTTGCTTGTAGAGTTAGTAGATGCATCTCATTGAGTTCACTTCATTAGGATTGACACCCTAGTGAGTTTCCACACCTCATCCTAGTCGCTTTCCTTGTATTGATAAATATGTTGATGCTTGAGAGCTATGCTATGGACGTCCTTCACGGTGACCCGCAAACAAGGCTTTACTTTCATTTATTGGTAACCATGAAACTCGATTGGAGGTGAAGAAAGTGCCATCTCAATGGAAAGCCAATCCTAAGATAATGGATACTAAAACTCTTCACGAGCTGATGTCATCCCTTATCCATTGTACATTAACTCTATCATAGTTACTGCAAATCAGACTGCATCTTTGGGATGGGGTTGGAAAAATTTTGGAAAAAATAGGGCTGATAAGTCCACAACCCAATGCTTCTCCAAACACATTGAAGACACAATCCTTGAAAAAAACTAAACATGAGCCAGTACCAGTGAACAAGGTAGGGGATTATTGTGAAGGTGAAGAAGGAAATACTACCCTGCCGGTGGAGTACAAAGAGGTTAAGTCAATAGAAATACTGGATAGTGGGGATGGAATAGCCATAGCTACCAAAGCAATGTGGGAAAAATGGGGAAAACGTGCTCTTTGAAAGACTAGAATGAAACTTTAATTGGCAGATGGGTATTTGGAAAGACCCATTGGCATCTTGGAGCAGATTACAGTAACCTCTTGAGGAATTTCATATGAACACACTTTTGCTATTATGAATTTCAAGGAGAGCAGCAATTTTGATATCATATTGGGCAGACCATTCATGGGTCAGCTCAAAATGGTGTAAGATTGGGGTTACGACTATATCTTTCTATGGAACAAGGATGTCACTACAAAAATTAGTGTCACAGATCATAGCTATAGAGATGTAGAACGAACCCAAGAGAAGACTTGAACTCCACAACTGACCAAGAAGGGGGAATACCGGCTTGCTACAAAACAAAGCTCACCAATGGACACGAGAAGCTTCCGAAGGTGAAAGTTTAAAAAGGGAAAATTGCATTCTTGATAGGACCACACAAGACGAGGCATATATACCAGAGCCTTTTCCAGAAGATATGTTTGAACCTTTTGGATGGCAACAGATACTAGCCACTCTTGATGTTTGTGTAAACGAGGTGACCCTCACCAAATTCTCCAATGAGGAAGGATATGATATCATTCCATTCCAGATATTAGGTGTCAGTCTAAATCCAAAGTTAGAGTGGGAAGTCCTTGATAAGGAGGGGATTGCCGATTGCCGATGCATAGTGGATGAAATTTCAGTAAGAGACCTTGACCAGATGAATGAAGATCATTTCCAGGACTCGATTGATAAGTTGTTAGAGGACAATGCAGATGATGAGATGTCTAGTAGCTCAAGTCAGAACATTGAACGGCAGGATTGACGAGTAATGTACTATGATTTCCCAAACCAAAATTCTCGAAGACAACGCAGATATCGAGATAAACGCATAAATAACCAAAACAAGCACAACAAAGACTCAATACCTCTATTAATCAACAAAACATAGTAATTAAGGTTCGTAGAAGCAACGGACTACCTCAAAGACGGGATATCAAAGAGATACATGAAACCTGACTCAACCAAAACAAAATCGAAAAAGGAGAACACACAAAAACTATTAAAAGAGATCAACTCAAAGAAATCAATGAAGTTGTCCAAAATGGAGTGCAAAATCAAATACAATGAATTGAAGCAAGCCTTGAAGGAAGTTTTGACAATAGAAATGGAAACTGACGAGGAATCGAACGATGATAAATTTGGTGCACCTTCTCACTACAAGAAGTATACTATTTAGGATAGAAAAATCGTGGTGCAGAAACCCAAACAAGATCCCAAAGAACAAGGAACTTCATATGATGGGCATGAAAAAGCCAAATGCATCAAGTTAGCAGAAACAGGCGAGGAGCCTAAACCGGCATACATCGCCAAGGACCTTACTGACGAAGAAGAGCGACTTCTAGTCGATACGCTTAGACAATACAAAGATGTCTTTGCATGGTCATACAAAGATCTAAAGGGGATAGATCCTGAGATCTGTCAGTACACGATACCCCTTAATAGTGATGCCAGACCATGCAGACAACGTCCTTATACATACAATGAGACTTTTGCCAAGAAAATTAAGAAAGATATGGACAAACTGAAGGATGCCGAGTTTATCTACAAGATTGAACACACGGATTTGGTATCCCATATTGTGGTAGTACCCAAAAAGAATGCAAACTACATGTCTGTGTAAACCTCAAATAGGTAAATGCAACCACCATCAGGGATAACTATCCACTTCCAATAATGGATCATGTTATTGAGAGGGTAGCAGGGAAAGAGGCCTATAGTTTTATGGATGGGTTCTCAGGCTACAATCAGTTGACAATTAAAGCAGAAGATCAGCATAAGACAGCTTTTGCAACAGAGTGGGGTATATTTTTCTACAAGGTAATGCCTTTCGGCCTGACCAATGCCCCTGCTACATTTCAAAGACTAATGAGTCGCGCATTCAAGGAATATCTCAGACAATTTTTGAAGATTTACATGGATGATTTTTGTGTTCACTCTCATCGAATAAGTGACCACATAACTCATCTAGGAAAAGTCTTTGAAAAATGCAGAACGTATCATATTTTCTTAAACCCGGAAAAATACGTCTTCATGGTAAGACAAGGTAAAATTTTGGGCCACATTGTGTCCAAAAACGGAATTTCAACTGATCAAGAGAAGGTACAAATAATTGTTGCACTACCGAGACCAACGAAGTTGAAAGAAGTGCAGGAATTTATGGGGCATTGCGAGGACTACAAGCGTTTCATATACATGTATGATGTAATAGCTAAGCCATTGTATGCCCTCATTGCTAAGTTCAAATGGACGTAAGAATGAGAGCAGGCTTTCCAAAAATTGAATTAGTAATTAATTTCTGCTCCAATTTTGCAAGCCCTTGACTGGAGCGTCTTTCATGTTCATGTTGATGCATCAGCCTATGCCATCAGATGCATATTAGCCCAGCCAAGAGAGAAGAAAATGTATTTTTCCATTTGCTACTCTAGTCGGCAGCTAAACAATGTAGAGAAAAACTACACCACTATGAAAAGAGAAGGTCTGGGAATGATAACTACTATCAAAAAATTTAGACACTACCTTCTTGCAAACAAGTTTGTTTTCTTCGTGGATCACCAAGCACTGCTATATCTAGTAAATAAACATTGCAACACTGGAAGAATTGTTTGCTGGTTTATATTATTGCTTGAGTTTGACTTTAGGGTACTCATAAAAAGAGAGACTACAGACACACATGAGGAGATCATCTTTCACGAATGTTTCATGGAGAAACGCATGAGGGTGTCGATGATGATCTTCTCGATTCCTATCTGTTTAACATCAAAATGGTCTCGAGATGGAGTGAAGAGGTCATTCCTCTACTCACAATCGGGTCATTACAGATAGAAAGACAACCATCAATTATACATCAAACACAAAATCTCTAGCTTTAGCAAGACGACTGTACAAACACGGTAAGGATGGGATATTGAGACTATGTGTACAGCCGGAAGAATCCACCTTCTACCTCAAACAGGCTCATATACAAAATACGGGTTTTCACAATGAAGAAACACAGACAGGCCAACAGCTAAAGAGACTGGGAGTCTAAGGTCTCTGAACTCGCTCGGCTTATTTTCCAGCTTAACACAGTAGGGTCCATTCCATCGTTATAGATTTTGGCCTTAAGCACATTTTCAAATTGAAATTTCAAATACAACAGTTTTACATCAGATGCAGGTTGAGAAGGACTTGCACCCATCAAAGTTGTTCCCTTAGGGTTAAACTTGTTAGAATCCTTAGTCATGAGGCTGTATGATCTCTCTGACGAAGTGTCAGAGAAACTCGCCTCTAAAATGGGTTCTAAAGGCGACAGTGGTCTCTGATTCACGCTTTCTTCCGTTGAGTGATTGCTTCCTTGTTCAAAGATGCTGGGATTCCTATTCTGGTACAATCTTCCTGATTGCAAATTCATGAAGAATGGTAATGCAAAATCCAAACCGGTGTGAGGAGTTTTTTGGAAGACATTAGGGCCAAAAACGACTCAAAAAGGGTTGTTTGTTAATCTAAGGATTAAGGAATAGTCCAATAGTCATTTGACATGTATACAAAAGTATGGCACTCTTGTCTCCTCTATTTTGGGTTTTGATGGTCCTATTTTGACAGAGAGCGGCTAAATATCTTGATCATAAGGCTGAAACTGCTATATTTAGGTGCTTTCAGCGAGTGAGCTCATTAAATTTGCGGTCCAAAGTAATGAAGTCTCATCTTTTATTTTATTTTATATTTCACAAAAGCGTTGTCAAAAAATACAAAATCTATGTCAGAAGGCTCTCAAAACAAGGCCATTAATGACAAATCACCTACTTTTTTCAAACGTGTACCTTTTTCACTCTCTCTCTCTATTTTGTGAGAGGTTTAAGTCTTTCCATCTCTATATTTTCTTTCTTCTTCTCTAATCTCTGAGTTTCCATGGTGTCTTTTGCACATCACCCTTCACATAATATAACTTCTTGTGACGTTCATAATGTTAGAGAGGATGGTCTTTGGAAGCCCATCTGGTCTTTGTGGTCTTCCAAAGGATATGGTGTTAGACTGGGAAGAACATCCCACACTGCATTCTTACTGTAAGTTTTAAAAAAAACTTCTATTTGATACAATGAATTTTTCATTCTCCCATTGTTTTTTCTCATTTTTTGATTCCATTCCAGATATATTTCCTTCAACAGCTATGGAATGGAAACCTTTGGAGAGTCTAAGTGGGACGTTCAAAGCAATGTATAAAGGGATTGCAGATGTGATGCATGCTGACAAGCCACCTTCCTTTTACAAAAAAATGGATTTTTTTGTCTATTTTGCAGAATACAAGGTTCCATCACGAGAAGGTGCATATGGAGAACTACATCAGTTACCCGTTCCCACCATAAGTTCACTTAACTGGGAAGCTCCTGATGCATGTACTATATCAAGCTTCAAATACAACATCAAAGAAGACATCCTTAAAGCTATGTCTCCAGGCAGGATATCAAGAAGGATTAAAGTTCAATGGTTCTTGCCTATACATGTCTTTGTGGCATGTTTCAAAACAATGGACTTGTAGAGGACAAAGAAGATGTGGCTTAATAAAAGACTTTCTATGACTGAACTAGATAATGTACTTGGATACGGATGGAGTACCAAAGAAACTTTCCATATTGGCGATAATATTAGTTGTAGAGTAAGCCCAAATTCTATGTCTATCTCATATCAATTATGTCGTCAATCATTAGTTCTCGGCTACGACTATATGAGATGGAGAAGCAAATTAGATAGCTGGGTTCCTCTCGACTCTGCGGAAAATTGTCCAGATTTTGAACTAAAGGTCACAGTCCATCCACACACCGAGTATAGAAGCCTTATAGTAACAACAAATTGGAGACTACATGATGTTAGAGAATCTCTTGAGTTTCTTGATGAAACATCTCCTGAGTATAAATTTAAAGTGGATGGAATTGTAGTGAGCACAAGGATGGAGAATTCAACCTCTTGCATTACATGCCTTCCTCCAAGAAGAGTTGTATTTGGGCCACTTGCAAGGACTCAAAGTTCAATATTGTAATCATTGCATTTTGCAAATATATTTATCTTTTCTCTACCTTATTGTGATCATTATTTATGTTGTTTTAAACTTACGTGACACCATGATACACATTTAAGAATTGATAGTTGGTATTAAGTATTTGAAGTAAAAAATTATGAATCACCAAAGGGTATATGTTCATATGGAAAAAATCAACAAAAGTGTACATAAATTTTGTGGAGTAATCAATCTGAAACTCCACTTTTCTTTTTGCCTGAGAGGATTCTTCATCCTCAGAGACCCTTTTTCTTTAGTGTTCAGGAGGGGGTGAAATTTCAGGAGTGGGTGGTGGTGACTTGGGCTCCTCGGGGCTTGGCACGGGAGATTTGGCAGGGGTTGGTGCTTTGGGCTCCTGAGGGTGGTTGGCTTGGGTGACTTGGAAACCTTCTTTGGCAACCCAAAAGGTAGCTTGAAAGGTGAGCTAGGTGCCTCCCCCTTACGATTCTTAGCTATACGACTCTTTTGAACTTTGAATTTCAATGGTGAGTGGAATGGATGGCCCTTTGTATCTACTCTTCTTTTTGCAGGGTTGTTCTTCTTGGTGGGACTCTTCCCCTTGGTAGGACTCTTCTTGGGATGGCTCTTCTTTGTAGGACTCTTCTTCTTGTGATCCCTTTTCTTTGAAGGGCTTTTCTTTGAATGGATCTTCTTTGTAGGACTCTTCTTCTTGTGATCCATTTTCTTTGCATTCAAACCCTTGGTGGCTCTACCTTTCTTTGGTGGCAAAGGAGATTCTAGATCATTTGGGTTTATTGATCTTTCCAAAACCATAGAAACAGCCTTCTCTCTCACCCACGTGACCCAAGACTCTGGATAGTCATGCAACTGAAACAAATAGAAAAAGAAATTAAAGGACATGAGTACATACATACATAGTTGAGAAATCAAAATAAATCAATGGCACATGAGATACACACTTACACTGAGTGTAGTCATCCTGCACCTTGACTCAAGATATTTCCATGCATTGGCAAGCATCCTCCATCCACAAGATGTTGAGTCTGTTTGTAAAGGCACTTTTTGATTGTAGTACTTGAAAGCTCCTATATTGTAATCCTTATTTGTGATACTCAGGTGACCAACAATAAGCTTGGCAGCACTGCAAGAAGACAATCAAAAAGCTACTAATAGAAAACAATGGGCCATCAAGCATAGATCATACTTCATACTTACAGTTTACTTCTCCCATGGATACTTGACAATGGATTCATAAATATAATATCTTTCTTCAAAAGATTGAAGATAAGACTCCAATGTCCTCTACAAAAAATAAGAATTAGCTAGGAACACCACAAAAAGTTTTTAATAACATATTAGGAGTTATAAGAGTTACCCTTCAACATAGGGATATGTTATGTAATTATAGGTCAGCATGTTAAAATCTTCAAAAGAACTTGAAAGGCTTCCTTGCTTATTAAAAAGGCACTGTGTCACTAGAGGATCAAGTATGGAAATTTGCATAGCTATAGCCTCTGGAAGATCCCTCATAAGACACCTGAAAAAGAAAACACATCCCCCAATAATGCCCTTGTGCCTGCACATGCACTAATAATTAGCAAAGGGGCAACACATACCTGAGACAAATAAAGAGCACAGTATCACAAAGCTCATTGTTGGGGTTTACAAGCATACTTGTGTCTTGAGGGAATATGTCACAGTACACTTCATCATCCCCACACAAGGAGACATCAACCACCATTTGGCTTGTAACTTTTTCATAAAGGAGAGAGATGGATGCTCTTAAAATTTTTGCTTGCTCTGTAAGGATAGCATCCTCTGACATCATGTCTTGCTCCGTCTCAATCTCCTTACTTGCTTTGATATCCTGGGCCTTTCTTGTCTCATACTGATGTGTAACATCTTCAATGACAACCCCTGAATCTTTATGTGCTGCCTGGAAGGAGGGATATTTAAAATTTGGAAGGCTTTAAGATCCTCACTAGGAATAAGCTCAAGAGCCTTATCAAACTTGTACCTCAGCCTTGACACAAGCACAAAATCTTTGCTCATAAGTGTGACCCTATGAGAAAATACAGCTGCAATGTAGCTATTATTCATAAAGTCTATGAGAAAATCCTCTGTAGCCTCCTAAAGGCACATGAAGGCTTGAGATTTCCACCTTACTGAAACAAAGGTTTTGATATTAATCATGCTCACAAGTCTATCTGATATCTCTTTGACAACTCTCATGAAAGGTAGCTTTGGAATCAGAAGGCAAGTAGACTTTTGTGCTTTCCTTATTTCCCTTAGACATTTGACTTGATAATTCAATCTTTTTCTAGCAGTAGGCCTCTGACGAGGTGGTGTAGGTGGTTTCTCTAAATCATCATCTTTCTCTGGATCTTTTGGGGCTTGGTAAACTTTTCTTGCAGTTTGTTTTGTCCTCGCCATTTGATAGTCGAAAAATTTTGTCTTTTGTCACAAAATACTTAAAAACAAGACCCGCATAGAGCTTTGTCCAAGCGCTTTCTAAAGTACCCAGAACAATGTGAAAAGAGATCCAACCACAATCTCAAAGAGCTTGGTATCGCATGGCTCGGTGATAAGAAAAGATAATGAACGATGCGGTAGGAGGTCATCTTAAAATCTGGAAGATCTCACTATCACGTCGTACGGGAAGATGATGAGCTCGGTGTCATGTGGCATGGAAACATGAAAAGACCCCGCACGACGCGATAGGGGGGCCACCCACAGTCTAGAACATCTCGCTATCTCATCAGGTGTGAAGATGATGAGCTCGGTAGCGCTTTACCCGTAAACATGAAAGGACACCACAAGACGCGATAGGGATCAGATGCACTATAGGACCCACTTAGACACACTCCGGAAGTGCAACAAATTGGGTAGAAAGGGGGTGTGTGAGTGGATGAAACCTGGGGGATTCACTCTATATTCAAAATGGAACGCCACCTGCGAGCGGACAACTTTGATAAAACCCCTATATACGACTCATATTAGGGAATATGACCCCCCTTTCTACGCTTATACGACAATCCATGCAAAAAACTATCATACCCCTATCTTATATATAAAATTTAGGTCTTACATGATCTAAATAGTCAAAGAGCATGTAGCATAGTGACAGGCAACATACTAAGGAGCCACTTTGATCTATTGATAATTAGATGTACCCTTAATGTGTCTTAGTTTTACTTTGAAAGTATGTGCGTGATCAGCCTACACTCTACCTACTCGTCCAATTTGGGTCCAATTTTGACCTATCTAAATTACTGAAAAACCATGGCTATAAAGTTTTGCTAGGTTCTCCATGTAAATTTGCATCTATACAAACTCAACAAATGGACTATATACAAAGCAGTGTTAGTTCTTGCATGTATCTTTGTAGCTATTGACTCACAAGTTCAAGGGAATAATCTTTTGGGAAGCCATGATTTTGAAACACAAAAACTTCCTCTCATGTTTCCCTTTTCTCAATCCCCCCCCCCCCACATAAATATGATACCCCTTCCCTTATTTTTAATCTTGGAAGATAAATTACTGGAGGCCTACCCCTAACTTATACACTTATGTAACTTGTAAAAAAAAACCCCCTCCCCTACACTTACGTGGTGCGGTAAGTTTTCCATGGTGAATCCCCCGGATGAAATAACGTGAAAGAGGGTGTGCGGGTCAATGAAAGAAGAGATGTCGGAGGATGCTTGAGGTACGAAACGACGTGAATGTGTGGTTTGGGGGAAGGTGAAAAATGAGCACGTGACTCAAGCTTTTTATACAACCGACCGTCCGTACAATGACCGTTGGGAGCATGCCACATGGCACGTGGCCATGGATGACACGTGTCCATAACGATAATTTTTGACCTCCTTATATAAATCTTGATCTCGTCTTTTTGTGGTGTTGTACTTTTATTGGTGCCGCACGACTCGAGAATCTTGTAGTTTTAACATCAAGTTGTGCTTCACTTCTCTCTCCACTCTACCACGGCTTCTCTCTCAACTCCATCACTTTGGTCCCGCACGACGCGAGGGTAAGCCTTTGCAACTTCTAGAACGGGCCTCTATCGCTTTGTTCAGGCTTCTCTCTCCACTCCATCACTTTGGTCCCACACGACGCGAGGGTAAGCCTTTGCAGTTTTTGGAACAGGCCTCTATCGCTTCGTTCGGGCTTCTCTCTCCACTCCATCACTTTTGGTCCCGCACGACGCAAGGGTAAGCCTTTGCAAATTCTGGAACGGGCCTCTATTCCTTCGTCCGGGCTTCTTTTGGCCTGTTCTTGTCGACAGGCACGACGCGATAGACGAAGGCCACAGATTGTGCATGGGGCTTCTATCACGCCGTTTGGGTTCTTTGGCTTTACCCTCTCCATTTTGGTCTAGCTTCTTTGATTTGAAATTTTTTTCAACGAAACCATGAACGAAGGTTGCGAAGAGATTTTAGAGGAGAGTCCAAGTGAGAAGCTCTTTGTTGTCATGGATGGTGGTGACATGGAAGTGTACACCAAGGCATATGAAATATTCAACCCAAGTTTGTTTGATCTTGCAGTTATGCTAGACTATTTGAAGAACTTTTTGTCAGAAGAATTCAAAGAGTTTAAGGAGGCAGTTGAAGGAAAGTGTTTGGTTTTAGATGGTAAGACTTATTGCCATCTAGCTGAATTTACTACCAACTCAATTGAGAAAGGCAAAGTAACAAGGAAGTTTGGAAGAGTTTCTAAGAAGACTTCATTTATTTGTCCACCTACCATTTCTTGTCAATTACATTCAAAGCCTTGCAACCTTGTTCCAAAATAAGTTGCCTTTATTTTCTTTTTGCTCCTTAAAGTTGACATGCAAGGCAAAGGTGATGAAGTGAAAGATACAGATGAAGAGGGAACAAATACAAATGTTTCCACAGTTTTGGAGCTTGAGAAAAGTGAAATTCTAGAAGAGGAGGAAATTGATGTTGCAGTTGAGGAGCAGGAGAGTGCAAATTTTGATGTGGCTCAATTCAGAGCTAGTACTGTCATTGATGAGCCAACAGAGGAGGTAGAGGTGTCTGAGGCTTCCCTTACTATTCCAAACCTTCCCTACTTCTATATCAATGGAAAAGAGTATATCCCTCTCCATCATATCCAATGTCTACTTAATATAAGGGAGGAGTACTGTATTACAACCATTTCTAAAGCTTATGAGGTGGACGAAGATTTTATTGGCACAGAATAAGAGTCAAAAGAGGAATTTTTAGTACTTGATCTTCAGACATCCAATAAAGATTTTCTTCTTGCTCCTGATGCACTTGCTCTATGCATGAGAAGAGTGGAAGAGGAGAAACCTTCCCTCAAAGATGAGGATCTTGAGAAGAGACTTGTTGAGCTTGGCATCCAATCTTTTGGCAGAGCCTTTAAGCTGAAAAATTTTGGAAAGGACGTTGACATAAGAGAGATGACTGGATCATGCAATCTCCTTCAAGAAAAAGTCATTGTCGAGGATGAGTTGCAAAAGGTAGATTTAGTTGATCTCCCTTATGAAATCTTCCTTTTTTTTCAAGTTTATTTTAATTACTCATTATGTATTGTTTTGCATATTGAAATCCTTGACAAAGACAATTTTCTTGGGAGAGCTAAAGGCTCGAGAGGGAAAGCAATAGAGGGCACTTCAAGAAGGGATGCCTCCTCTCTCATGCACTACATGCCTACATTGGATAGTGCCACCTTCTGTGCTTTTCACATGCAGTATTCTGAAGATGCTGAGTTGCCAATATTTGCCCTGAAGATATTGAAACGGTTTTTGGGGTACACTCCCCTTCAAATCAATACAAACAAGATCATGCTACTTGAGAGAGCTGCAACACTTAGAATATTTGGGTATGCTACAGGATTCAATGTCTCAAGAGCAGGATACTTTCTTTGCTACTCTAGCTATGCAGCAGCAGCTGAGGAGACAAATGTCAACCTTCTTGGGGGCTATAAAAGAAGAAAGTTTTTGAGATACAGGGGCGAAATGCTTAGAGATATAAAAAAAATCAAAAACTGATGTAAATTTGACAATTTGTTGCACCAAAATGTCATTTTTGAATTTGGATCTCTGTAGAAAGATTTGGTACAAAGTCTCAAAGTGAAGCATTAATCTCCATCTAGGGTTGAGAAGCATGGTTGTTTGATCTCATCCGTTGTAATTGCCTCCTATAGAACCAATTAAATAATTCCTTTAGTGCATTGCTCCTTCTTTGTCCCCCTCCCTTTCTTGCACATTTGAAAAAAGAAGTCCTCACTTGATAGTGAGAGTTTTCCACTCCCTCAATATTCCATGTTGCAAGGGGTCCTTGTTTTGCAAAATATGGTCCATGCAGGTATAGAATATGCTTTTTTAAAAAAAGGCTAGTTGACCTCATAGGATGCAATGTAAAATCTATCCAGACTTTAAAAAGTAATTGAATACTCAATAAGTACTATGTGATGTCTTTTTCTCCCCAAGCATCTGTAATACCAGTTATTAAAAGCTTTATTGTCTTTTTAACGTCGTCTGCATAAGTAGCAGAGCTAACTTGTTGTCTCAAAACTTTCAAAAATTTGTGGAGCTTCTTCCACACTTCCATGCGTTTGTTAGCTACATCATCTGGTCTACTTTTGACATTGGTTGTTACTATACAAGGATCCTTCCAGCAGTTCCACATAGCATCAACTTGTTTGTTGTCATGGTTACTCAAAAATCTTCTGGCTTTTGCTCCACCCATTGAAACATCTTGCAAAACATCACCCGTTCCTTTTGAAAGAGTAGGATCTTTTTTTAGATACACTTGACCACCATGAAAACCCATTTGAGAGAGCAAAGCCTCACATTTTTCTATGCACTCGTCTGTAAGTTTACTTGGCTTAATAGAATATGCGTAATCAAGATGGAGTTGAAGCAATTTGTCCAAGATTCTAATCTCTGCATGCATTGTACATATATGTACAGTTTTTAAATCTATTGTTAGAATTGGATCCCAAATCATAGAAGACGATGTGTAGTCGATGATGTTCACACTATTTCTTGATGGTGGTTTTCCAACCTCATGTTCTGCAAGCCATCCTTTTGTTCCAGTGCTTGCCATGCAATATAGACATGGATACTTGGTATTGGCACCTCCTCATACACCAAACATGCACTTCAATGCTTTTAGGTCGGCACTCAAGTGCCATTCTACAATAAAGTCACCAATGTCATCTACACGGAGTTTTTCACCTGCATTTTGGTCTTGTATAACAGAAGGGATATCGGTCTGCAAAAAGAGCCATTTTAATGTATCGTTGATTTTCTACTGGTATTTGAGCTGCTCCGATCCACCAAAGCTCCATTTTTTATTGATTTTTGTGGTATGGGGAATCAAGCTTACCCTGGCTATAGTCCAATGCTCTTTTCATTAGGGATATGGATACTCTTTCCATTTTTTGACATTTTTGAATTTGAGCTTCATCTAATTTCATAACAAATATAAGTTTTCCTGCATGTTATAGTATTTCACCATAGCAGATTGAACGTTTTTTTATACTCATCCAAATGTTATTAAAAACATTATACTCAAAAGAAGATTTTCTTTTCTGTTTTTCTTATGGCATCGTTCCTTCTATATGATAGTACTCTCCAAAATGTTCGCGTATTTCTTCCTTAAACAGAGTCCTAACTTTTCCAACATTGTGAGGCTTAGGCAACCCAAAAGCTTTAATCTTGTAATACTGTAAAAGGTTTAACCAGGTTTTAGAGATGGCCTTGTAACCCTTCTACTCAGCCCCACTGTGTCACAAACTTCTTGCATTTGATAAGGTTGGACCAATAAACCCATATCTTTCAGTAAATTTTCAAATACCAATTTCTTCTGAGTTTGATTTTCAGGAAGTTTCAAAAGTTTCAAAATATCACTTTTGTTCATTACCTCATTCAAAAATCTCACCCTTCCTTGTACATTGGACATATCACATCTTAAAAGACTAGTCACATGTTCTCTAGTAATCTTTAATCTTTTTTTTCTTTGTCCAAAACCTTCTGTTAAGTTTACTACATCTCTCATTTGTTTTACTCGTGCTCTTAATCCTATTGGAGTTTCTTTTAAAGTCTGAAGCTGACGAGTTTCTTGTTTTAGAGATGCTATTTGGTTTTCAAAGTTCTAAAATTCTTGTTGCATTTGAAGACAAAACAATTTTGAGATATGAATGTAATGTGTATGATCAATGTGTAAATGAGATAGCTTAGAACTATATCCTAGTAAGCCATCAACCCCATCACCAATAAATCTCATCAAATCATGAGGTGTGTAAAAAAGATGGATACCTTCCAGTGCTAGTATATGGTGGATACAAGCTCCCATATGTCCATATATCAATGTGTTCCTTTCCCTTGTTGCGAAGTTGTTGTGCTTCATTTGCAGTTGTAACTGGTCTTTGATAAACACTCCGCGTAGTCGCATATTCTTGGCTTAGCTTAATGTTCAAGTGAAACTTGTGGTTATCACTAATGGAAGATGTATTAATCATTGTAAGTAATGAACACACAGAAAGTATAATGGAAATAACATAGTAGCAGAACAAGGTGCATCAGAGAAGAAGAGATAAAGCTCGTGAAAGGTGAGAGAAAAAAGAGAGATTGAGTGATTCAAAAGTGGAAACAACTCTTTGCCGCAAAGTGAAGTAAATGAGAACAAATTTCGAGGTGAGCCACAAAGGAATGTGAAGAAAACGATATCTTTTTGAATATTTAGAGATATGTACCTAGATACGCTTTAGATTGCGTAGATATGCTTTAAATGACCAAAACGGACAAATTTGAAGCCGTTTTGACCATAAACGGCTCTGCTAATTAGTAAGTTAACCAATTCCTTACACAGCCCTTCTTGAGTCATTTTTGGCCCTAATGAAGTGATTTCACATATGTACATACACATGCATGGTGCATTGAATAAAGGATTGCCCATTTTCCAGAGCCAGGTGGTTACGTGGGGCCCACATGTGTACAGGTAGGACAACATGTACATAGTGCATCGAATTTCATTATCACCAGTACCAGTATGTTTTTTCTATAATAATGAGGAGTTGCTAGCCCGTAAAACTTCTCGAGGAAGCCATTTGCCGGCCGACGCCATGAGGTAAGCAAGCGTGTCAAGTGGCATCCAGTGGCGTCAGGAGGTCGAATGGGGTCAATACTTGCACATAGGTAAGCGAGGACACAACGTGGGTGTTTTCTTGTGATAATTATGCAAAAAGATCATCATGAGGACTATATTTGGGGCCCACTTCACGTGGTTTCAAGATGAATTATTGGAAAAAGCTGAGTGCCAGGTGTGCGGATGATGCAAATAGGTATCAAAAATGCACTACGTCGCTAGTTTTTGGCTTGTTCGGGGTCCGTTTGAGGTCAACTAAAAGGCCAAAGGTTCCCAAGTGATAAATTGAAGTGTGGACACTAAAAAACCTAAGAGAATACCAGAGAAAACATGGAGAGAAGAGGAGGAACAGCCGCAAGTGAGTTTTTGCTATTTTTGGAGCCTGTTTTGGCCATAAACTGCTCATCTGAGGTCGGATTTGAGCACTTTGATATTGTAGACTGGGATTTTTGGCCTCTCTAGACGCAATGGCGCTGTCCATTTTGCAAAATTTCTCACTTTTTCTTGCTATTTTGGTTGTGTTAGTTTCTCCTATGAGCGAAGTCTCTGCTCCAATTTGTGATGGTATCTTGTATATTCCATCCATATTGTGTGAGCTATTTGCCCCATTGATGTTGGCCCAAGCTCAATTATATCTAAACATAAAAAATTATCCTCTTTTGAGCTGAGTTTTTTGGGTGTGTGTGTGTGTGTGTGTGTGTGTGTGTGTGTGTGTGTGTGTGTGTGTGTGTGTGTGTGTGTGTGTGTGTGTGGGGTCAATTGGGTAGTCTCTCTCCTCTCACTTTATCGGTGTATTCCCTGTCTCGGCCAGGTGGGTTGTGTAGGGTGAGTGGTGCCCCATAATGTGTGTGTGTGTATCATCCCAAGAGTGCGTGTCAGGTAATTATAGAGGCGTTGTGTGTGTTTCCATCCCGTTCACATTCTTTTGGTGCCCCCACGGAGGATCTTCTTCAAGTACCTTCAGCTTCGGGATTACAGGTTGCAGATCACAGATCACCAATTACAGGCTACAAGTTACAGGTACAGGTGATTCACACAAGTACAGGTAGATGGAGTAGAGTGATATAATGGCAGCGGAGTCACTTGCAGTCGCTGTGGGTATGCATCATTTGGCACCTGTTTGAGTGCATTGTCTTCTGGTATTGTACGTTACTTGTGGAAACTGCCATTGTACACCTTTGTGGAGCCATACTTGGTTTTATTTGGCAGTCCCAGCCATTTCTGAGACTTGGTCTGGAAGATAGTCATTTCTGAGACTTGACTATACGAGGTTTGCATAAGCTTTTGTGGGAGGTTCGATAGCGTGAGGTTTTATTGAGCTGAGGGATTCTCAAATGTGAGATCCTTTTGGTGATACAAGTGGTTGGAGCACCCTTTTCATGACTTCGCCATAGGCTATGTACTAGTGATTCCTACTTGATGCTCGAGTTCTATTGTTGGTAGGTTATGCATACATATACAGTCTATATTTTGGGTTCTTATTGCTCTACTTCTGGGGAAACTCTGCCAAAATTTTTCCAAGTTGTAATGGATGGTTTTTTGGTCTTTTAGCCATTTATGTTGTTATGCTATTGAAATTTTGGCAAAATCAGAGGATAAGTCAGATGTGCCTTCTTTGGAGTTGCATGGTTGGCTTTAATGGATGATCAAAACGGACCTCAATTCACTCCTTTTCATTTAACACAAAGAATCCAAATAAACGTTCATGTGTCATGGAAGATTTTTTTCCAGCAGTGCATAGTCTTTATGTTCGGGCCAAGAATATTAAGAGAGATACTGGAATGTCCTTTGCCTGTTGTAATTTTGATGATTAACTATGAAAACTCATTTGATGTGCATGTGTTTGTCCTTATCTAAAGTTGAGCTCCATTGAAGTTTTTGGGGATTGAGGCAGTAAAAAGCTTGCACGTGTGTTCGAAGGGGTTCTCAAAGCATTGAAACTTGGGTAGCCATGGCTTTCTCTTATCCGGAATTTCATGGAAGAAGTGATGAAGATGTGGAATACTTTTCGGAGAATATGGACGTTGCCTACATTAGCAATCAGATATACGATCCTGCACAGATGTTACATCTTCTCCAAATCTGTTTGAAGAGTGATGCATGAGTTTGGTCCAAATCATTTGAAGAGGAGTTGCGTGCGGTGGATCCACCTGTGAGATTAAGTTGGGACAATCTAAGGCATGGATTGGAAGTGGAGTTTGTGAAGACAGAAGATCCTAATAAAGTGTGGCAAGAAGTACAGGCTTTGGTGCAAAGGTAAGGTGATCCAGTAGATGCTTACATATGTAAGTTTTCAATGGCATGGGAGAGGGTGTGCAAGACCTTAGCACCACAGGTACCCCCACCTGACATGATGAAGAAGGATAGGTTCTTGGCTGGTCTTTGGGAGAATATACGTTGGAGAGTGGAGCTAAAGAAGCCTAGGACATATGAAGATGCACTAGAGGTAGCAATGAACAAAGAGTGGAAGCTAAGAAGAATGAGTCAACTAGGAGTAGAATATTTATCCATGAGGTCTGAATTTCATCCTATGGATTCTTTGCAAGGTCGCATGCCAGGGGTTCATCACGAACCAGTGGTTTCTGTTACTCCTCACGTTATGCCAGCAGTGGTCACCACAGCAGTGAAAGATGATGGGCTAAGGCAAGACATGAGGAAAGTGGTAGATTTAATGAAGAATCTTAGCCTAAACATGCTAGGTAATGTGGGAAATAATCGAGGTCAAGGGAGGTATGCAAATCAGCCAGGAGGTGAAGAAAGACCCAGGAATGGTGATGGACAAAGAAATGGTAGGTTTTGGAGGCAAACGCCCAAGTGTTATAATTGTGGAGAGTTGGGCCACATCAGCCCGCAATGTGATAAGACACCAGGAATGGGAGGATACATGTATCCATTGCCAAGACAAGTGCTAACTAGGTCAAATGATTATGGCATCGAAATTAAGGGAGAAGAAAAAACCAGTGGATTAACCCAGGAGGAAAAGGGAAAGACAAAAGTGATAAGTGTGGTCACCTTGGAGAAGGCAACAAAGTTGGAGGATACATTAGTGATGCCTATTGGGAAGAGGACCACACAGGATAAGGAAGGAAGAAGTGCCCCAGGTCCTAGCAAGAAGAAGGGAAAGAGCCATGACGACGAAGATGTCAAGGCCAAGAGAAAAAGAAGGGCTCGTCGCAAGTTTCATGTTTCAGATTTTCCACTAGGGGATGGGCAATTAAGCTATAACTTGAAGGAGAATATGACAAGCAGGAAAGCCGATGTTACTTTTGGGCAGCTTATAGAGCTGGTGCCTAAGCAAAAGCGACAGTGGAAGAGGATGGTTAACCCAATGGAGAAAGAACTAGAGAGAGGTTCAATGAAGGTGTTGGCATTGGATGAACTACCAGACATTTGCCCAATAGTAGATGTGTGGCACAAAAGAAAAAATATAGGACAAGTTTATGTTGATGGTGGAGCCCAAATATGTGCCATAACACACTCATGCGTTGAGAAGATGGGTCTTATAGTGATTGAGATGTCAGGCTTTTGGATAAGATTGGCAAACCATCAAAAAGTAAAACTTTTGGGTGTTGTAAAGAGCTTAGAAGTGGAGGCATATGATGCAAAGGTAGTGGTTGATTTTCATGTGATGCCAGTGGGGTTGGGAGCATATCCTATTATACTGGACAGACCATGGTTACGTGCAGTGGTAGCTGTTCAAGATTGGAGACGTGGTACAATTAGCCTCTATGGAAAGACAGGTGCCAAGAATCTATATAATATGGATACAAGGAAAGATTGGAAGATCTTTATGAAGATGAGGATGAGTCTAGTGACTGATGAGGACAGTGATAGTACTACCAGCAGTGATGAGGATGTTGATGTTGCATTTTTTTTTATGGACAAAGAAATCCATGAGTCTGGTTTAGTTGCATTTGCAAATGAGATTGAAGATGAAATTGAAGGGCCTTATGAAGTGATTGAAGGGTTGATGCAAACCAAGGTTGAATTTTCAAAGAAGCAAGAATTGATGACACAAATTATCAGTGGAGACCTCTCAGCTATGGATAAGGAGATATATTTGCACATGCTGGCTAGTTTTCTTGATTCGTTCATTACTTCATATGAAGAGATTAGAGGGTTCAAAGGAGAAGAGATTCATATAGAGTTGAAAGAAGGTGCTAAGCCACTGCGGCAAAGGCTAAGAAGGATGGGTAAAGAGCAGCTGAAAGCCTTGAGGGAAGAGGTGGACAAGTTATTGAAGGCAGGGTTCATAGTCCCAGTGGAAACCACAGAATGGGTGAGTCCAGTAGTAGTCAGTCGAAAGAAGGATGGGAAGTGGAGGATTTGTGTAGATTTTAAACCCTTAAATGCAGCCACTAAGAAGAACCCATATCCTCTTCCATTCATTGATCAGATCTTGGATTCAGTGGTAGGTTATGAGAGGTACAGTGTGTGTGATGGTTTTTCAGGCTATTTTCAATTGAAAATTTCTCTTAACACTAGAATGGTAACATGACACTTTTATGTCCTTGGACACTTTTATGTCCTTGGACACTTTTGTGTCCTGTTAAGTGACCATTTTGCTTGAATTATTTGAAGAGTACGAAAATGAATTTCTAGATGCTATATATCCACAAAGTTGCCTTATGAGCTGAAAAAAAATTAGCTTTTTTTTATATTATCGATCTCACCATTAACCTTACTCTTGCACAACATTTTTGAACCTAAACTGTGTGAAAAAACGGGTCCTGTTTTTGGCTTTTTTTCAATTTTTGGCAACTATACCACTCTAAACTTCATGTTTGTGAGGTTTAGATGGCTAGAGGTTAGGCCTTCATAGTTCTCAACATGTTTTGATGCTTGTAGGGAGAGCTAAGTGTTAAAATTGAAAGTTATGACCAATTTACAAGAATTGCATAATCCTGTTTTTTGGCCAAAATTAGCACTTTTATGATTTTTTTGGTGGCTTTCTTGATATCAAAATTCAATTTTTATTGTGTAAGTGTAATGTATAACATAAAGCTAATCTTCCTTGAGTTTTGGGGAACCTAATATGCTATATAGCATAGTATATGATGATGGTTGAGTTTTTTGATTGTTGAAGAATACGATACATTTTAGAGTAGCAAGTATAACATTCTCAATATTGTTAGTTTCTTAGGCCAATTGTGTGTATTTTGTAGGTAGTGACCATATCTAATCATAGACTACAAACTTGGCTAGATATTGAGTAGTTTCTATGGGTTTCTAGAGGTCATAATGCTAGACCCAGTTTTTTCATGTTTGTTGTATTTAATTAGCACTTTATCATTGCCCCCAAGGTTCCAATTGTAAGAGATCCATTATCCTTTTGACATGCTCCATGGCTCCTTTTGTATCCAAAGGCCCAAAGGGAACTAAGAAAACATGTATATAGTATCTGTATTGAGCGTGACTATAGAAACTTTGATGATAGGTCCGCAGAATGGCAAAAATGCAACTTTTTTGTACCTATTTTTTTTGCCCAAAAAAAAATTAGTGAGGTCAAAGCAACCATATGTTTTGGTCACCAACCCATTTAAGTTAATGGGGCATTTTATCTCATGTCCTACAAAAATCTCCACTTTTATTTATATGCAATCAACCGTAAGAAATTGCTGTTTTGGGCAAAATGCATTGGTCCATCAACTTTGGAGGCTTGTAGTGACCAAGGGATGAGAAAAATTACAAGTTTCTCATTTTTTCCATATGTAGTAGTTATTGAACTATAAGCTCATGAAAGGATTTCGCAAAATGAGTGGATCTACTATGGTTTTGGAATTTTTTCCCAAAACCCTGAAAGGACACTTTTATGTCCTCTTAGGTTACCATTCTAGTGTTAAAGACCGAACAAAGATAGCTTTTATTACGCCATGGGGTTGTTATTGTTACACGGTATTGCCATTTGGGTTAACAAATGGACCATCCTTCTATCAAGAGAGAGCAAATTGGGTATTGGAACCATTCATTGGTAGTTGTGTTAAAGCTTTTATGGACGACTTCTATGTCTACAGCAGTAGGGTTGAACACCATGAGAAGTTGCAAATGTTAATGGCTCGATATGATGAATGTGGAGGACAACAAATCCAAAGAAATGTCCTTTAGCACAACCAAGGGTGAGTTATTGGACCACATGGTGTCAAAAAATGGCATTGAGGCTGATCTCGACAAGGTTAAGTCTATTATTCTTCTTCCATCACCTACGAGTACAAAGCAATTGGCAACCTTTATACACAAAGTGAAGTACATGGCGCGGTTTATTCCATTGTTTTTGCACATCCTTTATCCATTACAACAAGTGGCAAAGCATGATCCATTGCAATGGGATGAAAAGTGTGAAGAAGTGTTTCAAGAGGTGGAAGAGGTGCTAGGGGGGTTGTCAGCCATGCAGGCTCCTGATTGGGAGAAAGCATTTTATGTAAATCCATCAATCGGGGATGATGCCATTGGAGCCATGCTATTGCAAAAGGGGAAGGGCAACCATTATATGAGGCCAGTGTATTCTGCAAGCCGAGTGAAGTTGGTAGCAGAGAGAAAATTCTCGGAAGTAGAGCTTGTGATAGCCAATGTAATATTTTCTATCAACGATTTCGTCATTACTTGCTACCACGACCTTTTGTTTTCTTAACAAGTTACATCTTTTTGCCACAGTTAATTAATGGCACTAACTTGTCAAATGTGGTCAAGAAATGGGTAATTGAGATGCAAGAGTTTGATCTCTCTTTTTTAGTGGAAGACAGTACAAGAGCTACCCTAGCTGATTTGTTGACTTACAAGGAGAATCCACTCCTTGTTAAGGAAGAGGTGATGAGAAGGGTAGTTGAAGAAGTGCCATAGATCAGCAATGCACATATGTTTTTCTTTGATAGCTCATACAGACAGAGCCATGATGCAGCTTCAGGGGGTATAGCACTTTACGATCCAGAGGGGAAGCTAGTATGCAAGGGAGGGTTCAAATTGGATGCACATAGTAACAATGAGGCTGAATATGCTACTTTAGAAGCCGGATTACACATTTGTTTGAAGCATGGGATTAGAAGGTTGAGCATAAAAGGTGATGCCTTGTTAGTTGTGAAGCAAGTGTTGGGTGTGTGGAAGAGCAAGAACACCTCATTGAAGGAAATGTGTTTCATAATTAAAGGCATGTTAAAAAAGTTTGAAGCATGGCGCATCAGACATATTGTACATGCTCTAAATGGAGAGGCACATGAAGCAGCTCAAAGCATGATTGGGGAGCTATTTGCGTTGAGGACCAATTTACCTCTTTATCATGGCCGGAAAAGTTTGGCTCAAGAAGAGGAGTTTTTGCTAACAGGAATCATTCCAAAGCACATTCACAAGTCTAAGAAGTACGGTTTTGTGCGTAGAGCATCCAAGTACAAATTGATTAACAGGAATCATTCCAAAGCACATTCACAAGTCTAAGAAGTATGGTTTTGTACATGAAAAGGGCTGATCTCGTGTCTAGACGTGTACCTTGGCGGGAGGAGCTTTATCGAGTGTTGGAAGAGAATCATGAAGACGCATGTGGCGGACATTTTGCTCTAAAGATCACCTTGCATAAGATCTTGCAAGAGGGGTATGTATGGCCGAGTTTGCACAAGGATGTTCACCATTGGTGTAGGTCTTGCAATAGGTGTCAAGCATTTGGGAAGAGAGTGTTGAAGCCAGAGCTACGAAAAACCATCATGGCGTTTGATGAGTTTGAAAAGTGGGGGATTGATGCAATAGGCCCGTAGCAGGGGCAAAAGCTATATTTTGACTGCAGTTGACTATCTCTCTAGATGGGCAGAGGCTATAGCAGTAAAACAAATCACTGCAAAGAATGTGGCAAAATTTGTGTACGATGAAATATATTGCATGTTTGGGGTGGCACTGGAGCTACTTTTGGATAAGGGGCCAGGATTTAGAGCTAAACTGCTAGACTTTTTATGCGCAAAGATGAAGATTAGGCACCATCATACCACTCCTTATTATCCCCAATGTAATGGCTTAAATGAAAGATTCAATGGTGAGTTGGTATAAATTCTTTCAAAAGTGACCAAGCACCAAGGAAAGAATTGGGATTTGCAATTTCCTAGTGCATTATGGGCTTACCGTACTTCGGTGAAGACAAGTACAGGGTTTACTCCATTTCATTTGGTATATGGAAAGGAAGCACTATTGCCTATGGAAGTAGAGTTGCTTGCGGTCAAGATGGTAGAGAAGGTGCTTGGGCCGCCTAGTGATGCATTCAAAGAGAGGCTCTTACAATTACAAGAGGTTCAGCTGGATAGGATGAGCGCATTGCAGCATTATGGGCAAATGCAAGATAGGGCTTTAGAAAAGATAAATGAAAAGGTCAAAATTAAGGGTATCAAGAAACGTGACTTGGTTTTGTGCTACAACAGTAAACTGGACAAGACATTCCAAAAGAAGTTTCAAATTAAGTGGGAAGGCCCTTTCAAGGTAGTGGAGTGTTTTCTGAATGGTACATATCAGCTGGCTAACCTGGATGGGATTTTACATAAGTCGAGGGTAAATGGATTGCATCTTAAATTTTATCATGCTAGATTGATGATGGTGGAGCAAGATGAGCTGTCTGCAGAACAAGTAATGTATGTGAGGGATGAGGAGACCTATGACGCGGCGAGTCTCATGTCTCTTTTTGCTGCTGCTGATCATGAATGATCTAGCAGGCTAGGGGATGGGAAAATTATCTTAGGAGCTATTTGCCGCATTGGTGTTGGCCCAAACTCAATTGTATCTAAACATCATAAATTCTCCTCTTTTGAGCTGATGTTTTTGGGTGTGTGTGTGTGTCTGTGTTGTGGGGGCAATTGGGTAGTCTCTCTTCTTTCACTCCATCAGTGTGTTCCATGTCTCGGCCAGGTGGGTTGTGTAAGCCGAGTGGTGCCCTATAATGTGTGTGTGTATCATCCCAAGAGTGTGTGTTGGGTAATTATAGAGGTGTTATGTGTTTCCATCCCGCTCACACCGGGTTAGTTTGAATCCCCCGTTTGATCTTGCTTGTTGGGTAGTATCCTCTAGTACCTGCAACCTGTCAAAAGTTTGCTTGATAGCTGTGAGCTTATAGCCATTCTTGTTAGTTCTTGCTTTTAATCGAAAAAATTTAGCTAGTTTGTTTTTTTAGTAGCACACAATTTCTCACACAACATCAACAATTGAGGTCCAATTTCAATTTTGAAAGATCCACCAGGGTACTGTGGACTAGCTCTTTGTGTGGTGAAATTTTGCTTATGTTATGACTCAGAGAGGTACATGGATCGTGATCCATGTTGGGAAGCCAAATGAACTTTTGCTGATGCCTTCAGGTTCAGCGGGGTTAGGAGGTCTTATGGTATCCACATTTTTAGAAATGAACCTCTGGATTGGAAGCTAGGTTAATTCTGTCACTTTGCGAGAGCTCCTGCCAACCTTGGGCTTTTGGAATGGTTTTTTGCATCCAAATTCAATTTTAAAAGGACCACTAGACTCTGTGTGATGCCCTCTAGCTATGGTGCCAGTTTGGTATCAAAATGTGTCAGGCGAACATGGATCGCGATCCATGTTCTTTAGTGTCAGTATGCACTGAAACCTAACCCACAGCTAGTCCTTGGCCTACTGATGCTGGCTATATGGTTTTTGAATGTTTTGGAGTTTTTTAGGTCAGCCAAAAGTCAATTTTAGGGTTTGTTCCAGTGGTTTCCCCCTTGATCTGATTTTTGCCCCCTTTTGAACTTTTCTAATAAGGGTCCCTTGGGAGAAAATGCTTCAATTGTTATCAATTTTCTACTTACCCAATATCAGCTCAAAATTCCAAAAAGGTACATGGATTGCGATCCATGTTTGGCAATATTTTGGACTGATACTTTGTGAGTTGGTGACACAAGGTCTAGTGATGTTATTCCCCAAATCTTTTGGATTTGATCAGAGCAAGATTTTGTGTCTGTTTTGTGGTTTTTTGCAAACAACTCCTTTTTTGGTATTTTGATAAGGTTTTTTTACTTTTTGTCTATGGCTCCTTTTGGAAAAGTTGTCCTCCTAGTAATCAGGAGTACACTGGTCAAATCTTACTGTCAGATGTCTACCTGGAACATGGATCGCGATCCATGTTGGGAAGCATCTGGTCATGATTTTTGGTTATATTGGTTTCCCGATTCTAGTTGATCCCAATTCTCTTCCCTTTTTGAATTTGGACAAGTAAAAGTTCATTTTTTCTCTATTTTACTCAATTCCCAAGGTTTTTCTCTGCTCACCCGAATTTCTTGATTTTAGTGATCTTTAGCACTCTATTTCTAACCAAACTCAAGGTTCTGATGCCTGAGAGCCTGTTCTAAGCAAGGGAAACAGTTTTAGCACATTTTGCCAAAAAGGTACATGGATCGCGATCCATGTTGGACAGGCCAATTGGAAGTTTTCTGCACAGTCTGTTTTTAGCAAGTGTTCTTATCCCCTTTTTGAAGATTTTGCTAGGTTTGATTCAGTTTTGAAGCTCTGACCATCAATTCTTCAACTTTTTAGAGTTATGGTCTTCAACACCAAAATAAGGTTTTTGATAGTTTTTTCCTCGATCCTTTTGGCCCCAAATGATAGTGTAGTTTGTTTCCTAACCTACTCCTATAAACTGAAATAAATCTGCAAATATAAATAAACTTAACAATATAAAAACAATAACGAAGTGTGTGGTGGAACAGTCCTTTCCAAGCATGGAAAAACCAAAGAACAAAATACTCTCTTGTACTTTATTCATAGCTTTCTTTGTTCTTAAGGAGTAGCACTGGCTAGTCTCGGACTCCAGTCTCTACCAAGCACTAAACCTACGTCTAGCTGCTTCATTGGCTATGTGTAAGCGGAGTGGGTGTCAAAAGCTTTGAAGGGAGATTTTTTTGTACACCAAGTCACTCACCACCTAAGGATCAGTTTCCCTGGAAACGGTGCCAATGTTAGCGGGTCGCCGCGACGGACGTCTGTAGCATAGCTCCTTTGTACTAACATAATGTCAATATGCAAGGAAGCGACTCGGGATGGGGCACGAAGACTTAATGAGAGTGTCGATCTCACCAAAGTGAACTCAAAGGGCTACTCATTCTACGCCAAAATCAAATCGACCACTTCCTAGTCAAAAAATCAGTATGCGTCCAATCTCACCGCTCTAGGTCATCACGCCTTTTCATCATCCAAACGAATTCAGAATGCAAAGAAACTTAAGGAGAGGTATCAGAATACCTAGGGGCACAATCCTATCAATTTTTGTCACCATCTACAAAGGTACATAAATCACGATACATCACAAAAAATGTGCAAAAAGCTAAAACAAAACTACTCAAAAAGGTCCCCCTTAAGCATAGAAACACTTATCCATGGTCAAAATATCAAAAAACAACCATTTTTTAACCTTCAAATCAATGCATTTAGCTTACAATCAAAGCATCGCAAACCACCGTAGAATTGAAAATGATTATACTTAAATTGTAGAGCAAGAGACAAGGAACACAATGTGCTATTCGGAAATAGATTTTGATTACCAGTCCAAGAGAAAAGAAGATAACAATTTGTAGCAGCAAGAAGCTCTCGAAGTGAACGTTTTTCAAATCGTCCAAGCTAATGATATCTCTTTTGTCCAAACTAAGGGTTTTGACTTAAAGGTTAAGGGAGCTTTTGCACGGCCATTCAGCCACTTACAAGGGTGTAGACTTAGAGAGGTTGAGAGGGTATGTCAAATTACATTACATTTACAAGTCATCATAGGCTGAACTACACGGCTTCCTTCAAAAAATTGAGTGAGTGTTTACAGGGTTTGGTGTGCATCCGCTTGTATCCACCAAACAGATGCCTCGACCATCGAGTGCGTACACGGTGACCACCGCACCAACCAAGGGAGCCTTGTCTTTGAGACTAAAGAGGACCTCACGGCACTTCTAAAACAAACTCACCTTCTAAAGGGTACAACCATCTGCATTAGTGAAGCTCTAACACCCATGCAACTCAAGATGAAGAAACAAGAGTCGCAGAAAGTAAGAGAAGCACGGGCTGCAAATAAATGGGCCATCTACCATGGTGGTAGAGCCATCATTGAGGAGTTTTGGGCACAAAAACCCCCATAGCATCCTCTTGGATACTCTCCACCCCTTTTTTTCCATAGCAACCTTTATCGCATAAGCGACATGTGTTGCAATTTTGTTGTAAACACCCCCAACAATTTTTCTTCCCCTCACTTTTCTTTC
This sequence comes from Adiantum capillus-veneris, assembly GCF_014529385.1. Lineage (NCBI taxonomy): Eukaryota > Viridiplantae > Streptophyta > Polypodiopsida > Polypodiales > Pteridaceae > Adiantum > Adiantum capillus-veneris. The sequence continues at coordinate 63,195,137 of NC_140949.1, read as the reverse complement.
TTGCCACACTTGCCTTGGCCGTTGTAAATTTGACACCCTCTTTGTTAGAGGAGTGATTTTGTATGCCCGTTTTTTTAACCCATGGGTCATATTTGACCTTTGAGGATGATAATGAATCTCTCTCTCTCTCTCTCTCTCTCTCTCTCTCTCTCTCTCTCTCTCTCTCTCTCTCTCTCTCTCTCTCTGGCTCAAGTTTTAAAGGTGAAGCTTGCTTCAAATAGAAGAAGACATCTGTCTTTTGGAATTCAAAATCTTGATGAGGACAGTCAGAGTAGAGGAGAATACGACAACAACGCTTATCGGCTCAAAACGTGCAGGGGACTGCTGCTCAAAACTTGGGACAAGACCTTCTCACCTTTCAACTTGGGACAACCACCCTCTCACAATATACTCCCCACTTAATAAGAAACCCACCCAATCTCCACAGAAGGCTGGAAATGAAGACATGTGACAAGGCTCCCCCTCTCCCCCTTCGGCCACCTCTCCCTCTCTCTTTTTTCATGCAGTCTCTCTCTGTGGGCACACTCAGATGCAAGACACAATGTCGGAGGTGGATGGATAAAGGAGGAGTCGACAAGTGTCAAGGGAAGGGGGGAATCTCTCCCCCTTTTATAATAGTATAGATATAATCACGAGTAATTTATATATTACAAAGAGCCCCACTTAAATATTGTGAAAGGTGCACCTTGCATATCAACAATTTGACATAAAATAAAATGAGAAAGAAGTAAAATAACAACAATAAAATTTTAATTCAAAACATAAAAAATATTTTAGTATTGTTTTATTAAAAAATATATAAACTTAATAAACATACTAAAACAAGATAGTGAAATGAATTTTTATGAAGATTTTAAATGAAAGTACCTTTATCAGTATCTCATGTCATGGGATCAAACTCTTATCAATACACTTTTTTTTTAAAAAAAAAGTTATTCGACTCTAAAAAAAATAGCATTTAAAAAAGACTATCATGTCTTTCTATTCACAAAACTTTCAAGCCCCTTGGGACATTTGTTAAACAAGGTGAAGGGGCACTAAAAGGCCTCCTAAGTCAGGGGAGGAATGAGATTTATGGAAAGTAAATTTAAATGAGTGCCTACAATCACATAAAATTTTTATTGTGTTTTAATGTAAAACTATATTATCTATTATACATATATAATCACAAATGGTTTATATATTAAAAAAGGCCCCACTTCAATAATGAGGTGAATGATGTACATTGCACATTATTTTGAAAATAAACTAAAATGAAAATAAAAATAAAAGTATACATTATATTATTCATTATACATACACAAGCTAAATTCACAACAGTTGGCGGCAAAAATCTTGTACTCTTTCTTTCACCTCTCTCTTCATTCACAAGGGATAGAGGCAGCTGTATAAAATTTATTATGTACAATTTTGATGTCCAATGAGCTGTAGTGTAGTGGTAGTGTTGTTGAGTATGTAGCTGTTGGATTCAATTCAATCCCACTATTCCACGTTCTGTGCTGAAAAGTGAACGGTAGAACTGCTCTTCCGAGGGGGCGAAGACTTGCTAATTTTTTTGTAGGTCCAAAAAAGTATAATTTTCTTTTGTGCCAGTGGATAGACTGTAGGATGAAGGCACATTCCTTTTGGAATGTCTTTCATTGGCTCTCGTGAACCCAAACATAATCTCAAATGATGCATATATTAGAAAAAGCTCCACTTAATTAGTAAGGTGAAACGTGCATATTACACATTATTGTTTGAATACAAAAAAAGCAATAAAATAAAAAACACATGAAAAACTAAAACAATAAAATATATTAATGTTGTCATTAAAAAAGATAGATTTAATAAGCATAGAGAATAATAAATCAATTTAATAATTTAATAAATGAATCTTGGTACAGTCTTTAAATAAAAAGACTCTTTACAACTGAGAGTAAAATAAATAAAAAATTTGAATCGATACTTCGCATCATATATGGATCAAACTCCTATGCATAGTCTTTAATCCTTTGTGCTTTAGTCTTTTTCAACATGCCAAAAAAAAATGAAAGCATCTTTGGGAAATAACCTTTGAAAGGAAATGCTTTCTTTCTCTTCAATTTTTAAAGCTACACATATCGAGCGAACAAATTTGAACCACCTTCACTCATATGGATACTAAGGCCTTTAGTATGCCAAAAGAAAAATGAAAGCGTCTTTGGGAAATAGCCTTTGAAAGGAAATGCTTTCTTTCTCGTCAATTTTTAAAGGGACACACGCCAAGCAAACAAATGTTATGGATACTAAGGCCTTTAGCAGGACAACAATGAAAATTGAACCACCTTCACTCATATTGCACTAAGGCCTTTAGGAGGCCAAAAGTCTCTCACTACTCATGAGTATGTGCACATAATGAAAGGGGAGTTTAGAGAATAGATAGAGAGATAAGGGACATAGAGAGTATCTTCTTTACATCATTATGCTCAAAAGGTGTATATTATAGTCCATGTAATGAAAAACAAGAAGGCTTTTCAAATGTCACTCGTCATACCAAAGATTTTCTATTTGAAAAGTTTTCTATTGGAAAAGTGATACCATGATGCATACGTTAAAGAATAAAGCAATGCCACTAGCTTTGATTTGGCATATGCCACCGGCTTTAACTTGGAATATGCTCCAAATGTCTTTCCAAAAAATAATAAAAGGGAGTCATGAATAGTAAGAGGATTTTACAACATTCCGTTGGTGACATTACTCGAAGACAACATTGTACAAGGAGACATTCAAGGGTTGTCTCTTTCTAACAACGACCAACTTTTGGTGAAGCTATTTGCGGATGATTCCATTGTATTCCTTAAAACTTGCCCTCAAGTAATCAGGAAGGCTTTGGAGATTGTGCAAACATATGCCATTGCGTCAGAATCAAAGTGAAATATTGAAAAATCAAGATTAATTTTGTTATCAGAAAACAACACGCTTGATCCATCAATGTGGCTTGGAGAGATAGTGTCAAAATGGAAGATATTATGGCCCCTTCGAGGGTGGATGTAACCCACAAGGAAAGATTCATATGGGTCTTGGATAAGGTAAGGAGCAAGATGAGAAGGTGGGAGCATGTTCTTCTTCCTTTCGCAAGAATAGTAAAAGTGATCAATTCATTTATGCTCCCTTACATAGCCTTTAATGGTCCGCTACTAAAGTTAGCCAAATACAGCTGGAAAGAGTTCTTGAAACTGGTGAAGACATTCTTATGGAAAAACAACACTAAAGACTCGACGCTCTGGCAACATGCAAGATGGGAATCTGTTGCGAGACCTATAGAGCAAGGTAGTATTGCGATCCTTCACCCTAGTACTCATGGGGAGACCCTATGTGCCAAGTTTGTGGTAGCATTTACGAAGCACGACCAGGCATGGGCTATTATGACAAACAGTGCCAAACTCTGCTCGCAAGGTGGCCAGTGGAAAGGGCTTGAGATGCGAACAAGTTGCTTGCCCCTCGGTGGACTTACCTGAAGCTTGGGGGTTCAACAACCGAGTTAGTTTGAAAATGCAATAGAGCAGCAAAGGCCTTGGAGTGGGAGAGATACCTAAATATTTTCATAGTTTTATAACCCACTGGTCCCTTGGATTTCTAAGGCAGGAAGCGTCCATTTGTGCCCATTTTGGAGGGAAATTGCCAAAAAATATTAATAATAAAGGACTACGATTGGCCAGCTTTGGGATAGCATGAGCAGAAGATGAAAAGGAACATACCAACTTGCCTCCCAATTTCATCTCAATGACTGAAATACCGATGGACAATAGAGCATTAGAACGATTAGATAGACTTTGGCTACCTGCCTGCAAACCCAGATTCGAGTGGAAAGCTTAGCAGTGCCCCACATATAGACATTTCCTTAAACCGCAAATCCAGTACGTGTACAATACGCTGATGATCTCATCGGATTGGTTTTTCCCCCCAAACAAGCAGTGGGGCAAGAAATGACCGGTATCAACATGGGTGACAATTGCAAAGCACATATGGTGCCCACAGTGGACGCTTAAGATGAAGATTTTCCTGTGGAAGGTCCTTTGGGGAGCCTTACCTACTGGTGTGAAGGTTCTAGCCAGAGGAATTGGTCCAGATAGATGCTCGCAATAATGCAGAATGGCTAGTGTGGACCTCCCTCACTTATTCAAGGAATGCCCGGGGATTTGTGGCCTAGCAAGGAAGATTTGCAAATGGGTTCAAAACACCTGGAAGATAGGTTTCTTCAAAAAGAATCTCTTCCTGGGTGGGAAGGTGATCAAGAGTCAAGTGCTACTACTAATTGGCACGTAAATTATTAGATTTTTCTACTTCAAACATGCAGAGAAGGCCAAGAACTATTTGGTCTTCAAGAACACCCTGGAATTAGTTAGGTTCAATGAGATTATACAAGAAAGCAAGGAAGCACTTGTGACCATTGGGAAACCGATGAATTCTGATGAATGGAACGACAATTGGTGCCACATTGATTGATTATTATTTGGGCCCCTGCTCTTGTCAAAGTTGGGTTATCTAAGTTTTCTTTTTTTTTAGTGTCCGAGGCGGTCCCTTTTAGCCAATGTATCTATGATTGCTGGGAGACATCATGGATCGATATGAGCATGAATAGAGTTTGTACTTTTTTTGTTATGCTAATATAATCCACTCACCATTGTGAGTTCTGCCAAAAAGAAAAAAAGATTTTTACAACGTTGCTCAAATGCCACTTTTTTTTAATGTTCCTTGATGGAGAGGCTCTCTAAGTAGTTGTGACCAACGATTTTTTTGGGACTTAATTAAGGGGACTCACAAGTGGCAACAAGTTTGTAATTCCGCTTCATGGAAACTCTCATTTTTTATTACTCAAAATGTCCATAGATTCCTCCATTCCTTGCCTTGTAGGAGGAGTAAAACTCCAAATGTACCGCAGGTTTTGAAGTCTCGCAGCACACATGAGAGATTTGAATACACTACTCTAGCCAATGTGCATCCAAAGCAGTTTGCTTGCAAGACGTACTTCAACCATTAATAAAAAATCTTATTTTCCCCAACTCCATGCGGCATTGTCGCTTCCTCCCAAGTGTCGTGTTATGTCCTACTCTATTGGCTCCCGTGCATCGTGTTCCACCTTGGCTAGCTGCTTGTCCTACCATGTGCCACCTTCCTCTCCCTACTTGTCGTCTCGTCGCCCACCACTTGCGAGATTCCTTGGGCCGCTTAAGTTATCATGAGAGAATTTCTTTGGATTCTCTTCAATAATTTGTTTTTAATAATTGTCTTCAAGAGGTAAATGGAAGGGTAGATGGCGGTGATGTGACTTGCGAGCGAGTTATCTAGCGAATGAGGGCAATACGGATAACACTTAGCTCTACGGATGAGGGGAAGCACACCATGTTGAGCGCGTAGTAGGAAGCAAGCCGAGAAGCTAATGTTGTAGGAGATGGCTCACTTAGAGGGCATGTCCACAAAGGGAGCAACCATCTCTCTCTCTCTCTCTCTCTCTCTCTCTCTCTCTCTCTCTCTCTCTCTCTCTCTCTGGTGTAGTCCAAGCTATGCATGTGCACCATTTGTGTCCCCTCTATGGGTCACACCTTCAAGGGAGCCCCAACATACCTCTATGTCCATCAGAAGGGACTCACGGAGGCCCTGCATCTTGCAACAACTTGAGATGTGCTGATATAATAGGTGTGGAGAAGGAGGGACATGCCTGAGAACAAACAAGCGCATGAAGGGAAGCACACAGAGGAAACTTGAGGATGGGAGGGGATGGCTCTGCAAGCAGCACGTGATGGCGACGGATACAAGAGTTTTTCTTTAGGATTGCAAGATTTCAATGGAATCTCGTGTGCAAATTAATCAAATTGCGACATAGTGGACCATGGATACTACAACTTGTATCCTTTACCTAGATGATCCATGACACAAGAAACATCCACAAAAAAATACAATGAACAATAGACAGTGCTACCTAATGACACCTAATGACAGTCTTCACCGGACATTTCTAATTCACTTTTTTTCTCTCGTTCTTTTTTGTTTGCTTGCTTTTTATTGCTTGGTGTTTTGACTACCTCCTCTCTCTCTCTCTCTCTCTCTCTCTCTCTCTCTCTATATATATATATATATATATATATATATATATATATATATATATAACTCTTTTGGTACCAATAGATAAATTAACATGGGTTCATTGAGGGACCTATGTGGAGAGTAATAGCTTTTTTCTAGTACTGTGTCGTTGTGCTCCTCTTCTCTACTCTCTTGAATGCATGCATAGCACTCTAGTTTTGGAAGTGCACATGATCACGCTCTCTCGCACTCTCTCTCTCCCTCCCTCCCTCTCTCTCTCTCTCTCTCTCTCTCTCTCTCTCTCTCTCTCTCTCACTCTCTCTCTCTCTCTCTCTCTCTCTCTCTCTCTCTCATGATATCATCACATGTATTCAATGTATAATGTTCATTGTTGCCTGAAGTGCTCAATTTATGGTGCATCTCGGTCTTTTCGGATCGGCAATCGGAGTTCAAACGGCCAAGTTATGAGTAGTTGAATTTTTGTTGAGGGTCAGTTGTGTGCCACTTTGCCTGTCTTGGTAGGTGTGTCAATTGGGGGTTTTGCAGCCTCTCTCGGGTTTGTATGAAAGCTATGTGGTATGTGAAGGCCATAAGAATCGACAACACGCTAGTCAAAATTGGGATTGCGGAGATATTGAAGTATGAATTTGATGACAATTGCCAGCAAGAGGACAGTAGATAACTTTTGGAATTTTGGGATGCGTCGTTCAAGGGCTCAAAAAAGTCAAAATGGAGAGCATATGCATGGATTTAAAGCCGGCATGGTGATCCTCCCCTTCGGCTTTACAGGTTGGAAATTGGGGCATGGAGCAGTAAATGGGAGCTCTTGAACATGGCGTTCGTCGACTGGCTCTACATGTAGCGACGCTCCGATGCACGTGGTGGCTTGTTGGTGATGATGCAAATTGCCCAATGGGGAGCACTCACATAGGGGAGCCCTCAAGGCCCTCCATTTTTGTTGAGGACATGGTACCCTTGTTTTGGGGGGGGAGTGATGTCGCCACTACTCGAGGGGTCTCTCCCAATAAAACAGGGGTCATGCAATAAAGTGGACAAGTGATTGATATAAATAGGAAGGGCCAAGAATAGCAAAACTTTCCCTATAAGGGAAAATGTTTGGTCATTTTTGGGTTGTTGTTGGTGTTGTTGTTTTTGGGGGAAAGGAAGAAAGAGCTCAAGGTGAAGGAGGATTCCATCGCTCACTCCATCATCATCAAATGCTCTCATAGCGTATGCTCTAATAATTTTTCTTAGAACTTTGTAAGGGCTTAAACTCCTTAATCCTTATTTAATTCAAGTAACAGTGCCATTAATGGTCCGGTTTGGCAACCAAGATTTTAATCTCGTCTATGTTATCAATTGCAAGTGTTTAATGCTTTGTTTACATTGTCAAAGTGGTTGTTAGCCTATTGTGCAGTGTTGTGGTTCTTCTCCCCCTCTCTTTTTCCATAGCAAGTAGCCCAGTGCTGGCTCGGCTCCCCTAACCCCACATCCCACGCCATCTTTGGTGAACCCGATGCAAAACGAGTCGGGATGGGAGGTGTAGATGGATAATTCAAAGCAGATGATGAAGTTTACAGAAGCATTATCCTTTGATAGAAATTTGGTAGTTCTAGATTTTTCAAAGATGCTTGAATTAGTCCAAGGTTGTTTGCTTGAAGTAAAGGCCATGAACAGAGAAAAGAAAATTGATGATGTGGTGGAGACAGCACTTGATGTCGTATGGAAGAGTGTGGTGTTTTTCATGGACATGATCCAGAAGGGTTCTTAGCACGCTATGAGATGGAGATGACAAAACAGGGGATTCCTAAAAATTAGATGATCGCAGCTTTTGACGCCTTATAGGTTGTGATCTCAAAGATGAAGTTCTCGTGCTAGCAAAGTTCGACCTTGACGAGTGGAGTGATTTGCTGATTCTTTTTTATTCACAAGTTCCATGGCCGTCAAGCTAGAGCAGCGCACCATTTCAAGGCAAAACCAAGAGGATGAATGGAAGTGGTATAATTGTTTTCATGATTCGACGACAATCCGTGCCAAGTTAGAAGCAGTTGTTGATGTTTGTCTTATAAAGGACGATCAATTATTTCTCAAAAATGATGCTGACATAGTGGAGGATGTTTATGCGCAATTGGGTAAGCCAATTTCTCATGATTCTTTGTACAATGCTAGGGAGGATGTTATGTAGTTTAGACAGTCACAAGGGGATATTAGCAAGCTACAATACTTTCATAGTGCCAGGAGGGATTCATGGCTACTACTATCTACAACAGATCCAATGGGTGAGCTTTGTGTGTCTGGTTTTTCTTGCTTGTTTGATACTAGCAAAGGAGATGATGATCATAGTACTACCTCCATGATGCATAATGGATGTGTACCTATGATGGAGCATGCACAAGTTCCAAAGCACTAGGATACATATACAAAAATTACAATACATGAGCAAGATGACATTTTTTATAGTTTTCTCTCTGGTGGTGATGCATGATGCGAGATGTCTAAACTTGATGCTTCTCATGAGGGAAGTGCCTGTTTAGAGGGGATGTTGGTACAAACCTTTGCTTTGTTTGTATGGATATATACGCAACGAGTTGGCTGAAGATGATTGCCTAGATAAAACACTATGTATGTCATATAAATTTGTTGTGCTTGACGAAGTGTAGGTTAGTCCACAAGTGTCTATGAT